>NC_133328.1:227737793-228337793 GCF_042186555.1 Aquarana catesbeiana
ACGTCGACCTGCCTTCAGATGCGGATTGTCACTTGCCTGCTACCAAATGCGGCTTGTCACTTGCCACACTTGGCGGATTGTCACTTGCCACATCACCTGCCATATGTTGCTGATTGTCACCTGCTACGTCAGCTGCCACACGTTGCGGATTGTCACTTGCAACGTCACCTGCCACACATTGCGGATTGTCACTTGCCACGTCACCTGCCATATGTTGCTGATTGTCACCTGCTACGTCACCTGCCACACATTGCGGATTGTCACTTGTGACGTCACCTGCCACACATTGCGGATTGTCACTTGCCACGTCACCTGCCACACGTTACGGATTGTCACTTGCCACGTCACTTGCCACACGTTGTGGATTGTCACTTGCCACGTCACCTGCTACACGTTGCTGATTGTCACTTGCCACGTCACCTGCCGCACGTTGCTGATTGTCACTTGCCATGTCACCTGCCACATGTTGCTGATTGTCACTTGCCACGTCACCTGCCAAATGTTGCTGATTGTCATTGGCCTGCTAAGGTGCAGATTGTCACTTGCCAGAGTGAATACAGGCAGCAGAGAGATAATGTAATCTCTCTGCTGCACAGTGAAGGCAGAACTACAATGATGCAGGGTGGGCGGTGAGAGATGTTATCTCTCTGCTCCCCGCCCACCGGTGTGCTGACTGGCCAGCACCTCCACTCATGCTCACCTGCCGACCGGCCCACCCACTCACTCACCTGATGACCTGCCCGCTCAGGCGTTCACTCACCTGCCGACCCCCTGCTGACTGACCCGCCCGCTTGTTAACCCGCCCACACCCATGCCCGCCCATGTGCCTGTCCGCTCACTCATTCGCTGAGTCTGACTGGCCTGCCCACTCACCCGCCAGCCCATCACTAATTTATGCAATTGCCCCCCTCCTGGATCCGCCCCTGCCTCCAGCACAAACTCACCTCTCCCCCTCCCTGAAGCTTCCTCACCAGAGCTTGGCACTGTGGGAGTTATTTACTAAAACTGGAGAGTGTAAAATCTGGTGCAGCTCTGCATAGAAATCAATCAGCTTCCAGGTTGTATTGCCAAAGCTTAACTGAACATGCCAAGTTTAGAAGTTGATTGACTACCATGCATAGCTGCACCAGTTTTAGTAAATCTGTCGCGGAAAGTGCTCTGAAACACCTTGGCTCAGTGCTCCGTGTTATAGGTCCGACAGGTATTGGACAGCATAAATGCCATGTTAAAGAAAAAAGAAAATGCAAGGATGGCAGAGTGCCATGTCTGTATTGAATCTTTAAGCTCAATACCAAGCTTGTGTACTCCCATTAGATACTCATGTGTACAATGCCTTAATAGAAGAATGCCTATTATGTGTTGTATCATGTATTTTATTAGTGTTTCACTTCATGCAGTAAACCCTTTGGGGTATTTTGGTTGAGCACAGCAAAGTACACAGTAGCGATATAACCATTTTCAGTTGACCAAAATTTTAAATGATTGTTTTATTGATAAAAGTCATTTTCTCTTATATTTTTCAGGTCTTGTGACAGACTACAGGGTAAGTTCATGCGTCCGACTTGTTTCCTTCAGCAATTAATGTAAAAGCATAGTTATATTGTCAAAACTGAAAATAAATTTTCGATGCAGTTTTTATTTTTTAAATGTTTTCAAAAAGTTCTCCACCACATCAATTATGCAGATTATAAACATGCATGGTCTTCTTTTTTAACAGTGGTTTCTGCCTGTCTATTTAACACTACGATTCCACTTTTTCCTCTTTCTAATTGCTGAATGCCAACCTTTGATGAGACAAGAAAGGCCTTGAATAATTTTACAGTGCATGCTTTACTAATTACTTTAATAATGCATTACACACTGATAGAAATAAAATTTTTAATGGTCCGTTTGCAAATTTCCTTTGTTGCATTATGGTCTTGCTAAGACATCCACAGACATTACAACTGTGAGGACCTACCTAAGCAATCCATTCCAATTACAGTATCTCACAAAAGTGATTACACCCCTCACATTTTTGTAAATATTTTATTCTATCTTTTCATGTGACAACACTGAAGAAATGATACTTTGCTACGATGTAAAGTAGTGAGTGTACAGCTTATATAATAGTGTAAATTTGCTGTCCCCTCAAAAAAACTCAACACGCAGCCATTAATGTCTAAACAGTTGGCAAAAAAAGTGAGTACACTAAGTGAAAATTTCCAAATTGGGACCAAAGTGTCAATATTTTGTGTAGCCATCATTATTTTCCAGCACTGCTTTAACCCTCTTAGGCATGGAGATCACCAGAGCTTCACAGGTTGCCACTGGAGTCCTTTTCCACTCCTCCATGATGACATCTCAGAGCTGGTGGATGTTAGAGACCTTGCACTCCTCCGCCTTCTGTTTGAGGATGCCCCACAGATGCTCAATAGGGTTTAGGTCTGGAGACATGCTTGACCAGTCCATCACATTTATTCTCAGGTTCTTTAGCAAGGCAGTGGTCATCTTTAGGGCGTGTGTTTGGGGTCGTTATCATGTTGGAATACTGTCTTGCGGCCCAGTCTCTAAAGGGAGTGGATGATGCTCTACAGTACATGTTGGCATTCATGGTTCCCTCAATGAACTGTAGCTCCCCAGTGCTGGCAGCACTCATGCAGCCCCAGACCATGACACTCCCACCACCATGCTTGACTGTAGGCAAGACACACTTGTCTTTGTACTCCGCACCTGGTTGCCATCACGCACCCTTGACACCATCTGAACCAAATAAGTTTATCTTGGTCTTATCAGACCACAGGACATGGTTCCAGTAATCCATGTCCTTAGTCTGCTTGTATTAAGCAAACTGTTTGCGGGCTTTCTTGTGCATCATTTTTAGAAGAGGCTTCCTTCTGGGACAACGGCCATGCAGACCAATTTGATGCAGTGTGTGGCTTATGGTCTGAGCACTGACTGGCTGACCCCCCACCCCTTCAACCTCTGCAGCAATGCTTGCAGCACTCATACATCTATTTTCCAAAGACAACCTCTGGATATGACGCTGAGCACATGCACTCAACTACTTTGGTTGACCATGGCAAGGCCTGTTCTGAGTGGAACCTGTCCTTTTTAACCGCTGTATGGTCTTGGCCACCGTGCTGCAGCTCAGTTTCAGGGTCTTCAGCACTAAATGGAGTTTGTCTGTTCTCCCTGTACTTTTGTGGGTTTTCTCCCACATTCCAAAGATATGCTGGTAGGTTTACTGGCTGTTGTCTAAATAGGCCCTAGTATGTGAGTGCATGTATGTATGTGAGCTAGGGACTGTAAACTCCTTGAGGGTAGGGACTGATGTGAATGTACAGTATGTAAAACATTATGCAAATTGTCAGCTCTATAAACAGCAAATGCTTGAAAAAAAAAAGGAAATAGGAGTGTGTAGCTCCAGTGGCTCATAGCTAGAGATCGGCCGAACACCCCTCGGTTCGGTTCACATAAGATCTCCCGAAAATAGCAAAAGTTCGGACCTGAACATTGAACCCTCTATTGAAGTCTATGGGACCAGAAAATAAAAAAATCAAAAGTGCCTATTTTGATGGCTTATATGCAAGTTATTGGTCATAAAAAGGGGATGGGGCCTGGGTAATGCCCAGAGGGACATGTATCAATGCAAATTTAAAAAAAAAAAAGTTTTTTAACCACCTCAATACAGGGCACTTACACCCCCTTCCTGCCCAGGCCATTTTTCAGCTTTCAGCGCAGTCACACTTTGAATGACAATTGCGCGGTCATGCTACACTAACTATGTGAAATTTTTATCATTTTTTTCACACAAATAGAGCTTTCTTTTGGTGGTATTTAATCACCGCTGGGTTTTTTATTTTTTGCAAAAAAAGACCGAAAATTTAAAAAAAAAAAAAGTTTTTCTTTTAGTTTCTATCAGTAAATTTTGTAAATATGTAATTTTTCTCTTTCACTTATGTGCGCTGATGAGGCAGCACTGATGAGGCGCCACTTATGGGCACTGATTAGATGGCACTGATGAGGGGGCACTAATATGCCGCACTTTTGGGCACTGATAGGTGGCACTGATAGGGTGCATGGATAGGCGGCTCGGATGGGTGACACTGATGGGCATTGATGGGCAGCAGTGATGGGCATTGATGGGCAGCACTGATAGGCGACACTAATAGCCAACACTGACTGGCATCACTAATGGACACTAATTGGTGGCACTTGTGGGCACTGGTGAGCACTGATTGCTGGCACTAGTGGGCACTGATTGCTGGCACTGATTGCTGTATTGTATTGTTGGCACTGGCGCTGTATTGTAATCAGGGCACTGATGATCAGTGCCCTGATTACATGTGTAATCAGATGCCACTGATCGGCTCTCCTCGCCACACACTCTCCGTGTTTACATGTGACCGGCTGTGATTAGACACAGCCGATCACATGGTTAAAGAGCAGTGGCCATGGCTCTTTACAGAAGATGGGGCACGCAGCGCGGCGGTCACGGCAGTTTTGGGGCGCCGTCATTTCACAGTGGGCGGACAGCAAGTGGTTAAAGGAGCAGTGATTTTAATTATGTTTAAAGTGAAACAATAAAAATGAAAAATTCCTTTAAATATAGTGCCTACTGCAGCAAAACTGACATTTCTAAAGAAAAAAAGACATTTATATTTCCGGAAATTAAAATTTCCAGCAATACAAGATCATTGCCGGCAATAGAAAAATCAGGAAAAACAGTGTGGGGTCCCCCTCTTCAATCGGATTCCATGCCAAAATGTAAAAAAAACAAAAATGGCATGGGGTCCCCCCAAAATCCATAACAGACCCTTATCCGCGCATGCAGCCCGGCAGGCCAGGAAAGGGGGGGAACGAGCAGACCCCCACAATCACTGCCCAGGGTTGTCAGGAAGAGGCCCTTGTCCCCATTAATATGGGAACAAGGTGCTCTGGGGTTGGGGGCTGCCCTAAAGCACCCCCCATGTTAAGGACATGTGGCCCGTAAGGTTCAAGGGGGGGGACTTGCTCTTTTGGCCTGCTAGGCTGTGTACTCGGATAAGGGTTGGGTATGGATTTTGGGAAGGGGGGGGGGGCACACCATTTTTTTTTTTTAATTCTGGCATGGGGTTCCCTTTAAAATCCATACCAGACCCGAAGGAGCACAGAATTGGTCATATTCTCTAAAGTTAAGTTTCTGTGGCCACATTCATTTTGACTTCAATTGTAAAGCTTGATCTTTGGAGCATTGTATACTAATTTCAAACTTTCTTTCCCAACAGCACTGGCAAATCCCACTTGGAAGGCGATTTCGTTCTCTAAAGCTGTGGTTTGTATTACGAATGTATGGTGTGAAAGGACTTCAGGAATATATCCGTAAGGTAAATAGAACTGTGCACAAAGATGCATATGGCAAGTAAATCTGACTGTCATTTGTAATGTATTTTTTATTACACTGCTAGGCTGCGTGGAGAGGCTTGTCCGTGTCCTTGCAATAAAACACATGCAATTTATTATACATATGCTTACACATGGAAGCTAGTTTACATCTACAGCATGTACTGCAGCTCAGTAGGACTTAGAGCATGTTAGTACATTAAAGTGGTTGTAAACCTCAGACATAACAAATGAACATAGCATATCCCTATATAGTGTGTACCTTTCTCAATTAAAAGTACTAAAGTGTTGATTTACTAAAACTAGAGTGCA
The DNA here is from genome assembly GCF_042186555.1 of Aquarana catesbeiana. NCBI lineage: Eukaryota > Metazoa > Chordata > Amphibia > Anura > Ranidae > Aquarana > Aquarana catesbeiana. The sequence continues at coordinate 227,743,470 of NC_133328.1, forward strand.
AAATCTGGTGCAGATGTGCATGGTAGCCAGTCAGCTTCTAACTTCAGCTTGTTCAATTAAGCTTTGACAAAAAAAATGGGTTTCTTTGCAGAGCTGCACCAGATTTTGCATTCTCCAGTTTTAGTAATAACCCTTAATTGTAGTCTTCACTTGGAAATGCGATAACCCTAACTACCAAAACCTGAGATGTGCCTTGGCCTAGCTGGTCAGTACGCCTAAAAGAGGGCATACCCTGAATGTATGACTATAAAAAATGTATGAAGTTTATATGTATATATGAAGATTTGGGGGAAACGGGTGGGTGGGAACCATGAAAACGAGCTTACGGGGAATAGCCAGAGGAGGAGGAGGGATATATACCCCCCAGACTCCTCCTACAAATGCAGGCTAGTCTCCAGCCAGCATTGTAACTTGTAGTCAGAATCTTCACTTGGAAATGTGATAGACCAAACTACTAAGACCTGAGGTGTGCCTTGGCCTAGCTGGTCAGTATGCCTAAAAGAGGACAAAAATACATGAAGTAGGTGTGATATGCAAGCTTTGATGAAGGGCAGGTAACAACAACGAGATAAGAAAGTAGTAAATGCCCGGATAACTTCATTATAGGGTTCCGGTATGAATCTGCTATAATAGGATGAACTCCAGCGCCCCAGTAAATGATGATATAAAGAAGGGACCCCCTGTTTGGAACCTGCAGAAGCTGCCCTGATCTTACACAAATGTCCAATAAATGGTTTTGGGTATTTTAGCAAGTAAACGGGACATGAGAACACGCTGCTTGTGGTGAGAGGATGCGTGGGAAAAGGGCGCAAGGGCTGTTCCGAGGAGCCCCTGTGAAATGATTGCAGAGAAGATCAAATACTTTAACTTGGACACCAGTTACTGTAGTTCTGTGAGTTTTCCCACAAACCCTTGGCCTAACTGACTACACTTGTTATTGGGAAGTTTGAGAGTGAGCCGCAAAAAATGGACGGACTGTCAGGAGTTTGCAGTGGGCTGAAATGCTGGACACCTGATAGATATACTTGATAGTGTTGGCAGATAAGGCCAATTCGCTGTGGCAAAATGCAGCGAAAGCCAGAGGCATGCACCTGAGAAAATCTTCCATCCCTTGGTATAAGCCTTCAGAGCATTTCTGGATAGCGAACCATTAACCAGATTGATCCCCTTTGTCCGGAATGTGACTAATTCATAACCAGCAGGGAGTAAGGAGTAACCAGTTTGCCCACCAGCTCTGCTCCCGGGTGCTGCGAGAATTCCTTTTAGGGAGATTCAGTCGAGATTACGCATTGGCTGCACCATTGTGATTCGCACTGATGAACTCTCTCAGGAAGTGAAACTTGATGTCAGGCCTTACCATTTCAACCTACGCATGAAGGACATGATGAGAAAGGACCCCAATCTACCTAATTAATATTTTGGCTGTGGCCAAACCATCCGTAAGAAAAACACTAAGCTCCCTGACCAACGGTCCCCATGTGACTGTTACTGCTACTGTTGGGCAAATAACGAACAATGCCAAAGTACTTCCGGGGTCCAACCACTCACGTCCAAAAATGGCTGAAAGCCGACTGAGTCAGCAGTGTCTGCAACACTCCTATAGACTTGCTTGATGGTTGTGGAATGAACATGGAAATGGCATTCCAGTCACACAGGAACTGGTCCCACATGATTAAATCAGTCATACCTCTGCTTGTAACCTGACAACCGAGTCAGAGTCCTGATGCAGGGGAAGGAGGGCCAGTAACCTGGAACAGCTCTATCCTGAGGAATAATTCTCATGGCATGAGTCTGCATTCCCAAGAGAGACTGTAAGCCCCCTTTTTGGAACAGACTGGGAATCGGACAAAAAATGAATGGTCTGACTTATCAGACCAGTACCCCAAACAACCTCGCAATCATAAGATTAGAACCAAGTGATGCTCAAAATGTGATGACTCTGTGAGACTGCAGATCCCTGGGTGGTGACCAGGGTCTACTAACCGCAGGAAATCAACTAGATAAAATTATCCCCTGACCCCCTTGCAGCTACCCAAGATCAAATGGGGTGCTTGGCAAAGATGCCAAATGCAAGGACTCGAAGGTTAACCGGGTGGTGAAATAACGTTTACACCATTTACCATGCCATACCCGAGGGCAGGACTGACCAGAAATAGCTTCAAAGCATTGATAAAATCAGCTTGGATAGCCAAATACCCCCGCCTAACTGTAGAATATGCTAAATCGCCAGATCCACAGACAAGTACTTCCACGAAAATACTTCTGCAGGAATGAGGGCAGACCAGTGGCGGCTGGTGCTCAAAATTTTTGGGGGGGCGCAAACAAACTGAAAAATTCTGAAAAAAAATCAATTGCAGCCTCACTGTGCCCATCAAACTCAGCCACTGTGCCTATAAATTGCCGCCACTGTGCCAAATGCAGCCACTGTGCCTATCTTATGCAGCTATGGAGCTCATCTTATGCAGCCACTGTGCCCATCTTATGCAGCCACTGTGCCCATCTTATGCAGCCACTGTGCCTATCAATTGCCGCCACTGTGCCCATCAATTGCAGCCACTGTGCCCATCAAATGCAGCCACTGTGCCCATCAAACTCAGCCACTGTGCCATCAAACACAGCCACTGTGCCAAACGCAGCCACTGTGCCCATAAATTGCCACCACTGTGCCAAACGCAGCCACTGTGCTCATCTTATACAGCCACTGTGCCCATCTAATGCAGCCTCATATGCAACTATATTTGCACAGGCATGTTTTTTCAAAATGTTAAATTTTTATAAGTTAAAAAAAAAGGAAATAAAAAAAATACACATGCACAAGTAAACTCATACAGCAAAGTAACCCTTACTGCTCATATTTAGCACTGCCTGTGTGTGACAGTCACTGTGTATAAAAATCTCCTCCTTGATTACTGCTGTTTGCCCTTAAACCAAACATGGAACAAAACTATCATAATGTGTGTAGCCAGGTTGAGCTATAATCAAGGAGGATATTTTTATACACAGTGACTGTCACACACAGGCAGTGCTAAATATGAGCAGTAAGGGTTGCTTTGCTGTCCAGAGCTCTTTATTTACATTGATCTTTCAATTGGTTTTTCTCCCTGCTATATCCTTCACCCACACAATCCCTTTTTACATACAGCGAAGCTGATCGGTCTCTGGTCCTACCTGCACTGTCCTCTGTATAATGTGTCAGTCAGCTCCTCACTGTCCAACACACTTCAATAGGCAGCTCCTCTATCACCCAACTAGGACCTGTACACTCACTCTGCTTCCCGGTCTAAGTCAAATGGTGTGCACATCAATCCCAGCATGCTCTGCTCCTCTCCTGCCTCATCCTCACTTAAACAAAGCAGCTCCCGCCCCTAGTATACTACGGGCGGAAGCCGATCGGCGATTTGGATTGCGCCGCAAGGCTGGTTAAAAGCCTGCAAATGAAGTGGCACGTCTGCAATCTTATAAAGGACATCTTTTTTTCTTTTTTTTTTTTTTTTTCTTAACCTCCCTGGCGGTATGATTATTTCTGATTTTAGGTGCTGAAAGCGGTACAATTATTTTGCACAGAAATTTGGCGTTTTATATTGTAGGCCTGTAATTCTTAGGAATAGTTCACTTGAATCTGTCCAAACAAGAGTCTAGTAGACATCCCGGGTATGATAAAGTTTGAAAAACGAAATAAAAAATTATAATATAATAAATAACTATAAATAATTATAACAAATAATAATATAATAATAATAAAAATTATTCAATAATGTAATCAAATCAAAAACACTGAAATTTGCTCAGTTGCAGAATTTTAGCTTTTGTTACTTTTAGTGTTTGATGACGGATCTCCTCACAAATCACTATCGCTCAATTCTGCGAGTGATTCTAATTTATTATCGCTTTTTTCTAGCTGGTCTAAAACCACTTTTGATGTAAAGAGACAGTTTTGGTTGCTATGGACAATCTCCAGTTTCCTGGCAGAAAGAACAGTTTTATATATATAAAACTGCATGCAGGACACTGGGCAGACCACTAGGGACAAAGGGGATGTGTAGTTATTTGATACAGTACTGTAATCTGTAAGATTACAGTATGCTGTATCTATACTGTGTGTTTCACTTTTGAATTTACCGCCGAACTCCGTCCCCGTGCGTCGCAACGCTCGCAGGGAACGGAGCTCGGCACTGTGAATCGAGCGAGACACAGCGGCTCGCCGATCACAGCGGGGAGACATCGCAGGAACCAGGGGACAAGGTAAGTATGCTCTTCCTGGATCCTGCGATGCAAGCCCGAGTCTGGCTCGGGGTTACCGCTTTTGGTATGAAAAATCCAACCCGAGCCAGACTCGGGAATACCGCCAGGGGGGTTAAAGGGGCCGTTTTGAAAAAAATTATTTATTTTTTTTTATTTATTTTTTTTGTGACTACAGGAGGGGGGGGCGCCCGTACGCCCCCTATTGTCGGGCCGTCACTGGGGCAGACAAATTGTAAATCAAATGATATAGGAAAACTTCCCACTGACCACCTCGGTGGGCCGCCCCTCCACATTCAGAACGAAGGTGAAGGAAACGGACCAAACACAAACCCCTTGAAAATTCCTGCCTCCAGTAACTCATCGACAATGGAAGCATGACTGTCTGCTGAAGTCAAGCTACTACATTCGAAAGACTCCGATGGGAAAGTGCTTAGGCCCATGTGAAGGCCTAAGGGGGTGCAGCTGATACCTCAGCTCTAGCCGAGCGGCCTTCAATCACCTCCATCCTGTCTTGCCACCGTAATATGGCCGTGAAGAACACATCTGCACTGCATGAATCTGAGTTAAAGAATCATGCCCAGAAACATGTTCTATGCTGGTGGATGGGGGTGGCTGAGATGGATTTGAGAATAAGAAACTGAAGAGTACTGCCATCCTGGCTGTGACCAGGAAAAGTAAACTCCTGTGATGAAGCTCCGCTGTGAGCTTAGGTATAGTCCAACTCCTTAATGTCGGGGTGCTATCATGCTCTGAACCCCGCGTGGGTTGGAGTAATGAACGCGAATTAGTCGCCTTCAGAAACGTGTGACATGCCCAAATCTAAGGAAACACAAAAGAGAAAGTGACAACAGACAACCAGAACATGAAAATCAACAACACCCCTCCGCCTACCTAAATATGGACGTAGGTGCAGTAATGGCAAGACCAACAGTGCGTGAATATGAACCTAATTACAACCACCACCCTAGTGTATGTAGTAAGTGAGCCCAAGTAACCTACAGTCCAAAGACAGGTAATTAAAACGAATACTCAGGGCTAATGTACCCACAGACTGTGGTGGGTAGTCGTACAGGTGTAATGAAGTGAATGTGCATCGTATGACGAATGGAATACGGGTGAGAAGATTGTGGTCCAACAATCAATTAAAAACGAAACCTCAGCCCGTATGGATCTGTAGACATGACAGATCCTAAGACGTGAGCACTAGCTGACTATACCCGGGATATACAATGAAATAACTGAACAAAAAGTATGATGAGACATGGAAATGCATATGAGGATGGAAACGACTACTGGTGTATGTGCCGTAACTGTATGATACCCAAAGACAAAACACAGAGATGAAATGCGCCCAATGAGAACTGATGAAAAAAAGGGGGCCTATCCATTTACCAGCCCTGTATACGTGGGATATAGGGTGCTGAGCCCCCCCCCCCCGAGTGAATACTGTTGAACGTTGTATGCCCGATGCTCAAAGGAAATGATCATGCCCATGCATGAGGTGAAGGATTGACAACCCCCCCGGGGGTAACCAGACCTGAGCAATACACCCCTATTTCCTCATGACTATGACCAGCTGGATGAGCAGTACCACAGTAGTACATAGCTGTGAGCAGCCATGCTACAGGTTCTGGTGCAACACTTTGCAGCTGAGAGGCTATAAGCAACCGTGCCCCGTGGAACTATCAGTCCCAGCACAACCTCTCCTGGGCAAAAGGAACTGCAACCCCCCCAAAACCGTTGAGGCCCTTAACAGAGCAGAGGTCCTGACAACCCTCAGGACTACCGATGACACCAGATGCCACCTCAGCATGACAGAAAAGCCATGACTGCATGACATGACAAAAATGCCAGGACCGCATGACATGACAGAAAATCCACAACCGCATGAAATGACAGAAAATCCACAACTGCATGACATGAAAGCAAATCCACAACCGCATGACATGACAGCAAATCCACAACCACATGACATGACTGAAAAGCCACGACCGCATGACATGACAGAAAAGCCACGACCGCATGACATGACAGAAAAGCCACGACCGCATGATATGACAGAAAAAATCATGACCACATGACATGATAGAAAAACATGACCGCATGACGGGATAGAAAAACCATGACCGCATGACATGACAAAAATGCCATGACCGCATGACATGACCGAACTGTGACGTAAAGCAAGGATCCACCTGTGAATAACATATGTAAAAGCAACAATATCCAAATAGCAAGGGGTATAAAAACATGATAGAGATTAAGAGAAATTACTTATGTTGTAGGAAACAATTATAAATGACTTGACCAGTGACTCCCCACCTCACACACTATGGGTGGACAATAGGTGATAGCCCAGCATGGTACCAGCTGAGGGGACCCTGTAGTGCTGCAACAACAGAAGACTTATGGATGATGGATGAGGAGTTGTGCAGCCATGCTGTGGAACTACAAGTTCCAGCACACCAGCACAGCTTTTATATATATATATATATATATATATATATATATATATATATATATATTTATGGTCGAAGCCCTATGGTCGATACGGATATGAACAAATAGACTTACCATAAGACTTACAACATGAAATGGACCTGAAGTGTGCCCTGGTCTGCTGGTATACCAAAATAAGGGGGCATATCCTAGATTAGAAATGAATATTTTGTGAAGAGAAATTAATTTGAGAAATGCCCTGAAAAGGGGATGGGAGGGTGGGTACCGCGCACAGGAAACCGACAAAGACCACAGGCGAGCGGACTGGTTAAATACCCCCCGGGCTCCTCCCATAAATTCAGGCCACCATACTGGCCTTCCTACTTATGGTCGAAGCCCTATGGTCGATACAGATATGAACAAATAGACTTACCATAAGACTTACAACATGAAATGGACCTGAAGTGTGCCCTGGTCTGCTGGTCGGTATACCAAAATAAGGGGGCAAAAACATTCAGGTAGGGGTGTAGTTTTATTAATTTTAGCTTTATTGATTGAGCAAGTTTGGTGAATGCTTGTGCCATTTCCACCTGAGGATTGGGGATGTACTGGGCGAGATAGGCAGAGTCCCACCTGCTAATTCTCTTAATGACGTGATCTGGGACCCATGCTGAGATGCTGCCAAGGCTGCCCCAATAATAAAAAATGACCGGAGTACTGACTGGGGTCGAGGTGTAGGCTGCGTAGAAGAACCCCTAGGTGTTTGATGAACTGGCAGGCACTCAAGGGTTTGCACGAAAAGGTAATAGGGGACTAGAGTTTGAGTCTTATGGTGACAGTAGGCGGTCGAGTATGGTTACTGGACACCGGTCGTTGTTTATTTTATAGAGATGGATGTCTATCCCGGAGCCTGATTGCTGGGTTTTAGACACTGCAAGGTGGAGCATGAAATGGTGTTGGTAGCGAGTCCACTACACAGAACTCGGCCTGCGGGATTGCTGCGGGTGAACTCGCTTGGCCACCAGAACCCGTAGTAGGCTAAGTAAATGGCTGCTTGTATGAGCAGACTGGGGAGAAGGCCAAATGGCAAACTAGTAAAGATAGTAGACATGTCCCGGAAGATGGCAGCCTAGAATGAACGTACAGTGGACATTAAACTGGTGCTGCCAAGATAGTTGCACCAGCCTGCGTAGGAAGGACATAACAGAGCAATGCGGACCTGGCTTCATCAACAAGATCGGCCTCAGACTGGTTGTCATGGCGAAAGCCACGGCCCGTCCTGTCCAGATATGACCCTAGAGTTGAGCAGCTGCCATGACCGGGTATAGCTTGAAATGGGAGGAAGTCCGGGTAAACCCGGGGTTTAGGAGTATCTCTGGAGGCCATGTTCCTGTAAACCAATGGTGGCCAAAAATTGCAACGAAGCCTGTGGAGGCTGCGGCATCTGTCACTACCTGGGGTGATAGGGGCGAGATGGTATAAGATGGTATAAACATTGATATGGATGCACGTAGTACGGAACCTTCCAACATTGATAGGTCCGCTACCGCCGCAGCGTCTAAATTAAGGATCTGAACGGGGTACTGTGTCTGGGAGAGGAAGACCAGGAAGCATGACACAGAAGATCGACCCTGGGGAATGACCCGTATTGCAAAATTGAGCATTCCCAAGAGAGACTGAAGCTGCTTCTTAGTACACTCCCGTGTATGGGTGAAGTCTTGGGGAACTGGCCTGATGCGGGTCATCTTGTCAAGGGGGAGGCTGGCCTGCATGGAGTTGTTAGTTCGAAAGAGGTTATTGTAGACCTTGGTTCCGGATTGTTGAGTTTTGGAGACCGCAAGCTGAAGGACGTAATGGTTTTATCAGCGAGTCAAGTGGTGTCTACATAGTACCTGGCTGCCACTAAAAGTGAATTTGTTAGGCCGTAGAAAATCGTAGAGGGCCAGGTAGATGGCTGCTTGGATGACTAGACTGGGGAACGTGTGAGGATTTTTGACATGTCGCTAAAGATGGCAGTTGTGATGGGCAAGCGTTTCCCGTTTAGCTATGGGCTGATGCTTCTGGATGCAACGTAGAAGGGATCTTACTGTATGGGCCGTAAACACAGAGGGCTCTCTGGGGTCCTGTAAGGACAGGAAATGCTGGATGCTGGCTAGGTATAGCAACGATTGCAAGAAGTTGTGCTTGGATGTGTGCTTGCAATGATTGCAAGAAGTTGTGCTTGGATGTGTGCTTGCAATGATTGCAAAAAGTTATGTTTGGATGTGTGCTTGCAACGAATGCAAGAAGTTTATGCTTGGATGCGTGCTTGCAACGATTGCGGGAAGTTGTGCTTGGATGCGTGCTTGCAATGATTGCAAGTTGTGATTCGATGCGTGCTTGCAATGATTGCAAGAAGTTGTGCTTGAATGTGTATGAAATTTATTCCGATATGAATCGGTTGTAAAGTGTATGGAATGAATCCGATACGAATCGGTTGCATGAAATTAATCTGATACGAACAGATTGTAGAGTGTATGAAAATTAATCCAATATAAAATCGGACTGTGGAGAGTATGAATATGGATCCAACATTAAACATTAAAACTATCCCTGCTCTCATATGTAAGACGGGAATCCATGATCCCCAAGCAGGAAGCTGTCACATTATGCAGTGGTAGTATTACAGCTGCTAAACGTTTGACGTCCCACTGCAGCTGGAGATCCGTTCTGTGAAACACCCATTAATTCGGTCGTTCACACAGGAATGCCAATAAACTGTGTACACAGTGCAGAAGTCTCTGTCATATTGTTCCCCCTTCTGGTGGACTGCTTAATAGTGTTAAACTGTTTTTTCTGTTGGTGAGTTTTTTTTTAACTCCTATAGCCAAATGTTTTTTTGCCTGTTTACCCTTAGGACTGAATGATAATAGAATGTTACATTCACGTGGCGAAAGACAACATGTAGAAAATGGTATTACACACATTACAAATTCTTACTTTTGCACGAATGTTCAGACATTCACAAAACTTTTTTTTTCTCTATACATAGACCTCTAATGCCGTGTACACACGGTCGGACTTTTCAGCTACAAAAGTCCGACAGACCTTCGACAGACTTTCGACTGACTTTTGGCGGACTTTCAACGGACTTTCTAACGACCGGACTTGCCTACACACGAACACCAAAGTCCAACGGATTCGTACGTGACGACGTACACCGGACTAAAATAAGGAAGTTGATAGCCAGTAGCCAATAGCTGCCCTAGCGTGGGTTTTTGTCCGTTGGACTAGCATACAGACGAGCGGATTTCTGGGTCCGGCGGAGTTACGATGTAAAGATTTGGAGCATGTTCCAAATCTAAAGTCCGTCAGATTTGCGACTAGAAAAGTTCGGTGAAGCCCACACACAATCGGATTGTTCGCCGGATTTGGTCCGTCGGCGTCCGTCAGACCAGTCCGGTCGAAAAGTCTGACCCGTGTGTACGCCCCATAAGGGTTACCACATGTTACACTCTTACCATGCAGTCCTTGTATAGTCAACCTTAGATTTACCAAAACTATGTAATATGAGGTCTAACCTAATCTTTATAATCAATATGTATGCAACCAAGCAGGACCTTGTACTACATAATTGTTGATGGATCCAAAGATCAAAAGCAAATTGTACAGTCAGACTGCATAGTGTGTGGTGAACTTAAAGTGTTACTAAACCCACAACAGTAAAATCAGTATGTACAGTATATGCAGTAAAGCATGCTTGTTATACTCACTGTGAAACCTAAGGGGTTAATCCTCTGCATTGTGTAAAAAGGCTGCTTGATTCTGTCTTCACTGTTCCTCCCCTTCTTCCACTGTCCCCTGATAATTTCCTGATAACGCAGAGCCCACGGAGTCAGGCTGCACATGCTCAGTTTGGTGTGTATTTCTAGAGAGTTTTTTTCTTTTTTCTTGGGAGGATGCATGTGATCAGCACAGGGCCAATCAACACTGTCCAGACAGAGGGTCAGGGGTCCTGCAGCCTGATAGGACAGTCATAAACCTCCTCCTGCAAGCTTTAACCAGTGCTTGGCTGGACACTGATAGAAGTCACAAGACTGCTCTAACTACTGATGAGAAAAGGTATTAAGCAGTTAATATTTACTAAAATAATTTCATTCCAATGTTCTGTGTACTGTGGGAGACCATATATAATGACTGCAGGGTTCCTGGTTTAGTAACACTTTAAAAGAAACATTTCTTTTTTTTGTTTGTTTGTTTTCAAGTGGTTGAATGCTAATCAGCTGCAACCCATTGGCTTTTAGCATTAGCAAGCACATTTAACGCTACTAAGTGCCCATTTTTGCACCAGGAATTGGTCTAAGTGCTAAATTGTACATTAACTAGTTGCCACACTGCTTGTATTGGTCTAAGACTCTAAGTGCTTACAAATCTTGAGCTGTCTTCAAAATACATTGAGGTCAGACATTGTCTGTCATTCTAATGCAAATGTTCTAAAATAAGGATTAAAGTTGCTATGAAACATTTTTTTCAACCATGGACTTTCTAGTTGAAATCTTTTTCTAGGTATGTGTCTCCCTCTAGTGTTTATGTGGAAAACTGCAGGCAATTCATGTTTAAAACCAAACGCACAATAGTCCTGTCATACTACACAGTAAATGTGGTCATCCAAGTGATAGGATGCACTGCAGATTCATCTAATGAGCGCACATTAGTATAGTAGATTCTAATCAGTTTCAATGATGAACCCACAATTTTTCTCATACACCACTAAAATGTATATTGTAACACACACTGGGGGAGATTTACTAAACCTGATGTAGTCAGAATCTACTGCAGCTGTGCATAGTAGCCAAACAGCTTCTAACTTCAGCTTGTTCAATTATTGACAATAAAACCTGGAAGCTGATTTGACCCAGCAATAAAAAAAAGTTACTGTTCTTTTGTGCATGACAGAATAGTTGCATCTGAAAACATGCAGATTGGATTTTCTCGATGTAACACATGTTGGTGCATGCCAGACAAACCTATTTCCCTTTATAGTGAACATAAACTCTAATGCCGCGTACACACGATCGGATTTTCCGATGGGAAATGTTGGATGTGAGCTTGTTGGCGGTAAGTCCAACCGTGTGGATGCTCCATCGGACAATTGTTGTCGGGCTTTCTGCCAACAAATGTTGGCTAGCATGTTCTCAAATTTTCCACCATCAAATGTGTGTTGTCGGACTTTCCGATCCTGTGTACACAAGTCTGTCGGACAAAAGTCCAAAGTACAAACACGCATGCTCAGAAGCAGAAGCGGTCGGTCTTGTAAACTAGCATTCGTAATGGAGAATTAATATTTGTGACGTGGCAAATTATGAAATCTCCAAATGCAGCGCACATTCTCTTCTTCTTTAATGGGATAATAATGAAGCTGCTTTGCTGGTGATACTGATGGAGTTTTTGCAAACAAATTTTCAAAGGCTTTTTTTTCTAGTGATATCAAGAATAATATTGTGTTTTTTATTTTTTTATTTGTGCAAATTACCACAACACCATTATCCCGTAGTTTATAAGATCAAAGGTACAACTATGTTGGTGTCCCTTGTCAATTTTACATTGTATTTTTTTAAATTTAACTGCCTACTCCCAAACTGTCATTTGAAGTAAAACACATAGCCAAGTATTATTCTCCACAATTTTTTTATTGTGCATTTAAAAAAAAAAAAAAAAAGAAAAAGAAAAAAAAAATAGACATGCTATCTGCCAATAGAAAATAACCAAAAAGAGCATTCTATGCATCCAAAAATATAGAAAATTTACCAAATCAAATCATTATTCAACCAAAAAAATAATGTCAAAGCAATAACTCCAAGGCCAATAATAAATAACATGTTTTCTCCTCCGATTCCGCAACATGTCTGGTTGACGAACAGCCGTTCAGAAATGAACTGAAAAGCACAAAATGAAAAGCGATAAATGAAAAACGTTAAAAGAAAAGCGCGAATCAACACTCACCAAACTTCTACTAACACGAAATGAACAGTTCTAGTACGTCACTACGTTCGTAATTGTTGGCCAACATTTGTGTGACCGTGTGTTCGCAATACAAGTTTGAGCCAACACCCTTCGGACAAAATTCCACAGTTTTGTTGTCAGAAAGTCTGATCGTGTGTACGAGGCATTCATATATATAGGATAGCTCACAAACTTCACAGAAGGGGAAGTGTGTAACTGTTGAAATGCATTACAGAATTCACTTTTGCAATGGTAGAATGTAGCAGTGCACCAAGGCAGTGGTTCTCAACCTCAGTCCTCAAGTACCCCCAACGGGCCATGTTTTGTGAAGATCCCTTGGACAAAATAGCTCTTATCAATGCCATGTCATTGATATTGATTTAAAGCAGCTGTGCCATGTAAAGGAAAACCTGAAAACATGGCCATTGGGGGTACTTGAAGACTGGGGTTGAGAACCACTGCACGAAGGTATATAGTGTACTGTGCATTGAACTTTCACTAATTGCTTTATTCAAAACTATCATCTCATGCAAATGACAGACTTTTATAATGAATCTATCTTTCTCTGACAGCATGTTCGACTGGCTCAAGAGTTTCTGGAGTTTGTGAAACAAGACGACCGTTTTGAAATCTGCGGAAAAGTTGTTTTGGGTCTTGTATGCTTTCGTTTAAAGGTAAAGAGTTACATAGTTACATAGTAGGTAAGGCTGAAAAAAGACAATAGTCCACCCAGTTCAACCTGTGTGGGTGCATGTGTATCAGTGTCTATAATGCTTTCCCATATGCCTGTATGTTGTGTCCTTTAAGATGTACATCTAAAAGTCTTTTAAAGATATTCATACTCCCCGCAGTCACCACCACTTGTGGGAGAGTGTTCCATATCCTTATTGCCATAACAGTAAAGAACCACCTATGTAATTTAAGGTTTAACCACTTCTTCTCCAGTCTCATTGTGTGGCCCCATGTCCTTTTACATTCCCTGGGCCTGAATAGTTTATTTCCTATGCTGGGATCCCCATTGAGATATTTGTAGATCGCTATCATATCTCCTCTCAAGTGTCTTTTCTCCAGCAAGCATAAATTTAGTGTTTGCAGCCATTCCTCGTAATTGAGGTCCTCCAGTCCCCTTATTAGTTTTGTTGCCCTTCTTTGGACTCTCTCCAGTTCCAGCACATCCCTTCGGAGGACTGGTGACCAGAACTGGACTGAAAACTCCAGAGTCTGACCAGAGTTTTATAAAGTGGCAGAATTATGTTTTTTTCCCTGGAGTATATCCCTTTTTTTTATGCATGCTAATATTCTGCTGGCTTTGGCAGCTGCAGCTTGGTACTGCATGTTGTTGCACAACCTGTCATCTACTAGTACCCCTAGATCCTTCTCCATCCTTGACTCCCCCAGCTGTACTCCACCTAGTGCATATTTTACATTTATGTTTTTTTACCCTAAGTGCATTACTATACATTTCTCCACATTAAACCTCATTTGCCATTTGTCTGCCCACTCCTTAATTTTATTCAGGTCATTAGCAAAATGTCCATGTCCTGATGAGAGTTTATTACTCTGTTTAACTTTGTGTGATCCATAAAAACTGAGACTGAACTATTTATCCCATCCTCTATGTCGTTTATGAATATGTTGAATAGAATTGGTCCCAAGACAGAACATTGGGGTACCCCACTCACTACTCCAGACCAGTCTGAGTACATGTTATCACAAGAGTGATATTGTTGTCTCTAATGATGTACTCAAGCCTCATTGAACACAATAAAATGTGTTATTGTTAAAGAGTTGGATGTACTAGTTTGTGGAAGGAACATTCTGTTATCTTGTACCGAGCATATTGGCTTTTAGATTGGGCTGAGAATGTTCTACTACTTTTATGGCCACATGTGGGAAGAGACTGTCACATGAAATGACCACAAGAATATAATAATCTTACTATGGGGTTGATTTACTAAAACTGGAGAGTGAAAATCTGGTGCAGCACTGCATAGAAACCAATCAACTTCCAGTTTTTGTTTTCTGGTTAGAAGCTGATTGGCTACCATGTACAGCTGCAGTAGATTTTGCACTCTCCAGTTTTAGTAAATCAACCCCTATGAGTTGACAGTAAAAAAACATATTGCAGACCAAGGTCTGCATCACAATAGATCTGATTGGGGCTTCCAATAAAGCAGATAAAAAAAACTAAAATCATCTGGCACAATGCAAAACTGTCCTCTGGGGAATGAAGATGCTCAAAGATGAAGCATGGTCAGATATACGGGGAAAAATCACACAGCTCTTGGATGTCCCCTAAACAAGAACACTTGGCTTGGATAAAACATTTTTTTGTGGGGTGGACTTTCTAAAAGCAAATAGACCATGCAGTTTGCAATTGCAGTTGCTTTTTACCCAGTGCTTAGTAAATGCGGCAAAGCTTCATTTGTAAAGAATACCCAATCGGGTGCAAGGAAAATTTTTAAAAAAAGAGCATTTTCACTTGCACATGACTAAATGATGGAAATCGGAAGAGCTTCACCACATTTACTAAGCTATGGGGAAAATGAGTGCAACTGCATTTGCAAAATGCACAGTCTATTTGCCTTTAGTAAATCTACTACACTGCATGCTAGAGAGAAGGGTGTGAGAAGTTTTCCAGACAACCGCTAACACTAACTTTTAGAGCTCATTCACACCAGCAACTGCGTATCACATTGTGGTAACATGTACATTACTTCACACACACAGTTACACAGTAGGCGAGGTTGAAAAAAGACACAAATCCATCAAGTCCAACCTATGTGTGTGATTTTATGTCAGTATTACATTGTATATCCCTGTATGTTGTGGTCATTCAGGTACTTATCTAATAGTTTTTTGAAATTATCGATGCTCCCCGCTGAAACCACTGTCTGTGGAAGAGAATTCCACATCCTAACCGCTCTTACAGTAAAGAACCCTCTACGTAGTTTGAGGTTAAACCGCTTTTCTTCTAGTTTTAGTGAATGGCTGCGTGTCTTCTTAAACTCCCTTTCGTGGAAACGTTTTATCCCTATTGTGGGGTCACCAGTACGGTATTTGTACATTAAAATCATATCCCCTCTCAAGCGTTTCCTCTCCAGAAAATTCAGTGCTCATAACCTATCCTTATAACTAAAGTCCTCCGGTCCCTTTATTAGCTTTGTTGCCCTTCTCTGGACTCTTTTCAGTTCCAGTACATCCTTCCTGAGGACTGGTGCCCAGAACTGGACAGCATACTCCAGGTGCGGCCGGATCAGAGTCTTGTAGAGCGGGAGAATTATTGTTTTTTATCCCTGGAGTTAATTCCCATTTTAATGCATGCCAATATTCTGTTTGCTTTGTTAGCAGAAGCTTGGCATTGCATGCCATTGCTGAGCCTATCATCTACTAGGACCCCCAGGTCCTTTTCCATCCTAGATTCCCCTAGAGGTTCTCTGCTTAGATTACATTCATATTTTGGCCACCCAAATGCATTATTTTACATTTTTCTACATTAAACCTAATTTTCCATGTAGTTGCCCACTGCATTAATTTGTTCAGATCTTCTTGCAAGGTTTCCACATCCAGCAGAAAAGTTATTGCCCTGCTTAGCTTAGTATCATCTGCAAATACAGAGATTGAGCTGTTTATCCCACCCTCCAGGTTGTTTATGAATAAATGAAATAGGATTGGTCCCAGGACAGAACCCTGGGGGACCCCACTTTCCACCCCGGAACATTCCAAGTACTCCCCATTTATCACCACCCTCTGAACTCACCCCTGTAGCCAGTTTTCAATCCATGTACTCACCCTATGGTCCATGCCAATGGACCTTACTTTGTACAGTAAATGTTCATGGGGAACTGTATCAAATGCTTTTGCAAAATCCAGGTACACCACGTCTACAGGCCTTCCTTTATCTAGATGGCAGCTCACCTCCTCATAGAAGGTTAATAGATTGGTTTGGCAAAAACGATTCTTCATGAATCCATGCTGATTACTGCTAATGATACCATTGTCATTAATAAAATCTTGTATATAGTCCCTTATCATCCCTTCCAAGAGCTTGCATACAATTGATGTTAGGCTAACTGGTCTGTAATTCCCAGGGATGTAACTTGGCCCTTTTTAAAATATTGGTGCTGCATTGGCTTTTCTTCATCAGTTGGTACCATTCCAGTCAGTAGACTGTTCGTAAAAATTAGGAACAATGGTCTGGCAATTACTTGACTGAGTTCCTTAAGGACCCTCGGGTGCAAGCCATCTGGTCCCGGTGACTTATTAATGTTAAGTTTTCCAAGTCTAATTCTAACACTTTACTGTAATGTGCAGCAACATTAAATGTGTTTTGTGCCATTTAATCATACTGATGGGCACCCCAATGCAACTTGTGATGAATGTTTCATTGCAGCGAAACACTGACATGTGTTGTGCTACGTTGCCAAAAATGCTGCATCTCGCCTTCATATGTAATGTGCATTCCGGTAAAATTGTGTTACAAAACAATAGTGTGAATGGGCCCTTAAGCAAGAAACCACAGTAGTTAAAATGGTATTTATGCCTCTTACCTTTGAGAGCTGCCTTCTAGTGGTGTCTACAGGACACATAAAGAACAGAGATTTTTGTTGCAAACATTTGTAAAAATGTGTCCTTTCAAAACACTTCTGTAAAGCTTGTACCCAACTTAAAACTGAAATTCTCAACTATGAGACAAATAAAGCAATGCATAAATTGAAGCAGTTCTCCAGCCTCATCCCCCCTCACCCCCCTCCCATTTTTTAAACCTCTGCATACCTTGTGATGGGTACTGAATGTTTCAAGTACTCACCCAGTGATCCAGCGGTGTCTTGCAGAATCCTGTCAGTGCTCTGGCCCCATTCGGTCCCGTTCCGCCATCTTTTGTGAGATGTCATCTTAAGGCCCGCTAGCTCTTCTGGATTTAGCCTACAGACCTCGGGATGACACGCCACTAAGCCCACCCCCCCTTCCCTTCTCTATGAAGCACTATGCCTCCTGGGATATGTGCCGTGTATATCTCATGAGCCATAGCAGGCAAAATGCCCATAATTTGCCTAGTTATATGATGGGCATTTTTCCCCTTTCACACTTGTGCAACTTGTCCTGCAACTTGGGACTGCAAAGTCGCATGACAAGTTGTAACCCATGATTTCCAATCCATTCATATCTGTGTGACTTCAAAGTAGTCCCTGCACTACTTTGGTCTGACTTTGATGCGACCTTGAGGTCCATAGACCTTCAAGTCGTGGCAAAAATCACAGCAAAGTCGCACAAGTGTGGGGACAGAACTCTGAAAAAAAGTAAACCAACAAAAAAAGTACGCTTTATGTGGGGAGAAGGGGAGGAGTTTAGAGGAGGGAACTTCACAATAAGGGTTACCTGCTTATATATACATAGTTGCATAGCAAAGTGTATACATAGATATATTATTTTTACCTACTATCCTGGCAAGGGGTCAGCAGTTCAAACATGTAATATGCAAAATAGCAGCTTTTGAGTACCAGCCACCTTGGACAACCATGGTCTGTCCCCATGACTCCGCAGATGCCTCATCACTAGGGAAACGTTTTTTTTCCTAGTTCAGAGCCATTGAGATTTGAAATCTGCTACAGCATGGCACGGCAAATCCCAGATAGCAAGCAATTGAGCTGCAAGTTTGAAAATGACTTGCTAAGCTATTGCTAGACTTGCTATGCTTCACAAGTTTTTGCACAATTGCAGCAAAAAAACACATTGCATGATTCCAGATCAACTTTCTTTACAAATATTCTGTAAGTCTGCTGAAAGTTCTGGTTTAGTTATGTTGTGCAATAGTCGTTTCACCACAGGGATCACTGACTTGCAGAGTTCTTGCTGAAGACTCACCACTGCATCTTTGCTCTGGCTGGAGATTTGCCACGCAAATTTGCTACAATTTGGAAAAGCGTCAACTAGAACTTGTGCTTCAAGTGCTCTGCAAGTGTACTACTTGCCAGTGAAAATGTGCAGCAAATTAACAAGACTTGCAATTCAACACTGCCACAAATTTGTGGCAAGTTATTCTTGCTATCTGGAATGTACAGTATCTCACAAAAGTGAGTACACCCCTCACATTTTTGTAAATATTTTATTATATCTTTTCATGTGACAACACTGAAGAAATGACACTTTGCTACAGTGTAAAGTAGTGAGTGTAAAGCTTGTATAACAGTGGAAATTTGCTGTCCCCTCAAAATAACTCAACACACAGCCACTAATGTCTAAACCGCTGGCAACAAAAGTGAGTACACCCCTAAGTGAAAATGTCCAAATTGGGCCCAAAGTGTCAATATTTTGTGTGGCCACCATTATTTTCCAGCACTGCCTTAACCCTCTTGGGCATGGAGTTCATCAGAGCTTCACAGGTTGCCACTGGAGTCCTCTTCCACTCCTCCATGACGACATCACGGAGCTGGTGGATGTTAAAGACCTTGTGCTCCTCCACCTTCTGTTTGAGGATGCCCGTCAGATGCTAAGGAGGGTTTAGGTCTGGAGACATGCTTGGCCAGTCCATCACCTCTACCCTTAGCTTCTTTAGCAAGGCAGTGGTTATCTTGGAGGTGTGTCTGAGGTCGTTATCATATTGGAATACTGTACTGTGAAATACATGCTGGCATTCATGGTTCCCTCAATGAACTTTAGGTCCCCAGTGCCGGCAGCACTCGTGCAGCCACAGACCATGACACTCCCACCACCATGCTTGACTGTAGGCAAGACACACTTGTCTTTGTACTCCTCACCTGGTTGCCACCACACACTCTTGACACAATCTGAACCAAATACGTTTATCATAGTCTCATCAGACCACAGGACATGGTTCCAGTAATACATGTCCTTCGTCTGCTTGTCTTCAGCAAACTGCGGGTTTTCTTGTGCATCATCTTTAGAAGAGGCTTCCTTCTGGGACGACAGCCAGGCAGACCAATTTGATGCAGTGTGTGGCGTATGGTCTGAGCACTGACAGTATGAGAGAGTGAGAGAGATAACACCAAATTTAACACACCTGCTTCCTATTCACACCTGAGACCTTGTAACACTAACGAGTCACATGACACCGGGGAGGGAAAATGGCTAATTAGGCCCAATTTGGACATTTTCACTTAGGGGTGTACTCACTTTTGTTGCCAGTGGTTTAGACATTAATGGCTGTGTGTTGAGCTATTTTGAGGGAACAGCAAATTTACACTGTTATACAAGGTGTACACTCACTACTTTACATTGTAGCAAAGTGTGATTTCTTTAGTGTTGTCACATAAAAAATAATAAAATATTTACAAAAATGTAAGGGGTGTACTCACTTTTGTGAGATACTGTATGTCAAATGCTCATGTAAACTAGCCATTAGAAAATCATAGCCTTTTACAGATTTAAAAAGAAAGGTAACACAAATTGAGATTTACTTTAAATAAAATTCAAGGAAAATTAAAATGCTTTATTAATGTAAGGATCTGTTTGGCAGCATTTTAAATTCCATACTTGGGGTAGTTGCAGTAATTGCAGAACACCGTTTAAGTCACTTGCAAATATCAGGTAATATATATGTTACTTCATGTGTTTTATCCTCCCAGGAAATTAAAGTTTAGCCAGGAGACTTCATTTCAGAATTGCCAACTAAGTCCCCCTTTATCATATGACCATATATGAAAACAATTGGGACACTGTGCTGTAATGTAGAAACTGTATTTGTTCATTGTTTTCTCAGCTTTTACATCTACAGATGCCAGATAGGGACCATAGGATTGATTGAGGAGTTTGTCTAATCCCACCCCTAAAGAGTGCTGGAATCATATACAAATCCGCTTCTTAAAAACTGTAATGTCACTCCAGCATGGTACTAGATCAAATTCTTGATAAACCAAATAAACATAGAACCACATTAAATCACCCACCCAAATTAGGTAAGAAATTGGCTATTATACTCTTTCATCACAATTTAGTGGATGTCCAAAGGGAACTTCATCCAACTAAGAGGGAGGATAGAAGGACACTTCTTAGCAAAAGTATGTAGGCATAGAACACACCCCTGCCTTACCCCCTTACAAGGAGAATTAATACACAAAAAAATGATTGGATAAACCCACAAGTGCTTTTTTTTTAATCACTATTATTTATTTATATTGGCTTTTGAAACTAACAATGCAACAATTTTGAAATTTGATACAAGGTTTAGCAGTGTAAAATATTTTTGATAGATAGAAAAATCAGACCAAAATGAGTGACAAATAGATAGGAAAGACTGTTCCTCCAAATTATAGACAGTTGGGAGCTACGTAAACCCACTACTCTCACATTCACTTGACATACTCTAGGACTGATCACATTCTCACTTCCTCTTGATGCATCTCTTTATAATAGGAAAAAATGACTGAAGACCATTTACCAGCAGTTACACTTTTATCCAGTCTAAGGAGACAAGACACCTCCTTCTCTTGGAGACTTTCCTCAGTAATCCTTCAATATGCTTTTATACAGAACATCATCTAATGAAATTTATTGATTTAAGTATTCCCTTTGAACCTTTCCCTGTCATTTACTGCACCACTAACAAGGCCAAAATCAGGGGCACTTTCAAACTAAAAAAAGGCTAAATTATTTAAGGAACAGAAACAAAATGTGCATAAAGAGCAAAATAGATTCTTCAACTAGACTGGAACCTAATAAATGCCTTAAAACAAAAGCTAAAAAAAAGTATCTGATGGACAAACTATTGTTATATTTATGCTGACTATCCGGGCACATTACTTGCAGGGAAACCATCACACACTGCAATCCCTACAATTAGTAAATCAGATGGTTCCCTCACTCAAAATACCCAAGCTGTAATTAAAGAATTCTACTTATATAATTCCAGTCTCCATACAACACCTCACTAGGTCCAAATAAACAACACAGAAACATTTTTGAAGACCTCCCGATTCCACCTCGTTCACATGCCCATTGACAGGTTTGCCATCAAACACTCTAATGCCGCGTACACATGACCGGACTTTCAGGTAGAAAAGGTCTGACGGAATCATTTCATCGGATATTACGATCCTGTGTGGGCTTCATCTGACTTTTTCTTGCAAAAATTCTGACGGACCTAGAAATAGAACATGTTTTAAATCTTTCCGACGGAATCAGTTCCTATCAGGAAAACCGGTCGTCTGTATGCTATTCTGATGGACCAAAAATGACGCAAGGGCAGCTATTGGCTACTGGCTATTTAACTTCCTTTTTCTAGTCCGTCGTACGTGTTGTACGTCACCGCGTTCTAAACGATCAGTCTTTGGTGTGATCGCATGTACGCAAGTCCGTTTCAGCGGAACTCCATCAGAAAAACCATCAGGGCTCACAATAGCATGACTTCTAACACTCAAAGAGGCTCATGTAACGTTTCAAACTATGGACTGATATCCTTAATCAACTATGATCTAAAATTCTTTACAAAAATATTTGCCAAAGGACTCTGGCTGGCTGAATTCCTAGAACAATATATCCACGTAGGTTGAAAGGGTTTGGTTCCCTATAGACACACATCAGACCAAATTAGAAAGATGAATGATCTTATCTACCTATTAACATTGGGTTGGGATGACATAAGACAGGCAGGGAATGTTACTTTTCCTGGACCTGCATAAAGCTTTTCCACACGTCGTCCTCGAATTACCTTTTTTTAAATTTTTTTTTATCTTGTCTAGGTGGAACTTGGTCCTCAATATATAATCATGTTGAATTTCCTCTATTCAACCTCTACTATATCTATTATCGTGGTGAAAGGATTTAAATTTTATATTAACATTAGCATGGGCCCCAAGACAGGGGTGCCTTTTTGTCACACCTCCTATAGCCACAGAAATTATAGCTATATCCATTCATATGCACCCAAATATTTGGGGCATTACTAATGGAGACATTGCACCATAAATGCACTCTCTTTGCAGATAGATTTAATTGCTTGTCACTTTCCCAGTTACAATACTACCCAAGATGCTTAAGATGTTTAAGATCTTACAGATGAATGAGGAGAACTGGAGTATATGGACCGCAGAAAAAACACAGGGTTACATATGACCCTTGTAAAGGCTAACTATAGCTCACTGGTACTTAGTACTCATTAGATTTGCAAAGATTTCCCCTAATTTCTCTGACCTGTTTCATAAGACTTGGATGAATGGGAACAATATTCCACACTAGGTGGACTAGGTATTTCTGAACAAATCATTGATTTATTCTGTAACCAACATTAATATTCCCAAAAATGCTTTTACCACCTTATGTAATGAACCTGTTGCTGATATTTCTGGATACCCTCAGGCACTTTTGTTTTATATAATCTTGGCTGCTAAAATATCCATAGCAAAAACCTGGAAATAATCCATGGTTAAAGATACATTCCAGGTTTGGTATATTTTTACAATGTAACTATGTACAGTATATACTGTACCTGAACGATGTCTCTTGAAGTTGGAAATCACTGAAGTAGACACTGCTACTCCAGTGATCTCTATTTGCTTCTGTGTCCCATGCGGAGATGTTGCCCATTCTCTGACTGGACAAGATGGAGAGTGGGACATCACTGTTCTGTACTTGTCCAATCAGAGAACAAGTTGCATTCATTCAGAAAATGTGCTGAACAGGCAAATTTTTGTGTTTAGAATGCATGAGGCCAGCTGCTCTGCATGGGACCCGGCAGCAAGTGGAGATCACTACAGTAGTGATGTCTACTTCAGTGATTTCCAGCTTCAAGGGATATCGGCCAGGTATGGTATATACTGTACATCGTTACATTGGTCCAAACTGGACAAGTGTAACGATGTATAAAATATCAGTACCTGGAATTCCTCTTTATTATTACTACAAGAAAAACGAATATTTCCTAGATAGTGCTCCAGCAGGCAGTTTAAAAGACAAACAAGATATTTGCAAATGTCTGGAAACATAGGTACCCTATATATAATCTCCTAACTAAATTCTGTAGCACAGAATGCAGGGAGAGCTAGGTGTGGTGAAACCCTCCCTTTGCCATACTTGCATATTCTTACATGGCCAACCCTGATTGGGGGGGGGGGGGGGGTAATTACATTTTTAAGAAGGCAGTGCATATGAAATAAATCCTACCTTGATATTACAAAGTCAAAAAAAAATCTCACCCTGCAGAAAGTAAACCCAGATGCATGTCAGGCTCTTTTAAATTCGAAAGCATCTTAAACAATACCAATTTCATCCATTGAAGTAGGGCTTTGAAGTTAAGAGAATTGCGTGTGATCGTGTTTATTTATTTTATTCAGTATGATTATGACCAGACTTCTTCCCACTTAGTCAATTTGATGCCCCAGTTATCATAGTTATGATGTTGCCAGTTGCTGAATACATTAATATGCCCCATACAAAGGGTTACACGGGATGCTACTGTGTTAACTAAGAGGGAACTGATTTTCTTTGTGTTTGTGCCACATTTCAGACTGATCCCCTGCTGTGGTGAAAAGCAGCTGTGAACTGAGTTTTCAGATGCTCTCCAAAACTGCTTAATATTTACACTGTACACAAGGACTGCATGTAGCGAAATTAAGATATTTAATCATGGGAAAACACCTGCTTTCAGTAAAAGGCATACATGTCAAATCTCACCTTACATTTGTACAATGTAGCAATTCTTGATAAAAATGTGGTTTTAACTTTCCAAATTGTTAAAGCTAGTGCAAAATGGTTTTACTCACATTTTCTTTGTATATTGTGGTTAGAACTAAAAATCACATCTTCCCTTGTTTAACAGCTCTATTAATGGTTTAAATCAAACAAATCATTCCTCTGTGCTAAGAGCTATTGTTGTGTTTTCCTTTTAGCTAAACACTGGTACTCTGGTGATTGTATCATGTATTAACTGATTATTTATAAAGGAGGAAAAGATTACCTTATTTTCTCAGATAAATTGTGGGGAAACAGGGTAATGTTATCATTACATGAGACTTTAACCACTTGCCTACTGGGCACTTAAACCCCCTTCCTGCCCAGGCAAATTTTCAGCTTTCAGCACTGTCGCATTTTGAATGACAATTGCATGGTCATGCTACACTGCACCCATATGAAACTTTTATCATTTTTTTCACACAAATGGAGCTTTCTTTTGGTGGTATTTAATCACTACTGGGGTTTTTATTTTTTGCTAAACAAACAAAAAAACTCAAATTTTGAAAAAAAAACAAACCATTTTCATAGTTTGTTATAAAATTTTGCAAACAGGTAATTTTTCTCCTTCAATGATGTGCACTGATGGCCACTGATAGGCTGTAGTGATAGGCACTGATAAGGCGGCACTGATGGGCACTGATAGGTGGCACTAATGGGTGGCACTGATGGGCGGCACTGAAGGGCACTGATAGGTGACACTGATAGGTAGCACTGATGGGCACTGGTAGGCAGCACTGTTTTGCACTGGTAGGTGGCACTGGTGGGCATAGATGAAGTGGCGGTGGCTCTCTGTTCGGGACAGATGACCCTCTGACAGATGCAGATGATTGGGCTTTATTTCTTCTTTTCGTGCTGTCAGCGTGAAGATAAAAAAAGCCAATTACCATCTCTGTTTATATCCATTGATCCATTGTCCCATTGTCCCAAAAAGTTCCATACCCATCAATTTGTCATGAGAAAGCATATAAAGAGGGATGGGGTAAGGTATGTACAATAACAAAAAACATCAGAGAAAACAAATAATAGCTCGAGGCTATGTAAAGAAATATAGCGAACAATTCGCTGCTGTCAGTAAAATAAAATAAAAATAGACCAGCAGAAAAGTAAAGAGTTAACAGAAAAAGTTTGCATCGTGAGTTCTAAACTGGCAAGACAAAAAAAAAGTTTACCAAACATCTAGTTAGTTGGAAGCTAAAGATACAAAACTGTTTTTCTTATAAAAATACCTGACATTGAATCAAACAAAAAGAAAAAAGTCAGTCCATGGAGTCCTTAAGTGTTGGCGTAGGAGAAGAGAAACTACCGCGTTTTGATTGCCCCTGGCGACTTTTATCTCCTTCAGTACCAGCAGATTTTTGCAGGGAACAGGTAACTGTTTTGTAAAAAAGATTGGAGTTCTTCAGCAGAACGGCAGTCATATTTAGATCCTTGGTAAGTGAAGCGAATTGAAAATGGAAAGCCCTGTTGATTTTTTTTCTTTCTTATTCCACTTCAGTGATCATTTTTGAGAGACTTATTTCAACTTGCCGCTAAAACTTTGTCCCTTCTCAATTTCATATCATTGTGGCGTCTTTTAAAAGAAGGAAGAATTTATTTATATTTATACAAAAAAAACTATAAAATGTTTCCGTTCTACCCCACCCACCCACTGTCCCCCCTCTCCAACCTCCACCCGCCCCCCCCATTCTCACCTTTAAATTATTTCTTTCTTTCCCAAATATTATCCTATCTTAAGACCCTATACCTTCCAACATCTGCAGCCAGTAACTCTCCGAGGTCTTATGTTTTCCCCACCCGCCCCAGATAGTATTAAATTTATTTAATTGCCCTTTTTCCTTACAGCCTAATAGTTCCATTTTATTATAGTAGTCCACTTGTCTGAACCATTCTCTTAAATCTGGTCTTTCACTATTTAACTAATTTTTTGGGATCAGTCCCTTTGCAGCGTTTAATAGTTTTGGCGTTACTTTTTTCATGTATTGCTCTTTAGGAGTGTTAGAGTCATGAAACAAACAAGTCAATATGTTATTATCTATCTTCTCACCTGTTATTTTCTTTATACATAATTATTTCCTGCCAGAATACTCTTATTTTCTGGCAGTCCCACCATATGTGTAGCATTGTGGCTTTTTGTCCACAATTTCTCCAACACAATGGTGATCCATCTTGATTCATTTTATGGAGTCTCTCTGGGGTCATGTACCACCTGACCAGGAATTTATAGTTCATTTCGATGGTGTTCATATCCCATGCTTGATTGTATCCTGCTTCAATCATTCTCTCGACTTGTTGATCTTCTAAATTTATTTCCAACTCTTTTTCCCACTTTTCTATAAAGGATGGTCTTTTTTGTCCTTCAAGATCTGTCAAGATTTCATGGACTTTCGAAATGCCTCTTTTCAATGGTGTTGATGTTATACAGAGCTTTTCCAACCAGTTTAAACCTTCTCCATCTCTAAACGGGTGTGGTGATGTGTTAACTAAATTATTTAATTGAAAAAATTCCCACTCGCGCAGTTTCTCACCAAATATAATCTCCAATTCTTGTGCAGATTTCATCTTCCCCTTTTTGATAATATCTTTAATTTGTGGATTCTTTATTCCTAGTCTACGGAATATGTCTTCACCAGGTGTAAAAAAAATTGTTCCTGTGAGGGCAATTAGAGGTGAGTTATGTACCCACTTTTGTTTCCGATGTAGTGCGTCCCAAATTCTGAATACATTTTTGGTCAATTAGTGAGAATCAGAATCTAGTGTTCTATATTTATTTGAAATCCAGATATTTTTGTGAAGCGTGGTTTTACTTAAAGTGTTTTCTATCTCAACCCATTTTTTTCTTTATTTTCTTTTGTCCACTCAATCATACGTGCTAGTATTACAGCTTTGTAATACATAAAAATGTCCAGTTCTGCCAATCCCCCGTGCTGTCTTTTCCTAGAAATTAGTGCAAATTTTATTCTCGTTTTTTTGTTTTGTCAAATATATTTTGTCAATATTTTTTGTATAATTTTGAAAAAGCTCTGTGGGATCCCTATTGGTAAAATCTGGAATTTATACATTATTTTTGGTAATATTACCATTTTAAACATGTTGACTCTTCCAATCCAAGATATTGATTGTGTACTTATTTTCTTGACTTCTACCTTGATCTCATTTAATAATGGAATGTAGTTTGCGGAATAAATTTTCTCAAATGATGGTGTTAGTTTAATTCACAGGTAGGGTAGTTCCCCTTTTACCCACGTAAATAGGAATTCTTTTTGAAGAACCAAGACATCCTTTTTCCCCAGTCTGAGGTTCAATATTTCTGTTTTTATGGGATTTATTTTAAAGTTTGAGAGTTCTCCAAATTCAGCCACTTCTGTCAGGATGTTTGGCAGGGAAGCTCTAGGTTTAGTCACGTACACTAGAATATCATCGGCATAAGCCACAACTTTATGTTCTTTTTCCTCCACTCTCCACCCCTCTATCCCCTGGTTGTTTCGTAAAGTCGCTAGGAAAGGCTCCAGTGACAGTACGTATAGGAGAGGCGAGAGCGGGCATCCTTGCTGCGTTCCATTGAACATTTCAAACACTGGCAACATTTTACTGTTTACCCTTATGCCCCGTACACACGGTCGGACTTTGTTCGGACATTCCGACAACAAAATCCTAGGATTTTTTCCAACGGATGTTGGCTCAAACTTGTTTTGCTTACACACGGTCGCACAAAGTTGTCGGAATTTCTGATCGACAACCACGCGGTCACGTACACCACGTACGACGAGACTAGAAAAGGCCGGTTCAGAACCAAGCGCGGCACCCTTTGGGCTCCTTTTGCTAATCTCGTGTTAGTAAAAGTTTGGTGAGAGACGATTCGCGCTTTTTCAGACTCGTGGCTTTCAGATCGTTTTCTGCTGTTCAGTTTGTGCTTGTGGGTTTGTATCTGCTCTTCAGTGCGTGCAGTCAGTTCGTATCAGAGTTTTCTGTGTGATCTTGCCTGCTCGTTGCTGTTTTTCAGGTCGCTCTTCACAGGCCTTGCTGTTCTTCAGTGCGTTCTGTTACTTCGTTCTGAGCAGCCGACCGTTTTCTAGCCATGTTTCGTATGCGTACTCCTCGTACAGTTCGTGCTGTGCGGGGGCTTGGTGTTGGGGTCCTGACCTTGACACAAGTACAGTCCATGAACAGGGTGGGGAGGAGTTCATGGACCAAGAATTGGTTGCTTCAGCATCACCAGTTCTCTCATATGCCTTTGCTCCGTGAGATCCGTGAGAATAATCCTGATGATTTCAGGAACTTTCTCAGGATGACGGACCCCGTGTTTCACCGTTTGTTGGCTTTGCTGACCCCTTATATTAGCAGGCAGGATACCTGCATGAGGCAAGCCATCACTCCGGAGCAGAGGTTGATCGCTACCTTGCGGTATTTGGCCACAGGGAGAAGCCTGCAGGACCTCAAGTTCTCGACAGGCATCTCTCCCTAGGCTCTTCTTTGTGGACATTTACTGCTTGTGTTTGTTTGAGCTGACCCTGACAGAAATGTGTGGAGTGCAGAAAATGTCGTGATTGTGTAAACTTATACAAAGCACTGTTGACTGTTATTTACTAAATGCAAAGACACTTTTCACTACAAGTGCACTTGCAACTGCACTGAAACTGCACTTGTAGTGCAAAGTGGATTTCCCCTTAGGAAATAACCCCCATTTTCTCATGAAACAACAATTACATCACCCCAAAAGTGTTGTAGCGTGAGACAATAATCCACACATTCTTGATGAACAATCTTTTTAATACCTGCACAATCACATGTGCATTTACCAAAGGTTTTTCTGACAAACCAACATGTTTGTTGTATACCAATTTTTGTGGTGTCATTATCCAAAATCAAAATGTGCATTTTATAGAAAACAGGCCTGTGTAAAACCAACAAGAAAGACACAAATCTTGATCTTACAAAGTTCACATTTGGTAGAACTGGAAGGCAATATCAGACATGAGTATTTAGGAACTGTGTTTGATATAGCGTTCAGATGGGGGGAAATCACCCCTGGAAAAGCCAAATTTGGAAGATGCACACCAATTTCACAATGTCAACATGTGCGACCTGCCATCACGGGGGATCAAGGGACGTGTTTTGGGGGAGAAAGCCCTTCCTCACCGCTACTTTATTATTGAGGAAGGGGTTTCACCCCCAAAACGCGTCCATTGATCTCCCGTGATGGCAGATAGCACATGTTGACACACTGTGTGCATCTTCCAAATTTGGCTTTGGGAAAAATCACAAAAACATTTCGCACATTGTAGCAGACAAAAGAAGAAAGTGATTTGGAGGGGTTTTAAACTCGCCCCAAAACATCAATGATGTTTTTATATTTTGGAATAACATCATTGATGTTTTGCTTGATGTTTTCCAATTGTAAATTACATCCCATGATCTCCCCGATCAGGATCTGGGCACTTTCGGATGTGAAAGGATCTTCATCCACAACCTCACGATCACCTAAAAAGAGAGGAACCCAAAATAAATTAGGTTTCAAAAAAATGCCGCAATCCATCTCTTATCTGAGCCTGTGGTAGAAGACACTCACCTGTTGTGGTAACTACTTCCACCACGTCTTCATCCTCCTGCTCATCTTGTGTTGGGGGAATTTCCCCTTCTTCCAGGGGGGGGGGGGCTCTGGTCTCCTCGGATGAGGGGTGTCTTCCGAGTCTTTTCTCCCCTATGTAAAACAAAAATGGTATAATTAGCACACAGATATTTGATGGCAGAACTATAAAGATGAAACATTGCTTGGAAGTGGGGTACAATTATCTATTTTAGCAGAGTTCCAACATGTAGCTTTTTTAGTGTCCTTTGTCAAGCTGCAATACTTTACCTGTTTGGTAAAAGCTTCACAGATGTAGCCCCCCCTATAGTATACACTGGAGCACCTGTGTGGCCCCCATAATAAAAAGGGTGTTCTTGTGTCCCACACTAGTGCTCCAGTGTCCAGATGTGAAAACAGCTGCTCAGTGTCCTCTCCTTACACACAATCTAGTTTGCATTTCATTCTAGTAACAAAGCCATCTACACAACCCAATTCTTTGAAGACAAGTATAGGGCGTCAAAATGGTGGCCAAATGCATATGGCCTAAACAATGGTATTTTATCGTCCGAAATAACAATGTGTGATCCGAACGAATAATGTGCCCATGAACATGAAAGTTGCCATTTTAAACTGTACAACAGTTCCTAAAAGCACATGGAGCAGCACGAACGTAATAAACATAAAGAATAGGAACACAGCACAACTACTTACTTTTTTGCAGCACTCTCCGGATCTTTCTGTACTGCTCATGTTCTCGTAATTTCAGGTCCGACCACCGCTTCCTGAGCTGATCTTTCGATCGTCGTACCCCGAATTTCCGGTGCAGACTCCTGACCACTTTTGCCATGATCTTGGCCTTTCGGACATTGGGGTTGGGGTAAGGCCCATACTTTCCATCATAGTCGGCCTTCTTCAGGATGTCCACCATCTCCAACATCTCCCCAAAGGACATATTTGAGTCCTTTAATCTCCTTCTGGATCGGGACGTTTCAGGCTCTGGCCTTTCCTCCTCCTCCTCCTCGTTGCTACAATTAGCATGATCCTGCTGTCTATCCGCCATGTGCTCTTCCCCCACTGCGCCGAACGAAAAGGGGCGGGGAATAGACTAGAAAGAACGTCAGGGGCGGGCGGAGTTATACGCATGCGCAGTGTGTATAAATCGTAACGCGCGCGTCTTGCGTACGATCTATGAGCGGAGGAAGGAGCATCGGAGACGCCGATCGTGCTAACAAAGGTAGGATCTAAACTTGGGCCTATACTGCTTCGAAATGGAAGCCTATATTGTAACAAGATTAGGGGAGTTTGGCCTGACATTAGGCTTTGTCTTGTGTTGTGTCTTACAGAGAAAATGGATGGGTTCAACGACCACAATTTCCTGCCCCTGTTCATAGACAAGTACAGGGAGCTGCCCTGTCTGTGGCAAGTGAGACACCCCCACTATAATCACAAACAGAAGAGGCAGGCAGCGCTGGAGAAACTGCTGGAGTTGGTGAAGCCGGTGGTCCCCACAGCAACCATCCCTTATTTGAAAGCTAAAATTGGTGGCCTGAGGAGCACATATCTGAGGGAGCGCAAGAAGGTCACAGATTCCCAGAGGTCCGGAGCTGCAGCAGATGACATTTATGTCCCCAGGCTGTGGTACTATGAGAGACTGCGATTTCTGTCAGACCACACTGAAGTCAGGGAATCCCTCTCCACTCTTTCTTCCACGCTTCCTTCCATCCCAGCTGAGGCTTCCGATGTCCAACCTGGGCCTTTCAGCCAGGAAGAAGTGGAGGAGCCCAGCTGGAGTCAGGTATAGCATTCTTCTACAGATTTCTGGTCAATAAATAAATGATGTTTACTAGATGTTATTATTGATCACTAATTGCTGATTAAAAAAAGTGCTTTACATATCAATAGACAGTAGTGGGCACCCAAAATTGGGAAAAGAATGAAAACTGCTGGGCTCAGAAGGATAGTCTGTTATATTTGTTAACATTCAATTTGCAGCAGTCAGGAGGTGAAAATTGTGTGTGATTGATGAATAAAAAACTAAAACTATGTCCCTTTTTCATACACAGGAAGACCTCAGCCAGGAGGAGGTTGTGGAATGTGGCAGTCAGGAGGAGGCGGGGATTAGTGGCAGCCAGGAGGAGGCGGGGCTAAGTGGCAGCCAAGAGAAGCCAGGGACAAGTCGCAGCCTGACTGAGTCTCAGGTCCCTCCCCTCCGCCTGCCATATAAACGAGCCAGGAAGGCCACTCCGAGTCCCGTGCAGGATTCAGCGTACAGGCTGATCCAGGAGGCTTCGGCGTCCCTCCGAGCCTTCCCCAGTCCTGAAGAGGCCTTTGCCTGCATGGCTGCCACAAAATTGCAGGGCATGCAGGAGGGTCAACGCAAGATCTCTGAGGACCTGATTTATAAAGTCCTTCGTAAGGGGGAGAGTGGGGAACTGACACACAAGACGGATGTCATTGAGATCGACGATCCTCCTCCTCCTCCTCCTCCTCCTCCTGCTGCCACAACTCCACCACCACAGCCAAAGGCTGGAAGGAAGCGTGGAAAGAAGACCTGAGAGTGATTGCCCTGGGTTCAGTCTGGTCTGACAGAAGCTGCAGTCTCTTGTATGACCACAGCCTGGGGACACAGATGTCATCTGCTGCTTTCCGGATCTCTGGGACTTCTGGACCAGACTGCCCTCCCTTATGATATGGACTCCTCAGGCCACCAATTTTGCTTTTAAATAGTTGATGTCTGCCCCGGGGGTCCAAGGCTTCGCCCACTTCTGCAGTTTCTCCAGCGTTGCCTCCCTCTTTGTTTAGTTGTGAGCCCTTAATAAAATTTTTTTGGGTAAATTCTACTCTCCTGTGTGTGTTTTCATCCAAAAAGGACAGTTTGTTGGTGACGATTCAGGTACATTTCTAAAGTACAATGTGAAATTAACAAGGGACAACAACACCAAACAATCTCCTACCGATTAAATAGAACAACATATTAGTGGTGTTGTGGGAACTTGTCACAAAAAACACACAAACATTTTCGGGAATACAAATCAAAATCACCAAAAAAATAAAAAATAAAAAAGAGAAACACAAAAAAAGAATCTACATTAAAGTCCAAAAAAAAAAAAAATTTTGTTGTCAGATGTGAGAAATCAAAATATATTGAGGGAATCCCGATAAATAGTAACGAAATAAGTTTGTGAGAAGTGTGTGTGAATATGAGCAGCAAATCTACTTAATTCTTGTCACATTATAAAGAAGAAGAGAGTGTGCTGTATTAAACCATTTTGAACATTGCAGCGTGACGAAAGTGCTGTATCCATTCCGAATGCTACGTTTACCAGAACGAGCTGTCCCGTGTCTGAATTTCTTCTGAGCATGCGTGGCACTGCGTCGGAACAGGCCACACACGGTCGGAATTGACGCGATCGGATTTTGTTGTCGGAAAATTTTATCTCCTGCTGTCAAACTTTGTGTGTCGGAAAATCCGATGGAAAATGTCCGATGGCGCCCACACATGGTCGGAATTTCCGACAACACGCTCCGATCGGACATTGTCCATCGGAAAATCCGACCGTGTGTACGGGGCATTACTCTTGCTGTAGGCCCGTTGTAGAGATTTTTGATCCACTTCATTATTTTAGGCCCCAATCCTAAATATTGTAACATAGTCATCATAAATCCCCAGTCTACCCTGTCAAATGCTTTCTCTGCATCGATTGACAAGAGCAGATCTGGAAAGCCCCATTGATAGGTGATTTGATGTTGCTGTAAAACTTGAAGAAGTAGCTTCAAAGCCCGACATTTAGAGATGGTGAGCTGAGATATATCAGCAAAAAGTTGATAGGTGTGTCCCTGGAAAATGAGTGAATGTTTTGCTCTAGCTGCACCTAGAAGTTGTTGCTTGGTACAGAAATAGTGACATTTGTTCGACTGGTATGGAAGGCTGTAGTTCTTAAAATAGGGATAGCATAGTGGCTTGCAAATCAGTGACAGCTTCAGGTATTCCACATATACGAATATTGTAACGCCGGGCCCTATTTTGGTAATCTTCTAAACGAGATTGAAGGACTAAGTTTTCCTCTTTGAGGTTTTCAAATTCAACTGCATAAGCCTTTGTGTTATTTTCAAGTTCGTCAACCCGCAGTCCAAGATTTGCAGTGCGTTAGCCCAGTTCTCTGATTTCCCTAGTCAGACTCTTTGTTATATCATCTGAGGTCATTTTAAGGGCTTTGTGAAGCATTTTTTCAAATTGCCTCAGAACAGAAAAATGAGTAGGGTCTGTAAAAGATGTCATTTGTGAAGTTTGTAAAGATGGATCTGGGTCATATTCCCCCTGTGTTGCCAGAGATACTTTAGAGTGCTGAGAGGATTTCACTGAGTGTGAGGTACCAGGGGGAGGGGATGCAGCTAGTTCCATTCTAACTGAACCCTGAGGCAGCGCTTCTTTGTTGTTTTTTAGCTTCATTTTCAGGCGAAAACTCCCAAGAACCATTACATTAAGTGGCGGGGATTATTAGCAGACCGAATAACAATATTTACCGGGTGTAGCTGAGCTGGGACATGGTATAATACGGCAGAAATGTCCCTTCAGGAGCAGAGCTCTAAGCTGGCATGTCTGCTCAGTCAGGCTCCGCCCATGCGCCTCTAGAGTTTCTATTTTCCTATACTGCACAGTTAGAAGCTGAGCCAGCAAACAGTGAATGTGAGTGGCGGATAACTTATACAGTCTGATACTGATACAATCTTCACATCAGCCAATCAGAGGAAGCTTACTATTCATTGACAAATGACAAGGCTTCCTGTGAATGGTTGGGCAGCGCTCAACCCAACCCAATTTTGTTCTGGGAACGGAACATTCACACTTCCGGAACATAGTGCTGTATATTCTATGTTGCCAATGCTACATACTGTTAATATGGCACTGACAGCGTGTTCATCTGTTAGTAAAGGAAATAGTTCATTTGGGCCAGCTTGGCTCAAATTACCTAATTAAACACACTGTATATAGTTGGTTGCTAAGGAGGGGGCCAGGAAACCGGCTTTCGCATCTTTAACAACCTATGAGTCATCAGCTGTCAGCCGGGTTTCCCACTGACATCTGAATGTAAAAAAAAAAAAAGCGAATAAAACGGCGTGGGGCCCCCCCCAGGTCCATACCAGGCCCTTATCCGAGCATGCCACCCAGCAGATCAGGAATATGAGGGGACGAGCGAGCTCCCCCCCTTGTGAACCATACCAGGCCGCATGCCCTCAACATGGTTCAAGCACCTTGAACCATGTTGATGAGGACAAGGGCTTCTTCCCGACAACCCTGGCCGGTGGTTGTCAGGGTCTGTGGGCGAGGGTCTTATTGGAATCCCCCATTAACAAGGGGGCCCCCAGGTCCAGCCCCCCCTATGTGAATGGGTATCGGGTACATCGTACCCCTACCCATTCACCCCAAAAAGCATTGAAATGTAGAAAGAAAACAAGAGCCAATTTTTGACAAGTTCTTTATTAAACAAATACCTCCGAGCCGCCTTCTACCGGTGCCATCTTCTCCTGGTGGCGTCTTCCCCCGGAGCTGTCTTCTTCCTCACCGCCGGTTACCCGCTAAAAAAAAAGGCTCTTCTTCTGTGGCTGTCTTCCTCCGTTGTGTTGTCACCCGCTGTGTGGCAACTCTTATATAGCCATGGGGTGTGGTCATCTGATAAGGCATCCGATGACATCACCCAGAGAGCCCGCCACTTGTGACATCATAAGGGGCGGGCTCTCCAGGTGACGTCGTCTGATGGCTATGCCCCATGAACCCTGCTGACAGCTGATGACTCATCGGTTGTTAAGGAAGCCACAGCCGGCTTCCCGGCCACCACCTTAGCAACCAGCTATACACAGTGATTTTAACAGAAAAATAAGGAATGCAAAACATATCAAAAATCGCATCACAAACACAACACTTGCGTTTTTGGTGCGATTCCATTGAAGTCTATTAAACGCAAAACGCGGAAAAAGAGTCCTCGACCCTTTTCAAAAACGCACCGGCGACAAAACGCATAGATGTGAACGTGTACCATAGGAAACCACGTTAAACGGACTGGATTTTTTTAGTGCGTTTCTACAAACTGCAAAATGCAGTTACCTAAAGTAGAACTGGAGAGTGGTTTCTATGCAGAGCTGCACCTGATTTTGCAATCAGCTTCCAAGCTTTTTTGTGAAAGCTTAAAGGGGTTGTAAAGGTATACATTTTTTCACCTTAATGCATTCTATGCATTAAGGTGAAAAAACTTTTGAAAATACCGCCGCCCCCAGCCCCCCCGTTTTACTTACCTGACACCTCGAAACTCGGCCGCTCGCTCCCGACCTCCATTCAGCCGATCAGCCTGGTCGCTGATTGGCTATAGTGGATGAATTGAAAGCAGCGCAGCCATTGGCTCGCGCTGCTGTCAATCACAGCCAATGACGCGGTGCGCCGGGGGCGGGGCCGAGTGATACAGCGAGCTGTATCACGGGAGCGCGCCCGCAATAACTAACCACCATGCGAGAGAGCTCGCATTAAGGTGGTTAGTTATTGCGGGGAGGAGCTGAGACAGCCGCCGAGGGACCCCAGAAGACCAGGTTCGGGGCCACTCTGTGCAGAACGAGCTGCACAGTGAAGGTAAGTATAACATGTTTGTTATTTAAAAAAAAAAAAAAAATTTACCTTTACAACCCCTTTAATTGAACAAGCTGACTTTAGAATCTGATTGGCTACAATGCACAGCTGCACCAGATTTTACACTCTCCAGTTTTAGCAAATCAACCCCTTTGTGTTTACTTGGCAACTAGCAAAATTTAAACAGGAAACTTCCTTATATAACAATAGTAGATCAAGATAGGAAATTAATACTATTTACAAAGTTGATTACTTTTCTGCTCTTGCTGCTTAAAGCGGAACTTCAGTAATTTTTTCATCTTTCTATCTATTAAATCTTCTGCCCTTGTTGTTTCAACTTTGGATAGTAAAACATTTTTTTTTTCTACCAGTAAATACCGTATACAGCCCACTTCCTGTTTCTTGTCTGGAAAAAAGCCTAGGCTTATGACATCATGCACACCTCTCTCTCTCACTCTCGTGAGAGTTTGCCAGGAAGGGAGGGGGTGAGTCATAAGAGGGCCAATGAGAGCTGCAGAGCTGGAGGTGCGGTTTTTTTTTCTCTCAAATCCAGGAAGTGAACAGGCAGCAGCTTCAGCTGCCCACAGTTAAAATGATGGCAGCCAGACTCAGTGGAGGGAGATTTCTGCAGCATATTTGGAAAGTACAGAATCACAGTGTATATATAAAATATGCAAAGTGGCTGGGGAAAAGCTTCGGAATGGCAAAGATGTTTTTATTACAAATTATGTGAGCAGACTGCAGTTCCTCTTTAACACTGGTGATAGTTTTTTGTTTTTTTTTCATTATAGGGATCCAATGAAGTAAATAAAGCACTTCTACACAAGATAAATAATGTGAAGAAAATCCATATTGTGCCATGCTGCTTAGAAGATAAATTTATTTTACGTTTTGCTGTTTGTGCTCGATCTGTTGAATCTAAACACATTACATTTGCCTGGAAACATATTGAAGAACTGGCCACTAAAGTCCTAATGGAAAAAGGAGAACAAAAGTAATATAATGTGAAAGGTGAGAATCGACATTTTGTACCCCCCCCCTTTTCCCCTAGTTTATTCACTTTTGGATTTCCTATTCCACTTATTTGATTTTTTTTTGGTGGGCTAGCTTTACTGAAGGCACAGAATTTTCCCCAGAGTTTAGTGAATGTGGTTAAATTTCGTTTTGCAAAATATACCCTATCATGTGCATAGAAGTAAAAAAAAAATCTGTATTTTAGTTTGCACACAAATGGATGATGGAACTCAGCAGAGCTTCTCCTCATTCACTAAACTCTGGGTAAAATCCCTTTGCAAAGTGAACATTCTATTTGCCTTTAGTAAACAGACCTTTTAATCTCCTAGGAATCAAATGCCTTTCTGCAAGACAGATCAGTTGAAAAACAATAAAGATCACATGCAGATGAAAACAATCAGCTCCTATCACTGAAACAAAGAACCTAATTTACAGGATCTATTTTTCAGAAAATATATAAGGTTTTGGGGGTCTAAAGTAATCTCCAGGCCTAAAATGTGCATTTTAACCAGTTCCCGCCCAGCCTATAGCAATTTGACAGCTGAGTGGGACTGTTGTCATTCTGGGTGAATGTCATATGATGTCCTCCCAGAAAGAGCCACGCATGGCCATGCCCACCGGACACAGCCGATGACTGATTAGTGTACCGACCTCCTGCTGGTACCATGTGATCGCTGTGACAAATCAGACGATCACATGAAAGTTGTAAACAATGAATGGCTTCCTTTCACGCCATTCATTGTTACAATTGTGTTGTTAGCTGTGATTGCTCACAGTGATCATGTGGTACAGACAGGACCAATCACAGCCCATCTGTATCATATGATTAGCTGTGGCCAATCACAGCTAATCACAAAACAAACTGAATGAATCAATTTAATTCCGTAAAATGCTTGCTTATAGCAATGAAATTCACTGCTATAAGCCATCATAGTGTGTAAAAAAAGAAAAAAAACCCTCATCACTTCATTCACTAGTAAAATGTTACTATGGTGACATTATATTGCTCTGGTCACGATGTGTTAAAAAAAAATAAAAAAAAAAAACAAAAAAAAAAAACAAATGTAATAAAAAAAAATGTATATATATATATATATATATATATATATATATATATATATATATATATATATATATATATATATATATATATATATATATATATATATATATATATATTTTCGTACTCTCACCAGTCAGTGTCCCTGATCACCACCACACCAGTTATATGATGTACTTCACTGGTGACAGTTTGTAAAAAATAAAATAAAAATGTAAACATTTTTATTTTAATTTCTTAAATTTCCAAAACATTATGACAAAAAATGACAACTTCAAAACTTGCCATGCCTCTTAATAAATAACTTTGTCTACTTTCCAAAAAGGGGTCATTTGGGGGATGTCTGTACTGTCCTGACATTTTTGGGCCTCAAGAAATGAGATGTCCACCAGTACATCAGGATTGATCAATTTTCATATATATATATATATATATATATATATATATATATATATATATATATATATATATATGAATATGAATATATATTAGAGGTCGACCTATATATCGGCCGATATTTGGCTTTTTTACTTAATCGGCATCGGCCGATTGTGCTGATAAAAAAAGCCGATTATACCTTCAGCGGGACTTGCAAATGACTTCTGTAATAGCAGTCAATTGCAAGTTGTCTGAAGTTTTCTTCTCTCCTCCTCTGGGCAGCCTGCCAAGTCTGATAAGAAGATACATTTGTATCTCTTTCAGGTTCTTTTATCAATAGACTGAACTCTGTGGAGAAGTTTTCAGTTTAACCATTTAAAGACTAAATCTTTTCTGACACTTGTTGCTTACAAGTAAAAATCCTGTATTTTCTGCTAGAAAATCACTTAGAACCCCCAAACATTATATATATTTTTTCTAGCAGAGACCCTAGGGAATAAAAT
Organism: Aquarana catesbeiana; assembly: GCF_042186555.1. Lineage (NCBI taxonomy): Eukaryota > Metazoa > Chordata > Amphibia > Anura > Ranidae > Aquarana > Aquarana catesbeiana. The sequence goes on from NC_133328.1 coordinate 227,782,958, forward strand.
AGCGGTTGTTGCAATATTTTATGTCACACGGTATTTGCGCAGCAGCCTTTCAAACGCATTTTAAAAAAAAAAAAAATACACTAATGAAATAAAAAAAAAAGCAGTAAAGTTAGCCCATTTTTTTCGTCCAAAAGTTTTGATTATCTGTTTTTGTGTATTTAATATTTAAGATATAGTTTTTTTTTTTTTATCTAAATTCTACATACAAGTGAACTGATTGGAGGTTTGTTTTGTTTAATAAATGTTTAAATACAAAAAAAATTCTGTATCACTTATTACTTAAGGCTGCTTTCACACTGGAGCGAGCATGCGTTGACGGTAAAACGCTGTTAGTTTTAGCGACGCTTTACCACCATTTTAGCGGCGCTATTCGGCTGCTAGCGGGGCGCTTATAACCCAGCTAGCAGCCGAAGAAGGGGTTAAATGCGCCCCTGAAGCGCTGCTGCCGAAACACTTTGCAGGCGCTTCGGCATCGGTGCGCATTAATTTCAATGGGCAGGAGTGGTGGAGGAGTGGTATACACCGCTCCAAATATGCTGCTTGCAGGACTTTTTTTTTTAACATCCTGCCAGCGCATCGCCTCAGTGCGAAAGCACTCGGGATATCACACTGAGACTGCAGGGGAGCCGTTTTACAGGCGCTATTTTTAGCCCAAAAGCGCCTGAAAAACGCCCCAGTGTGAAAGGGGTCTAACTGTCAGATTTTATGAGATGAAGGGAAAAAAAATAAAAAATCGGCCTAATATATCGGCCCCAAAAAAATCGGCATCATATATCGGCCATCGGCCACCGCGATTTCTAAATATCGGCTTTGGCATCGGCCAGAGAAAAACCCATATCGGTCGACCTCTAATATATATATATATATATATATATTAATATAATATACACTGATTTGGGTTATTTTCACCAAAACAAATGTAGCAGAATACATTTGGCCTAAACTTATTGTTACCCTGAAAAATCTATATTTAAGATTTTTCATATCTCATAGATATGAGGTGGGTTAAATAAGAGTTCTTTTTGACGAAGAGTGAAAGCTTAAAATATAATAACATTTATTAGGAAGCAGTTGAAAGTCTAGCTAATACACAATCATCTATCTATCGCCTTACACCAAGGCAGAAAATATTAGGTTGAAATAAAGTATTTACATGAAGGAATATAGAGTATATTCCTCAATACAGTAATCTACACACATATTCAGTTACAAGTAAAAGGGCATTCCTTTCCCATAATTACCCATCCTTACCAAAGCTCCTTTCAGCTTGCTGGTCTTATCAGAAAGAGAGCGATACCTCCCCCTTGGCTCTGAGTATATCAAACCAAGCTGATGTCTCATTGGTTGGCCTAGCTTGGATCATGATTGGAGGGCTTACTCCATAAGTCGGCCCCCTTTCATGCAAATCCTTGTGACTATGCTGGCCAAGTGTGTTAATTGCATTTCCCCAGGAAGTTAGGTCCATTGCATATCCCAGCATGGCACCCTTTCAAAGGAGTAGGTGTAGAACAATGGAATTGGCTCTCCATTGTTTGCATATACAAGCCTTGGCCCACATTCTCTGCTCTTAGCAAAAGCTTAAATGAAACCCTTTTTTCCCGGCTTTCATAGATGCCAGCTAAATGAAATCTATTCATTATTACAATATTTTACAGTTATTAATGGAGATTTCAAATAAACTCATAAGGCAACAGATGGCCCCTTGTGGCCAGTTGAGAATATGAGACTCGGCCACACCTAGAATAATGGTTTATGTGCAATCTCCTTTAATATTTGGCACTTTTGGCTTTACCCACTGAAATGAAATAAAACTCATTGAGAAGAAAAAAAACTTTTAAACTCTCCATCTCTACAGTTCACACTTCTGGATCCCAGTATCAGTAGTCATCACTTGTTCTGGATGTCATAAGTCCATAATAAAAATCATGAGAAACAGCACCAAAACAAAACAATAAGGAAAAAAAAAAAAAAAACATGAGGATCCTTGTTCTCAACAGACCAATAATAACAATAGTCCGATAATAACAGTACGAAAGTCCATAAGGCGAGTCTGGTCCTGTTGCCCTTGCTTCTGGGACGGCCTTCACTGGTGATTCCAATTGGATACAGCATACAATAACAGCCTGGGGACCAGCTTTTCCTGGCTTTCTAAGATTATACTTTATTAATGTGGACAAAGGTAGAGAAATAAAAAAACACAAGTACATTTAAGACATATGCTTTCAACTGAATGCTTGTCTGGTAAGTCTGAGCCATAAGGACCTTTGATTAGAATTGCCATAGATATACTGCGACATACTAATGAGACCCCTTTCCCAGTGACATGTGTAACAATTTGAATGGTTACGCCCTTCAGCCAGGTGTCTGATTTTCATCCCCCCATCTTTCTTCCTCCATTGTCATATGCCTGCATGTACCTCTGCCCCACCTTCTGTGGAATACCACGTTGTGTGTGCGTGTATGACCCTTCACGTGTTCCAGGGAGTTTTGTTGCCATCGCAACTCACCACTAACCCCTTTTACTGGAACTGTGTTCCGTTCAACCTTGGCTGATGCCAAACCTTTGGGCATATAGCTCCGTCCTTGGTTACCGTGTGTAGCTACTGTATGAGTCCTGCCTTTAGCAGGCTACAGAAGAGGTCATCACTTTAAGAGTTCTCCGTGCAGATTAGGCAGTGTCGCCTACGCAGACAAAAATAACTTGATTTCAGAATACAGATAAGTGTGATGTCATCAGTCACTAGTGGCTTCAGGAACAATCAAACTAAATTACTCTTAAGTACAATTGTACTATACTCCCTGCTATTTGCCAATCACTATGAGTCTCACCAGTCCCAGTATATCTATATGATATTCACACAATGCTCTTTGAACTTGGTTATGGCACAAAAAAGAAAACTGACCAACAAACACAAAAAAAAAATTGCTCAATGACCACATATGATGACTGCCCAATATTAGAACTGTAGAGAGGATTGTATGTCACATATACACAGAAAATAGTCACTGTTGCTAACACCCAGGTGTTACTGTCATAGTTGGTAATAGCTACAATCACATACATTTATATAACAATTATCCAATGTCGAAAGAGAGAAGAAAAACTGTTGGAACTTGGTCCATCCCCAAAATGCTATAGGGAAGCTTTAATATTCTATATCAACATTTCTAACCATTTTAAATGTTCTCCATATAATGTTCCCCCCTACTCCCCTCTTTTGTATAATTTATTTATTTCACCCTAGTGACACCAAACTCAAGAATCACCATACAAAAAAAAATAAAGGTACCATAGGAAAGAAAGAAAAATAGTAAACATTAAAAAAAAAAAAAAAAAAAAATTTCTTCCCCCCTTTGTTTTGTTTTTTTGTAAACAAAAAAAAGTTACCATTAAGAAAAACGAAGAATACAAATGAGAGAAAAAAAAATGTAACAAATTAAATAAAAAAATTGAATCTGTATTCTGTCAAAAAAAAAAAACATTGAAACTGCCTTCAAACATTGTAGCTATTCAAAAGGCAACACCCTCTGTCGGTGGTGATTAACATATTAATTGACTCTCAGTGCAAATCTATTTGCAAGTCAATCAGGCCACAAGAACTTGTATTACAGAGAGCAGGATCTCTGTTTAAAAAAAAAAAAAAAATTATGTTTTAAGGTCCTCTGTGTTTCAAAGTACTTTGTCCAGTCTGGGTCCAATCATTTGTCCTTGTCTGTGTATTTCTCCTAAAATACAAAACTCAAAAATAATAACACCTCACTGTACCTCTCTGAGAGGTTCATAATGGACTAAACTAGTAGTGGAGGATTGGAACAGACTTCCAGCTGAGATAATGCGTCCATCCACAGTAAGTACAGTCAAAAATGTACAGACACACCCACATATCTGTACTCTGACAAACAAAAAGTTATAGGAAAACCTGGTGTGTTTGTAAGTACTTAAAGTTTAAGAAGACATCATGTAGACATAAAACCTTTACACATATTAACAGCACATGCGTCAATTTGGAAGGAAAAACAAAACACCAGACCTACTGAATCCATAAGATGCCACAAAGGTGCAAAGCAATGCATTGTTATGTATTTTCCACGTATCAGAGTGAATGAAACTTCACTCTAAGCCACAGGAAAGGAAAAATTATCAAAACAAAATCCCTACAGTTTCTCAGAGTTATAGGGATCGAGATCTCTTATCTGTGCACAGGTTATTTATTCGGGAATACAAAAATTGTAAAAAAAAGTATTAATTTAAACTGGTACCAGTATTGAGCTCATTACAAACGAGAAAAATTAATAAAATAATCATAAACAGTACAAAGCATGCGCATTAGTGTGATCACACTTATTGATGGCAATAAAAACAATGGTGAGTACACCCCTACAAAAAAAAAAATCTTTCTTTACACATGGACAGTTCATACCCATGCATTCCATCACTCAGACACACACATTCATTTAGATTGAACCCATACATTGTGGATAGAGCTTTGTTAATTACAAATGAATAGCTAGGAGTTTCAGGCCTCTGGGAGAATACAAAGGAAAGAAGAGAGAGAAAGAAAAACCAACACAATGGACTGTTACACCTTACCTTTGTTAGGCGCGTATTTTACGCATATGTACAGCAACCTACAATACAGCTGCTTTATATGTACATTTATTTTCAGGAACTCACTTAACCTGAAAAAAAAACTTGTAGAAAACAGTTATTAACTCTATCCCCCTCTTTTTTTCTCTTTAACTTTATTTAAAGCAAACAATACATCATTCATACGTGTATATTGGTAAATGGTCCATAACATTCCTGTCTGGATATAGTGACACTTAAATGCCATAGAACTCTATAACATAACTTATATATTGTATTGCCACCCCGGCTTTACTGTAGTGGTTCGTTTCTCGATGGACACATTACTCCCTCCATTTTTCCAATTCAAGGAGTCAATAACGTTTCTTTTAAAGGATTGGAATTCTTTCACAAACTCATCCCGTTCCTGTTTAATTTGCCTAATCTCCTGCTGTAAAGCCTCATTTTCGGCTTTAATAGTTGAGGAAGGGATGTATGATTTTGCATTTTCATATTTCCTAGGTCCTTCACCCCAGCGCGGTGAGTATACTTCCACATCACGCCTCTTGGTTGTATATTGCTTGTGTTTAAATAACTTTTTCCCAGAAGACAAACAAAACTGCGAAATATGCCCCCATAACCCACACGTGTAGCACTTTACCTTTTGTAAAGTATTAAAGCATCTCTTAACAGCTGGTGTGGTTTTAGGCCGAGAATATTCCATGGCTCCAACTTGATTAACCACTTTTCCTGTCTTCCTAGGAGGTCTAGGGGTATTTAAAAAAGAGCTCTCACCTTTTAATGAGTTGTTGAAATTAACAACTTCTCCAGGAGGAGATAACTTCCTGTTGTCTCTAGAAATACTCAACCTGGTTGCATTACAATCTATGGTATGTGTAGATTGCACATGCTGCCCTGGGCTGGAAGATGCCTTAACCTGGCCACTAGGCCTTCTCCCATCTAAGAGCTCACAGCTCTGTTGTACATTGGTTGCGTGTGGAATGTGTTCCTTAGTTTTAATTTTGCCACTGAAAGCAGCCACACTCCTGAGTGTTTTTACCGGTTGAATTGGATATACATCTGAAATCCCCTCATTTCCTTCACTATCAAACCCCAAACGTGTTTGATTTCCTTCAGGAGAGGAGAGGGTCTGCATCCTACCCGTGATGGGGAACTTGTCTTGCTCGTCATTTGTGGACAGCTGGCCCCCATTGTTTAGTGGGTCTGTGACCATGGTGCATTCTCGATTTTCCTGTGGCTCAGCGATTTCTCCCATCGCCACAGGAAAAGTAGAATTAGGACCCATATCTTCACCTCCCCAGTACTTTTCATATTCCTCTGTGTCCCCAATTTTAATAGGCACAAGTAGGTGCTGTAGCATTAGCATGTTCACATCTGCTAGCCCCAGCCACCTGTCCTTTGAGAATTGAAATTGTTTGTAGCAACTGTGACTCTGTTTGTGTGCACTGTGTGTGATCTATAAATTTTCATTTCTTAGTTTCATGTAACTGATTTTGGATCAGTTTATATGCAGTAATTATGTGGTCCAGTTCAGTCTCCACTTTGGTTAGCCTGTTTTTATATTGTACCACTTCTTTTTGAGCCAATTTGTACTTTTTAACATTTTCCTCCTGTGAGGCATTAACCATTTGATTAAGGGTAGTTAAGGTTTGTACTTGGTTATGTAAAGCTGTATTCTCCTTTTCCCTCTCAGAAATTGTACTATTTTTATTATAGACTATATCTTCTAATTGCTGTATTTTAGCATTCATAGCCATGCAAGCCGAATACATGCCTGCTACAGCTAAACCTTTGAGCTTTTTATCCTTTTTGATTGTTTTAAATTGTTCTTCAAATAACTCTTGGACATAGGCCCAAGGCGAACCTTGTAATCTAGCATCACATGCAAATTCATTGCTCTTATATTTAAGAGTATAACTTGCTACAACCTTTTCTAGAGAGGACATGGCTGCCATTATCAACAAATAATATGCACAATTTGTAAGCTAGATTAAGTTAAATGTTCCCCTGTACTATACAGTCACTATAGAAGTAGGGACAAAACAATAAACAGAAACTCAAATAGAATAAAAATTCTGAAAATACAGTAAAGTGTAGAAAATAAAAGATATTTTCAGCTCTCAATAACACAATCTTTCAGCTTAGTGGAGACACACTCACTAGCCTGTAGCCTACACACAATAGACTGTAGTTTACCTTGTCTGAGCCTACACCCGCAAAACAATAGACCCGTGGGATACAAGGAACAATAGTAAGGCCACCAGGATCAAATAGGGTGGGTAGCCCTCTGGGTTTACAATAGAAAGGTAAACACAGCCGTGTTTACACCAATGTTAAACCAAATTCAGTTTAAAAAAAAAAAAAAATCTACCACAAACTCAGATTATCAAATAATTTTGGATAGGGTTTATCCTTAACAAAAAAAAAATTTCAAGGTATAATACAGTATGCTAGAGGCACCTTATACCCTATAATAATAATCTTTATCAAATATTAGCTTCAGTAACAAGACGTCCACCGTTTTGTACTTTAACTCACGCCAATGAAAATATTACTGCTTGTAAATTCTCACAGCTAAAAACAAACAAATAAACCAAACTACTCTCTTGTAGCTCATTTCCAATGTCCTACACACAATACTATGCCTTTAGTGGACACACCATTTAAATTAAAAACAAAAATCTGTTGAACCTTTTCAACAAAACTAAGACCACCCTTAATCGGTGTCTTTTCAATGAAACACATGTGCTCACCATACAGCACAGTTAGATAGAGAGCAATGAAGCTTGGTGAGCCCAAAAGAAACAAAAGAAAAAAAATAAAAATAAAAATAAAATAAAATAAAAAATTTTCCCGCTCTGTACTTCCTCCCCATTACATTTATCCGGATTATAATGGTACATCCAAAGTACTTTTTTTCAAGTATAATTACGGGATATTAAGCAAAACAAAATATGTGGTGTATCCTCCCTCCTTTTTAGAGTTCATCTAATACCCACTAATAAAACAAACAATTACCTATATTTTTCCCTAGATAAAATTGTTGTGACCTTCAATTTCCGGGACAAACTGACTCAGTTTAAATTCCCCCCAATAACCTTAATCTGCCTTACACAAATCTCGGTATTATATTAAATACTTTCAGTCTTGTAATCTACTTCAGTGGTCGCCATCTGTTACCCTGAAAAATCTATATTTAAGATTTTTCATATCTCATAGATATGAGGTGGGTTAAATAAGAGTTCTTTTCGACGAAGAGTGAAAGCTTAAAATATAATAACATTTATTAGGAAGCAGTTGAAAGTCTAGCTAATACACAATCATCTATCTATCGCCTTACACCAAGGCAGAAAATATTGGGTTGAAATAAAGTATTTACATGAAGGAATATAGAGTATATTCCTCAATACAGTAATCTACACACATATTCAGTTACAAGTAAAAGGGCATTCCTTTCCCATAATTACCCATCCTTACCAAAGCTCCTTTCAGCTTGCTGGTCTTATCAGAAAGAGAGCGATACCTCCCCCTTGGCTCTGAGTATATCAAACCAAGCTGATGTCTCATTGGTTGGCCTAGCTTGGATCATGATTGGAGGGCTTACTCCATAAGTCGGCCCCCTTTCATGCAAATCCTTGTGACTATGCTGGCCAAGTGTGTTAATTGCATTTCCCCAGGAAGTTAGGTCCATTGCATATCCCAGCATGGCACCCTTTCAAAGGAGTAGGTGTAGAACAATGGAATTGGCTCTCCATTGTTTGCATATACAAGCCTTGGCCCACATTCTCTGCTCTTAGCAAAAGCTTAAATGAAACCCTTTTTTCCCGGCTTTCATAGATGCCAGCTAAATGAAATATATTCATTATTACAATATTTTACAGTTATTAATGGAGATTTCAAATAAACTCATAAGGCAACATTATGAAAAGACAACTATTCATTTGCAAAATGTTATAACAAAAACAAAGAAAGATGCTTTTTTTTCAAAATGTTTGGTCTTTTTTCATTTATTTATAATAGAATTAGAAACTCTGTGATTAAATACCGTCAAAAGAAAGCTCTAGTTGTGTGAACAAAATGAATACAATTTAGTTTGGGTATAGTGTTGCATGACCACGCAATTGGCATTTAAATTGCGACAGTGCCAAAAGCTAAAAAATTGGCCTGAGCAGGAAGGGGGTAAAAGTGGCGAGTATTAAAGTGGTAAAAGCGGAGTTCTGCTTAAAACAAAAATTAAAAGTCAGCAGCTGCAAATACTGCAGCTGCTGACTTTTAATAATCGGGCACTTACCTGTCTCAGGGTCCAGCGATGCGGGGAAACGAAGGCCCGATCGTCTCCCCCCCCTCTCTGCGGCGCCAGCATTGTCATTGTGGGCGCCCGGCTGTGGCTTCACTGCCAGGCACGCACTGCGCATGCGTGAGCTGCGCGGCGCGCTGTGACTGGCCAGGCAATCATCTGGGTCCTGTGACATGTCCCAGATGATTGCCGAGAGGGAGGTGGGAGAGGTGAACTAACTTCCGGCTCCGCGGAGCCCCGGGAGGAAGTGGGAGCTGGAGCCCTCTTTTTAGAGGGTTTCCGCTCCCCCCCCCCCCAAAAAAAATGACATTCCAAATGTGGCATGTCAGGAGGTCACCTTCCCTTAAAGCGGAAGTTCCATTTGCAGAAAATAAAAAAAAATGGCTCTGGCAGCAAAACGGTTAATAAATGCCATGCTCAATTTTCTTAATATAGGCAGACAAATGTAGAAATAAAGTGGAGTTTTTATTTTATTATTATGATTATTTTAAAACTGTACTGTCTTCTTAGTGACCCTATGCTCAGAAAACACACTGGTTGGTTCTTGATAGTTGCTCTTCCCAGGTAGCTGTCAGTGGCAAAGTATCTTTGATTCACGGGACGGCATGTGAAAATGCTACAGATAGATTGCGTCTCTCATAAAGGGCATAGCAGTCCTTCTCTGCAGACTAATGGTGGGGGACAGGCTCTTTAACGGGAGAGCTGGAGTTATTTTATAAACATAAAGTATGACTTTGCACATTTATTTTTGATTCACTCTGAATTAATTTACATCATTTGATAGGAAGGTTTCAATTAAGCTTTAATGGTTCTTCTGCACAGCCATTGTGCAAGGGAATGTTAATGTATAGATTGTAGATGCAAAGGGGTTTTAAAGGCTAAGTTCACCTTTTGACTAAACAACCAACGCAGTTAAAATGCACTGTGCTATTTTGTACAATATAGTTTAATGTGCCTTGCATACCTGTAGGCCCCTGCTGGCACCATTGAACCTGCCAGATTTGCTCCTATATTTATACATCCCAAGTCTCCCACGAGTCTCCTGCATTTGGCTGCGGGCTCACAGACACCTGCAAGCGCCGGCGATCTCCAGGCTGGGCCTGTCACTCAGCCACAGACAGAAGACAGAGCAGCTGAATGGAGTACGGCCGCTCTGGCTGCTCTGTCTTCTGTCTGTGGCTGAGTGACAGGCAGATATGATGATGTCCCCATCTGTGCGAGGACTGTAAAAAAGTCCCGCCTCCTAAATAGACGGAACACTGATCCAATGATACATTGAATCAGTGTGACGTGAATCATAGGAGGCGGGAATTTGTTACAGTTGCTGCCAGGATATTCAAATCTGTTTCAGAGCGCTGTGTGAACAGGCTGTATTTCATTGACACTGGTAAGGCTGTATTCCATGGGCACTGGTAAGGCTGAATTCCATGGGCACTGGTAAGGCTGAATTCCATGGGCACTGGTATGGCTGTATTCCATGGGCACTGGTATGGCTGTATTCCATGGGCACTGGTATGGCTGTATTCCATGGGCACTGGTACGGCTGTATTCCATGGGCACTGGTATGGCTGTATTCCATGGGCACTGGTACGGCTGTATTCCATGGGCACTGGTACAGCTGTATTCCATGGGCACTGGTACGGCTGTATTCCATGGGCACTGGAAAGGCTGTATTTCATGGGCACTGGTACAGCTGCATTTAATTAGCACTGGTAAGGCTGCATTTATTTGGGGGGGCAGCGGATGTTGGGCACTTGTTCCCAGAGTCACAGCAGCGCACTTCTTTTTCTCAAAACCCATGCATGTGCAGTGCACTCCCTTTATCTTTATCCAAGCAACAATGAGCTGGAAACAAGCACCCAACATTTGTAGTGCCCTGGAGGGTAAAATAAAAAATTAGATTGGGGCTGTAGAAAATACAGATTGTATCTGCTATGCTTTTTTTTTTTATTAAATGCAATTAATGCACAAAACCAGAAAGACAGTGAAAAAAATTGACACAAAATGCTTTTTTTTTCTTTAAAGGACTGGATGATAACTTTCAAGGAGTGCACTGGAAAAAAAAAAAGATATCTTTTTAACATATACAGTATTTTAATGGAAATATATATCTACTTTTTTGTTGACCAAAATAATGTTATTGAAATGATGATCAGATTAAATAAATGTCAAGATGTGATGTAAAACAAAGTGCCTTGTCTTCATTGTGATCAGAAAAATGCTGCATACCAAAAAAAATAAACAAACTAACATAATGTCAATTCTTTTCCCGTAACCTTCCATGAAGACACCTTTTAAATGAGAGATGATCTCACCTACCTAATGGCACAAGAAGTAGCATGTTTGAATAGTAACACCCAACCACACTTCCTCAACGATTTCTTTCACAAAGATGTTATTTGGTTTAAAGGAAACATATAATGTATAATACTGGGCTGGAGCTGGTATAGTAACACAGGATCAGAGATGTTGTAAAATAATAACAGGTCATAACTGTGACCAGATTCAAGGATAGATATGACAATTTGGGCTAACAGGTGAGGGCTCACAATCTTTCGGCAAGTACATAGTGACGCCTAATGAGAATGGACAATGATCAGTTTAGGATGAAGGTTTCATCTGCCCATGTATGCTAAGTGGGTTACTCTCTAGTGAAGGATTAAAGTGGCTGTAAAGGCAGAAGGTTTTGTATCTTAATGCATTCTATGCATTAAGATAAAAAATCTTCTGTGTGCAGCAGCCCACCTAATACTTACCTCGATCCAGTGACGTTGCACTAAAAACTCGGCTACTGAGACTCTCCTTCCTCATTGGCTGAGACACACATTGGGTGCCATTGGCTCCCGCTGCTGTAAAATTCAGCAAGCCAATGAGGAGGGAGAGGGGGCGGGGCCAAACCACGGCTAGATGTCTGAATGGACACACAGAGCAGTGGCTCAGCTTGGGTGCCCCAATAGAAAGCTGCTTGCTGTGGGGGCACTGAGGGGCCAGGAGCAACGAAGAGGGACTCTGCAAAAACATTACAAAGAGCAGGCAAGTATAACATGTTTGTTATTTTTAAATAAATAAAAAAAAAAACAAGACTTTAGCATCACTTTAAGGGGCATCTAGGAGAATGGAGGGAGTGGTATCTGTCAGGGCTGACAAGAAAAAGTTAAAGTGGATGTAAACCCTTACATATACCCAGTGAAGTTAACAGTCTCAGATGATACACAGGAATGGAACAAATCCCCCTACATACGTTTTACATGTACTGTATATCTGCTGTCTTTAGCTTGCTATATTCTTTAGAATTCTAGCATCGTGTTAGAATTTTTACCTCCTCATTCAGAAGTAGCAGTGTAGTCTTGGCATACACTGTGTGACAGCTGATTGGAGGAAAGGCACACACCCCCACTCCACATAGGCAGAGGAAGGAAGGAATGTGCAGAGCTGTGCTATGACAAGACAAACTATCTGCTAATCTATTTATAGCACTCACCTTAACACAAATTTCAGGCTGGTTTTATCTTGTCGGAGAACTTGTCAGACGTTTTCATGCTGATAACAGAAGAACGGAGCAGCAGAAAGACACTGGACTTAGGGCTTTGGAGAGATATAAGTAAACACTATAGATATATGTGCCCTCTATGCCACCGAGCAGCCGCTCAGCACAGGACAGTTGAGATCACTGCAATAATGAAGACTAAAGTGATTTTCTACTTCCACAGTGGTCCCTTAGGTATGGCATATGTATACTTGCATTGGTTTAAGCTGGACCCTAACTATGCAATAAAATGCATACCTGGAGTCCAGCTTTCCAGGCTAACCTGCATTCTATTTTGTGTTGTCACTAAGGCTGGGTTTACACATATACGGCTGTGGTTTCAGTGCGGAAGTCCGGTGCATTTCTGTCCACCGGTTCAGGTGTGAATTATTACCTGAAATCGCACCTAAATCTGACCCAAAAACTCATAGGACCCTTTTTAAAACTGCACCGTGGTTGCATTCATGAAACTAAGTTCACCCAGATGTACAAGTGGTTTATGACAGAGGTAGAAGTAGTATTAAACCCTCACCATTTTTCCACCAAACACATTGATCACAATGAAATAAACATTCTCTGATAAACAATTTGTTAAAATTCTTACTCCAGCACTTGCAAATGTACAACTTTCAATTCTGCTTGCTCCTGCTCTTTTAGCACTGCTTCCTTGAACTTCTAGTCTCAAAAATTAAGCGTTACCAGTGGACAGTGCAGACTGGAGTCAGTCTATTAGCTTGGAGAAGGGAGGAGCAGAGGCTCCACTGAGCACTATAACTTTTTGGACTTTTTATGAATACCACCATTATTATCTATGAAGTAGCACTGAGCACTATAACCTTTTGGACTCTATATAAGTGACCTAAATGTGTGTTTTTGGTGGTTTTTGCACATTTATGATGTTTAGGCAGGGTTGCTATTACATTTATTTGCCAAATGATAGTCTCCTTGGCGAATTGATAGGAGGTCAATTGATTTCACCCTAATTCTGGAATTGCTGCACACATTTAATTTAAATGAAACAGATACAAGAGTTGGATATAAAAGGCCACGGCTGTTTATTATTGGTTTCAAAACAGTATTACTTTCACATATAAAGACTAAATAAATAAACTTTAAGTAACCTAGCCACTATGACTCAGGCTGCATATAATAACTTACCGACTTCAATAACTTTCCAAAAGACAGGTGGTTTATAACCACCTGTCCCCAGAACCCCACACCGCAGCCATTTCAACACAGGAACTCAGGTCAGTATTGAAAATATCCAAACCGATGTTAGATAAATGGATTGCATCCTTTCTGTACAAACCTTTCAATCCACCTTCTAAAACTACATGTCTGAAAGATACAATACCTGACCTTACTAGCAACTTGGACACTGCTTTTTTCCAAAGGGCGCATTGCGGGAGGATAAAGCAAACAAAGGCTTTGCACTATTTCAGAAAAAATCATAACAGAGTGAGGAAAACATGACTTTATTCTGAGTAAATCATCGCTTATTCTATAAATGTTATCCAAAGTCTTTTGTTTTCCAATGTCATTCCCTCCAAGATGTATAATCAATACATCCGGTGGGGGAAAGTGCTGAATAAGCTATCTTAATTCTATATTTAAATCTGCCCACCGCATACCCCTCCTACCATTCCAAAAGACCTTAAATTTATTTGGATCCAAGCCCAGGTTTTCAGTGTATACTCTCGAGCTCTTAGTTGTGCCCAAAAAACATACGAATGTCCAATAATCCAAATCACTGGGCATTTGCCTGCAATTAATCAAAATTTTATTAGGACGAATATATAACAAATAGCTATTAGATTTCCATCTACCTACTTTCTTAATCAATTTATCCTCTAACCCCAACCTGGAAGCCTCCGTAACTGCATCAATTCTAAATGAATGAGACGTGAGCTGAGAATCTTGTAAATTTAAGGTTTTTAAACATTTCTTTAGTGCGCAAACAAATTGATATTTAGAAAGAGGGGAACCTGACTTGTGAATGAAAAAACTTGACCCCCCTAATGGTCTAATAAGAAAATTATTTTGTAATAATGTAACTGGACAGATGGGAGAACCCTTACAAGCGTATAAATTGATCCAAGTACCTTTTCCTAATGGATCTGTTTTTGACCTCCCAATAAAAATCTTAACATTTGTATTAGAAATAATAATGTCAGAAAAATGAATTGAAATTAACTCTGAAACTCTAAGAGCAGTAAAAAAGGTGATAGCAAATACTGCTTGAAATAGCACTGACTCGAATGAAGAGAAACAAACCTTGACTGTAACTGAGCACATTTTTTCCCAAAACCTTAGGGGTAATAGGTTTACGTGAATCCGTTTTAGCCTTTTTTATATCCTTTATTTATAAAGCCTGTTTAATAGAAAAAAAAACTGCATTCAAGAAGGTAAATTATTGATTTTAAGAAAAAAATGAGACTTCAGACAATGTTTTTTGAACATAGGACCACGAATATTTTTAGTAAATAAAAAATTCAAAAATAGCAAAACTAAACCTTCCAAAAAAGAACCATTAGATTCTTGGATCGAATTTAAAAACGAGAGCCATCATAACCACGCCGATTGATATCCAGCCCAGGTCGAAGGTGCCACTGAATTCTTAATACTTTCGTAAACTGGCGTTAAACAAGGTCCCATAAATTGTGTGGACACTTCACTCCCACTTGGTCTGCATCCGGAAACAGCTGGAAAAAACGCTCCATCTGTAGACGAGATAAAGAATACGCCATTTCATTATCCTTTCCAGCAACATGAATTGCTTTTAACCAAATATTAAAACTCAGACATTTGAATATCAAATGGCGCAATAGGACAATGACTGGCGGAGACTTAGATGTTAAGCAATTGACAGCATACATTACTCACTTATTGTCAGTCCTGACCAAAATCCACCTATTCACAAAATACAGGCCCCAAACTTCCAAAGCCATGATAATTGGGAATAGTTCCAAGAGAACGATGTTTTTTAAATAACCTTTCTTATGCCATTTAAGACTCCATCGTTCCATGCACCAATGGGATTGCCATATTGCAGCGAAACCAAAGGATTCAGCAGAGTCAGTAAATAGAAGAAAATCTTTATCTAAAATAAATTCTTCCTGCCACATCGCCCAACCGTTAAAGTGAGTAAGGAATTGAAGCCAAAGTAGGAGATCCTCCCTCATGTCATGTGTAATCCTAATATGTGAAAATGGGGATTTCAATCCAGAGATTGCAATCTTTTAGAGAACACTTTCCCAATTGGCATAATCCTAGATGCAAAAACCAAAAGATCTAGAAGAGATTGCATTTCTTTTAAACACACTTTCTTTTTTCGAATTATAACCAGTAGTAAAGCCCTGAGCTTGTTTACTTTTTCTTCTGGTAGACGAAACTCCATTTGATTAGAATCAATAGTGATACCTAAAAATTCCAGAAAAGTAGAAGGCCACTCTGTCTTTTCTAAAGCCAAAGGAATATCGAAATGAGAACAAATTCTAAAAAATGTATCTAATAAAAAGGAACATTCAGCAGAATTAGATGGGCCTAGAAAAAGAAAATCATCTAAATAATGAATTATGAATTTTGAACCGGATTCTGAACTAACCACCCATTCTAAAAAAGTAGAAAATGATTTGAAGTAGAAGCGAGATAGCGAACAACCCATCGGTAAACATTTATCAAAATAAAAACTACCATCAAATAAAAAAACCTAATGACTTAAAACATAATGGGTCAATAGGTAAAAGGTGAAAAGCCGATTTAATATCAGCCTTAGCCAAAAGAGCACCCTTTCCTAAACATCTAAGCTTTTTTATAGCGTCATCAAAAGTAGCAGAAGTTACTGACGCATGGTTCTCTGAAATCTGATCAATAATCGATCGACCCTTAGGAAATGACAGATGATATATTAATCTGAAAGAATTTTTATCTTTTATAGGGACAATACCCAAAGGAGAAATCCTAAAATTCCTAAATGGCGGGGGAGCTAAAAGGACCCTCCAATCTGCCTTCTTTAATTTCTTTCGAAATTTTTTCAGAAACGATATCTGAAAAATAATCTACTGATTTTAAATTTTTTACAAAAGTACATCCCTGACCCGAAAATGTGGGTAATAAAAACCCCTCTTGAAAACCTTCAATTAGAAGCTTGGCCATCAACTTGTCTGGAAATGTTGTGAGCCATGGGAGCATATTTTGTAATTTCACCGGCGTGACTGCTTTTTGAAAAATTCCCAGGTTGTTGAGGTGTTGCAGACATTTTTTTAAAACATTTTGCCACTGGATGCGTTCCCGCACAAAAGGCACATTCGTGCTGGTACTTACATGAGTTCAGCCACTTGCACTGGCTATCATTGAAATTAAAACAGATTTTTTTTTTATACCCTGAGTTGCTGGAGAGTTGAGTATTTATATTCTGCCTGGCATAGAGTGATCTTTGGGGTAGGAAAAGGTTAAGCCATAAGCCAACGTCCTTTACTCCCCATTTCGAGTTAGAATGTACCAATAGTTTTTGTCTAAAAGCTTCATCATAGCCATACCATTCAGAACCACCAAAATTCTTGAAAGCTTCAAGCACAATGTCTAAATGCTGAAAGAGACCAAAACTTTTTTCCAGATATTTTTCACACAAAATTCCCGCAAAAATACAAAAAGCCTGCAACTAGTTGTTAAAAGACTTACTGTAGGTATATGTCTCCTTTTATCTTCATCCTCTTTTCTGTCCGATTTATTAACCAAATCTTTTGCAGATGGTAATTAGAGACAAAATATCCATAAATTCTCCTCTCCAAATTTTTTCTTTAACTAAATTAGAAAGGTGAAAACGGAGATTCTTTCAAACACGTTTCTGGTAAATTTTGCATTTTTGCTGTTTGATATACCTGTATCAAAATTAACTTGAGCAATCTGGATGCCATTAGCCAATATACCACTAGATGGCAACCATACTCCCATAACAGAAAGATCATTTGTCTGGTCAGGATAATGTGACATAGCCAGGGGCGGACTGACAACTCATGGGGCCCCCGGGCAATAGAAGATCATGGGGCCCCCTGTGTCCCCACACTCAAGCCACACCTGCACAGGGAGACACGGGGGGGGGGAGAGCACACAGGGGGACACTGGAGAGAGAGGGCACACAGGGGGACACTGGAGGGAGAGCGCACACAGGGGGACACTGGAGGGAGAGGGCACACAGGGGGACACTGGAGGGAGAGCGCACACAGGGGGACACTGGAGGGAGAGCGCACACAGGGGGACACTGGAGGGAGAGCACACACAGGGGGACACTGGAGGGAGAGCGCACACACAGGGGGACACTGGAGGGAGAGCGCACACACAGGGGGACACTGGAGGGAGAGCGCACACACAGGGGGACACTGGAGGGAGAGCGCACACACAGGGGGACACTGGAGGGAGAGCGCACACACAGGGGGACACTGGAGGGAGAGCGCACACAGGGGGACACTGGAGGGAGAGCACACACACACACACACACACATAGGGGGACACTGGAGGGAGAGCGCACACAGGGGGACAATGGAGGGGGAGAGCGCACACAGGGGGACACTGGAGGGGGAGAGCACACACACACACAGGGGGACACTGGAGGGGGAGAGCACACACAGGGGGACACTGGAGGGAGAGCACACACACACACACACACACAGGGGGACACTGGAGGGGGAGAGCGCACACAGGGGGACACTGGAGGGGGAGAGCGCACACACACACACACACACACACACAGGGGGACACTGGAGGGAGAGCACACACACACAGGGGGACACTGGAGGGAGAGCACACACACACACACAGGGGGACACTGGAGGGAGAGCACACACACAGGGGGACACTGGAGGGAGAGCGCACACAGGGGGACACTGGAGGGAGAGCGCACACAGGGGGACACTGGAGGGGGAGAGCACACACACACACAGGGGGACACTGGAGGGGGAGAGCACACACAGGGGGACACTGGAGGGAGAGCACACACACACACACACAGGGGGACACTGGAGGGGAAGAGCATACACAGGGGGACACTGGAGGGGGAGAGCGCACACACACACACACACAGGGGGACACTGGAGGGAGAGCACACACACACACAGGGGGACACTGGAGGGAGAGCACACACACACACACACACAGGGGGACACTGGAGGGAGAGCACACACACACACAGGGGGACACTGGAGGGAGAGCACACACACACACACAGGGGGACACTGGAGGGAGAGCACACACACACACAGGGGGACACTGGAGGGAGAGCACACACACACAGGGGGACACTGGAGGGAGAGCACACACACACACAGGGGGACACTGGAGGGAGAGCACACACACACACAGGGGGACACTGGAGGGAGAGCACACACACACACACACACACACAGGGGGACACTGGAGGGAGAGCACACACACACACAGGGGGACACTGGAGGGAGAGCGCGCACACACACACACACACAGGGGGACACTGGAGGGAGAGCACACACACACACACAGGGGGACACTGGAGGGAGAGCACACACACACAGGGGGACACTGGAGGGAGAGCGCACACACACACACACACAGGGGGACACTGGAGGGAGAGCACACACAGGGGGACACTGGAGGGAGAGCACACACAGGGGGAGAGCACACACAGGGGGACACTGGAGGGGGAGAGCGCACACAGGGGGACACTGGAGGGGGAGAGCGCACACAGGGGGACACTGGAGGGGGAGAGCGCACACAGGGGGACACTGGAGGGGGAGCACACACAGGGGGACACTGGAGGGAGAGCACACACACACACAGGGAGAGACTGGAGGGGGAGCACACACACACAGGGGGACACTGGAGGGAGAGCACACACACACACACACAGGGGGACACTGGAGGGGAAGAGCACACACAGGGGGACACTGGAGGGGGAGAGCGCACACACACACACACACACACAGGGGGACACTGGAGGGAGAGCACACACACACACACACACAGGGGGACACTGGAGGGAGAGCACACACACACACAGGGGGACACTGGAGGGAGAGCACACACAGGGGGACACTGGAGGGGGAGAGCACACACACACACACACACAGGAGGACACTGGAGGGAGAGCACACACACACACACAGGGGGACACTGGAGGGAGAGCACACACACACACACACACACACACAGGGGGACACTGGAGGGAGAGCACACACACACACACACAGGGGGACACTGGAGGGAGAGCACACACACACACACACACACACACACAGGGGGACACTGGAGGGAGAGCACACACAGGGGGAGAGCACACACAGGGGGAGAGCACACACAGGGGGACACTGGAGGGGGAGAGTGCACACAGGGGGACACTGGAGGGGGAGAGCACACACAGGGGGACACTGGAGGGGGAGAGCGCACACACACACACACACAGGGGGACACTGGAGGGGGAGAGCGCACACAGGGGGACACTGGAGGGGGAGAGCGCACACAGGGGGACACTGGAGGGGGAGCACACACAGGGGGACACTGGAGGGAGAGCACACACACACACAGGGGGAGACTGGAGGGGGAGCACACACACACAGGGGGACACTGGAGGGAGAGCACACACACACACACACAGGGGGACACTGGAGGGGAAGAGCACACACAGGGGGACACTGGAGGGGGAGAGCGCACACACACACACACACACACAGGGGGACACTGGAGGGAGAGCACACACACACACACACACAGGGGGACACTGGAGGGAGAGCACACACACACACAGGGGGACACTGGAGGGAGAGCACACACAGGGGGACACTGGAGGGGGAGAGCACACACACACACACACACAGGGGGACACTGGAGGGAGAGCACACACACACACACACACAGGGGGACACTGGAGGGAGAGCACACACACACACACACACACACACAGGGGGACACTGGAGGGAGAGCACACACACACACACACAGGGGGACACTGGAGGGAGAGCACACACACACACACACACACACACACACAGGGGGACACTGGAGGGAGAGCACACACAGGGGGAGAGCACACACAGGGGGAGAGCACACACAGGGGGACACTGGAGGGGGAGAGTGCACACAGGGGGACACTGGAGGGGGAGAGCACACACAGGGGGACACTGGAGGGGGAGAGCGCACACACACACACACACAGGGGGACACTGGAGGGAGAGCACACACACACAGGGGGACACTGGAGGGAGAGCACACACACACACAGGGGGACACTGGAGGGAGAGCACACACACACACAGGGGGACACTGGAGGGGAAGAGCACACACAGGGGGACACTGGAGGGGGAGAGCGCACACAGGGGGACACTGGAGGGGGAGAGCGCACACAGGGGGACACTGGAGGGGGAGAGCGCACACACACACACACACACACAGGGGGACACTGGAGGGAGAGCACACACACACACAGGGACACTGGAGGGGGAGAGCGCACACAGGGGGACACTGGAGGGGGAGAGCACACACACACACACAGGGGGACACTGGAGGGAGAGCACACACACACACACAGGGGGACACTGGAGGGAGAGCACACACACACACAGGGGGACACTGGAGGGAGAGCACACACAGGGGGAGAGCACACACAGGGGGACACTGGAGGGGGAGAGCGCACACAGGGGGACACTGGAGGGGGAGAGCACACACAGGGGGACACTGGAGGGGGAGAGCACACACAGGGGGACACTGGAGGGGGAGAGCGCACACAGGGGGACACTGGAGGGGGAGAGCACACACAGGGGGACACTGGAGGGGGAGCACACACACACAGGGGGACACTGGAGGGAGAGCACACACACACAGGGGGACACTGGAGGGAGAGCACACACACACACAGGGGGACACTGGAGGGAGAGCACACACACACACAGGGGGACACTGGAGGGAGAGCACACACACACACACACACACACACACACACAGGGGGACACTGGAGGGAGAGCACACACACACACACACAGGGGGACACTGGAGGGGAAGAGCACACACAGGGGGACACTGGAGGGGGAGAGCGCACACAGGGGGACACTGGAGGGGGAGAGCACACACACACACACACAAACAGGGGGACACTGGAGGGAGAGCACACACACACACACACACAGGGACACTGGAGGGGGAGAGCGCACACAGGGGGACACTGGAGGGGGAGAGCACACACACACACACAGGGGGACACTGGAGGGAGAGCACACACACACAGGGGGACACTGGAGGGAGAGCACACACACACACAGGGGGACACTGGAGGGAGAGCACACACAGGGGGAGAGCACACACAGGGGGACACTGGAGGGGGAGAGCGCACACAGGGGGACACTGGAGGGGGAGAGCACACACAGGGGGACACTGGAGGGGGAGAGCGCACACAGGGGGACACTGGAGGGGGAGAGCGCACACAGGGGGACACTGGAGGGGGAGAGCACACACAGGGGGACACTGGAGGGGGAGCACACACACACACAGGGGGACACTGGAGGGAGAGCACACACACACACGGGGACACTGGAGGGGGAGCACACACACACACACACAGGGGGACACTGGAGGGAGAGCACACACACACACACACACAGGGGGACACTGGAGGGGGAGAGCACACACAGGGGGACACTGGAGGGGGAGAGCGCACACAGGGGGACACTGGAGGGGGAGAGCACACACAGGGGGACACTGGAGGGGGAGAGCACACACAGGGGGACACTGGAGGGGGAGCACACACACACAGGGGGGACACTGGAGGGAGAGCACACACACACACACGGGGACACTGGAGGGGGAGCACACACACACACACACACAGGGGGACACTGGAGGGAGAGCACACACACACACACACACAGGGGGACACTGGAGGGGAAGAGCACACACAGGGGGACACTGGAGGGGGAGAGCGCGCACACACACACACACACACACACAGGGGGACACTGGAGGGAGAGCACACACACACACAGGGGGACACTGGAGGGAGAGCACACACACACACACAGGGGGACACTGGAGGGAGAGCACACACACACACACACAGGGGGACACTGGAGAGGCAGCACACACACACAGGGGGACACTGGAGAGGCAGCACACACACACACACAGGGGGACACTGTGGGGGTGGGGGGACCAGGAGAGTATCATGGGCCAGGGCAAGTTCTTAGAAAAACAATGCATACAACTGCTGTGCTGTCTGTTTTTATAACACTGACCTGCTGCTGCACACAAGGCAGGTCAGTGTGGGTGGCCAATGCGAACATGAGACTCCGCTCCGCTGTCTGTCCGATCTGTGTGCACTCTGCACTGCAGCCTCCAGCTCCCTTCCTGACCCCGCGGCATTGAGATATGGCTCCGCCCCTCAGCTGAGTTCCCCAGGGGGAGAGGTGGCCGGAGGCGCGCCTGTCTGGGGGGGGGTTTATCATGCAATCTGCTTGATAAACTGCGGGCACCTCCTGGGGCAGACTGAGCCTCTCATGGGGCCCCCCTGACCCCGCGGGCCCTCGGTCCGTGCCCGAATGCCAGAATGGTCAGTCCGCCCCTGGACATAGCCTGAACTTGGCTAGCAGCTGGCTGCAAATCTTTAGCCAGCTTAGCCAATAGCTCAGTTATATTAGATAAAACAGACAATGAAGGTGACTCACCAGCTCCTTGTTGCTGAGGGAGGGGAGCAGGCGAAGCCATGCTTGTGTCTTGTGTCGAAAGCACCGAGCCACTAGCAGCCAAGGAGGCTGCCCCCGCTCTGGCATCCGACAGTGACCTTTGTTACCATGGAGATTCTTCAGCTGCAGAAGGCGACCTCTGTGTTGGAGTTCCGCCCCTTGGAAAGCTGGTCGACCCGCCTTCGGTTCTGCCTCCAGGCTCCAGCCGTGTCCACAGCTGAGGATTGCGCCCCGCCTCCTGTAACTCGGACAGGATTCGGAGAACTCCTTCCATTCTGCGACGAACGAGGCACTGAGGGGGAGTGTCTTTGGCGCGGGACGCACCTCCTTTTCGCTGTTTCACCCACCAGGTCAGGGTTGGCGCCTCCCCTTCTCTGACACCGAACCTCTTCCTGAAGATCCGCCTGTTCTTGTTGCAACGCGGGCTCCCAGATGGAGGTTTCCCTTGTGGTCAGTCCCACTTTGGCCGCCGAGATCCAGGCTTCTTCGGCGGCTGTTGTGGCTCCCACTGGAGCCTCTTGACCTGCCGATCTAGGTAGGTACAGGCACTGCCGAATCCAGGCTGCTCTTCCGTCTTCTCCCACCCGCTCTATTAGCCGCTGCGTCAGGCTCATCTTCTGGCCGCAGAAGACACTGTTTGTTCATTGGAGGATACCTCCTAGAACACCACAGCTTCGTCTTCCTTGGCAATTGAGCCTGACTGGACGGAATCCCCTTTATATAGCCCTTTTATAGGCCAGATAAATCCATATTTAACTGGATTTTCGCGTACTAATACACAAGACCCTAGGAAAGGTCACCTGTGACCTCTCCCAAGCCACGTGAGTACCGAAGGTCCCCCTGAGAGCAGAGCTCCCAGGGGGAACTTGAAACTGCCTAATCCTGCCGCTCTCCCATGAGGAGAATTGAAACCGCCTTCCCTTTTCCTATCATTAGATAAGACAAGGGCATTGCAAGGACAGATTAGGAATGAATGGGGTGTCTCAGCTAATGGGCAGGGAATTTCTTGGGTCCCTTTGCCTGCTGGGAGAGCTTATTTATTTGGGTGGAGTCAGGTGATCGGGGTTCTGTGCCACCTGGACGGCTGTCTGGGTGGACGTGTGTTGCTAGGCCATAAGCCTCGGGCCTATCCCGGGGACATCTGGCTGCTAGACTATCTGAGGGCCGATCCAGAAGCAAGAGGGCAGTGTAGGGTTGGGAACTGTGACTTGCAGTCCAACCAGAGGCAAC
Organism: Aquarana catesbeiana; assembly: GCF_042186555.1. Lineage (NCBI taxonomy): Eukaryota > Metazoa > Chordata > Amphibia > Anura > Ranidae > Aquarana > Aquarana catesbeiana. The sequence goes on from NC_133328.1 coordinate 227,807,296, forward strand.
AGCTCTGCCTGGAGAACCAGTTATGGTCAGAGGTAGAGGGGGAAGCTGTCGCCACTATAGGACCATCCACTTTGCTACCAGAGATCACTGTGAGTAGCTGAAACAAGTACCTGAGAAGTATTCTCACCAGCCGGGGATGGTGAAGAATTGGCAAAACTTCAGCAGGTGCCATGCCAGGGACCCAGCCAGTGGAGGTGACGCTTGTGGAGCATTATTGTGTGCCAAGCCAGGGACCAAGCAGGCCAGTGGGTGACACTTGAGGAGTATCTGTGAGTGTCAAGCTAGGGACCCAGCAGAAATGTGGAGGTGACGCTTGAGGAAGATACTGAGTGAAAAGATTGGAAGAGCTCAGGAGATCCAGTGGCTAGTGGATCTTTTAGTCTAGTGAAAGACTGGGAGCTCAGCTGAGTGAAGTTCTACAATAGGAGGTTGTAGAAGAAGCGGAGGTGTTCATTGCAACCGTGTTAGAAACTGTTACAAGATTGTTGCCATAGGAGACAGCGGTCCTATTCATGCAAACATGGTGTCTATCTGGATGCCTGCCTATAGAAGTCTCGGGGTCTGCCAATTAACATTGCATCTACTAAAGGGTGTCCTGGCCCTAACCCTCTCTCCCACAGTTCTGTTTAAGAGACAATAAATCTCTTTGCATTCAAGAAGTGTCTAGCACCCATCAATCTACCTTGCATTACACCCACCATGCCTTGTAACCCACTCTACACAGAAGGATGTCAGCTGTCCCTAACTCTGGAGGTCACCATTGGGCCTCAGGGGGCCCGGGACTTGTCTACAGTTATAAGTGCTGTCTTCCCTCATTGAGAGTCAAGTGTGTTGATCATTAAAGGCTATGGGGATGTGTATTTCTATTTGTGCACAAGGTGTAGGAAAACACTAATTTAGTCCCTAAATGCAAGGGTGGCTCCGGAGGACCACCACGAAACAGGAAACTCGGGGAAAGTGATCATGGCACCAACATAAGTTGGAACATAGGCAATGATTAAAAGATGAAGAAGCTGCATACTCAATAAGTGATTATATCAGCAGCTAAAAGTACATAAAAACTGAGAGTTTAATATAATTTTTTTTATAATTTGCTGACTGCCACTCATATACAGTGTTCAGCATAAATGAGTACACCCCTTTTGAAAAGTAAGATTTTATTCAATATCTCAATGAACACAAGAACAATTTCCAAAATGTTGACAAAACTGAGTTGTCTAGAACATTTGTTTAGCTCATTACATCAAATTAAGGTTAATAATATAACTTAGATTACAAAATCTTCAATTTTACATTTAAATGCAAAAATAAATGCACCCCACAACAAAAACTACTACATCTAGTATTTTGTATGACCCCCATGATTTGTAAGGACAGCACCAAGTCTTCTAGGCATGGAATGAACAAGTTGATGACATATTACAACATCTATATTTTTCCATTCTTTAAGAACATATTCTTTTAGAGCCTGGATGCTGGATGAGAGTGAGAGTGATGCTCAATTCCCCATTATTGTTCGTAAAAACCGCAGAGGTGATCAAACACCACCAAAAGAAAGCTCTATTTCTTGTAAAAAAAAAAAAAAGTACGTCAATTTTGTTTGGGTACAACATCGCATGACTGCGCAATTGTCAGTTAAAACAACGCAATGCCGTATCGCAAAAAACGGCCTGGTCATTAAGCAGCCAAATCTATTGGGGCTGAAGTGGTTAAACAGGTTTCCAGCAGACGGTTTTTATTTTTTGCGCTATAAACAAAAAAATAGCGTCAATTTTGAAAAAAAAAAACACAACATTCTGTACTTTTTGCTATAATAATAATATTTTTTTTTAAAAAAAGCACATTTTTTCCTCAGTTTAGGCCGATATGTATTCTTCTACATGTTTTTGGTAATAAAAATCACAATAAGCGCATATTGATTGGTTTGCGCAAAAGTTATAGCATCTACAAAATAGGGGATAGATTTATGTCATTTTTATTATTATTATTTTTTTTACTAGTAATGGCGGTGATCAGCGATTTTTATCAGGACTGTGACATTATGGCGGACAGATCAGACACTTGACAGATTTTTGGGACCATTGCAATTATGCAGCGATCAGTGCTATAAAAATGCACTGATTGCTGTGTAAATGTCACTGACAGGGAAGGAGTTAACATTAGGGGCCGATCAAGGGGTTAACTGTGTTCCCTATGTGTGTGTTCTAACTGTGGGGATGGAGTGACTGGAGGAAATGACAGATCGTTGTTCCTAGCAGTATAATGACGGCGGCTGGTCGGCAAACGGTTAATGAATAATTAGACTCACCGGTAGTTAAATTCTTGTTAATTAGAATTTTGGTGTCTAAAATTTAGCTGTGCTCCTACACACGGTCCGATTGTCGTACGACCGAGCGTCTGATTTGAGTGAAATCATTCCCGCAGCTCAGTGTGAACCTGGGCTAAAGAAGAAGAGAATGTGCGCTGCATTTCAACATTTCATCAATTGCCGCATCACTAATGTTAATTCTAAATTACGAACAGTAGTTTACAAGACCGAACTCTTCTGGCTCGTTCCTTGATTCCGATCATGCATGTCTGTACTTTCGACTTTTGTGTGACGATTTCTGTACTGACCATACGAAAAATCGGACGTTGAGCTGTCCTTTGTCGAAAATTTACTAGTCTGCTCAACCAGCTTTTGGCCTGCGAAAAATGAAAAATCGGATGTCGAAAGGAGCATACTAACAGTAAGAATTTCCAACGACAATTCCCTTCCGAAATTCGCATTCGTATGGTCTTGCATGTAGATCAGGGGGGCCAGACGCATGGATGGGGGGACAGGCCACCGCTGGGTCTGATCACTAGAGGAGAGTGCACTAGAGAACTTACCATGGTGTGCTCTCCTGCTTAGTGTGGTCAGTTTTTAATAGAAAAAAACAGAGGGACTGGCAGGAGCAGCAGGGATTTCACATAAAGGAAGCAATACAAAGAGAACAGGAAACTTTCTCATACAAGTACATAGCATAGCAGCCACATATCAGGAATATGAAGTGTTGGGGTAACAAACACTTTAATATACAGGCACAGGATGGCACACCTACCATCCAATCCTGCCTGCTTGTCTTTGACCTTCCACCCCACCTCTGATATAAAAAATGGCCCACAGCAACCCTATCACGTAATGAATAATACAGTATGGAACCTGCCTGTTCCTTTCCAATGTATGTCCGTCACTGTACTAGTTCTAGATCAAAGACCTTTAAGACACCCAAGTAATCTGAGGAAAATGCGCTAAATACTTTGCTGATTCAATCTATGGAGACGCAAACAAACGTATGTCACAACAATGCTGTATTTATGGACCACACAAAAATGGAAGATAACTCGTCTTCGCTGCATCCCGTTAATTCACTGAGAGAGTCTCATCACGTGATCAAAAGACATTGTCAGCAGCCTAGACTTCAGCCACTAGAGCGGGATTTTGTGTCTCCAGTACGGGAAGAGAGAGTGGCGCGCTGATTACGTTGTCGGTACATGAATACTCCGCGGGAATACTGAGGTTGTATCTGAAGGGAAGGCAGCTGAGAGTCAGCGGTAAGTGCGGGGATGGCAATGTATTGAACGCGAGTCTAGCTTTGCTGTGGAATGTTTTCTGTTGTGTAATGGCACTATTGTATGAAGCTCTTGAATTCTGCTATAAGTACTCTCTCTGTTTTGCAGCAGTCTGATGATTTGCACGTATTATTTTCATCCTTTCGCTGTGGCACTCCAGGTAAGGCAGGCCATACGTGATTTATTTCCTTTTGTGCAACCAGCGAGTTGAATGAAAGAAAATGAATGGATTCCATTGTGCACACACTCGGTGTTGATGGCGAAATCCGTCCCGCTGAGCTACTGTATTCTGACAGCGGAGAGACTTCCCCACCGTCATAATACACTGATCACCGTTATTGGCAATATCCAGCCGCACTTCTACCCACCGTCATAATACACTGATCACCGCTATTGGCTATATCCAGCCGCACTTCTACCCACCGTCATAATACACTGATCACCGCTATTGGCTATATCCAGCCGCACTTCTACCCACCGTCATAATACACTGATCACCGCTATTGGCTATATCCAGCCGCACTTCTACCCACCGTCATAATACACTGATCACCGCTATTGGCTATATCCAGCCGCACTTCTACCCACCGTCATAATACACTGATCACCGCTATTGGCTATATCCAGCCGCACTTCTACCCACCGTCATAATACACTGATCACCGCTATTGGCTATATCCAGCGGCACTTATCGTGCAAAAATGTTCTAACTGGCTGCTTGTAAAGAACTTGATCGATTGAATAACTTCTGCACAACAAGCCTGCCCATAAATTTGTGTGGTCCCGGGTGCACTGAATTTCAACTGGGGTTGCACCGATACCACTTTTTAAAGACCGAGGAAAAGTACTGATACTTTTTTTTTTCAAGTACTTGCCAGTACCGATACTTTTTTTAAATGTCATGTGACAGTGGCACTAATATGCAGCACTGATGACATGTGGACTGTCAGTAGTTTTTATTATTTTTTTGTTTTTACATTGCTTTCTTTTTTTTTTGGGGGGGGGGGGGAGTGGACGGTGTCAGTGTGTTGTGGTGTTTTTTTTCTATTATTATTTTTACCATTTAATCTTTTCAATATTTATTCAATACAGTTCTCGTATGTATTTATTTTATTAGCCCGGTTGGGGGGGTGGCTTTGGTGACATATCAGGGGTCTTAACAGACCCCTGATATCTCCCTTTTGAGGCCAGGAAAGGGAATGAGGACAGAGATTCCCCAGTCCCTTTCTCAGCAGCCTCAGCTGCACTGAAAAAGAATGGACAGGAGACAGAGCTTCCTGTACATCCATAAACTGAAGCATAGTAAACACAGTTTACGTTGCTTAGTTATGAATGGACAGAGTCAGTGATAATTGACTCTGTTCATTCGGAAAAGGAAGGATCCGGTAAATGACATATTTACCGGTTCCTTCCTCCGCTCTCTATCCTGACAGTTCGAGGACAGAAGGGGACTGGAGAGGCACGAAGGAGGAGGATATGTGGGACAGTCCGGGGTGATCGGTGGGGTGCTGGGGGCGGGGGGGGAGTTAAAATCACGATTTCCCTGTATACATTTCAATAAAGCAGCTGAAAGCTGCGGGGGAAAGGAGGAGAAGCAGCTGTCAGCTTCTTTATTGAAATGGATACAGGGAGATAGGTGATTGTAACTCCCTCCCAGCGTTGCACCGATCACCCCTGACTGCCCTGGTATCGGTTTAAGCATCGGAGCATTTGCCAGAGTACCGATACTCAGGCAAATACTCGGTATTGGCACCGATGATATTATCAGCGCAACCCTAATTTCAACCCATCTATGGCGTAATATAATAGCTGGAATGTGACGCTAGCACACTCTGCTGTTTCTTGGCATCCTCTTTGCACTGGGATCCTTGACTTTCAGGTCCTTTTGATATAGTAATGTTCACTTTTGTGAGGGCTGGCCTACCTTCTTTCTTCCCCTGAAACTCTCTGGTGTTCCTTGTTTTTGGATAGAATATTGAGGGGTTAAAGCTGAATTCTGGGAAAACAAAACTTTGTTGCAGATTACTACCTGTTACTGCTCTGAAGAAAAAGCTGTTTGATTATGTTGATGTGCAGAGTTAATCTAAATGGGAGTGACATTTCCATTATTAATCAGCTGATCCAATTGCAATGTTCTAATGAAGAAAATGCATTGTCTGAATCCATTTGGAAGTGATTTATCTCGCCAAAAATACTAATTTTCTAACAGAGGATGCCTAAAATCTGATGTACTTTTTAGTGCAGACTTCTGGGAAAATTAGTGAGCCAATCACACAAGCAAGAAATGACATTTCTGGGGGTTCTGTACACCATCTGTGTACAGAATACCTCGCGTCAGAGGAAGGAATGGCGCTCCCGTTGCTACCCTGGCAATGATGCTCTCTTGTGCTTTTCCTTTTCATTCTGCGACAATGTAAGTTTCTGAAAAATCCAACGCAATATGGTAACCACATTGCGTTGAATTTTACAGAAAGTTACATTCTCACAGAATGAAAAGAATATTAATAGTAATATTAAAATACAATATATCTTGTGTCGCAATTGTACAGTATATACAGTGGGGACGGAAAGTATTCAGACCCCCTTAAATTTTTCACTCTTTGTTCTATTGCAGCCATTTGCTAAAATCATTTAAGTTCATTTTTTTCCTCATTAACCGGTTCAATACAGGGCATTTTCACCCCCTTCCTTCACGGGCCAATTTTTAGTTTTCAGCGCTGTCGCACTTTAAACGACAATTGCGTGGTCGTGCGACGTTGTACCCAAAAAAAATTGACGTCCTTTTTTCCCCACAAATAGAATATAAGCAATAATATATGCAATATATGCAATAAGCGTATATTGATTGGTTTGCGCAAAAGTTATAGCGTCCACAAAATACGGGATAGATTTATGACATTTAAAAAAAAAAAAAATATTTATTTATTTTTTTTACTAGTAATAGCGGTGATCGCGATTTTTTTTCGTGACTGTGACATTATGGCGGACACATTGGACACTTTTGACACATTTTTGGGACCATTCATATTTATACAGCGATCAATGCTATAAAATTGCATTGATTACTGTGTAAATGTGACAGGCAGTGAAGGGGTTAATCACTAGGGGGACACAAGGGGTTAAATATGTTTCCTAGGGAATGATTCTAACTGTAGGGGGCGGGGGCGTACAAGGGGAGGAGACCGATCAGTGTTCCGCTGTACTGGGAACACAGATCGGTCTCCTCTCAACTGACAGGACATGGATCTGTGTGTTTAAACACACAGATCCAAGGTCCAGGCCGGTTAACCTGCAATCGCGGGTGCCTGGCGGACATCGCAGCCGCCGGGCACACGCACCGGGTCCCGAGCAACGTGGCGGGCACGCACGCCCCCTAGGCGGCCGGGAAGCCCAGGCCGTCATGACATCCACCCAGGATGGGGGATCCCATCTGTGGACGTCATTTGACAATAGCCGAGTAGGGAAGTGGTTAATGTACACACAGCACCCCATATTGATAAAAAAACACAGAATTGTTGACATTTTTGCACATTTATTAAAAAAAGAAAAACTGAAATATCACATGGTCCTAAGTATTCAGACCCTTTTCTGTGACACTCATATATTTAACTCAGGTGCTGTCCATTTCTTCTGAACATCCTTGAGATGTTTCGTCACCTTCATTTGAGTCCAGCTGTGTTTGATTATACTGATTGGACTTGATTAGGAAAGCCACACACCTGTCTATATAAGACCTTACAGCTCACAGTGCATGTCAGAGCAAATGAGAATCATGAGGTCAAAGGAACTGCCTGAAGAGTTCAGAGACAGAATTGTGGCAAGGCACAGATCTGGCCAAGGTTACAAAAAAATTTCTGCACTTAAGGTTCCTAAAGAGCACAGTGGCCTCCATAATCCTTAAATGGAAGATGTTTGGGACGACCAGAACCCTTCCTAGAGCTGGCCGTTCGGCCAAACTGAGCTATAGAGAAGAGCCTTGGTGAGAGAGGTAAAGAACGCAAAGATTACTGTGACTGAGCTCCAGAGATGCAGTCGGGAGATGGGAGAAAGTTGTAGAAAGTAAACCATCCACCAGTCGGGGCTTTATGGCGGAGTGGCCTGACGGAAGCCTCTCCTCAGTGTAAGACACATGAAAGCCCGCATGGAGTTTGATAAAAAAAAAACACCTGAAGGACTCCAAGATGGTGAGAAATAAGATTCTCTGGTCTGATGAGACCAAGATAGAACTTTTTGGCCATAATTCTAAGCGGTATGTGTGGAGAAAACCAGGCACTGCTCATCACCTATCCAATACAGTCCCAACGGTGAAGCATGGTGGTGGCAGCATCATGCTGTGGGGGTGTTTTTCAGCTGCAGGGACAGGATGACTGGTTGCGATTGAGGGAAAGATGAATGCGGCCAAAAACAGGGATATCCTGGATGAAAACCTCCAGAGTGCTCAGGACCTCAGACTGGGCCGAAGGTTTACCTTCCAACAAGACAATGACCCTAAGCACACAGCTAAAATAATGAAGGAGTGGCTTCACAACAACTCCGTGACTGTTCTTGAATGGCCCAGCCAGAGCCCTGACTTAAACCCAATTGAGCATCTCTGGAGAGACCCAAGAATGGCTGTCCACCAACGTTTACCATCCAACCTCACAGAACTGGAGAGGATCTGCAAGGAGGAATGGCAGAAGATCCCCAAATCAAGGTGTGAAAAACTTGTTGCATCTTTCCCAAAAAGACTCATGGCTGTATTAGATCAAAAGGATGCTTCTACTAAATACTGAGCAAAGGGTCTGAATACTTAGGACCATGTGATATTTCAGTTTTTCTTTTTTAACAAATCTGCAAAAATGTCAACAATTCTGTGTTTTTCTGTCAATATGGGGTGCTGTGTGTACATTAATGAGGAAAAAAAATGAACTTAAATGATTTTAGCAAATGGCTGCAATATAACAGAGAGTGAAAAATTTAAGGGGGTCTGATTACTGTCCGTCCCCACTGTATGCTGTGTTTGTTTTTTTGTTGTTTTTTTTCCCACAGAAGTGGAGTTACCCTTTTAAACCATGCCCATATGTTGAGAGCATTTTAAAGATCTTTTAGCAGTCTTATATTCCATCTACCAGCTCATGTCTATGACTAACGTTAAAGCAAACCTGTACCAATACGGATTACTTGTTGAAGCCTGCATTCTCGGCCTCTTTCTGAAACTGCCATTTTCCTGGCAGTCATGCTTATCCAATAGTTTCAGTAGTTTTTAAGTCAGTATTCTTAAGAGACTCCAAGCTTTACTTTCAATTTAAAGAATAACTTCAGCTTTACTTTGAATTTAAAGAATAGATTCACCTTTTAAAAAAAAAAAAAAAATCCTATTTTTTTTTTTTTCTCGCTAAAAAAAATTAGCATTTACTACATTTTTATTTTTTTTCTTAGGAGGCTGTAAAACATTGCACCTGCGATCAGCAGATTGCGAATGCATTGTCATGCTCCTGCAGACTGTCAGTGTAGCTGTCTGCCCCGTACCTTCGATATGGACCAGGCAGTTACTTCATTCCAGGAAGCTTTAATGCACTGAGGATGCTCACCAGCGCCCTGGTAATCCATTGAGAACTACAAGCCGCAAAGGCTGTGAGCACTTGCTGTTCCTTCATTCATTAAGAGAATATAAGGTGAGGCTGTGTGATAGGAGCCCCGCATGGCCACGTTCTTTTCATCTTGTGACAGTGGGTGTGGAGAGAAGACCACTGACTCACTGTCACAGGCAGAGGGGGAAACGCTACAGGAGTGGGAACATGTTACATGTTCCACCCTAAAAACGGGTGGAACATGTAACCTGTTCCCGAAGGTGAACTTATCTTTTAAATAGCTGGCCCAAACAGAATACTTCCATGGTAGAATGCTCTGGCTGCCACAACTGCTCTAATAGACTGTGGTAGCATTATCTACATGCAGTAAGTGACAATGTTTCCCATCAGCAGTATGAGCGCCTGCTGTCAACTATAAATAGTCGATCTTTATTATTATTATTCAGGATTTATATAGCGCCAACAGTTTACGCAGCGCTTTACAATATAAAAGGGAGGCAATACAGTTATAATACAATAAAATACAAGAGGATTAAGAGGGCCCTGCTCAGAAGAGCTTACAATCTACTAGGGTGGGGCAGGGGTACAAACGGTTGTAACTGTGGGGAATGAGCTGGTGGAAGTGGTAAGAGATTAGTTGGAGACCTGATAAGCTTTCCTGAAGAGATGAGTTTTCATGGATTGCCTGAAGGTAGCAAGAGTAGGGGATAGCCTGATAGATGGAGGTAGTGAGTTCCAGAGGATGGGAGAGGCTCTGGAGAAATCCTGGAGACGAGCATGGGAGGAGGAGATGGTGCATCTCTGCCATTCAGGGGAACTCTTGTATTTTTGTGAGTGATTGGCTAAGGTAGAGCTCATCACTCCATCTTGACCAATCAAAAGAAGCCCCATAGTCGTTACCGTATTAAAAAACAAGAAGGAAAAGCAGGCTTAGGGAATATTTAAGGTATATAACACTAGTCCATAATACAAATATATGGCCTTTTGTAAAGGAGCATTACATGTTTAAGTGCACAAAAACCTAGTGTGGTCGCAGTACTTTGCGGTTATTTTTGGCAAGCAGAGATAAACATTTTAGCTTTAAATACCACATAAATGTATAGTATGTAATGTTAACATGTTGACCCAGCATGCTGAAGTAGCAATCAGAAATCTGTCATAAAAGATTGTTTCAATTACTTTATTAGATTTGTCTTGGGAAAATATCAGAGGCACATTAATGAACAGAATTATCAGCACATATGGAACACCCACAATCCAGGTAAGTTGGGATCACATAGTCTGCAGGAGCACCAGTCATCTATTTCTTGTATGCTGCATGCTTGTGTTGCAGATTTATCTAGACATGCAGGGAACTTTTGTTTATATCCACCTGAAAAACTGAGAGGCGGATCTGAACTGAAGGGCTGTTTGAAAGGACCCTCTTGTGAATTGACTTTCTGTTTCTAAACGCCAGAGAGATGTGTAAAGTTAAATCTATGTAAGCACGTATTAGAATTTAAATGCATGTTCACCTGGAAGTAGAATATGTACCTGAAATTCTCTTGATGATTTTCTGTAATGACTTATAGTATATTAGCATATACTATATTTCCCACAGACTACGAAAAGGAAGGCAAGCAATGGCATTTATTATCCCTTCACAAACTGAGGTGGGTCCAGGACCAGCCTGTATAGCCCAACAGCATTGGAATCTGTAGGGAGGTTCATGATCTCGCAGTCTGCCTGTATTACAAGACTGGCTGAACAGTACTGAAAAGTGAAAGATATATCCCTGTGATATAGCGAAACCATTCAAAATATGCTGAACCAATTATTGTCCATAATATTCCTACATTTATATTATTAAAATTAATTTTACTGCTACCACCATACAATGTAAACATATACAAAAATATTACTCAAAGTGTAAGTGATCCACTTTAGGAGTAGAGTAGCGCTGTGATGTATCCAAATTATATACATACACACTATCCCACAAAAGTGAGTACACCCCTCACATTTTTGTAAATACTTTATTATATCTTTTCATGTGACAACACTGAAGAAATGACACTTTGCTACAATGTAAAGTAGTGAGTGTACAGCTTGCTTAACAGTGTAAATTTGTTGTCCCCTCAAAATAACTCAACACACAGCCATTAATATCTAAACCACTGGCAACAAAAGTGAGTTCACCCCCTAAGTGAAAATGTCCAAATTGGGCCCAAAGTGTCAATATTTTGCGTGGCCACTGTTATTTTCCAGCAATGCCTTAACCCTCCTGGGCATGGAGTTCACCAGAGCTTCACAGGTTGCCACTGGAGTCCTCTTCCACTCCTCCATGATGACATCACGGAGCTGCTGGATGTTCGAGACCTTGCTCTCCTCCACCTCCCGTTTGAGGATGCCCCACAGGTGCTCAATAGGGTTTAGGTCTGGAGACATGCTTGGCCAGTCCATCACCTTTACCCTCAGCTTCTTTGGCAAGGCAGTGGTCATCTTGGAGCTGTGTTTGGGGTCGTTAGGTTGGAATACTGCCCTGCGTCCCAGTCCCCAAAAGGAGGGGGATCATGCTCTGCTTCAGTATGTCACAGTACATGTTGGCATTTATGGTTCCCTCAATAAACTGTAGCTCCCCAGTGCCGACTGCACTCATGCAGCCCCAGACCATGACACTCCCACCACCATGCTTGACTGTAGGCGAGACACACTTGTCTTTGTATTCCTCACCTGGTTGCCGCCACACACTCTTGACACCATCTGAACCAAATAAGTTTATCTTGATCTCATCAGACCACAGGATATGGTCCCAGTAATCCATGTCCTTAGTCTGCTTGTCTTCACCAAACTTTTTGTGGGTTTTCTCGTGCATCATCTTTAGAAGAGGCTTCCTTCTGGGACGACAGCCATGCAGACCAATTTGATGCAGTGTGCAGCATATGTAGAGCAACAATTCTTTTTTTCAGATTCAAAGAGAGTTCTTTGCCATGAGGTGCCAGTGACCAATATGAGAGAGTGAAAGCGATGACACCAAATTTAAAATACCTGCTTCCCATTCACACCTGAAACCTTGTAACACTAACGAGTCGCATGACACCAGGGAGGGAAAATGGCTATTTGGGCCCAACTTGGATATTTTCACTTAGGGGTGTACTCACTTTTGTTGCCAGCGATTTAGAATTAATATTTGTGTGTTGAGTTATTTTGAGGGGACAGCAAATTTACACTGTTAAGCAAGCTGTACACTCACTGCTTTACATTGTAGCAAAGTGTGATTTCTTCAGTGTTGTCACATGAAAAGATATAATAAAATGTTTACAAAAATGTGAGGGATGTACTCACTTTTGTGAGATGCTGTATATATATATTTCTTCAATGAAAAAAAAAAAAACAATCCATACAAAAGTCCATATATAAAAAAACACTCAGTGTCGATATTGGTGCAATACACCAAAGTGCTTCTACTGTTTAGGTCGGCATGATCCTGCAAACTGTCGTAGCTATACGTCGTCTTGCGGGATCGGGGGTGCCGATGCTCATCGCCGACGGTCACAAGCACGAGAGACAGAACAGGGACGAGTGTGTGTAAGCACACACTTCCCTGTTCTGTTCTGAGAGGAGTGACAGATCGCGTGTTCCTATTGGCTAGGAACCACGATCCGTCACTTTCTCAAGTTAGTCCCCTCCCCCTTCAGTTAGACTACTAGGGAACACAGTTATCCCCTTGATCGCCCCCTAGTGTTAACCCTCTCCTTGCCAGTGATATTTTTACAGTGATCAGTGCATTTTTATAGCACTGATCTCTGTATAAAGGTCAATGGTCCCAAAAAAGTGTCCGCCGTGATGTCACAGTCCCGATAAAAATCGCAGATTGCCACCATTACTAGTAAAAAAAAAAAAAAAAAAAACTATATAACTTTTGCGCAAACCAATCTATATACGCTTATTGCGTTGTTTTTTTTTTTTTTCAAAAAATATGTAGAAGAATACATATCAGCCTGAACTGAGAAAAAAATTAGCTTTTTTAAAAAAAAAATGGGGATATTTATTATAGCAAAAAGTACAAAATATTGTTTTGTTTTTTTCCAAAAAAATTAAACCCATAGAGACAATCAAATACCACCAAAAGAAAGCTCTTTTTGTGGGAAAAAAAGGACGTCAATTTTGTTTGGTTGCAACGCCGCACGACCGCGCAATTGTGAGAGAGACGCAGTACCGAATCACAAAAATGGCCCGGTCATTCAGCAGTCTGGGGCTGAAGTGGTTAAATAACAGTATTGCAATCTTCTCTGGTTTAAATGTCCTCAAATCCAAACACCTCCTCCCGTGCACAGGTGATCCCTCTCCCCATCAGAAAAAACTCACCAAATTCACATGCCTCCCATTCTCATGGTTGGCAAGATGGCTTAAAATTCACTGCACCGACTCCACTTCCCGACCACCATATAGCAAAATGAGGGCTGGAAAGTGGTTGTATTATCCTGAATGGAGGTCATATGACGCCCAGCAGGATAGTGCCCATCGGTGGTGTGGTGTGTCATTCTGACACACCGAATCTCCGATCGAGGTAAAGAGCCTATGACGTAGGCTCTTTACCATGTGTCTAAGCACAGCTGAACAGTGTAAACAGGAAGAGACGTTTATCGGCTTTTCCTCCACTCGCACTGACAGACGTGAGGAGTGACACCGGGTACTGCATCACATAGAGGGCTAGACAGACTCTTCTCATCTCCTCCAGATACTCTTCGTTCCCATCCTGGTGTCTCCTATGGTTGCCGTGTAGACACGGCCCAATGCATTTCATCACTTCCGACTTCGTCACAGGGGCTGACTGCACGGCTGCTCTAGTTAAATATCCTCCCCTTGCTGCTACTTTAAAGAATATGTAAAGGTATGTTTGTTTGTTTTTTTTAAAACAAACATGTTGTCATGATCCTTGGAATACTGCAGTATTTCTCCTTGATTCTATTACACAGTGGTGGGTCCTCCGCCCTGTCTTAAAGCTAACCCCCTCCAGACGGCTCTGTGGTCTGGAAGGAAGGCATTGTTCTGTGTTTGACCCTTTGTTTATGTACTTTAACTATCTCCTGTGACTTATCTGTCATTACACATATTGGCCTCCTATTCAAGCTATCGGACCAATCCATACTGACCCTGTTTCAAGTCCTCATTTGCATGGCCAAGAGGACCTAAGTGAGGACTAGAGTGTACCTTACAATTGACCAATAGGAAAGTGTTTGTTTGGGCGGGGTGTTCAAACTGCTATGTATAAAAGTGTGTTGTGTGCATCCAATAAACGTGAGATTCCTGTTTGATCTTACATACAGCCTGCCTGGTGTTTGTTCTGAGCTATAACAACTGGATTGGAACGGCACATAGCTGTAGTTCGACCAAACTATCAAATGTTGCGATCTGATCCAATAGCAGCAAAGGAGTGTCGGGAGAGTGGAACCAAGCAAGCAGGGGCTCGTTACACATGTAATATTTACCTCCTCTGTGCAGTTAGTTTTGCACACAGTGGCCCTGATCCTCCTCCTCTGGGGTCCCTCAGTGGTACTCCTGGCTCCTCCTCTTCTCGAGTGCACAGACAGCAGGACTCGGCCCCTCCCCAGGCTCCTGCATCATTGGATTTGATTGACAGCAGCGGGAGCTAATGGCTGCAGTGCTATCAATCTATCCAATCAGGACCCCAGACACCGACTGGAGCTGGTGTGCTTGTCACCATCGTTGGAAAGATCGGGTTCAGGTAAGTGAAAAGGGGGTGGGGGCTGCTGCATCACAGTTTTTTTATCTTAATGCATTAAGGTGAAAAACCTTGAGGGTTTACAACCCCTTTAACCCTCTGGTTGCTATTTATGTGCTTGGCTCACAGCGAGTTCCCACATTCCTATTCAAATTATTTGAATGCAGCTCCTAATCAGTCTATCCCGTTAAGCCAGATTCAAGTTATTGCACGAAAACGTTACAAACACACTGTGCATTGTGATATTTCTCTAACACCACTTTTATCACTCCGTGCCCTATAACTTGCGGGAGGATATTTTACATATGACTCTCATAATGATAAAAATTCTCTTCAAGAAAATTACATAAACATAAACAGTGTAGCGCTAAAGTACAAACTATGTGAAAAAATAAAGTGACAAAATTAAAAAAAGGAGAAAGTTATTTCACAATTAAGTAAAGAATAACCGTATCTAGTCTCCAAATTACATAAATTGGAAAAATGAGTCCCAAATGTGTAATCTAATGACATGTGAAACACACATTCATCAGTGATAGGAAAAACATAAGGAAATGTAAATAGTGGAAAATGATAATTGAGACAAATAAAGTGATGACTTAATGTGTCCGCATTCCTAGGAGGAAATGAAATATAAATGACAAACTTAGTAATAATAATAATAGAATGTCCACAATTTTTAAATGGGAGGTGTGGCCACCAAATGAGTCTGGAAATGATCTAGTCCCAGTGAAATATCATGTAGATAAAGCGAATTCCATACAGTGCAGATGCTACATTAATATCTCCTCCGTAATGATCCGAATCAACATAAGGGATAAGGTACTCTTACCGAGTTTGGTGGACTCACAGGCCGTTGGCGGTGAGTCAAAAAGGCTTGTACTGTCTTAAGATGGAAGACAGTATAGGAGTGGACCATGCGCTGGTAAACCTCTTCCTTCTGATGGGGGACCAGGATCCTGCCCAGATGGTCTAAACGATCACCTTCCTTGTCAGCATTGGTAAACCATGTATAAAGAAAGAAACAAGGAGCCTCCACATGGTGTAAATCCAAAAATTCAATTGGCATTTATTTGATCAGTCACGATCATCAGGTCTCCTTGCTGTACCCAGCCACCCACACCACGCTTGCCTTTTTTATTACTGGAATCGATTCTACTATACTTCTTTTATATTTTCATATTTTTATGGATTGTCTGATGATCGTGACTGATCAAATAAATGCCAATGGTCCACTCCTATACTGCACTGTATGGAATTCGCTTTATCTACATGATATTTCACTGGGACTAGATCATTTCCAGACTCATTTGGTGGCCACACCTCCCATTTAAATTGTGGACATTCTATTATTTATTATTACTAAGTTTGTCATTTATATTTCATTTCCTCCTAGGAATGCGGACACATTAAGTCATCACTTTATTTGTCTCAATTATCATTTTCCACTATTTACATTTCCTTATGTTTTTCCTATCACTGATGAATGTGTGTTTCACATGTCATTAGATTACACATTTGGGACTCATTTTTCCAATTTATGTAATTTGGAGACTAGATACGGTTATTCTTTACTTAATTGTGAAATAACTTTCTCCTTTTTTAATTTTGTCACTTTATTTTTTCACATAGTTTGTACTTTAGCGCTACACTGTTTATGTTTATGTACTTTGCACAATTTGGTCGTTTTGGAGTGTTGGCTGCTACTCAATGTTTCTGATTGGCGCGGTATTTTCTAACTTTTTTTTTTTTAAGAAAATTACATAAATTCCTAAAAAAATAATTTCTAAAAAAAATAGCTATTTATACCCTACATTATAAAATGTTAAATTTACTGACACACCTCAGATTTACTTATTTAACTATACTGCTGACACGCAAAATTTAAATTAAATTCTTCAGTAATCTCTTATAAAACAGTTAATGTGCAATTCTATGTTCATTCCTTCTGGTTTTAAAGTGCGTGAAGTGTATATCCACTTTGTCTTTTTATTTTTATTTATTTATTTATTTTTTTTGTAAATTGTTTATTTAACATTTATGCATGACAATTATAATGGCATTAATATCACAGTCGGTAATAGTAATGAGCATCAACACTGTCAATTAAGGACTCACAAACTTAAAACGTTTTAAAAAGACTGTAAGATAACCTGAGATACATCTTCAACTTTGCTAACAAAGGACAAGGAAAAAGTATTATTTTAATATAAGCAATTCTAAGGTAATAATATTACAAAAAGGTACATTTGATAATAACCAAAGGTAATAAGAGTTAGAGATTTCTGTGTATGTCTAAGATTTCAATTAATATCAGTTACCATGGTATTATACTCAGAATCGTCCCATGGTTGCCATATAAGAGAAAATTTCTGTATGGAATCATCAACAATGGCAGTTAAATGTTCCATTCTGCGAATGTCCGCTAAGGTTGATAAGGTGTGCGAGAGAGTGGGGGGGGGAGTGGGAGCCAGAGTCTAGGGATGGTTTTCTTAGCTGCTAATAGACCGAAAGACATCAGTTTCCGATTGGATTTGTGAAGACCATTGAAGGGGAGGCCTAACAAATAGTGCATAGGGTCTAAGGGTATGAAGATTCCCATCAGCTTCTCTAGTTGAATTTGGATCTGAGCCCAAAATTGGGAAACTAATGAACATTTCCAGAAAATGTGAAAATGGGAGCCTACTGCTTTGTTGTATCTCCAACATATTTGAGAAATTGATGAATCGTATACGTGCAGTCTTTCTGGGGTTTTATACCAAAACAGAAGAACTTTGTAGGCAGTTTCTTTGTGAGATATGCAATGGGAGCTTTTGGAAGTGGAATCCCAGATACTTCCCCAGTCTAGCAAAGATATATCGTGTTGAAGAATCTGCGACCACTTTCTCATATAGTAGTGAGTATCTACTTTTAAGGGAATGGCTTCATGTAGTATTTTATAAATGGTGGATATTAATTGGGGTTTATAGGGACCCTCAGCAGAAAGCATTTCAAATTCTGTAGGTTTATCTAAAGCTAGGGTAGGGGATTTGGTAGAAAAGTGTCCAATTTGTAGGTAGGAGTAAAATATTGTTTTGGGTAATTGGTGCTGTTTTTGAAGGTCAGCAAAAGATAATAGATGTCTTGTAACTGGGTTGACTATATGCCGCAGCTGAAAAATCCTGGCCCCAGTCCAATGTACCATATGGTCATAAGACAAACTATCAGGGATGTCCGGGTTGAAAAGGATGTTTATGAGCGGTGAGCATGGAGAAGATAGGGAATATTTAGTGGAGCACTTCTTCCAAATTGCTAATGTAAAGAGCATTGGGGCTAGGCAAAGACTTCTCAGCTGGGGCACATATTTGCTGGTGGACGGCCATAGCATGTAACATGGGTGTACTGGAGAAGTTATGCTCATTTCAATATCGGCCCATCTGTTTGGAGCTTTTCTATTGGTCCACGAAGTAAGGATCCTTAGATGTGAATTGTAATAATACTTAATGAAGTCTGGGGCGCCTAGGCCTCCCCTAAGCTTACGTGCCATGACCACTGAGCCCGCCACTCTATGAGAGGCATTGTTCCATATAAAACGGAGGCTTCTCCTTTGAAGATTTTTCAGCTGAGACATAGGGATTGCCACTGGGAGCGTCTCAAATAAGTACAATAGTTTAGGAAGAATTGACTTAACTAAGGTGAATGCTGTCTTTAGGTCTTTATACTCAATGCGATTTTTATTTCGCGTGGCCATTGTGAGAGCTTCTTTGCTATCATAATAGTGGAAGCGAGCTATTATGTCTCTCGGATTGGATCCAGGGGGTAGTTTCGGAGCTAGGGATCTGTGGGCCCTGTCTAGCCGCCAATCGATGTCTGGGATATGTGGGGCTATGGTGACACAGGCCTAAAAGATAGGAACGTATTTCCTTGTCGGGAACTGTTTCAGGGATTCCACGGATCCTCACATTTTGGCGTCTCTCTCTATTTTCCAGGTCTTCCTGCTGTAATTGGACCTGGAAAACAGTATGTTTAAGTGTTGCATTATCTTCCTCAAGTACATGCACATATTTCACTAATTCATCAAACTTGGATTCTAGTATGTCCGTACGATCGCCAAGTTGGTCGATTTTCCCCACTTAGCTCCTGGGCCAGTTTCCCTACTGCTACTGTAAAGTTGCGGGTCAGATCTTGTAGCAGGGCCTGCAACTTTAAGTCCAGTACTGTAACTGAACTGTCTGGTGCTGTCCCCTGGGGTGAAGGATTAGAGTATGGGGTACCTGATAACATTGCAGGATGATCAGCAAGGTGGTCTGCAGCGTGGTCTGCAATAGCCTTGGAAGTACTGAGAGTAGGTGAGGCCGTGGATTGCGGCTTGTGCGAGGTTTCCCCCTTTTTGTTGTGCAGAGTGGGGTATCTCTCGGGTTAGGGAGTTGTGGGCTGAGATGTCTGGCATGGATGTGGGAAAATCTCCCGTTTGGTCCGCGGCAACCGACGTAGCCGTCCGACTAATTGAGGCTGGGGATTGCAGCCTATACAGGAACTTCTCCATGCTTTGTGTCGGCCGGGAAGTCGGAGACGGATTAAACCCTTGATAGATGTGCCGCTGGGATCCGATTTTCCCCATGAGGTGCCCGGAAGGTTACGGGAGCTTTTGAGATGGATCCTGGGTCTGTGTATGCCGATGTAGCTGAGCAGGATCGGTATTAGGAGGAACGGGTCCAGAGCTTATCTCTTAAGCGTCCGCCATCTTGCCCGCCGCGCATGCGCCCCCCACTTTGTCTTTATAACGTGGTTATTGTACTATTGGAAGCATTCCTTTTTTTTCTTATATGATATCCAATCATTGGTGTACTTTGTGGAGGCATTTAATAACAGAAAAGAAAAAAGTTTAACCCTGCGCTTACCCAACACATCAGCAGCTCACACGACAAATAAGGATTTTGTCTAAAGTTATAAGTGCACAAACAAGTGTAGCGCTAGAGATTTTACAAGCTTATGATATAACTTATATATAAGAATATGAAAAGAAAAGTCTATGTCAGTCCACAATGTCTAAAAATACAGTCTCTGGTGCTCTTCAGATGTCCCTTCAGATACAGAAGACTGTTGTTAATCCAAAGGGTATATAGAATTCCTTAATCACCATGTGGATAACACATGCAAAAAAATTAGGTGTGATGGACCCTCCACACAGAAAGAGTGAAGGCTTACCAGAGGAATTGAACTCATAAGAACATACGTTCAATGAGTCAATCTAGCTTGTATCACCAACAGGCAATAAAAGGAAGGACCTCCCGACTGGATGGCAGCAAAACTCCAAACGTATCCAGAGCCGTGAGGGAACTTTCTTTATAATGGATGGCAAACCTTCCCATGGATCATCTCAGAAGAATAGCCCATATGAAATAAAGAAGGGGGGCCACATAGCATACCGTTTTGTAAAACGAATTTATTAAAATAAGTAAACAACTTACATTTCTGTAGTAAAAAAAGCGCTTCAAGTAAAATGGCAGGCAGTGGAGTCTCCCGACGCGTTTCGTCTTATAAGACTTCATCTGGGGTATTTACCCACTGCTGCCATACCCCTTAATATAGATACCTTAGCCCCCTTAATGAGGATCCAGCTCGTATCTAAAAGTAACAAGCACTTCCGGGTTTGGCCAAAATGGCGGACCCTCGTGCGTTCCAAGCCTCAATATGGTGTGTCTGTGTGCGTTCCAACGTCATGCCAAATATTATCCCAATATTCTCATAAATATAATGGGATCATGAATATAAACCACTTCCTCAAGAAGAAATCTGCCAGTAAACTTGAACTAATGGGGTTACTATATCTCTGGTAATGAAATTTGTATTCCGAGATGGGGAGAGCGAGTGGCCGGACATGCGTCACCTCGTCTAGTGAGGCGAGCACACGTTACTTCCCTTCTCGTGGACCGCTAAAGGTAAACAGCGGCTCAAGCCTCGTTACGGCAATCGGCAACGCAGTGACGTCAGTTACGCTCTATACCGACGACACGGCAAGGCGAACTGTGCGCAGTAACGTTAGCTAGGATCTGCGTAACCAAAGGATAGATGTAAAATTTAAATAAAATAAAATAGGTGAATGTGTATAATTAAGATGACATAAGAAATAGTGTATCAATGTCAATTGTCACTCAGTGTATCCATTAAATAGTGATATTGTGATGGTAAAATGGGAAACAAAAGGAATAGAGGGAAGAGAAATAAAAGTGAATGGAATGACGTGTTGTGATAGTGAAGCCTAAATGGAATTAAAAATTAAAAGAATGGGAATGTGAAAGAAAGAAAAGAGGGAAGATGTAAATATGTAGAAAATATAAAGTGGGAATAAGAATGAGATAAAAATAAGTGATGAAATAAAAAATAATAAAATTTAAAAATAAATAGAAATATTGAATAAATAATAAAATAAAAATA
The DNA here is from genome assembly GCF_042186555.1 of Aquarana catesbeiana. NCBI lineage: Eukaryota > Metazoa > Chordata > Amphibia > Anura > Ranidae > Aquarana > Aquarana catesbeiana. Next base: position 227,828,602 of record NC_133328.1, read on the forward strand.
AAAATTGAAATAAAAATAAAAATAAAATATATAAAATAAAATTAAAACTAAAAATAAATAAATATAAATATGAAGATAAATAAAAATAGACATAAACAAAATAAAGAATAGATACAGATATTAAATTAAAATAAATATAAATATGGAAATAAAGATGAGGATAGAAATAAGTGTATGAGAAAGAAAAATGAAACTAAAATTATAATGTGAAGAATATAGAATGATCATTAAGAAGATGATGATAAACACCACCTTGGGGTGTATATATATTCTGATATAGACCAAAACGTTTTTAAATCAAAAATGGGAATAATGAATATTATTGATAAGATATCTTAAGGTGTACATATCATCAAATAAGGACATAGAAATCCAAATGGCATAATTGACTAACCTGTGTCATTAAGTAATGGAGTGTGACCTAAAAGGCTAGAAGGTGTAAGAGATCTTTGTAGTAAAAAAATCAGTGGGTCATGACCTGAAAGGCCAAAGGGTGTGAGAGATCTTTGCAGTGAAAATATCAGTGGGTCATTCGATATATGAAAAAAAATTTTTACACAAAGGAAAATAGCCTCATATAGATCCGAGATAGATTCTCAAAAAAGTTCCACAGAGTTATGCATATACCAACATATACAACATACATTTTTGCTGTAGGTATATAATCTAAGAGTCATTAATAAATGCATTTATATCAAGTTCCATATTCATACCACGTGGAGAGAGGGACTGTAGCTCATGTATCCAGAATGTTTCTAGACGGGAAACACCCCTGGTCATAGCGCCCCCTCTCCAGGGTGGGATGTATTGGTCAATGACTAGAAATTGTGAACCTAATGGGTTACCATTATGGAATTCCTTAAAATGTCTGGGTACGCTATGTTTCGACTTCCTCCCTTTGATGAGGGCAATATGTTTGCCTACTCTTCTGGTGAAAGTTCTCATTGTGCGGCCAACGTATTGTTGGCCGCATGGACATGTAATTAAATAAACCACATGTCTGGAGTTACATGTGCAGAAAGGCTTGATGGTATACCTTTTTCCTGTGACCGTAGATGTAAATTCTGTTAGTTTACATCCCGTTAGTGTATTGTGTTGGCATATAACACATTTTCTACATGGAAAGAAGCCAGTCCAGTTATGAAAAAATGAAGGCCGCACTGGAGGGTTAGTGACATTAGGTGCTACTAGGCCACGTAGGGATGGTGCTCCTTTAAAAATTAGTTTAGCTTGTTCAGGTAGCATTTTACCTAGAATGTTGTCTTGCTTCAAGACCCCCCCCAATGTTTTTTCATGATATTCCTAATTTGTTTATGTTGCACTGAGTATGAGGTTAACATTGCCCACTTAAATGTGGAATCCGGTTCTCTTTCGGGTTTCACCTCAAAAAGGGAATCTCTGTCCATATTAATGACTCTCCGAAGGTCTAATTCTAGAGTGGTACCGTCATATCCCTTGTCGAGAAAGCGTTGTTTCAAGACATTCGCTTGTTCTATAAACACATCTAGATTTGTGCAGTTCCTCCGGAGACGCAAGAACTGACTCCGGGGGACTGCATTAAGCCAAGATCTGTGATGACAGCTATCCCTAGGGATAAAGCTGTTTCGATCTGTTGGCTTAAAATAAGTATTAAATTCAAAACATTTATTGACAATCTTAATTTCTAAGTCAAGGAAGTGGATCTCATTTTCGCTAGCTTCGTATGTTAAGGAGATACCTCTATCATTTGTATTAAGATACTCGAAAAATTGTTTCAATGATTCTGGAGTGCCACTCCATAGGAGGAGGATGTCGTCTATGTATTTAGCCCACAGAACCAATGAAGTAGTTCTGTGGGTATAGATGACATCCTCCTCCCACTTGGCCATGAAGAGGTTCGCAAGACTTGGAGCGAATTTTGCTCCGATGGCCACTCCACGTTGTTGTAGATAGTAACGTTGATCGAACCAAAAGTAGTTGTGTTTGGTTGCGAATTCAAGCAGTTCTATCAAAAAATCGCATTGAAAAGATGCCAGAGATTGTTCCCGGTAAAGGAAATGTCTGACAGCTCTATGCCTCTCTCATGTGGTATGCACGTGTATAACGAGGCCACATCCGCTGTGGCCATGATATACCCTTCCTGTAGTTGAATCCCTTCCAGACGTTTAATCGTGGAACTAGTATCTTTCAAAAAAGAGGGTGTTTTTGTAATAATAGGCTGCAAATAAAAGTCGATATATTTGCCTATTCTTGAGGTAATGGAATTAATACCACTCACGATGGGCCTCCCTGGGGGGCACACCGGATTTTTGTGGATTTTAGGCAAATAGTATATAGTGGGGATTCTTGGCGCAGAGGGTATCAGGAATGCTTTTTCTTTTTTATTTAAGATCTTAGAATCATATCCCTTAGTTATAAGAGTCTGTAGCTGTTTTTTTATAAATGCTAGTGGGATTGCTGGAGAGTTCCATATAAGTATCAGGTTCTCTCAGTATCCGATACATCTCCTCATCATACTGGCTCTTATCAAGTACAACTATTCCTCCTCCCTTGTCTGCTGGGCGGACAACTAAATTTTTTCGTGCACACAAGGATTGTAATCCTTCTTTCGACAATGGTGAACGTCGAATATGCTTTTCTGGCAATCTTGCAAGATCATCAAGAACGAGATCCCTAAATATTTTTACTGCAGGAGTGATGGGGACAGGGGGGACGAATAGGGAAGGATTAGATAGTCCCGAGTGTACAGTTCCTGAAGTAGCTGCTGGGTAATCTGTCCGTGTTGGATTAGAAATCAAGTACCTTTGGATATTAATTTTGCGTATATACGTCGATGAACGTATGGAATTTATTTAATTTCTTAGGGGGGGCGTATTTGAGACCTTTATCAAGCACTGATATTTCGGCGTGGGTAAGTGTTTGAGTATGTGAGCTAGTGCTAGGACATCAGACATAAACTAATAAGTTGCTAATATAACTAAAAGTCCAGAAATCAATGGGTGTACATCTGGAAACAAAGACTGAAGAGATCAACAACAACCGGAAAATGGAAATAGGAGTCCCTTAAATCTGGGAATGGCATCCACAGGATGGGGTTTCCAGCTTGTATGTGAAAGGGATAGGTAAAGGTACCCTTACCAGCAGTGATGTACTCCCAGCCAGCGGCTTGGGAGTCAGACAGGCTTATAATGGAGCAGGGGAAACAGATCTTTGTCCCCAATGGTAGAAGTTGATAGGAGAATTAAGTCACTCACCAACCGACACTCACTGGTCTCACTGACTCTCGGCTTCGATCGTGCAGGTGCAGGGCTGACACAGGTTAGTCAATTATGGCATTTGGATTTCTATGTCCTTATTTGATGATATGTACATCTTAAGATATCTTATCAATAATATTCATTATTCCCATTTTTGATTTAAAAACGTTTTGGTCTATATTGGAATATATATACACCCCAAGGTGGTGTTTATCATCATCTTCTTAAATAATCATTCTATATTCTTCACATTATAATTTTAGTTTCATTTTTCTTTCTCATACACTTATTTCTATCCTCATCTTTATTTCCATATTTATATTTATTTTATTTTGATTTAATATCTGTATCTATTCTTTATTTTGTTTATGTCTATTTTTATTTATCTTTATATTTATTTATTTTTAGTTTTAATTTTATTTTATATTTTAATTTTATTTTTATTTCAATTTTTATTTTTATTTTATTATTTATTCAATATTTCTATTTATTTTTAAATTTTATTATTTTTTATTTCATCACTTATTTTTATCTCATTCTTATTCCCACTTTATATTTTCTACATATTTACATCTTCCCTCTTTTCTTTCTTTCTTTCTTTCACATTCCCATTCTTTTAATTTTTAATTCCATTTAGGCTTCACTATCACAACACGTCATTCCATTCACTTTTATTTCTCTTCCCTCTATTCCTTTTGTTTCCCATTTTACCATCACAATATCACTATTTAATGGATACACTGAGTGACAATTGACATCGATACACTATTTCTTATGTCATCTTAATTATACACATTCACCTATTTTATTTTATTTAAATTTTACATCTATCCTTTGGTTGCGCAGATCCTAGCTAACGTTACTGCGCACAGTTCGCCTTGCCGTGTCGTCGGTATAGAGCGTAACTGACGTCACTGCGTTGCCGATTGCCGTAACGAGGCTTGAGCCGCTGTTTACCTTTAGCGGTCCACGAGAAGGGAAGTAACGTGCGCTCGCCTCACTAGACGAGGTGACGCATGTCCGGTCACTCGCTCTCCCCATCTCGGAATACAAATTTCATTACCAGAGATAAAGTAACCCCATCAGTTCAAGTTTACTGGCAGATTTCTTCTTGAGGAAGTGGTTTATATTCATGATCCCATTATATTTATGAGAATATTGGGATAATATTTGGCATGACGTTGGAACGCACACAGACACACCATATTGAGGCTTGGAACGCACGCGGGTCCGCCATTTTGGCCAAACCCGGAAGTGCTTGTTAATTTTAGATACGAGCTGGATCCTCATTAAGGGGGCTAAGGTATCTATATTAAGGGGTATGGCAGCAGTGGGTGAGTACCCCAGATGAAGTCTTATAAGACGAAACGCGTCGGGAGACTCCACTGCCTGCCATAATTTTACTTGAAGCGCTTTTTTTACTACAGAAATGTAAGTTGTTTACTTATTTTAATAAATTCGTTTTACAAAATGGTATTATGCTATGTGGCCCCCCTTCTTTATTTCATATGGGCTATTCTTCTGAGATGATCCATGGGAAGGTTTGCCATCCATTATAAAGAAAGTTCCCTCACGGCTCTGGATACGTTTGGAGTTTTGCTGCCATCCAGTCGGGAGGTCCTTCCTTTTATTGCCTGTTGGTGATACAAGCTAGATTGACTCATTGAACGTATGTTCTTATGAGTTCAATTCCTCTGGTAAGCCTTCACTCTTTCTGTGTGGAGGGTCCATCACACCTAATTTTTTGCATGTGTTATCCACGTGGTGATTAAGGAATTCTATATACCCTTTGGATTAACAGACTTCTGTATCTGAAGGGACATCTGATGAGGCATTTAATAACACCTATATAAAAGTCGGTGCAGTGAATTTTAAGCCATCTTGCCAACCATGAGAATGAGAGGCATGTGAATGTGGTGAGTTTTTTCTGATGGAGAGAGGGATCACCTGTGCACGCAGGGAAGGGGGTGTTTGGATTTGAGGTAATTTAAACCAGAGAAGATTGCAATACTGTTATTTAAACAGTAGAAGCACTTTGGTGTATTGCACTAATATCAGCACTGGGTTTTATATATATATCTTTATTTTGGATTTTTGTATGGATTTTTTTTTTTTATTTAGAAAAAACACACACTACTCTTAAAGTGAATCTCCTACACTTTGAATAATAATTTTGTAAATCAAAAATACAGATAGGTAAAACATGTCACATACATGACTTTCAATTGTGTATTTGCTTTCTAGCCTGGAGCTTTGTTTTTAAAGCAAAACCTACTGTATTCATGGCCGTGTCCTTCACGTACACTCTAATTTAGTGTTATTTTTCATATTTTTTTTTTCATTTTTAGCAGTCCCGGGAAAACCGGTGTCTTCAAAACAGATACAGGTAGGTAATGTGAATTGACGTTAATTAAAATTCCTTTGGTAAATGTTGTTGACTATATCTGAATCTTTTATGAAATGCAGTTAAAATGGATCGTACGCAAGCACAACAAACGGTGCTACAGGCAGTAGTTCATAAGATGGTCTCTATTAAGCCCCACTTTGTAGGCAGAGACAAGCGAGCTAAAGGCGGAAACAAAATGAGAAGGTTAGGGATGGTTAAAGTATAACTAAAGGCTAAACCCTTTTTTTCCCGTTTTCGATGGAGAGGGGTTAGAACCCCTGTCATTTTTTTTATTGCTGTCTGCGCCCCCGTTAGGGAGATTCCCTCTCTTTTTGTCCTGTTTAGCATTATCATTGAAAGTAAAAGATCACAAAATTTGGGTTGTCCCCAGAAAAGTAAGAGAAGGGAAATCTTCCAATGAGGAGGACACTAGTTCTGGTGAGCTGGGAGTACCCAAGAAATTCCCATAATTTGTAGGGATTGCTTCCCGCTTCCTGTTTGGTTATGGGACAGGAAGTGAAGGGAAATCTCCCCAATCGGACGTACAGTAGATGGGGGGGTGGGGGATTTGCCTGAGGTCATAACCCTCCCTTACTCTATCCAAAATGGGGAAATAAAGTTTGTATTGGAAACACTAAATAGGTAGGGTATGGGGATTAAAATATTTTCAGGGCAGTGTCAGAGATTATGTTAAATGAACAGCGGCCTGTTCTTTAAATATTGTTCATGTATGACTAGAATTATGTTATTTAGTCCTTGTACATATGTGCTTCAGGTTGTATAAAAGCAAGGTCTAGGGCAAACTGTTGCAGAGCATTTGATTGTAGCAAGGTTTAAATGACTTAATTAAAGCCTTTACCATCACCAAACGGGAGCTGAAGTGCGCTTTAAAAGGCATTAAGAACGCTTCTCAATTACATTTGATTAAAGTTTTGCAAATACTCTGTCACAGCTTGCTTTACATATTTAGGGTGGAATATGTAACATGTTCCAGCAACTGCAGCCATTCCCATTCTCTCCTCTTCCCAATGACAGCAGGCGGGTGTAACAAGCCCCTTTGCTCGCTCGGTTCTAATCTCCCGACACTCCTCTGCAGCTATTGAATCAGACTGCAGATCGCAACATCTGATTGCTAGGTCATCCAATGCTCCGGGATTAGAACTACAGCTCTGTGCCGTTCTAGTCCAATTGTGATAGCTCAGAACAAACACCAGGCAGGCTGTATGTAAGTTCAACCAGGAATATCTTTTATTGCAACATACAGGCTTTTATACACTCAAAGTGGAGGTGCAGACCTCCTGCTCATATTACTCTAACAATACAGCTGTAACCTAATTAACATGAGCTAATTAACTAATCCCTTTAGACAGCCTAGATGACTCAGACATGACCGTTAGGCCAGACTGGCCATCTTGTAGTTCAGAAAATCCAATCAACATTATCACAATCAACATAGACTCTTTTTCACACAATAGCAGAGTTAATTAACGCAAATAACAATGGGGATCTAATGACTCTTAGATCCCATAGTAGACTTATTTACAATACACATTTTAGCAGACAATAGACAGACAGGTGTTGGAATTTACATCAGCATCTCCTAACAGTATCTGTCCCAGCATTATGAATCAGCCACTATTCCAATATGGCAAATCCAGGGTCCCCAGAGTCTGTGTGTACTGGGGGACCAGGACCTGAATCCACAGTAATACCACCTCAAGGGTCCCCAGGCATACAGCTCACAAAGAGCACCGTTCCCCCAAATGCAAGGGCCCCCGATCGATCAGCAAGAGGCTAGCATACAGTCCCCTCCAAAAGTCTCTTTCCCGGCTAGGTCTGTCACAGCGGGCATCTTCCCTGGGCAGCTTCTGTCACTCTTTGAAACTAATGTGGCCGTTTGGGGCTCTGCCCACGCGGCCACGTCATTCAATCACAGTTCTCTGTGAATGGGAAACTACAAGTCCTGACAGCCTTTGCGGCTCTCAGCTTGTAGTGCTCAATTAACTACCACTGTGTTGTTGAGCACTGGGGTAGTTCATTGATTCTTCCTGTCAGTTTATCGGCTTGTCCGTATGAAGTATGAGCAAGCAGATACACTGAAAGGTCTGCAGGAGTCCTGCATGGTATTAGTGATCTGCTGATCGCTGGTGCAGTGCTTTATAGCAGTGGTATCCAGCCCTTTGCTTGCCTTTATCCAGCCCTTGAGGCATTATTTCTGCCACTGACCCCAACAATGGGGCATGTTTCCGGCCACTGTCACCAACATTGGGGCACCTTTCTTCCCATTTACACCAGCTATTTCTCCACCTTATACCAAAGATCGGCATTGTTTACTTCCACTGGGCACAGTCTGCCCCCTAAAGTCTGAAGGACAGTAAAATGGCCCTTTCTTTATAAAGTTTGGAAACCACTGCTTTACAGGCTCCTGCAACAAAAATAATGCTTTTTTTTTTTTTTTTTCCTGCAAAAAAAGTGCATTTATTTATTTATTTTTTTGTAAATATGTGAACTTATCATTTTAAGTACACAAATAATAATTGTAGGTAATTCTTGGATTTGTGTTGTTTACTTGCAACCCACTTTTTCTTGTCACATACTGATTGGCTCAGTAAAAAGGTTTTACATGCTGATCGCAGCCAGCTCATGGACCAATGCCCACATCACAGCCAATACAAGTGCTTGAATTGTAGCCAGTACAATTACCAGTACCCTGATTGCGGCCTGAATCACATGCAGAGTGGATGGAGGAAACTGTTATTTTTTTTTTTTTCGGGTTGAGCGAAAAGAGAAACTAACCATTTATAGCCAGCTTAACCGCTTCAGCCCCGGAAGATTTCAACCCCTTCCTGACCAGAGAGTTTTTTGCGATTCGGCACTGCATCGCTTTAACTGACAATTGCGCAGTTGTGCGACGTGGCTCCCTAACAAAATTGACCTCCTTTTTTTCCCACAAATAGAGCTTTCTTTTGGTGGTATTTGATCGCCTCTGCGATTTTTATTTTTTGCGCTATAAACAAAATAAGAGCGACAATTTTGAAAAAAACGCAATATTTATTACATTTTGCTATAATAAATATCCCTCAAAAATATATAAAAAAAAAAATTTTTTTCCTCGGTTTAGGCCGATCGTATTCTTCTACATATTTTTGGTAAAAAAAAAAATTGCAATAAGCGTTTATTGATTGGTTAGCGCAAAAGTTATAGCGTTTACTAAATAGGGGATAGTTTTATGGCATTTTTATTAATAATTTTTTTTTACTAGTAATGGCGGCGATCAGCGATTTTTTTTTTTTTTTTTTTTTTATTGTGACCGCTACGTTATGGCGGACATGTTGGACATTTTTGACACATTTTTGGGACCATTGTCATTTATACAGCGATCAGTGCGATTAAAAATGCACTGATTACTTTGTAAATGACACTGGCAGTGAAGGGGTTAACCACTAGGGGGCGGGGAGGGGTTAAGTGTGTCCTAGGGGAGTGATTCTAACTGTAGGGGGGATGGGCTGTGTGTGTGTGTGACGTCACTGATCTCTGCTCCGATGACAGGGAGCAGAGATCAGTGACACTGTCACTAGGCAGAACGGGGAGATGCTGTTTACATCAGCATCTCCCCGTTCGTCCTCTCCGTGAGGCAATCGCAGGTATCCCCGTGGCGATAGAGTCCACGGGACCCGCGACCCGACTCATGGAGCTCCCGGCCGGCGCGCACGCAATGGCACGGCGGGGAATTCAAATGGACGTACCTGTAAGTCCATTTGCCCAGCCGTGCCGATGTACATCGGCGTGCGCCGGTCAGGAACCGGTTAAGGTGCACATGGAAGGGCTTTTGCACAGCACAAACAAAAAAAAGCGTTTTCCCCAGCACACTTACCAGCTAGCCAGCAAAAAACTAAAATCAATTATACTGCTAACAATTTTCAGTAAAAAGGACTAAGCTCTGTTTACCCGCAAATTGTTACACAGTGTAATTTTTTATTTTATTTTTTGCAGACTAATGCCCTGTACACACGGTCGGACTTTCCGACGGAAGATGTGCGATCGGAGCTTGTTGTTGGAAATTCCGACCGTGTGTAGGCTCCATCGGACTTTCCAACACACAAAGTTTGAGAGCTGAATCTAAAATTTTCCGACCACAAAATCCGTTCGCGTAAATTCCGATCGTGTGTAGACATTTCTGACGCACAAAGTGCCACGCAAGCTCAGAATCGAGCAGAAAATCCACACTGGCTTTTGAACTTTAATTTTTTAGGCTCGTCGTACGTGTTGTATGTCACCGCGTCCTTGACGTTCGGAATTTCCGACCAACTTTGTGTGACTGTGTGTATGCAAGACACGTTTGAGCCAACATCCGTCGCAAAAATCCGATGGATTTTGTTGTTGGAATGTGCGATCATGTGTACAGGGCATAACTGGTGTGTTGAAAAAACTTTTGTTTTGTTTGTTAGGCAAACCCCTCAAAAAAGTAGTTTATACTGGAATATTGGAAATGGCCTGCAAGCAGTTGGAAAACACTAAGGCTCGATTCACACAGGGGCAACACGACTTCAGCGCGACTTTGTACCGCGGCTTCAGCGCGACTTCAGCAAATTACAAGGCGACTTGAAGTCGCCTCCATGACAGGCGACTTCGGCTGTGGCCAATCACAGGGTAATCAGCTCTCTGGGAGGGGGGGAGGGAGGGGTTTTCCCTGCAAAGTCGCTTGACTTTACAGAGAGATCCGACTTGGAGGCGACTTCCATTGATTTCTATGGTACAGGTCGCCTACCAAGTCGGATCAAAGTAGTACAGGGAGTACGCTCTGAAGTCGGAGCGACTTCAGTAGTGTCTATTAAGATGCTAGCGTTCACTCCCATTGAATCTATTTCTGGGGCAACTTGGGGCGACTTGAGGGCGTACAAGTCGGATCCCAAGTCGCCCCAGTGTGAACCGACCCTAAAAGGCACTTGGCTCCCAGGCTGGTTTACGATTTTTTTAGTGAACAGGATTTTTTCCCCTCTTTCTCTCGCCTCCTAGATGTAGGCGCAGTACTATGGCATTGGGCAACTATGTCAAAGTCAAATTATTGTTGATTCTTATTGAAACAGCTTCTCTAAAGCTTGGGTTTAGTATTTGAGTTTGCATACATGAACCTTCAGTAGCCTGGCATGACTTTCAATCAAGCTAGGTGCCTGCGGATGGTATAAAACAGTCACACTCCAGAATATATTTACCCCACTGTTCCAGTGAAGCGTGAGCTGTTATTACCTGTCTGGGACAGCCATTAGCCAAAAATGTGATTCTGGAACTCATGGCGCATTTGGGGCTTAATCTATGTGTTTGCAGTGATAAGCAAAAGACCTGAATAGATGTTTATTTCAGTACAATAATACCTCATTCCATTGTTTTCCCAGGGCAGGGCAGGACATGTGCCCAACTTTTACAGAGTGATACAAACATGCATCTATACACATACTATACACACAGACGCATGCCACCTACCCTTTCCTAGTAAATGAGCATTGACAATAGTCTTTATGGCAGCAATTCTCAACCTTTTTTCAGTTTCGACACCTTTTAAAACTATGCACAAGCTCAAGGCACCTCCAGGCTAAAATGTAAAAAATATGAATTTTACTTATCAATGGGGAACCTGAACCTGGGATGTTTCACACTACTGCCTTGATGGAATTAACTTCACTTCAGAAGCCCCCTTCACATCAGAGGTCCTCCCATCACTCCAGACATCCCAACCTGCTCATTTCAGGGAGGTCGCTCTCCGTGCCTACAACACTCCCCCATTCATAAGATACTATAATAAAAGAATACTTTAAAGATAATTAATAATATAATGCCATAATAAAATAATACTTTAAAAGATAATGTTGTGTCACACTCACCATCAGTGCAGCCTCACTGTAGCCATCAGTGTAGCCATCAATGCAGCCTCACTGTGCCCATCTCAGACATTCCAAAATGCAAAAACTAATTTCAGGGAGGTGGCAAGCTTATTTCAGGGAGGTTTCCCCATTCATAATAAAATACTATAATAAAATAATACTTTAAAGATAATGAATAATATAATGCTATAATAAAATAATACTTTAAAAAGATAATGTGTCACACTCGCCAACAATGCAGCCTCACTGTGCCCTCGGTGCAGCCTCACTGTGCCCTCGGTGCAGCCTCGCCCATAATGCAGCCTCACTGTGCCCATCTGTATCCTCAGTGCCCATCTGCAGCCTCGCCAGTACCTTGATTACACACAGCGGGTGTCTCCCGCTGTGTCATGCAGCTGCAGTCTTAGCTGTTCGGCGGCTGTCCACTGTAACAAAGCCCCGCTTCCTCATCCATGATAGATGGTCAAATAAACACTGATACAATGCTGGGAAATTTAATCAGAGCTCTGTCTATCATGGATGAGGAGGCGGGGCTTTGTTACAGTGGACGGCCACCGAACAGTTAAGACTGCAGCTGCATGACACAGCAGGAGACATCTGCTGTTTGTAATTACTCTAGGATGAGTGGCAGTGCAGTCTCAGCTGGGAGAACGTGCCGCACTCGGGGGTGTCCGTGAGCCTGCCGTCAAATGCGGGAGTATCCTGCGAGTCGCGGGAGACTTGAGGTGTCTGTCACTCCTCCGGTCAGAATCCTCTCATCACATTAGAGGCCCCCCTTCAGAGTATTTGCATCATATAGCCCCCCCATACAAGGCCCTCCCACGGCCCCAAATTCTGGGCAAACTGGGTCCTGTGCTGGCAAATTGCACCCCAGTTAAGAAAGACTGCTTTATGCAATAGATATATACTAAATGGATGGCTGGTCTTAGCAGTTGTTTTCTCACCTGACCGATTACTAAAAAAAAAAGGTACAAGTGATGGCAGTTTGTTATCTGGAACCCAATAGGGTGCACCCTGTCAGTCAGGAACTAACCTACCTATAGTTAATGGCTCAGACAAGCAGATGTTATGTCTGTTTTATACTATGGACTTTCTTTAAAAAGCCCTCCTGTAATGACAGTTTGTTGCCCTGCTGTTTGAGTGTCCCTTTTTTGTACATGGTTTACCATTGCCATTACTAGCTGAGCCTCACCCCTACTCTTAGGTTGCAGAATTCAAATGAAATTTATGGTCTGTGTATGTATGTCTGCTGGTGTGTATGCAAATATTTATGCTGATGCCACAAGGCGCTTTCACACTGTCGTGCTACGGTTTGCCCGCTGCGCAGTGCTCCAGGATTTTTGTGCGGATTACCTGCCCTTCTCCATAGACTTCTTTGAGATCACGCATTAAAAATACCCAATCCGAAAACGCACCAAAAATGCTCAATCTAATAGAAGTAGCCTGCATGAAAGCCGCAGGTTCACTGAGCTGCACCCGCGCTGCGGCCAAACCATAGCACGGCATCGTGAAAGTTCCCTAAAAAAAACTGTAGCATCAGCATAAATCATTTATGCACGAAAACCGCGGATACCCTGCGCTGAAGTGTGAAAGCGCCCTTCATGCATTTATACATGTGCACCATCTGCTGTTTAGTAACACTGGATAATGTTGGATTGTTTCCAGATACAGATAAAGGTCCCTGGTCCCTATTGTTAAATTGCAAATAGAAACTTGGGAGGGAGCCTAGGCTGCCTCATAAGAGATGGGATTTTTAATAATGGACCATTTTATCTGTATAATAAGGCAAGCACAAACTCAAAAATTGATAAAATTGTTACATTTTATTGGTTACAAAATAGTAAAATCATGAGCTACAAAGAATATATTAGAGATACTTGATACTAAATATCGCTGTTACGCGAGATACTGGAGAGATGCTAGAGTATGCGGTAAGCCAACATGTTTCGCAGTCTCCTGCTTCTTCAAGGGCGTCGCATGCATCTGTCGATATCTCTAAATTACATAAATTCATATTAGGAGCCATAGTTTCTATAATCCACAATCCAGGTACATTTAGTTTGGCTGATCAAAGTGCTTACCCAATCGTAATTACCAATGCCTAAAGTAGGGCGTGCATAGCCAGACTCACACCAAAGGCCCAACCTGTTGTCAGCCAATCGCGATCATTACCCCAGGGCAGTCAGAGCCTGAAGGGGTTGGATACTGGGATGTCGGATCACGTAGTGACCAACCTATTAAATAGGTATGTCCTGTGTAAAAAGATCATTTTAACTACTTTTACGATAGAGGAGAGGAGTTTTTTTGTTTATCGTTATTCATAGTCCTAATATAATAGGTTACTCTAACTTTTACTCTCTATACATATTAAATGATACTCATATAGGTTGTATTCATAACCATATTATCACATCCTATATGCCAGTAAGAAATATCCATCTAGGTGGATCAGGTTACCTTAAATTTACAATAATGTAGTTGGTCTAAAAAAGGTGGATCAGTATATAAATCTGTATTGCTGTAGAATCCAAAGTGTCAGCTAATATAACTGATTCGATAACTGATATGACTGATTCGTGCGCGGGAAGGGAGGAAGGGAGATCCTTGTTGTTATGAATACAACCTATATGAGTATCATTTAATATGTATAGAGAGTAAAAGTTAGAGTAACCTATTATATTAGGACTATGAATAACGATAAACAAAAAACTCCTCTCCTCTATCATAAAAGTAGTTAAAATGATCTTTTTACACAGGACATACCTATCTAATAGGTTGGTCACTACGTGATCCGACATCCCACTATCCAACCCCTTCAGGCTCTGACTGCCCTGGGGTAATGATCGTGATCGGCTGACAACAGGTTGGGCCTTTGGTGTGAGTCTGGCTATGCACGCCCTACTTTAGGCATTGGTAATTACGATTGGGTAAGCACTTTGATCAGCCAAACTAAATGTACCTGGATTGTGGATTATAGAAACTATGGCTCCTAATATGAATTTATGTAATTTAGAGATATCGACAGATGCAAGTGACGCCCTTGAAGAAGCAGGAGACTGCGAAACATGTTGGCTTACCGCATACTCTAGCATCTCTCCAGTATCTCGCGTAACAGCGATTTTTAGTATCAAGTATCTCTAATGTGTTCTTTGTAGCTCATGATTTTACTATTTTGTAACCAATAAAATGTAACAATTTTATCAATTTTTGAGTTTGTGCTTGCCTTATTATACATATAAAATGGTCCATTATTAAAAATCCCATCTCTTATGAGGCAGCCTAGGCTCCCTCCCAAGTTTCTATTTGCTGTTTAGTAACACTGTTTTTGTCGCTGCTGTTTGTCATTACTTCATATACATATGTGCCATCCACTGCATAGAGGCGCATTGTAACATTTGTTCCATTAGTGCTGATAACTGTTGCTACTTCCTATATATAATACCAGCTGACTCCCAAGGTTACATAAATCTTGTAATATAAGCGCTTTCATCCTTGCTGCGAGATGGTAATGTATAGTGGACCAGGCAAATGTTATCACATTTTAAGTTTTTGTTAGCTCTAACCGATAGTAAAGTTAGTGCCAGATGATTCTTGTACCTGAAAAGCATGTGGTTTGATTTAATTCAGTTTTTTTAAAAAAACTAAAGGGGTTGTAAACCCTCTGTTATTAAAAAAAAAAAGTAAAAATCATGTCATACTTGCCTTCATTATGCAGTTTGTTTTGCACAGAGTGGCCCCGATCCCCGACTTCTAGGGGGAACCCTGGCAGCGCTGGTAGCTCCTCCCTGCATCGAGTGCCCACATTGGAGAAGGCTCTTCTAAAGTGGACACCCGTGTGGGCACGTTCCCGTGTCCTGCTTCTGTGTACATTTACACAGAATGCAGAACTCGGGCCTGTGTCATTGGATTTGATTGACAGCAGCGGGTGCCAATGGCTGCGCTGATATCAATTAAGAGCCAAGACAACGGCAGAGAGGTAGATCGCGTCTCCCTCAAGGGAACGAATGGACTATGGTGAGTAAAACGGAGGGTGCTGGTCAGTGCCGACTTCTGGGGTACCCCTGGCAGCGTTGGTAGCTCCTCCCCTACATCAAGTGCCCACATTGGAGAAGGCTTTCCTAAAGTGGACATCCGTGTGGGCGCGTTCCCGAGTCCTGCTTCTGTGTACATTCACACAGAATGCAGGACTCGGCCCCGCCCCTTGGCCCACATCATTGGATTTGATTGACAGCAGCGGGTGCCAATGGCTGCGCTGCTATCAATTAAGAGCCAAGACAACGGGCAGAGAGGTAGAACGTGTCTCCCTCAAGGGAACGAATGGGCTCAGGTGAGTAAAACGGGGGGTGCTGGTCAGTGCCAGAAGTTTTTTCACCTTAATGCATATATGATGCATTAAGGTGAAAAAACACAAGGGTTTACAACTCCTTTAAAACGGAGCTCCACCCAAAAGGGGAAGCTCCGCTTGTTCGCACTCTCCACCCCCCACTGGCACATTTGGCATTTTTTTTGGGGGGGGAGCAGGTACCTGGTTTTTGTGCCCACTCCCACTTCCTGGTAAGATCACCGCTCCGTGAGCTGCTTCATGTCTGGCCCCATCCCCCTTCCCCCTGTTGCCTTCTGGGACCTATAGGTGTCCCAGAAAACGACGGGACCATTCAAAAAGCGCAGCGCAACCCGCATGCGTAGTAGGAAACCGGCTGTGAAGTCCAAAGGCTCCACAGCCCGTTTTTCCTTACCTGCAGCGCCTGCACACGAAGCCAATGGACGAATCGGCTTGGGGTGCCGACATCGCGGGAGCCCTGAACAGGTAAGTGTCTTGATATGAAAAGTCAGCAGCTACAGATTTTGTAGCTGCTGACTTAATTTTTACAATTATTTTTTTTTACAAGACTGGAACTCCGCTTTAATAAATTCTAGACTTGGCACCATTATCTAAGTCTCTGTGATGCTGGCAAAGTAAGGGGTTATTCAAGTAATGCATATCGGAACACAGAGGTGTGGACAGAGAAACTGGCTTTTCACGTAATACACATCGGGATACAGTGTTGCTGACATGTATCGGTTCTCTTGCAGAGCTGCATCTGCTCTTTTAATCCTTGCACTATTTTGATTAAACTTTATTCCTTGACATGACTAGTATTTTCTTCATATTACTTACTGGAGGATTACAATTGATGCCATGATATCTGTATTTTCTGTGGCTGATTTAGATCTCTAAGGCTTGTCTGTTCTTCCCCTTTGTTTCAGCCGGGAAATAGTTTTAAGGATTACAATCTCTTGGCCACGGTTTTTCTATGTGTTATTACATTTTGATGATCTTGTTTAATCCACTATATTTGTAAGTTTCATAAAACTCCCAATATTCCATTTCCAAATGACTATTTTTTTTTCATTCTGCAGATAATACTATGCAGAGACCTGACTCCAACTCTGTTCACCTGAGTGAATGGCAAAATAATTTGTTTACTCTGAACTCTGGCACCTGTTCCCCAGGACAGAAGGCAGATGTGTATCGAGCACATATTTCACAGATTCAGTATGCATGGGCAAACTCTGAGATCTCTGAAGAATCGGCTATCCACCTGTTCAAGAAGTATGCTGAAAGGTATGCCGCCATCATTGACTCTGATAAGGAGGGGACTGGCCTAAATAACTATGCAGATAGTGTAATGGCTTTGGCTAGATGTCCTCGGAATGACAGTAACAAGTGGCAGTCCTCACTGACTCCCAGCAATGTTTTAAAATTAAAAAGTGTGCAGGACATGTTTAATACAGCAAAGGCATATCAGGAATCTCTGCTGATTTCATCAGAGACAGTTTTCAAGAAGGTCAGCACTTCTGGTAATTCAGCGGTTACAAATCATGTCCTCAGCAATTTAGAGCCAAAAGAAGCTAAACATCCCTTGCTGAATTATAAGATTCCACAAGTAAGCTCACACTTTGTTCAGAATGCAAAAGCTGCTACACTAGTGAATGCCAGTGAGGGTCCATCTACTAGTCTTGTACAACCTGCTGTACACAGCACTAAAACTCTTTTGACTAAACCCCAATTTGGGAACAGTAATGCAAGAGATTCTACAATATCGGATAGCTCTGCTGGACAAAGTACATTTTTTTGTACTTCGGCAAATTCAGCAAAGAGGAAAAAAGTTCTTTCATCCGGGTATGAAAATGTGGAGACAGAAAGTAGTCCAGGTCGGAAACAGCCAGTAAGTACACATGCATCAGATGAAATCGGATTTAAAACGGCAAAAGAACAGTTGTGGGTTGAACAGCAGAAAAAGTATAACAGTCAGGCTCAGCGGCCTGCAGGACCTGGAATATATGGCACTGGTAAAAAGTCACTTGGTGCTGTCCGCTCCCGTGGACTACATGGAAAGTTTGTGCCTCCAGTTGCTAGGCAAGATGAAGGTGACGATAACTCTATGGCACAGAAAAAATCTTATGGCGCTGGTGGCAATGAGACCAGTGTACCGTCTGATGAACGTTTAAAAAACATTGAGCCAAAGATGATTGAACTAATCATGAGTGAGATTATGGATCATGGGCCTCCACTAAATTGGGATGACATTGCAGGTTTGGATTTTGCCAAAACGACTATAAAAGAAATTGTAGTTTGGCCAATGCTAAGACCAGATATATTCACTGGTCTTCGAGGACCTCCAAAAGGCATTCTACTATTTGGGCCTCCTGGAACAGGAAAAACTCTGATAGGCAAGTGTATAGCTTGTCAGTCTGGTGCCACATTTTTTAGCATTAGTGCATCATCCCTGACTTCCAAATGGGTGGGTGAAGGCGAAAAGATGGTCCGTGCGCTTTTTACTGTGGCACGGTGTCACCAGCCAGCTGTGATTTTTATAGATGAAATAGATTCTCTTTTATCTCAGCGTGGTGAAAGTGAGCATGAATCTTCACGGAGGATTAAGACCGAATTCTTGGTGCAGCTAGATGGTGCCACAACTTCCTCAGAAGACCGTATCCTTGTAGTTGGTGCAACTAATAGGCCCCAAGAAATAGATGAAGCTGCCAGAAGACGACTTGTTAAGAGGCTCTATATACCACTTCCGGAGGCATCAGCCAGAAAACAAATCGTGGTTAGCCTAATGTCTCGGGAGCATTGCAACCTCACGGAACAAGAAGTAGAATCAATAATCATACAGGCAGATGGCTTTTCTGGTGCGGATATGACTCAGCTGTGTCGTGAAGCTGCACTTGGTCCTATTCGCAGCATTCAAGCGATGGACATTGCCACTATTACTGCTGAACAAGTCAGACCCATTTCTTATACTGATTTCCAAAATGCTTTCCAAGTTGTGAAGCCCAGCGTTTCTACAAAAGATCTGGAATTATATGAAAATTGGAACAAAACGTTTGGCTGTGGAAGATAGTGTTTTGAGGATAAAAAGTGTTTAAAAAAAATCGCTACCCATATTTTGTCAAGTGCAACGGTTTGCAGCTGTAAATAAAAATAATATAATTTTTTTGCTATTGTATACTGTAAAGTTTACCACTGTTTGATAAAAAAAACTGGTTTTGCAGACTAAATATATGGTTTGAAGCTGATGTAAACATAAGTTATGGCGTGTAAAGTCTTTAAGAATGTATTAAATATTTAATTGTTTATGTCAGATATTGTGTTTTCATTAAAATTGGAGACTTGAGTATGTGTGTGTGTTTGATTAAAAAAAAAAAAAAAAAAAAAAAAAAAGTTTATTGAGCATAATAGTCAGTACATGTTTTAGAATGTTAAAGTACAATATACAGCATACACTGGAATCAGATGTATTAACTTTTACACTGAAAGTCTTGACAAGTCATTACAAGCCATTATCAGGGTGTAAATCTTAATTGGGTTAATAAGAATTTGGTCATAAGTAAAGGTAAGTGCCATTATACCAACAGACATATATATGTTGTGTATTCCTAGTCTGTGCATGTAGAGGCTGCGTTGATCCATCTATCCCATATTTTGTGGTATTTGGCTGGGCAACCACGGTGGGTATACAAGATTTTTTTGTATGGTAGGGTGAGGTTCACTGCCCTCTTCCACTGCTGCACGGTGGGGGGGTTGGGCCGAAGCCACAGTTGGGCAATCTGGCTATGAAGAGGGTCTCCTGCATAAATATTGATAGATATTTCTCCTCCTCCGAGACTGCAAGCAGGCCAAGTAAACATTGGCGAGGGCACAGCGTCAGAGGAGAGCCCATTTGATCATGGAGAAATTTGACTATTTGCAGCCAGTAATTCTGAATGGTTGGACAAGGCCATATTAAGTGATAGAAGGTACTGGGAGTGTTGCCGCAGCGAGGACAAGCTGGAGTGGCGTCCGGCCTGTACTTGAAGATGCGTGCAGGGGTGAGATAAGATCTGTGAAGAATGTATAAGTGGGTGAGGCGATCTGATAATTTCGGGGATACTCTTGTGCCAGTCGCGAGTATGTCCCCCCACTGGTCATCATCAAAGGGCCCGATATCAGCCTCCCATTTAACCCTTAGGTTTTGTGTGTGGTTGGTGGCAGCAGGTAGGAGGAGGAGACTATATAGGGTGGAGATCAGCTTTTTCGGGTCGTCACCTAAGAGTAGATCTGTGGCTGTCACCACTTCTAAAGTGGGAATAGAGTTGTTAAATTGAGACTGAAGGGCATGGCGAATCTGGAGGTACCGAAAAAACATATGGTTAGGAAGGGCGAATTCATCCTTTAGAGCCTGAAAGGACCTGACCCCCCCTCCCGCTATGACCTGATAGAGGAATATAATTTTGTAGATGATCCATAGTTTAAAGTCTGGGATAGTCAATAGTTCAGGGAGCTGAGGATTGTCCCATAATGGAGTATGAGCGTGAACGGGAGGAGCTCCGATTATAGTAAGTGTGCGATGCCAGATTCTGCTATGGTGCTGTAGCAGTCGGTTCCCACCCGCAGAACTAGAATTACCCCTATGTTTGCAAAAAAGTATCTGGAAGGGATGGGCCACTACGTCAGAGGCGTGTGTGCATGCCAGTATAGTGTAACGGGGTCTGTCATGCTTATTGAAATGGTAAAAATGGGACAGCTGTGAAGCTAAATAATAAAGTGCGAGGTCAGGGGTGGCCGTGCCCCCCAGGTGGGTGGGGCATTTAAGGGTCTGCCATGATAACTTATGTCTGGATGTGCCCCATATAAACGTATTTAGTATGGACTCGAGGGACCTGAATATACGAACTGGGACATACAATGGGGCGTGCCAGAATAGGTATAGCAGCTTGGGAAGAAGAATCATCTTCACCAAGCTATTACGACCCATCACTCCCAGAGGAAGTCTGGACCAAATTTGCGTCTTGTTTTTAAGATACGCAAACATTGGTTCAATATTTAAGTGTATATAGTCGGTTAGGGACCGTGAACATTGTATGCCTAGGTATTTAAGCTGGCTAGTTCTAACCAGTGGGAGGGATACCTGAGTATGCGTTGGAACAGAAACATCTACGGGGAGTATTTGAGACTTAGACCAATTAATTTGTAGCCCTGCGAAGGTCCCATGTTGCTGGATAAGCTGTAGAGCTGTGGCAAACGAGGGACCAGCGTCTGATAAATAGAGTAGCATGTCATCAGCGTATAAACTAAGCACCTTAGTCAGCTGCCCCCGGCGGAGGCCCTTGATGCCAGGGTGCGCTCTGATGGCTATGGCCAGTGGCTCGACAGCTAGGGCATACAACATGGGAGATATTGGGCAGCCCTGACATGTTCCCCTTGACAGCGAGAATGGGGTGGACAATTTGCTGTTGACCTGGATCCGAGCAGTGGGAGCCTGGTAAAGGAGTTGGAGCCATTTAATGAACCTGGGGCCAAAGCCAAATCTATGGAGGCATTCCTAGAGGTAACTCCACTCCACAGAATCGAATGCCTTGGCGGCGTCCAAACTGACCACCACTCTGGACCCAGTCTCATCGTGTGTAGCTTGTAGATTTGTAAATAGCCTTCTCAGGTTGAACGCTGTGTTCTTATTGGGCATAAAGCCTGTTTGGTCAGGGTGTATGAGGCTGAGGATGACCTTGTTGAGTCTCATGGCAAGAATTTTAGCGAGAATTTTCACAGCCAATTGGAGGAGAGAAATGGGGCGGTAGGGGTAGGACTCGGGTTGGAGGGGGTCTTTGCCAGGTTTGGGAATGAGGACGATCAATGCCTCGCTCATGGTGCGCGGGAGTGTGCCGGACGTGTGTATGTGTGAATATAAAGCCTCCAGTCTGGGAATGAGGACCTCCTGGAATTGAGAATAGAACTCCAGAGGGAGGCCGTCCGAGCCTGGAGCCTTCGACGACAGGAGGTTCGCCATCGCCACTTTGATGCACTCCTCAGTTATAGGTGCCTCCAATAGTTCTACCTGAGTGGTTGAGAGGGAGGGGAAGTCTATACTATCTAGGAGAAGGTGTAGCTCGTCCAGGGGCTGGCTGGCCCTAGAAGTGTAGAGGTCAGCGTAGAATCTTCTAAATTCGTGGGCTACTTGTTCAGGGTCCATGAGCATGGTACCATCATGTGAGCGGAGCTGAACTACCACTGGAGGTGTATGGTCCAAGTGAGCCATGTAAGCCAAGAGTTTCCCCGCCCGCTCTTCATGCTCAAAGATCCTTTCTTTTCTAAAAAAGATTCCCTTTGCTTTCTCGAAGTGTAAGTTATCAGTGAGCCTAGATTGCAAGCGTAGTTGGGCAGAGTTGGAGGGTGTTGGGTTCGACAGGAAAGCCTGTTCGAGGTAGCCCAAGTGCTCCTCGGCCTGTAACAGAACATTGTTAGAGGAGGCTTTGTGCCTGTTGATGTGTGTAGATAGAATCAGGCGGGCATGGGCCTTGAAGGCCTCCCACACCACTCCGGGCGGGGCCGACCCCTGGTTAGTCTGGAAATAGAGAGACCACTCGCGCTGTATAATCTCAATGTCAGTGAGAGTTGCGAGCCAGAATGGATTCAGCCTCCACAGGCGGAACGGTGCGGAGGACGGTAGCCTCAGAGTGATCCAGTAGGGTGAATGGTCTGAGAGAACTCTCACACCAAATCCTGCTGCTAGGAGGCTCGGAATGAGAGTGGGGGTGAGTATAATCATGTCTATGCGGGACATTGCATTTTGTGCGGGTGTAAAGCAGGAGTATGCGGATGTGTTGGGATATTTAAGTCTCCAGGTGTCGGATAAGACACACTCCGAGAGGAATCTACCAAACCTAGTAAGAGTTGGTCTGTTCTGTGGCGTATCTGATGGGTGGAGCCTGTCTAGGAGGGGGTCAATCACCATATTAAAATCCCCCATCCAGATCGCTGGTGTCGTGGGATGCTCAGACATAAAAGCTAGCCCCTCTCTGAGGGCAGTAAATTGAAAGGGTGGGGGTACATAGAAAGCCAGCAAAAGGGTTTCAAGACCCCCCACAGTTACATGTAAGAACAGGAACCTCCCCTGCTGGTCCGATTTTAAATCATGCAGTTGGAAATTAACCGTTTTGGCTATGAGGATAGCTATACCTCTGGAGTTGTTGGTGAATGGAGCCTGGTAAGTCCAGCCCACACATGGCTTTTTAAGGGCCATTTGAAGTTGCCCTGTTATATGGGTCTCCACTAGTACAGATATGCCCGCGCGCATGCACTTCTCTAACATTCCATGTCACTATTTTTAAAGAGGCCATCAGATAGTTGAGTGGAATGTGGTGACTAATCGGACCAGCAGGAGAAGACCCACCACCCCAATCACCACAGCCAGTCCCGCATAGGGTATCATTATAAAACAATAAACAACTCCCACTGCACCGATCTTGGCTGGGAGGTTCCGCAAACTGGCCGACCAGAGCCGCAGAGTGGGTCCTGCCAATCTGCAGGAAGCCCCGCATTTGAGTAAGACAATGGATACAGACATAAACAGACTAGCTGTGGGTTGTATGGCATGAAATGTCAGACATTGCTCGTGTGCTAAGAAATCAATAACGTTAACAAATAAAACAACAGAAAAAAAACAGAAACTATGCCAACTCTGGACCAGCGTGGCTTATCAAACTTGTGGCAACCCTCCGCATCCGTGGGGGCTGCCGCTGGCCAGGGAAACATTTCTTTGTGCAGTTGCAGTGGGGCACCCAGATTAGGTAATAAGATAAGCAGGGAGTTTAGAAGCAGGGGTATGATTGGAGCAGGTGCCACCTCGCATACTGCTGAGGGCGAACAAGAGTTAACTGAAAAACATGGCGGTGCTAAACAAATCAGCATCCGAACGTCTGAGGGGGGTGCTTCCAATTACTTGAGCCCGGCTGGGCATGCAGTTCAGCATAGGGGGCTAAATGATGTGGTGGAGTGACAGAAATGGATGGCTTTAAACCGGGTATATGTGATGGGTGAGGAGAGAAGGTAGTCAAACAGTATAGGTATCCTCCGGATCAGCAGGGGGTTTGGGTTTAATATGGGGGAGGAAGGGTGGACAGGGTAACTCACTGTTAGCATGATGTAAGTCTCCGGGGTGGAAGGTTCCTGCATATCGCGGGACAGAGGAGCGACGGTTTAGTGTTCGGTTCATGGTGTCATCAAAGCGGACGCGGTTCAGCCCTCCAGCCAGGAGATGACCGCCGAGGGATCCTCGAAGAAGTGAGCTTTGCCGTCCCGGACCACACGAAGGTGCGCTGGAAACAGCATGGCGTATGCTAGGTGACGGTTACGCAGCTGACGCTTGGCCTCTGAGAATTGTGCCCTCTTTTTCTGCACCTCGGCGGAGAAGTCGGGATAAACAGCTACATGTGCATCTCCAAATGGGATGTTGCCCTTTTCCCGGGTAAGGCGTAGGATGGTGTCCCTGTCTTGAAAGTTTAACAATTTCGCAATGAAGGTTCGCAGAGGGGCTCCAGGAGCAGGTGGCCGCGCCGCCAGCCGGTGCGCGCGCTCCACCACGAAGGTGGAGGAGAAGGCCTCCCTGCCGAAGTTAGTTATCAGGAGATTCTCTAGGAACGTCGGGGGGTTGGAGCCCTCCGCTTTCTCTGGAAGTCCCACAAAGCGAAGGTTGCAGCGGCGCAGTCTATTCTCCATTTCGTCCTGTTTACTAAGGACTATATTCAGCTGATATTGTAACCTCTCCACATTAATCTGTAGTGGCGGGATTTCGTCCTCTGCCTGGCCAATCCTGCGCTCCGTCTCGGACACTCTCCCTTAGCTTGTGGATGTCTTGCCTGATAAGTGAGATATCCACCTTGACCTCTTCTATCTTGGAGGTGAAAGTCGTTTGGCAAACTGAAACTGCCTCCAAGATCCGAGCAGTGTCTCCGGATGTCGGGGCCTCTTCCCCTGATGTCGAGGGAGCGCCATCTTCAGTTACCGACTCCCGCTCCTCGTGGCGGTATTTGTCAAGCTTCCCGAGCATCCCGGTGTTGCGCTTAGGTGGCGACATGGTCGCGGGAGGCGACTGGGTGGTTTGTGATACTTGGTGCCAAGTTTAGGGGTGATTTAGCCCCGCAGGATGGGTTTTCAGGATGTTTGTAGCCGGAGCTCTCACACCGCACTCCTCACTCCATGAAGCTTCAGGCCACGCCCTTGAGTATGTTTTATAAATGCATGAGTTGAACTTAATTTCACTAGACATAATCGTAATATTTTTGGAGATAACTCCATCAGTTGAACAGCCAGGTGGTGCTGTTGCAGAGTTTTCATTGCGGAAATGCAGACGCTGAGACAGCGTGGTGTGAGAGGGAGTGTGGAAACTGCGGACCAAACCGACCCCCCCCCCTCGACCGAGAGAAGCGGTGGGTGACCCGGAGAGCGGCGGCAGGTGCGTCGGGGGAACGTCGGGGGGTTGGAGCCCTCCGCTTTCTCTGGAAGTCCCACAAAGCGAAGGTTGCAGCGGCGCAGTCTATTCTCCATTTCGTCCTGTTTACTAAGGACTATATTCAGCTGATATTGTAACCTCTCCACATTAATCTGTAGTGGCGGGATTTCGTCCTCTGCCTGGCCAATCCTGCGCTCCGTCTCGGACACTCTCCCTTAGCTTGTGGATGTCTTGCCGGATAAGTGAGATATCCACCTTGACCTCTTCTATCTTGGAGGTGAAAGTCGTTTGGCAAACTGAAACTGCCTCCAAGATCCGAGCAGTGTCTCCGGATGTCGGGGCCTCTTCCCCTGATGTCGAGGGAGCGCCATCTTCAGTTACCGACTCCCGCTCCTCGTGGCGGTATTTGTCAAGCTTCCCAAGCATCCCGGTGTTGCGCTTAGGTGGCGACATGGTCGCGGGAGGCGACTGGGTGGTTTGTGATACTTGGTGCCAAGTTTAGGGGTGATTTAGCCCCGCAGGATGGGTTTTCAGGATGTTTGTAGCCGGAGCTCTCACACCGCACTCCTCACTCCATGAAGCTTCAGGCCACGCCCTTGAGTATGTTTTATAAATGCATGAGTTGAACTTAATTTCACTAGACATAATCGTAATATTTTTGGAGATAACTCCATCAGTTGAACAGCCAGGTAGTGCTGTTGCAGAGTTTTCATTGCGGAAATGCAGATGCTGAGACAGCGTGGTGTGAGAGGGAGTGTGGAAACTGCGGACCAAACCGACCCCCCCCCCCCTCGACCGAGAGAAGCGGTGGGTGACCCGGAGAGCGGCGGCAGGTGCGGGGCATCGGGACCATCATGGTGGAGCAGGAGTGACTGGGGACAGTAGTACCGACCCACAGACGCAGACAGAGGAGGCGGCTGTGAAACCAGCTGGACCAGGAGGTGGAGGGTTGACCGGGAGAGGCGGTGGGTAAGTGTAACCGCAGACCGGAGGTGGGGTGTGACAGACCGACCAGGAAAGCGGCGAGACTAAAGGAACTGACCAGCCCTGCAAGTGTCAGGTTACAGGTGTGGCTGAGCAGAGCAACACAGAGACACAACTAATAGTAAAGTAAAGACTGTGTGTACTGTAGGTGCCTGTGTATTGTGAGTACCCGTGTGCTGTCAGTACCTGGTTATTGTTGGTGTCAGGAAGCTAGTTGTCAGTTTATTGGACAGAGTATAATTCCCAATCCCCAATAAATTAGTGGGTATGATGCCCGGTGAGTGTGGAGATGCGATTCTGTGCACATTTTGCAGCATGTATGCATTCCTTGCTCATCCGATCGAGGGCGACTACTGCTGTGCAAAATGTAAGCACATGGTTTCCCTGGAAGCCCAGGTCCTGAATCTAGGGAAGCAACTGGCAACACTGAGAAGTCTCTCCATACTAAAGGAGAGTTGGGATTGTACCCGACAGGTGCCGACAGGGGCTAGCACAGAGGCGAGTGGAGACAAAGAGGTGCAGGCACCAGAACAGAGTAGATGGGTGACATTCAGGAAGGGTAGAGGGGAAAGAGTCGGGAAGGCCGGTCCTGGGCTGGAACATTCCAATAAGTACGCCCTGTTGCGTACTATTGGGGAAACCAGTCAAGGACCAGCATTGCTGGAGCAGAATAACGCGTCTACATGCCAGGGGACAAACTCCTCCAGTGAGGGCGGGAGTAAAGCCAAGGGAAAGGAAAGACAGATTCTGGTGTTAGCCCTCTCTGTCCTAACAATTGTGTCCCCTGTCTGTCATGAAGACCTTAAGCACCGAACTGTATGTTGTTTACCGGGCGCTCGGGTTCGGAACATTACTTTTGGATAGATTATTGGGAGGGGCTGGGGAGGACCCAGCTGTCATGGTACACGTTGGCACCAAGGACAAGTCAGAGGAATATGGAGTATGCTGAAATATGAGTTTAGGGACTTAGGAGCTAAATTGAGGAAAAGGACCTCCACGGTAATATTCTCAGAAATACTATTGGTACCTCAAGCCACACTAGACAGGCAGCGGGAGATTAGGGAACTCAACAAGTGGCTGAGGAGCTGGTGTAGAAAGGAGGGGTTTGGGTTCCTGGAGATCTGGGCTGACTTTTAAGTCGGTTACCGTTTTTTTAGCAGGGACAGACTGCACCTAAATGGGGAGGGTGTAGCTCGGCTGGAAGAGAAGATGGCCAAAAAGTTAGAGGGGCTTTTAAACTAGGTGACGGGGAGGAGGTTCCAGATGTAGAGACAGCCAGTGTAGTACAAGGTTTAGCAGGTAATATTGGGGGCATAAGCGGTAGGGAGACTAAAAAACCCAAGGTAAGTAACTTGACAAATCCAAATTGCAGCCTCATAACCAGCAAGGAGATAGTATGCGACCGGACAAAACTACGATGCGTGTACACTAATGCTAGAAGTCTGGCTGACAAGATGGGTGAAGCAAAGGAAATGCCGCTCCACAAGTTCTGCGGACAATAGTTCAGAAAAAACATCCACCCTTGATGAGTTTCAGGTTGATGAGTATCAGGTGCAGACTGTGCACAAGTCTGTATGAACAAGAAAATCACGGACTGCTGCACTCTGAAAAACGATCATCTTTATTCCATATTTAATCCATGATAAAAACAGCAAAAGTCATCCACTCAGACAGGAGATAGCAATAGCTAACTCGTTTCACATAGCTTAGCTATGAGTAAGTATCTTTGTATGTGAAACGCGTTAGCTATTGCTATCTCCTGTCTGAGTGGATGACTTTTGCTGTTTTTATCATGGATTAAATATGGAATAAAGATGATCGTTTTTCAGAGTGCAGCAGTCCGGGATTTTCTTGTTCATACTGACAAGATGGGTGAACTGGAGTTGCTGATGTACAAGGAGGATTTTGATTTTGTGGGAATCTCAGAGACTTGGTTTAACAACTCTCATTATTGGTTGGCAACCATCTTGGGGTTATTCCCTATATCACAGAGATAGGGAGGGTAAAAAAGGGGGAGGGTTATGCCTGTACAGCAAGAATGATGTGCAAGTGATTGTGAGGGACGACATCACCAATGGAGGAGGTGGAGTCCTTATGGATGGAGCTTCAAAGGGAGGAAACTAAGGGGAAAGTAATACTGGGCGTATGCTATAGGCCCCCTAATCAGAGGGAGGAGGGGGAGGTGGACTTCCTATCACAGATTGGAATGGCGGCAAGGATGGGAAGTGTCATTATAATGGGGGATTTTAACTATCCAGATATAGACTGGGCGGAAGGCACGCATTCGTCTTGTAATTTCATAAATATCTTGCAGGATAACTTCATAGGTCAGATGGTGAATGCACCAACAAGAAACAATGTGTTACTAGACCTACTAATTACGAACAATACAGATCTGATCGCAGATGTGGAAATAGAGTTCAACTTAGGAAACGACGACCACAGGTCAATTTAGTTTCGGTATAAATCACATAAATAAGCACAAGGGTAATACAAAGACACTGAATTTCAAAAGAGCCAACTTCCCTACGCTCTTTGCTAGATGATATTAAATGGGATAAAATCCTAAGAACAGAGGAGAAATGGGAGTGCTTTAAGAGCATACTAAATAAAGGTATCGGCCAGTGCATTCCAAGGGGAAATAAATTTAAAAGAGCCAATAAAAACCCTAGGTGGCTCAACTCAGATGTAAATATGCATATAAATCAATTTCATTCCAACTTTACAAAAAATGCAATCTGAAATGTAAGGGTGCAATCTGGGCGGCTAAGATAGAACACAAAAGGCACATAGCGGAGGAGAGTAAAAAAAAATCCCAAGAAATTCTTTAAGTATATAAATGGTAAGAAATGGAGGCCAGATCATATTGGCCCCATAAAGGATGATGAAGGGAATTTGGTTACAAAAGACGGAGAGATAGCAAAGGTTTTGAATATATTCTTCTCGGTCTTCACAAGGGAAACGGGGGGGATACAGTAACCAAGGCAGTAATGTTAATTTTCATAGCAAGTCTCAGGAAACACCCTCATGGCTAACACAGGATAGAATTAGAAATAGACTTGAAAAACTTAAATAAGTAACATAAATAAGTCACCGGGACCAGATGGCTTGCACCCGAGGGTCCTTAACCACTTCCCGCCCAGCCTATAGCAGAATGACGGCCGGGCGGTGGTTACTGGTCATCATATGACGTCCTGCAGGATAACGGCATCGCGGCGAATGGTGGTGTGGTTTGTCAGTCTGACACACCGCTACACCAATCTCGGTAAAAAGCCTCCCTCGGAGGCTCTTTACCACGTGATCAGCCGTGTCCAACCATGGCTGATCACAATGTAAACAGGAAGAGTCAGTGATCGGCTTTTCCTCACTCGCGTCTGACAGACACGAGTAGAGGAGAGCCAATCTGCGGCTCTCCTGATGGGGGAGGGGTCCCCCTCGGATGCCCCCACTGGACCGGGAGGCCGCCAGGACTACCAGGGAGGCAAATAACGTGGATGGCCAGGTACATCCCCCATGGCCATCCACATGTGCAAATTAATGCCAAATCTGTGCCAATCAGTGCCCACATATGGGCACTTACTGGCACCATTATGTAACAGAATAATTAAGTGATGTCCAGCAATGCCACCCATCAGTGTCTATTAGTGCCCATCCGTGCCACCTATCAGTGCCACCCATAAGTACCCATCAGTGCCACCTCATCAGTGCAGCCATATTAGTGCCCATCATTGAAGACGATAACATACTTATTTACAAAAAAAATTAACAGAAACAAAGAAACATTTTTTCAAAATTTTCGGTCTTTTTTAATTTGTTGCGCAAAAAATAAAAATCAGGTGATCAAATACCACCAAAAGAAATCTCTATTTGGGGGAACAAAATGCTAAAAAAATTGTTTGGGTACAGTGTAGCATTTCCACGCAATTGTCATTCAAATTGTGACAGCGCTGAAAGCTAAAAATTGGCTTGGGCAGGAAGGTGTCCAAGTGCCTGGTATTTAAGTGGTTAAGGAACTCAGTCAGGTGATAGCCAGACCATTGTTCCTGATTTTTGTGGACAGTTTTACTGACTGGAATGGTACCAGCTGATTGGAGAAAAGCCAACGTGGCACCAATATTTAACATGGGGCCAAGATATATATTCCGGGGAACTACAGACCAGTTGGTCTAACATCAATAGTCTGCAAGCTATTGGAGGGGATGATAAGGGACTATATACACAAGGTTTTAGTAATGAAAATGGTATTAGCAGTAATCAGCACGGATTCATGAAGAATCGTTTCTTGCCAGACCAGTCTATTAACCCTCTATGAAGAAAAGAGCTGCCAACTAGATAAAGGAAGGCCTGTGGATGTGGTGTGGATTTTGCAAAGGCATTCGATACAGTTCCCCACAAACGTTTACTGTACAAACTGAGGTCTGTATGCATGGACCATAGGGTGAGTACCTTGATTGAAAATTGGCTACAGGGGCGAGTCCAAAGGGTGTTGATAAATGGGGAGCACTCTGAATGGTCCAGTGTAAAAAGTGGGGTCCCCCAGGGTTCTCTCCTGGGACCAATCCTTTTTTATTTATTCATAAATGATCTGGAGGATGGGATAAACGGCTCAATCTCAGTATTTGCGGATGATACAAAGTTAAGCAGGGCAATAACATCTACGCAGGATGTGGAAAGTTTACAGGAAGACCTAAACAAATTAATGGGGTGGGCAACTACATGGCAAATGAGGTTTAAATGTTGAATCATGTAAAGTAATGCATTTGGGTGCCAAAAATGTGAATGCAATTTACGCGCTGGGGGTCCTAGTAGACGACGGGCTCAGCAATGGCTTGCAATGCCAATCTGCTGCAAGCAAAGCCAACAGATGTTGGCATGCATTAAAAAGGGGATTCACTCCAGAGAGAAAACGATAATTCTCCCACTCCTACAAGACTCTGGTCCGGCCGCACCTGGTGTATACAGTCCAGTTCTGGGCACCAGTCCTCGGGAGGGATGTGCTGGAACTGGAGAGTCCAGAGAAGGGCAATTATGCTAATTAAGGGACTGGAGGATCTCCGCTATGGGGAAAGACTACAAGCATTGAACTTATTCTCTCTGGAGAAGAGACGCTTGAGAGGGGATATGATATCAATGTACAATTACCGTACTGGTGACCCTAGCATAGGAAACAAACTTTTTAGTGAAAGGGAATTTAAAAAGACTTGCGGACATTCACTAAAATTAAAGAAGCGATTTAACCTTAAACTGGATAGAGGGTTCTTTACTGTCAGAGTGGTAAGGATGTGGAATTCTCTTCCACAAGCAGTGGTTTCAGTGGGGGCATCGATAATTTCAAAAAACTATTAGGCACCTGAAGGACCACAACATACAGGGATTTACAATGTAATACTGACATAAAAGCAACACACAGGTTGGACATGATGGACTTGTGTCTTTTCTTAATTGTACATCACAGGACACAGAGCCATTGTAATTACTACATGGGTTATAGGGCACCTGCAGGTGATGGACACTGGCACACCCAAGACAGGAATTCCCCCTCCCTATATAACCCCTCCCATTACAGGGAGTACCTCAGTTTTTTCGCCAGTGTCTAAGGTGTTGGTCACGGTAAAGAGGTTCTAAAGAAAGCTCCGCTAGGATCCTCACTGGGTCAAGGAGCTATGCACCAGATCTATTCAAAAGAATGGCACCCGGGCCTCGTGAAAGAAGACACAAGGTTTTGCCTGTAACGCTTCCTTCTCCCTGGAGCGCTGGACCCTGGGATCCAGTACTTTGGTCTTTCTTCCGAATACCTAAAAGTTTTTCTGGCAGAGTGCTATCCGAGTCCAGGAAAGAGGACCCCGTAAGTGGGGTCCCAGTCCCTGAAAGTCTATCATGACTTGGCCCGCCGTGATGGGTGAAGATTGGGTCTGTCTGGTCTTCAGCAGTATCCTGCGGTGAAGATAAGGTAAGTGAAGACAATCCTAAGGGAAACGTAAGTAAATGGTGTCATGCCTATATTTCACCACTAGAGGGTGTGAAAGTCCAAAGCACTTGCCTGATATGCTTACCTTGCCTCTCAGTGTAGGTGCTCAATACAGCTGCAGCTCTGGTCATAGTCAGCTGTCCCCCTCCGCTCTCTAAGCCATCACGGGAATTAGGAAGGGGATCGGCCAGGCAATTCCCCTAAATGGATCCTCTTCCTCCTGTACCGCTCCCCGCCAGCTCAGAGGCGCGCACACTCGTATCTTAAATAGATACGATCGGACGGCGGGGGAAAAGGGGCGGAGCCAGAGCCCAAGCCGACGTGCACGTGAATTCGGCGTGAACGTTCGTAACAGCGCAGGTGCAGAGTGGCTGAAAGTTTTAAAAAGCCTCACTCTTTGTGGCTGAGCAGTCGGTGGTACACAGGAGCATCAGGGGCTTGTAAGGTGGTGGAACAAGGCACTTAATAAAGGGACACATTTACTTACAGCATCAGGCTGAGCAGATAATAGCAGCGTATAGCTATTGCTGGACTAGTACTCAGCAGTTGATGTATTTGGGCTAGTACCTCTGCGTTTGTACTTAGGACTATGCGTTCCCACAGAGGGGGCCTGGTTCCAGCAAAAGGGGTGCAAAGGCATCACCTTCAGGGTCTCAGGATCCTGGTCGTGCTTCCGCAGTTCCTTCCTCTCCGGAAAGACCTAATGTAACCAGTCAGGATGAGCCATTGGCGCTATCAGATATTGCTGCCTCTCCTAACATCTCATCCCCTGCATACGTCACTGAGGATGTTCTTGCTTCGGCTTTGGTTGGCTTAGAAGAGAGGTTAGCCTCATTAATCGCAAAATCTTCCCGAAAAGGGGGGAAAAAAGCGTGTCAGATCCCCTTCTCCCTCCCTGGACCCCCAGCTGGAGGGACAGTGGGAAGATGAGGTTGAATCACCACCTGAGGACCAAGAAGAGGAGCAGTCTAATGACTCCTCTTCAAAAAAAAAACAGTCTCAGAAGAGCCTCTCTCAGCCTCACATTCTCAAAGGTTGCAAGTTCAATCCTTTTCAGTGATGGTTCGTTTGGCCTATAATTTGCCCTCTGTTGAGGCGACTGAAGCTTCCATACCCTCTTTGGGTTCTTTAAAGCCCCCTCAGGCTTCACATGCTTTTCCTCTCCATCCGTTGTTGGAGAAGCTTATGTATGCTGACTGGGAACACCCAGATAAACTTTTTCTTCCTCCTAAAAAGTTTTCTTGTGGAGGAAGAAGTGGAGGGTGCCAGCAGTTGACGAGGCTATTTCTTGCATCAATAAGAACCTAACTTGTCCAGTGGACAATGTCCAGGTATTTAGGGACCCAGTGGATAAAAAAATGTAATCTTTGCTTAAATCCTCCTTTGCTATGGCCGGTGCGGTGGCCCAGCCTGCAGTAGCAGCAATTGGCATTTGTCAGTCCTTTAAACGACCAAATGAAGCAGGTCAAAAGGTATGTGCCTGCTCAACAGGCCTGGGACATGGCTGACCTACCCAGGGCCTTATGTTTTGCATTTGACGCTATTAAAGACTCTATTCATCAGGCATCTTGTCTTGCTAGTGCAGATGCGTAGAAGCCTGTGGCTAAAACACTGGTCAGCCGAATCGCCATGCAAAAGGCTGTTGACTAGTTTCCCTTTTCATGGGGAAAGGTTGTTTGGGGAAGATTTGGACAAATACATCCAAAAAATTTCAAGTGGTAAAAAGTACTCTTACCAGTGAAAAAGAAGACTAAACGTCCCTCATTTAATCGTTCATCCTCTCCAGGTCCAGGGACAACTGCCTCCAGGCAGTCGCAACGGCCTCTGCCATCAGGTTTTCGAGGTAAACCTCAAGGGCAAGCCCAGGGGCTGAAAAGACCCTGGGGACAAAAGCCTACAAGCAGAGTCCCAAGGCCTCCCTTTGAAGGGGCTTCCCTGCTCGATCGGGTGGGGGGAAAGCTCCTGCAGTTCTCAGAGATTTGACAGGAAGAGATCCAGGACAAATGGGTCATCTCCGTAGTATCCCTAGGCTACAAACTGGAGTTTCAGGAGTTTCCACCATCCCATTTTCTAAGGTTAAGTGTGCCCAAAGACCTAACAAAAAGGAGAGCTTTGTTTCTGGCACTGGACCGCCTGCTGTCTCAGGGGGTAATCATAGAGATTCCCACGGGGGATCAGGGTATGGGATTTTATTCAAATCTCTTCATGGTGCCAAAACCAAATGGGGGTGCCAGACCCATACTGGATCTCAAGGACCTAAACCAGTTCCTAAACATCCGCTCCTTTCCAGATGGAGTCAATTCGGTCAGTAGTGTCCACCCTATGGGGAGAAGAGTTTCTCACGTCAGTGGAAATTAGGGATGCATATCTACATGTACCCATTTTCCCCGCTCACCAAAATTTCTTACGATTTACGGTAGAGAGTCACCATTTTCAATTTGTGGCCCTACCATTTGGGTTGGCTACTGCACCTCGGGTATTCACATAGGTGCTAGCCCCACTCCTGGCAAGGCTAAGGGGTATAACGGTGATGGCATATCTAGACAATCTGCTGTTAGTAGATCAGTCGGTGACTCTCTTAAATCAGAGCGTGTCCACCACGGTCAAGTATCTGGAACACTTAGGGTTGATCCTCAACTTCAAGAAACCAGCCTTACAGCCAGTAAGAAGGCTGGGGTACCTGGGCCTGGTCATAGACACAGCCCAGAGAAAGGGTGTTTTTGCCCCAATCAAAGATCACTGCTATAAAGGAGCTGGTCCAGGTGATCAGGGTGAAAAATTCCTTCCATTCGCCTATGCATGAGATTATTGGGTAAGATGGTGGCTTAATTCGAAGCAGTCCCCTATGCCCAATTCCATTCAAGACTGTTGCTAAACAAGATCTTGTCGGCTTGGAACAAGAAGATCCAAGCCTTGGACTTACCAATCTGTCTGACCCCGGAAATCCGTCAGAACCTCAGTTGGTGGTTGGTAGCCAAAAATTTGCAGAAGGGAAAATCCTTCATGCCATTTACTTGGCTTGATTGTGCTAGATTGTGACGACGGATGTCAGTCTGTCAGGCTGGGGAGCAGTCCTAGAGGAGGCTACGGTCCAAGGGAAGTGGTCCAAAGACGAGAAGACCTTGCCCATCAACATCCTAAAGAATCGGGCAGCACGTCTGGCTCTATGTGCCTGGACGTCCAGGTTACAGAATTGGCCCATCAGGATTCAATCCGACAATGCTACA
The DNA here is from genome assembly GCF_042186555.1 of Aquarana catesbeiana. NCBI lineage: Eukaryota > Metazoa > Chordata > Amphibia > Anura > Ranidae > Aquarana > Aquarana catesbeiana. Next base: position 227,864,033 of record NC_133328.1, read on the forward strand.
GCAGTAGCGTACATCAATCACCAAGGGGGCACCAGAAGTCACGCAGCCCAGAGGGAAGTGAACCATATTCTGGTTTGGGCAGAGAAGCATGTACCTTGCCTATCTGCAGTTTTCATTCCGGGCATAGAGAATTGGCAGGCAGATTTCTTAAGCTGCTAGCAGCTTTTTCCAGGGGAATGGTCTTTACACTCCGATGTCTTTCAGGCAATTGGCCGGAAATGGGGCACCCCGGATGTGGACCTATTGGCGTCCAGGTTCAACAAGAAGTTGATCAACTTTGTATCAAGGTCAAGGGACCCACTTGCATGCGGAACAGGTGCGTTAGTGGTCCTGTGGGATCAGTTTACACTGATTTATGCGTTCCCTCCAGTTCAGTTGATACCGCGACTTCTTTGCAGAATCAAGCAGGAGGGGAAGCCAGTAATTTTGGTAGCCCCGGCGTGGCCCAGAAGATCCTGGTATACAGAGATCGTAACGATGGCAGTAGGAGACCCATGGTCTCTTCCACCACGCCCAGACCTGCTTTCACAAGGATTGGTATTCCATCCTACCTTACGAACGCTAAATTTAAAGATTTGGCTGTTGAAGCCCATATTCTGAGAAATTGAGGGCTTTCAGGTTCAGTGTTTTCTACCCTGATTAATGCTAGGAAGTCAGCTTCCAGAGTCATTTATTATAGAATCTGGAAATCTTATGTCTCTTGGTGTGAATCCAAGAGATGGCATCCCCAGAAGTATGTCATAGGTAGGATTCTTGCCTTTCTACAGCTAGGGGTAGAAATGAAACTGGCCTTAAGTACTATCAAGGGTCAAATCTCGGCCTTGTCAGTGATCTTTCAAAGACCGCTTGCCTCACATTCTCTAATCCAGGCCTTTATACAAGGGGTAATGCGTATAAATCCGCCAGTTAGATCCCCTTTGTGTCCATGGGATTTGAATCTAATCTTATGAGTATTACAAAATCAGCCTTTTGAACCAATATGTCTTATTCCTTTGGTCCTTTTGACAAGGAAATTGGCTTTTCTGGTAGCTATCTCTTCAGCTAGAAGAGTATCAGAGTTGGCTGCCTTTTCTTGTAAGGAGCCATATTTGATTGTTCATAAGGACAGGATGGTGTTGCGACCTCACTCGTCCATTCTACCTAAGGTGGTATCAGGATTTCATCTGAATCAAGATGTTATCCCACCTTCCTTTTTTCCAGAACCTAGTTCTGCACAGGAGAAATCTTTGCACTCACTTGATGTAGTGAGAGTAGTCAGAGTATGTGAAAGCGACAGCTCATATACGGAAAACTGATGTTTTGTTTGTGTTAGCAGAAGGTCCCAGGAAGCGGGCAAGCAGCATTGAAATCTACTATTTCTAAGTGGATTCGGCAAGTTATCCAGGCTTATGGTTTGAAAAGAAGGGTTCCGCCCTTTCAAGTTAGAACACACTCTACCAGGGCCATGAGTGCTTCCTGGGCAGTGCATCACCAAGCATCCATGACTCAGATTTGCAAGGCTGCAACTTGGTCTTCGGTCCATACATTCACCAAATTCTATCAAGTGGGAAGAGCTATTTCCAGCTGGTCTTCCAACGTTGAAAAGTTAGTTACAGAAGGGGCGGATCAAGAAACCGTAATTACAGCCCTTCAGGAGCTTAGCCTTGCAGGTGATTTTGTTGCGGAAGCTTCTGTAGACACAATCAAGTCCACATCAAGAGCAATGCTGTCTTCGGTGATGGTCAGAAGAGCACTATGGCTAAAACCCTGGTCGGTGGACCATGCCTCAAAAACCAACTGGTGTAAGATCCCATACGATGGAGCAAACCTCTTCGGGGAGAAGCTTGATTCGGCCATATCAAAAGTTACCAGCGGAAAGTTGGGACTTATCACTTCATACAGAAGGCCAAAACAGCAGAGGCCTCCTCCCTTCAGGCGAAACCTCCCAGATAGATACAGGGAGACAAAATCTTAAAGATCTGGGAAGGAGTATAGTTCTGTATAGTTCTCCCGTTCTGAATTTCTACCTCTCCCAGGACATTCGCAAAAGTCCTGTTGCCGGTGATAGCCTTCCTGAGGGAGCAGGGGTTAAGAGTCCATCATTATCTGGACGACATCCTCCTGCTTGCAGACAACCAGCAATCTCTCATTCTCCATTGAAGCATTCTGATTTCCACTCTGCAGAATTTCGGGTGGTTGATAAACTGGGGGAAGAGCAATCTCCAGCCCACTCAGAGAATGATCTTCCTGGGAGCAGAGCTGGATACCCGATTGAACACAATAGAACTCCTCAGGAGAGGATTCCCCTCTTGATCCAAAAAATAAAGAGTTTACTTCCAGCCACCACACTTCCGGCCAGAGCATGTCTCAGCATTTTGGTTTCGATGTCGGCAACCGTTCGGATGGTTCAATGGTCCCAGTGGAACATAAGACCTCTTCAGACCTAGTTTCTGAGGCAGTGGGATGGTGTGTCCATGCTTCAACCAATCTCAAAAGAAGTCAAACAGTCAGTAGGGTGGTGGACGTGATTGCACAATCTGAAGAAATGCAGACACATGGAGGGGTGGGGGGCACACTACCGGTACTGTGCAGTCCAGGGCCGTTGGTCTTTCGAGACGCAGGATGTTGTATCAAACATTCTGGAGATGAAAGAAGCGTTCCAAGCACCTTTGGCCTTCAGCCACTCCCTAAGGGGTAAGGAGGTCTTGTTAGGAATGGACAACAGAGTGGCAGTCGCCTACATCAACAGGCAGGGAGGCACCAGAAGTCGCTCCATGATGTAGGAGGTCCGTCCAATTATCGAATGGGCACAACTGAATCTGTCAGATCTAAGGGCAGTGTATGTCCCAGGAGCCCAGAACCTGCTAGCTGACACTCTAAGCAGACATTTCCTCTCCAACAACGGGTGGTCTCTGAGTCATCAGGCCTTCTCCCTCATAACCCAGACCTGGGACATGCTGGATGTAGACCTAGCAGCGACACCAGCCAACGCGAAGTGCCAGAGATATCTGGCAAGAGTCCTCTTTCCGTCAGCGGAGGGGATAGACTGTCTGCAACACCCCTGGAACTTCTGACTGGGCTACATCTTTCCCCCGACACCTCTCATAGCAAGGTTTCTGCTCAGGCTCAAGAGGTCATTGTCAACAGTAATAGCAGTGCTTCCCTTTTGGCTGAGAAGGCTATGGTTTACAACTCTCCTCCAGCTGAATACAGGGAGTCCCCTGCCGCTCCTGACAGCAGCAGATTTACTCTCTCGGGGGCAGCTCCTTCATCCGTCCCCGGAAAGATTACATCTGATGGCCTGGAGGCTGAAAGGTCTAGGTTCCTAGACCAGGGCTGCTCTCAGAAAGTGGTAGAAACTCTACTTCAAGCCAGGAGGTGCACCACCAACAGTACCTACAGAAGGATTTGGGAAAAATTTGTCTCATTTGCACAGCAACAATCTTAGAACTCATCCTCTCCAACAGTTACACAAATCCTTGAATTCCTCCAGTTAGGCCTGGAGAAAGACCTTGGGTCATGTACTCTGAAAGTACAGGTGTCAGCCTTATCTGCCATGACAGCAGTTAAGTGGGCCCAAGACCCTCTCATTATTCAGTTCCAAAGGGCCTGTCTAAAGTCAAGGCCCCCCAGGAAGCCTTCCTTCCGGACATGGGACCTTTCAGTAGTGTTGGAGGCTCTGTCTCAAGAACCCTTTTTCCCAATCGAAAACATCTCCCTATGGGACCTAACACTCAGTCACGTTCCTTATTGCGAAAACGTCAGCAAAGAGAGTATCAGAGATGCAGGCTTTACTGGCAAGAGAACCTTACCTAATCTATCCAGTCAGGGTAGTCCTAAGACCATCAGATCGCTTCATCCTGAAGGTGTCCTCCTCCTTCCATCTTAATCAGGAGATAAGCCTTCCTGCTCTCACTACAGAACAAGGTGATCCGCATCCGCTGAATGTAAAGGACAACATCTCGGCAACCAGCACTCTCAGGAAGATGGAAAATCTCCTAGTCATCCCACATGGTTTTATGAGAGGGCAAGCAGCCTCCTCTCGCACTATTGCATCGTGGTTAGTGAAGGTCATCAAAAAAACCTTCTCATTGAGTCAAGCACAAATACCTGAGGGCTTGAGGGTGCATTCCACCAGGGCAGTGGCAACCTCCTGGGTAGCTTACTGCAGGGTATCCTCAGAAACTATATGCAGATCGGCTACTTGGTCGTCTAGAAACACCTTTATGTCACATTACAAGGTGGATTCCGCTCGGTTGTTGACGGTGGAAATCGGGAATGCAATTATCCAGGCTAACTCCTATTCCTTGTGAATACAACTTGTTTTTGCTCATACCCACCCAGTTTGCGAGTTAATCCCCAAAGTGTATGCTGCCATGATGTGACAGAAAAACAGAAAATTGTATACTCACCTTTCCATAATTTTCCTTTCGCATCTTCATGGCATCATACAGATGCCCACCCTTCTGAGGTTATATATATGTGTGTATGTGTAAATAAATATATATATTCTGGGGCGGGGGCCCTCTCTGGGATGCTTTTCTCAAAGGGGCGGATGCCTTTGAGAAAAGCATCCGCCCATTATAATAACCAGCCTCAAGCATAGTGTTGATTGTGTTCAATGTATAACCATACATCCGCCCCTTGCTGTCTTTATAACCATACATCCGCCCCTTGCTGTATTAAATGAATAACCAGCCCCGAGCATCGGGAGCGAGCATCGTGTTGATTGCGCTTGCGCAGTCCAGGCCAGGCACTATGCTGTCTGCTGACTGATGTCTGTGAATCGAGATCGCGATTCTATATATCCTATATATGATTAATCGTGCAGCTCTATGACACACTGTGTTTTGGGGCTTTGGCAAAATAGATGTAGGGAAAAGACACACATTTTAGGCATGGGATCATGAGGGAAATCCAAATTTGGAGTCCCAACTTGTGTACATCTTCAAAATTTGACTTTTAGAGGGGTGAAATCACCCTATCTGATGAAGGTAAGATCAACACAGTTTTGAGATACTAATGTCTCATTATCCAATAAAATACAGAGACAATTTATGACAAAAGTGAAACTAATTATTTTTAAGATATCACGTGCTTTACAGGAAACGAAACACAAAAGATAACAGGGATGTGAGAAACTAAACTAGATTACATTACACTCCTAGTAATATATAAAAATAGAATACAGGGAAAAACACAAAATGGAAACTAAGTGGAAAATAAATAAAATGGATGTGGTTAAGCTAAATATCCCTTCAATCCCCTCTTAGATCATATAAGTTGATCTTTACATTCTATCTAGTGTTCTAGTACTTCTTTGGGATTGTGGCATAGATTGCCTGATAATTCTTCATGTAGGATAGAACCTTATTATTAGGAGATTGAATGCGTGCAATTATGCAAATACAACACTTAAAGCAGAGGTAAAGAATCAGAGCAAGGATAAATACCATAATAATGACAAGGACAATGTCTTTTAACCATGAAAATATAACTCCAAGCCCAAATCCTGCATTGTCAAATGGACTCCATGTTTTGGCAATGTCCCTAGCTTCCTGCTGGAGCTGGCCTACTTCTTTTCGGTGTTGTGCAATAATATTATAGTAGTCAGGCACCTTAGCACTTGTGTTAGAGATCCAAGTACAGCATTCGTAGTCATTTCACATAAACCTGTGAGAGCTGCACTCTTGCTTTCTATAGCTAACTCATGTAGTTCTAGCTGTTTTCTAATTGCTCTAGTTTCTATGTTTAACATAGCAATGTCATCTGAATTCCTCTCCATTATCTCATCCAATATACTTGAATAATTGTTCAACCTTTTCATCATGTCTATACCCCATCCTGTCCAAGAAGGAAACCATGCCCAGGCAATATCTTGTTTATAGAACAATTCCCTTTTGTCGCGGGGTTTGAGGGGGTAACTGGGGTGTATACTGGCCTCTCGATTCGCACATGGAAATGTTAAATATTGACCTACTACAAATGGAGGAGTTAGTCTGTGTCTCATTCCCTAAATTAAAACACCAATCGGGGAATGACTTTTACCCGCTATTGGAAAAATAACAGTGTTATTTATGTACAGAGTGGATATGTTAGTTAAGAAGACAGGAAGAGTCTCGTGAGGAAGGAGGAGATATTTAAAGGTACAGCCAAAAGGGAATTCGGGCAGTACTAGGATGTAATTTGCTACATATCCAACATTCTTCATACCCTGATTTTTTTGAGCGTAAGCATACTTAAATTTTAGCTAAAGCATCTTATTAGTAAAACTATCTCCAATCTCTCTCTTTGTTCTAGCTTGTGTCACTGTAATGTTCTCGTGTGTGTGTGTGTGTTCCCACAGATAGTTTTAATTGCACCCAAATCTTCAGGGTGGTAGATACAGTTAGTGATGATCCAGGTGGGCAGGAACACTATTAGAGAGATCAGGATCAGGAGGCAAAATGCCTTGCCAGAAGTCTGTGGTGAAATAAGCGAGGTCATCTTCTCTGGCCGGACCTGCTTTCCCAGGAGCTCCTCCTTCATCTGCTTGGACTTCTGCTTGAGGGCCTCCTTTATCCAAGGTCTCCTTCCTGCTCCTGGGGCTTTGGGCAACCTTTTTTTACTCCGCTGGCATGGATCCTGGACCGGCAGTTTTCCACTAGGATGGCTGTTCTGGTCACTGCAACCACTGTGGTAGGAGGTCCAAAGGGATACTCTTGCTTCTTATTTCTTTTCAGCTGTTGGACCACCATGGTGTCTCCCACCTTGAAGGGGTGAGTAGCTTCCTGTGAAGAAAAAGGAGAGGTGCGAGCAACATTTCTTTTGACTGTAGCCAATGTTTCAACCAGGTTTCTTACATATTCTTCCTGTATTAAGTCTAAATCTCCCTTTTCTACTATTAAAGGTGCTCTGGCCCATGGGGTGGTGAAAGGTCTACCCATCAAAAATTCAAAAGGTGAATACCCGGTTGTTTTGGAAGGGGTCATTCTTATTTCTGCCAGGGAGGACCTTTTTCCAGTTGGCAAAGGTTCCTCCTGTGGCCTTTCTTGTCTTTCTTTTGTCTTTTATTATTCTGTTCATTCTTTCTACTATCCCTGAGCTTTGAGGTTGGTAGGGAATATGGAACTTCCATTCTATCTTGAGAGTTTTTACCAAGTCCTGGCAGACCCTGGCCATGAAAGCTGGGCCATTGTCTGAGTTTATCTGAAGTGGGCATCCCCATCGAGGAATGATTTCCTGAGTGAGGATCCTCACTACTGTGTGTGCATCTTCTTTTGTGGTCACGAAAAGTTCGACCCATCTTGAGAATATAAAAATCTCTACTCCGAAGATCAGCAGATCCGCCGTGACCTGTATACCTGTGTTGCCTATTCTGTGGTACTGTGAGATGAAGAGTGATGCACTTGCCGCTGGTATACATGGTTTCCCCACTTTGCAAAGAAGTCCAGTTTTTGGATCTTTCTGCACACCCTTTTTATCCCAGTCCCTTAACTCATAATTTGAGGCATAATCCTGGAGATCTGCAAATGACTGTTCAAATGGGGATAGGTCAGGTATCAGCATAGCCATTTGGATGTCTGTTGTCTGTGAGATAGCAGCTTGTTTAGCAGCAAAGTCAGCCAGAGCGTTTTCCCTGGCTATCTCTGTCTGTTGGCCTGTATGTGCTCTGCAATGTACTATAGCCAGTGTTTTAGGTAGCTGGATAGCTTTTAGCAATAACATTACCAAAGAAGAATGTGAAATGTTCTTTCCATCTGCTGCCACAAAGCCACGCCTACTTCATATCACACCCAAGTCGTGTACCACGCCGTACCCATACTTCGAGTCATGGTAAATGTTTACATCCTGACCTTCAAAGAGCTAGCATGCTCTAGTGAGTGCAATTCAGCAGCCTGTGCTGATTGACATGAAATAGGCCTGGCCTCAAGTATAACATCTGGAAGCTGCACAACTGCATACCCTGCATGGTATGTGTGATCATTTGGCCTAGAGCAAGAACCATCCAGAAAAACACTCTGTGTGTCTGGTAGTGCGGTGAAAGACAAATCAGACCTGGGTGATATGTCTCGGTGAATGAGGTCAACGCAGTCATGTTGTGGCACGACCTCATCCTGTTCTCCTTTTAATCCTAAAAGGGCGTTTAAAATTGGCGCTGGGCCTGCAGTGGGAGAAGCATATTTGATGTGCAATTTTGGATTGGACAGCAAAATCACCTTATATCCGCTCAACCTCTGAGCAGACATGTGCTGTGTATGTACATTTTTCAGCAGGATTGACACATTGTGGGTGGTGTGAAGTGTGGTGTCGTGTCCCAGAGTGAAAGAAATGGCCATCTCAACCACCATTACACAGAACGCTAGAGTTCTGAGACACGCGGGCATGCCCTGAACCTGCACCGGGACCATCTTTGAGAAAAAAATAAAAAACTACAGGGCGCAGTCTCCCACCATGTTCCTGGGCCAGTACTCCCGCCATGGTTCTGCAATTTTCCCTGGCAAACAAGTTATACATTTTGCCATATTTCAGGGAGGCCGAGGCTCGGGCTGGTAACCATTGCACATTTCAACATGGCAAAAACATTTAACATTTCATCAGACCATTTTACAGTATCAGACATTTCAGAGAGGGTTGCTTGTCTCAATATATTGTCATAGAAAGAACAGTCAGGTATTCATTGGCGGCAGCAACCAATCATTCCAAGAAAGGTAAGCATGTCTTTCTTGGTAAGTGGGCGGGGAAAACCCACAAGAGCGGCAGCTCTTTTTTTTGACTGACTTTCCTAACTCCCGGAGACAGCACAAACCCTAGGTACTCAACCTCCTGTTTACACCATTTTAACTTTTTCTTAGACACTTTGTGACCACATACATGTAACCATTTCAATAAAGATAGGCTATCAGCTCGGCAGTCCTCCTCTGAAGAACTACAAATCAAAAGATCATCAACATATTGCAACAGTACAGAACCATGAGGGGCAGTCCAAGGCCTGAGGGTGGCTTGGAGTACTATAGAATAGACCACAGGTCTATATAACTCTGCGCCCTTCTACACCAGATAAACTGATGACTGTGTTGGTCAATCGACACAGTAAAAACAAAGAGTGGCCGTGTCTCCTCGTCTACAGGGACAGAGAAAAAGAAAATTCTTTAAATCAATCACAGTAAAATACTCTGCATAGTATGGTATGGCGGTAAGTATTGATGGCACATCAGGCACTATTGGGGCAATCGGTACCACTAGGCTATTGCTGGCGCTTAGGTCTTGTACAAACCTATAGTCACCATTTGCCTTCTTTACCAGGTTAATGGGAGTATTGTAGGGCGAGACTATTTCCCTTAAGATTCCTTTCTCCAAAAAATCCTCTTTTTCTCTGTATGTAACTCCCTCTTTGTCCTTGCCCCCTCCCTCTTTGTATAAAAGTTTCCCCTTTTGATTTCCTAAGAAATCATTTTGATAATGTGTCTGCACTGGTGTTTGTTTAGGAATGTCAAAACATCCTGCAGCATCCTTCTCTGTCAGCTTCTGATATTTGCTGTCTTACTATAAGTGCATGTTTAAGGCCAAGGTTGCTGAGGTATGTCTGTATTAAGAGACTGTGCATATTATACTGAACAAATCCTGCCTCTTGTGTCCAAACGTCTATAAATTTTTTCCCCAGAATTCTAACACAGATTCTGCTAACTTTTGCTTGCAAGCTGTTAAGAAAAAAAAATTGTTGCTGTGTGTCTTTATGTGATGAGGTCTTTATCTGGTTCTGGAATATAAGGGGGAGGAAGCGGGGAACACAGTACAAGCAGAGAAGGTTGATTTAACCCTTAAATTTACCATCCTATGACTCTGCTAAACCCATCGTGAACAATGTTTGGGCTAGGATAATATAGGGAGCCTCGGTCCAGCCGGGGGATCTCCACAGCATGCATTTTTATTTTCATCTTTATTTTTCTTTCTAAACATTCTAAATTCTTGTAGATACTAAGTCTCTCTCTTTTTTTTTTTTTTTTTTTTTCTGCAAAATGCCAATAAGCACTCCTTATGGCTAGAGGTTCCCCTTATCATAAACAAACTTTGTATGTTATTACTTTTCCTATGTTTATAACCAAACAATTTTTATTTACATTTCAAATTTTTGGCAGAGTGCCAACAGGTTCAAACAGCGCCTTCAATTGCGGTAGCACTAATGCCGCAAACAATTCCCCACTATCTATTACAGTCAGTGAGATATTAGCACTTGAACCCTGTTGGCAAAAAGCTAAATGTCCAAATTTTGCACCTGACTTTCCCTTCGCAAAAAATGTCAGTAGCAAAAAGAATTATTCAAATAGCATGTTTTAATTAAAAATTAGCCTCACCAATTTATGTATTACCTTAATAAAGTGTTATTAACGCTCTACCCATATTTTAATTGGTAAAAACTTCCCTAATGTCACAATACTTCAAAGACCCGGGACAGACTTGATAAGTCTCCCCTGCTCTTTGAATAAGTGACATTACTGCCTTCACTGTCAACCGTTCTTAAAACACAAATTTGTTATATAAATTAAACCTTAAAACTTGAACCCTTGGTTTACCTTCTCTAAATAAGGGTCCCTTACCTAGTTTAGAATGATACCCTCCTGGGACATTGGCTACAAGATATGTCCGAGGACCAGTATAACAGAATAACAAACCAATAATACAATCAAAACACTTTAGAAACATTTGTTAGTACATAAGAAGAAATTAACCTGGATACTCACCAATCCAGGGTTCCTTATAAACTCTAAAATTCTTATTCTACTCTATACAGATAAATCAGCAGAAACTAAACACCAATAAACCTTAAAACAATAATTTCTGGTATAAGACTTAGTTCTGTCAGACCACCCAATATTTTAGTTCTCTTTTTAGTTCTTTCTCTAAAATGACACTGAACGTCTGATTACTGCAAGGAAAAGAAAATATTTTTACTCACTGAAACAATACCAGAATCATTCTGCCAATTACAATACGATACAAGTTATATCTTAAACTTTAGGGTCAAAGCATTCATATATAAATCATTAAAAAATAAACAGTGCAGTGGAAAAGGTGTCATCTTACCTTACGACACCCAACAAATTCCACACAGACAAACATTACACAGATGACAGCTAGCTACGCAACAGAAAGATAAGCAAAGAGATCGGGTTTTGTCCGGCACACCTTATCAGACTTTTTCTTATAATTACAGTACTGTATAACTCATTAAGCTCTACCGGAGCTTATTCACTGTTTACCCAAAACAGTCGGCTGCAGTCTTTTTCTATGGACTTCACCTTAAAGTCCTTAAAACCCACCTAAGGTTTTTTATTGCTTCTCAGAGCAATTTTCTGCCCACCCAGGGCTTATCTTACTGTTTCTCAGAACAGTTTCTTGAAGCCCACCCAGGGCTTATCTATCGAGGTCTAAAAAAACGAATTACAGGTCCCTTAAAAGGAATCGATCTCTAAATAAATCACGGCAAGAGAAAAATAAATATAAATCAAAATCACCGGACGAGCTCCCATTTCTGTTGGGAAATGTAGATTGTCTAGGGATATTTTTAGACCCTCGATAAGTCTGCATAAGATGTACCTTACAATCCCCACAGGCCTGTGAGATTAGCCCATTGAGACAATGATAAAAAACTCCAAAAGTCTCGCCGAGAAAATCTAATCTTTATTTTTTGGTGTGAATATTTAAAGGGGGCTTTAAGAAACTACCGCCCCTTGACCGCGTCATACAAATTATTCAATAAAATACAGAGACAATTTATGACAAAAGTGAAACTAATTATTTTTAAGATATCACGTGCTTTACAGGAAACGAAACACAAAAGATAACAGGGATGTGAGAAACTAAACTAGATTACATTACACTCCTAGTAATATATAAAAATAGAATACAGGGAAAAACACAAAATGGAAACTAAGTTTTAAAATGGATGTGGTTAAGCTAAATATCCCTTCACTTACCTGATTTGTGCAAGTTTCACACATGGAGAAACCCCTAGTATCCACTGGAGCACCTGCGTGGGACACCATAACAAAGGTGTTATGGTGTCCCACACTAGTGCTGCTACGTCCAGATGTGTAAACAGCTGCTGAGTGTCCTCTCCTGACACTGAATAAAGTTGAAATTTCATTATAGTTTCAAACACATCTAGACAACAATCTAATTAACTTATTTTAATCAAAATAGGCCTGAACAAATGTAGTTAACCTGCATCTCCCATAAACGATGTATAAGTGGTCGAACAATTCTGTGAGTGGAGGACGTAAGATCTTTGTCGCACGAAGGAACGTTGAAACTAAGGTACAATTGTAAATTGGGGCATCAGTGGTTAGTGGCCTATACTGCTTATAGATTGAGGCCTATATTGGGACAAGATTATGAGAGTTTAGCCTGACATTTTGTTTGTCTTGTGTTGTGTCTTGCAGATAAAATGGTGGATAAATTTACTGCCCCTTACTCCCTAAATTTATTCAAAACTACCGGGAGCTGCCATGTCTATGGCAAGTTAAATGCAAGGTTTACTCCAATAAAATCAAGAGAAACTGTTGGAATTGGTGAAGCCTCTGTATCCTACGGCAGACATCAATTATTTGAAGGCCAAAATTGGTAGCCTGCGGTGCACATGTAATAGGGAGCGCAAGAAGGGACAGGATTCCCAGAGATCTGGCACATCAGCAGATGACATATATGTCCCCAGGCTGTGGTACTACCACAGCCCGCGTTTTTTGTCAGACCAGACCGAACCCAGGCCATCGCTCTCAACACTTCCTTCGACATCAGCTGAGGCTCCTGAGGTCCACAGGAACCTCAGGAAGAAGATGATATAGGAAGAAGATGTGGAGGAGCCCAGCTTGACCCAGGTATAACATTGTTGAACATGTTTGTGGGCAAAAATTGAATGATGTTAACTAGATGTTTTTGATTCCAAAATTCAGCTTTAACAAAGTTGTTTACATATCAATAGACAGTAGTGGCCAAAAATGATTGGGACAAGAATGAAAAATGCTGGGGTCAGAATAATAGTCTTTTCTATAAGTTAACATTCAATTTGCAACTAAAACTATGTACCATTTTCATACACAGGAAAGTCTCAGCCAAAGCCAAGAGGAGGCCGTGCCAAGCAGCCTGACTGAATGCCAGGTTCCTCCCCTCCGCCCTCCAACAAAAAGGGTCAGGAAGTTCAGAAACCTGGATGATGCCACGGCTGCATTTCTCCGGCATGCAACAACTGCCATTAGCACAGCCCCTGATTCCCAGGAGACTTTTGGCTGCATGATGGACAATAAATTAAAAGAAATGGAGGAGGACCAGCACTGTATGTGCGAGGAAATCATCCTTAAGACCCTGAATAAGGGCAAGAGGGGCCTAATCACCCCTAAAAAGCACCTCTGCGAATTTGACCATCCTCTTCCACCAACACTATCATTTATGATTTTATTTTGGTTTAATTTTTTTTTATTATTATTTTGGTGCAGAGAATGCATTTTTGATATAATTTCTTTAATTTGTATTGAAGGAAGTGTTGAGAGTGATGGGTTGGGTGTGGTCTGTCAAAAAACGCAGGCTGTTGTAAGACCAAAGCCTCAGGACATATATGTCATCTGCTGCTGCTCCCGGTCTCTCGGAGTCCAGGACCATATTGTGCCCCCTATTAAATGGACTCCTCAGGTTACCAATTTTTACATTCAAATAATTGATGTCTGCCCCGGGGTACAAACGCTTCACCAATTCCAACTGTTTCTCTAACGTTGCCTTCCTCTTGATTTTTATATGACCTTGTGCTCCCTATTGAATAAAAAGATTTTGGTTTGCAAAATACTTGGCTATGTGTTTTACTTAAAAAAAGGACCGTTTGTGAGTAGGCAGGTACATTTCAAAAATACAATGTCAAATTAACAAGGGGCACCAACATAGTTGTATCTTTGAGCTTTAAAAATACAAGATAATAATGGTGTTGTGGTAACTTGACACAAAAAAAAAATATTCTGGAGATCACTAGAAAAAAAAATGAAATACGTTTGGCAGAACTCTGTGAATATCACCAGCAAAGCAGCTTAATAATTATACCATTATAAAGAAGGAAGAGAATGCGCTGCATTGAGAGATTTCATAATTTGTTGGCGGAAATTTTTTTTTTTTCCTCAGTAGATTTTTATTGGTAATTTTTAAACATAACATACTCAAATAGACATGTTTATCAGACATACATAAAAGAAACGTATCTGTCGAGATATGTGGATTATGTTGAGTGAAAAGTATAGATACCAACATATGAATTAGCATAATAAGTCCGCGCAGGTGTTGTAATCCTTTGGTGGTCATTCGACCATTTGATATATAGTGAAGGTAGTGGGGCCTTATACCCACCCGAGCACCCTGAACAGTGCTATACTGTGCTCACGTAGGTATACCCCCCCATAAGTCATACACCTTGAAATTGTTGAAATTGCAACTCAATACATCCCAAGTGATTTAAACAATAAAGAACATTGAACCATTAAAATATATCCATGTAAAGGTTATCATCCATTGTTGAGGACTGCATTCCTGGGGATCTAGTCCATTCTATCCATGGTTGCCACATTCTGAAGTATTGTGCCCTGTTCTTGTGTCTTAATGCCAGTGTTGATTCATGTGTGAAGTGAACGTGGGTTGTTTGCACTGGAAGGTTCTGGTTTTCTCCATTTTCTAGTGATATTGAGTTTCGCTAATAGTAATACATGTGTTAAGATATTTCTTACCGGGGTCGGGTATTGCTCCATGTCTAGGGATAGAAGTGCTAGTGAAGGACTCATGGGTATTATCGTTTGAGTAATGTCAGAAAGTAAACGGAATATTGATTTCCAGTATCGTGTTAATTTGGGGGAAGACTCCCACTGAGAAGAGACACAGGCGGACCATGCTGCTTAATAAGGGATACATTTTATTAGAAAAATATATTTAATACAAAAAGAGCCAAGACCAGGTACCCACCACCAACACCAAGATCATATTAAAATTAGACAACGTTGTCTCTTTAAGAGCAGCTGCATCACGCTTCAATCGTGCATGCACACACCTGTAACAAGGCTATTGTTAATGGGATTTTTCTCTCTATAGTATTTTAGGCACAGAGACCGCACTTATTATTATTGGTGAGCCTGCAAATTTTGGGACATCACATAGGTATATTGAACACCCAGTGTTGTGTTTACTAATAGTGAGTATTGATCTCCAACCAATTTTTCTATATGCATTGTGTTAATTTGGGGCATTTCCAGAATATGTGGAGCATGTCTCCCCTCTGTCCACACTGTCTCCAACATGAGTTGGCTAGTCTATCAGGAGTTAGATACCAACGTTGCGTCAATTTAATTGCTAGTTCCCAAAGGGTGGAGCAGCATGTAGCTTTGTATGTGGATTTACATGCTTTTTCCCACTTATCCACTGTATAAGTGCATCGTAGGTCTGATTCCTATCTAAGTAATGGGGTGGATTTGGTAAAAATATTTTTTTTTCTTGAGTAGGTTATAGAATAACGATACCCCTTTATAACGTGGTGCAGGGGTTCTAAAATGGATCCAGGCCACTTGAGGAATTTTGCAGGACCATGTCTTGAGTGAGGTAATGCAGTGTTGGGAGCATATGTATAAGAATAGATCTGAGTTTGGCAGATGGTACTCTTTTTATAACGTGGGAAATTACTTAATTTTGTCCATGTTGATCAGGTCTGTTATGTATGTGATACCTTTTTCTTTCCATTTTGAATAAGATGTTGATTGCATTAGGTTCTGTAGTGCATCTAGAGGAATTTGTACCGTGGAGTTTAGAGGGTGACTTGAGCTATCGTTCACAAATCTGTCCCATGTTTTTAGTGTCGATACGATTGTTGGGGAGACTTGGGAAGGGATTTTTGCTCCCAGTGTGATAGAGAATAGCCACGAAGACAAACTGCCTTCTGGAATTTTAGAAGTTTCTATCTTCCACCATAGTGTGGATTGGGGGGAAGGTAGAGACCATTCTTTTGATTGAGTGAGGATTGGAGACCTATAATAATCTTGAAAGTCTACATAACCAGTTCCTCCTGCTAGACATTGTTTGATTAGGTTATTATGTCCTCATCTAGATTTTTTTTACCTTGCCAAATGTATTTAGATAAAATTGTTTGCAGTGTTTTGAAATGGCTATTAGGTATTGGGATCGGGAGGGTTCTGAACAAATAAAGAATTTGGGGAAGGTGAAACATTTTGAATACCGCTAAGTTCTTCCTGTAGTTTTAGTGCGGAATGGTAAGTAATTTAGTGGAAACAGTGATTTAGTTGAGTTGGATAGTTGTATTCCCAAGTAGGTTATACTGTTATCTGCCCAGGTGTAAGGGAGTTGTAGTTTAATATGGTAGCTAGAGGAGTCATTCACACCCAAGTTTAGGATATAGGATTTAGTCTCTTTTATTTTGTAGTAAGAAATGTCACTAAACCAGGCAAGCGTCTTCTGAATTTCGGGCAGGGTCGGTAACTATGAGAATAAACGTCATCTGCAAAGAGACTGATTTTATGCTCCTGGTCAGCGATAGATATTCCTGAGATTTGTTTGTTACATCTGATGTTTTCAGCTAGTGGTTCCATAATAAGAGTAAATATTAGGGGTGATAGTGGGCATCCCTGTCTCGTACAGTTAGAAATTTGGAATGGCAATGAGAGGGTATCTGCTGAGAACAGCCGAGCTGAGGGGGCTGAGTACAAGGCCATTATGGCTTTGTGGATTTGTCCCTGTATTCTGAATTTGTTTAACACTGACGAAATGCATCCCCAATGTACCTTACCAAACGCCTTTTCTGCATCTAGAGATAGGAAGATTGAAGGCGTTTTTGTGGATTCTACATGGTGAATAACATGTATCATTCGTCTACTGGCATCTGAAGCTTGGCGACCTTTTGTGAATCCCGATTAGTCTTCATGGATGAGGGACGGAAATACGTCTTCAAGTCTATTGGCAATGAGTTTTGCATACATTTTTAAATCAAGATTGAGCAATGATATAGGTCAGAAATTTTTCGGTGAGGTAGGTTCTTTGCCCGGCTTAGGTAGGGTCACTACCATGGCACTGAGCATTTTAGCAGGGAATGACACGGAAGTGGCAGCTGAATTGTAGGTTTGACAGAGGATAGGGGCTAGGATATTTTGATGTTGTTTGTAGTATTTCCCAGTGAAGCCATCTGGGCCTAGGGATTTGGAATTTGGGAGTTTATAAATTACTTGCAATATTTCAGATATTGTGAAGGGGTCATTTAGTGATGAAAGTTGTTGTGGCGTTATAGATGGGAGATTCGTGTTATCTAGCAAGGCTTGGATTTCTTCAGGAGACGGTTGGTGGGTGCTTAAGTCGTCTTTAAGATTATAGAGATCTTTATATAGCCTCATACACACGATAGGGCTTTGTACAAACTTTCAACATACACACAGCAGGACTTTTTCATCCAACTTTCACCAAATCACGTGGTTTTTCAGCTCTTTACCGCCACCCTTTGGTCAACTTCTGTATTGTTGTCTGATCTTTTGCATTGGTTCTGAGCATGGGTGTTTGTACAGTAGGTGACCGCGATATTGTGTCAATCTTGCCACTGTTACTGGTGAGATTTGACTCCTGCGAGCCCCGTCGTGGGAGCCAGCTCGCTCATCGGGAAAGGAAAAATGTGTTTTTTCCTTTCGCGATGAGCGACAAGCATTGGCGACAGGTGTTTGGTATGAATCATGAGGGGGCAATCCACGCCAAATTTTAAATAAAAAAACGGCATGGGTTCCCCTCCAGGGGCATACCAGGCCCTTAGGTCTGGTATGGATTTTAAGGGGAACCCCCTACGCCGAAAAAACGGCATGGTGGTCCCCACCAAAATCCATACCAGACCCTTATCCGAGCACACAGCCCGGCCAGTCAGGAAAGGGGGTGGGGACAAGCGAGCACCCCCCCTCCCGAACCGTACCAGGCCGCATGCCCTCAACATGGGGGGTGGGCGCTTTGCGGCCCCCCACTCCAAAGCACCTTGTCCCCATGTTGATGAGGACAAGGGCCTCTTCCCGACAACCCTGGCCGTTGGTTGTCGGGGTCTGCGGGCGGAGGGCTTATCGGAATCCGGGAGCCCCTTTAATAAGGGGGCCCCCAGATCCCGGCCCCCCACCCTATGTGAATGAGTATGGGTTACATCATACCCCTACTCATTCACCTGGGGAAAAAAAGTGTCAATAAAAAAAACACTAAACAGGTTTTTAAAGTAATTTTATTAGGCAGCTTCGGGGGTCTTTTCCGACCTCTCCGTGCTCTCCGGCCTCTTCTCCCGGTGTCCGGTTCTTCTCCTGCTCTCCGGTTCTTGTGCCGGGCTCCTCCTCTGTCTTCTACTATTTTGCCGCTCTTTTGCTTGCGGTGGCCAGGTCTTCTCCATCGTCTTTTTCCCTCTTCTCTTCCGATGTTGACACAACGCTCTCTCTCGCTGTAATAACATGTGCGCAATGACTTATATAGGCATGGGGCGTGGTCATCGGGTGATGTCACCTGGTGACCCCGCCCCTTATGATGTCAGAGTCCCATCATGCCCTCGGACTGTGACGTCATAAGGGGCGGGGTCACCGGGTGACATCACCCGGTGACCACGCCCCATGCCTATATAAGTCGTTGCGCACCTCACACACGGCATTACAGTGGGAGAGAGCATCGTGTCAACATCAGAAGAAGAGAAGAGGGAACAAGACAATGGAGAAGACCGGGCCACCGCTAGCAAAAGAGCAGAAGATAGCGGAGGAGCCCTGGAGAAGAGGCCGGAGAGAGTGGAGAAGTCGGAAGAGACCCCCGAAGTCAGAAGAAGATCCCCGGAGCTGCCTAATTACTTTAAAAACCTTTCTAGTGTTTTTTTATTGACACTTTTTTCCCCAGGTGAATGAGTAGGGGTACGATGTACCCCTACTCATTCACCTGGGGGGGCTGGGATCTTTGAGCCCCCTTATTAAAGGGGGCTCTCCGATTCCGATAAGCCGCCCGGCCGCAGACCTCAACAAGTCAGGGTTGTTGGGAAGAGGCCCTTGTCCTCATCAACATGGGGAAAAGGTGGTTTGGGGAGGGGGGGCCGCAGGGCGCCCCCCTGCCCCAAAGCGCCCACCCCCCATGTTGAGGGAATGCGGCCTGGTTTGGGGAGGGGGCGCTCGCTCGTCCCCACCCCCCTCCTGATTGGCCAGGCTACGTGCTCGGATAAGGGGTATGGATTTTAAGGGGGACCCCCACGCCGTTTTTTTCAGCATAGGGGTTCCCCTTAAAACCCATACCAGACCTAAGGGCCTGGTATGCCCCTGGAGGGGAATTCCCTCTTGCGCTGGCTGCAATAGGAAAATGTGTTTTTCCTATTGTAGCCAGCGTGAGATGTACAGTACCCTGTCGCCGAGAACCAGCGCAATGGGATCGCGCTGGAAACATTCTCGCGGGCAGGTACTGTAGTTTGTACAAAAGTCCAATGGCTTTGTGTACACAGGATCGGACTTTGCTCCATCGGACTTTTGTTGCCAGAAAGTTTGTCCCTTCGCACAGCCCAAAAGTCCGATGAAAACCAAAAAAGTTTGTCTGATGGAGCGTACACACAGTCGGATGTTGCCTTAAAACAGCTAATTTGCATGTTTGTTGTCAAAAAGTCCAATCGTGTGTACGGGCCTTATTATGTACCAAATGCGCTTGCTATCGAGTGAGGTTTAAGTAGTTTTCCCTTGGAGTGGGGATGGTATAGGAATGGGATTTTGGATCTATATCCTTTGACACGCAAGGACATTGCCTTACCTGCTTTGTTCCCTGTGGTGTATGTAGTTGCTTTGAGTTGCCTATAGGATTTCACATATGCCTAAAGGAGTAGGGAACGAAATTCATGGCGGAGCGAGAAGATTTTAGATTGGAGGAGAGGAAGAAGGGTTGGTTTTGTTTAAGGATTCAGAGGCTGATATGTCAGCTGTGAGTTTGTCTAACCTCTGAGTTCTCTTTTTCTTTGCTCTAGTCCCCATTTGAAGGAATACACCTCTAATAACAGCTTTTATGAGCATTCCACACCATCAGCGGGTCAGATACTGATGCTTTGTTGATTGAAAAGAATTCTTCTAGTTGTTGTTTGATGAGTGTTTTTTAGCATGGAGTGTTGAGGAGATAATTATTAACCCTCCAAATATAGGAATTGGGTTGTGGTGAGTTAGCGTCTATGGTGATGCTTATAGGAGCATGATCTGACCAGGAGGTGGTGTGGATAGTGGAGCCCGATATTCTTTGCAGTAGCCATTTATCAGCTAAAAATAAATCAATTCTTGAATAGGTGTTGTGACGCGGCGAAAGATAAGTAAAATCTCATTCTCTTGAGTGACAACACCTCCACACGTCAAACAAGTCATTAGATGCAATAAATTTATCTAAAGGAGAAGCATGTCTTTTGGACCCTGAGGTGGAGTACATTATATTGTTTGGGACCAAATTAAAATCCCCACATATCAGCATATGACCTTGCTGTTTTTTTTTTTTTGCTGCTCGTAGTGTCTTTTTGAGGAAGCTCATCTAACGTTAGTTTGGGGTGTAGATGGATACCAAGGTATAGGGTCCAGAGTAGGAAGATGTAACGACCCTCCGTATCTGTGATGCAGTTCTGTAGTCAAAAGGAGACAGTGTTCCTAATGGCTATCAATACTCCTCGTTGTTTCTTGGAGCAGCATGTTTGGAAGATATGTGGGAATTGCCTATGTAGGCATTTGGGAGATGCGTTTTGAACATAATGTGTCTCTTGGATGCACAGAATGTCAGTTTTGGGAGAGTGCTGATTTCCACATAGAGGCTAGTTTTGCCAGGTGGTTCAGACCCTTCGCATTGAGGGACAGGATGTTGATATCCATGATGGAGGGTGGTGTAGTGTAGCAAGAATGTGGTTGACTTATGGTTGTTGGAGATCGGTGGACTAGTCCTCAGGAATTCGGCTGTCGTTGAGTAGAGATATCTGTATTCGGACACACTTAGCGGTGCTGCAAAATCGTTATATTGTCAAGGTACTATTAAAGGTACAAAACAGGTTAGGTATGGAATTGCAGTTACTTAGTTACCAGCGTTAATTTGCATGTAGGTAATTGCAGGAGAGAGAAACACGACAAATGCAAAACTACAAAAAATAAAACTTTACGTGAAACAAACAGTCACATCAGCAGTGTGTAACTCTTGGGAGAAGCTGACCAAACTTGGGGGAAAGTTCAGAAATTGGTTGGTTGAGCATATAGCCAGACCGGACTTATTGCTGTCGCTCAATGGTGAAGGATTCAGGGCAAATGGGTCGACTTTTTTGTTTATCCTTGATGTGCCCCGGTTATGCCCAAATTGAAAGGGGTTAGGTTTCCCCGCGAGGTTCAGGCAGGTCGTGTGGGGATTCCGGTATGATTCCCCATGTATGGAGAAGTATCAGCTCTCCTTCCAGGGTGGATATTGTGTGGTGGGTGGCCAGGATGGTGGCTGGGTGGTGCCATTTGTATATGAATTTATGACTATTCATGGCTTTTGTGATCGTTTTAAGCTTCCTCCTCATTTGTAGGGTATACCGTGACAGATCCACATATATTTGGATGTCTGAGTACCGTGCTGGGAGAGGGGACATTTCTCTTGCTTTCGAGAGGATTTGTTCTTGCGCCTGGTAGAAATGGATCCTCAGGAGACCATCTCTGGGGACATCCTCTTCGAGGTGGCGGGGTTTGAGTATTCTATGAATACGATCTATGGTGAGCTCAATTGGTCCGGTAGCATATTAGAGAACATGGTGCTAGCGTAATTGTGCAGTTCTTTAGGCAAAATGGACTCTGAAATGCCGCGTATTTTAATGTTATTATGACGGGAGCGGTCCTCGAGGTCCGCCAGTTTTGCTTTTATCTATAGAGAGTCATCTTTTTGCTCTGTATATGCATCAACTAGGTCATTTACTGTATCTGTGCATTCCTCCATTTTGTTTTCCATATACTGCATTCTATTATCCATATGCTTCATTTCTAGAGAAAACCTATTAATCAGTGAGGATAGATTTGTCATGAGAGAGGATTGTAGGGATAAGAGCAAATCTTTCATAGTGGTATCTAGCTACGGAGGATTGCAGTGAAGAGATAGCATTGTCATTATGCAGACCTGTACTCACTGTGTCTGAGGCCTGATGATTTTGCAAATAAGTCCTTTTTCTTCATTAATTTGGGCCAAAATTTATACTGCTACATATCTTTGGTAAAAATAAACCAAATTTAGTGGATATTTTTTAGTCTGTGTGAAAGTTATAGAGTCTACAAGCTATGGTGTCAATCACTGAAAATTGATAACATCTAATCACACCTGATGGACTGACGGCCTATCTCATTTCTTGAGACCCTAAAAAGCCAGGAAAGTACAGATACCCCCCAAATGATGCCTTTTTGGAAAGTAGATATTCCAAGGTATTTAGTAAGAGGTATGGTGAGTTTTTGAAGTTCTAATTTTTTCCCACAATTCTTTGCAAAATCAAGATTTTTTTTTTCACAAAATTGTCATATTAGCAGGTTATTTCTCACACACAGTATATGCGTACCACAAATTACACCCCAAAACACAGTCTGCTACTCCTCCTGAGTACAGCGATACCACGTGTGAGACTTTTACACAGCCTGGCCACATACAGGCACCTTCAGGCGTTCTAGGAACATAAATTACACATCATTTCTTGACTACCTTTTGCACTTTTGAAGGCCCTGGAGCACAAGGACAATGGAATTGCCCACAAAATGACCCCATTTTGGAAAGCAAACACCCCAACGTATGATCTTTGAGGCATAACAAGTGTTTTGAACAGTTCATTTTTTCCAGAAGTTTTTGGAAAATGTGGAAAAAAAATGAAAATGCATTTTTTTTTTTTTTTTTTTAATTTTTTTTTACACACAGTTGTCCATTTGTAAGATATTTCTAACACATAGCATGTACATAGCAAAAATGACACCCCAAAATACATTCCGCTACTCCTAAGTATGGTGATACCACATGTGTGAGACTTTTACACAGCCTGGCCACATACAGAGGCCCAACATCCAAGTAGCACCTCCAGGCATTCTAGCATCATAAATTACACACATAATTTTCTGACTACTGATCACATTTTTGAAGGCCCTTCATATTTCTAACACATAGCAGGTACATACCAAATAACAAAAGATTACTTGTGGTTTTAGAAGTGCAGTGATCTACATAGGAGAGCATCGGTCCAGGCAGCAGGCAGGGATGTCGGCGACAGCAAAAGCAATCATCTAGGCAGCAGGCAGGAATACTGTCCATAGTTTATACGGGCAGAGATGCTGTCAGCACAGCCAAAGCATTGGTCCAGGTAGCAAGCAGAGGTGTCCAGGCAGAAATACTGTCCATAGTCAGTAGAGGCTGCAGGCAGATATATAGTCAACACAGCTAAAGAATTGGCCCAAGCAGCAGGAAGAAATATGGTCCATACCGTCCTGGGTCATTACAGGCAGCAATATGGTCAGCACAGCCAAAGTATTGGTCCAGGCAGCTGGAGGGACCATCAAGCTTAGGGCCAGGGGTAGAGGCTTCTCCCACCCAAATCTCTTTGAATCCTCCGGGCAACCAAACCCTGTTTTGGGAGCACAGAAAACGAAAAAAAACAGTTTTCTCTACTCAGAACGCTATTCCGAAGCCCCTCAAACATGTGAGACCCCTGTGTACTAAAGTAGAAGGGAAAAGATCAGTCCAAGTGGCAGGCAAAAACATGGTCGATTAACAGGCCGAGGTCGGTGCACGTGGAAGTCAGAAACGTGGTTTAAAAAGGCAGGCAGAGGCATCATTGGTAAACAGGCCAGGGTCAGTTAATTAACATGTAAGGTAGTAACATGGTAGCAGGCAAATGATCCACACAGGAATTTAAAATGAGGAAATGGCAGTCTGTTAATAATAAGGGGAACTAATATCTGATGGATGTGTGATAATTTTTTAAGCATCTCTGATGCACAGCCCAGGTTTGGAGGGACAATGGGGGACAATAATAGCTTGTATCTCTTCTTACTCCTCCTCTGCTGCATACACAGAATTTCTTTTGGCCTCTTCTTCCAGATTCTGTGGAGAGAATGTTATAGGCAGGACCTTGTTGGTAAATTGGGGCAGTGACGATTTCTTCAATATACTTGAGGTAGTTGGTTTGTAGGTTTTGAGTTTCTTTTTGGTAGCAGATAAACAAATTAAACAGGGCCATATGAAACAGGTGAAATGCAACTTTCTTATACCAATAACGGGACTTTCTGGTTGACAAATAAGGTTGTAGCATCTGATCGTTTAAATCCACCCCCCACCCCCCATGTACATATTGTAGTCGTGGACACATTCAGGCTTTACAAAGGGGCCGCGTCTTCTCTGGATCTCCACCACGGTGTCATTGTGCGTGGTAGAGAGGATGTGGACATCTTTCTTGTCCCTCTACTTCATGGCCAACACCTCCTCATTTCTCATGAATGCTGATTCTCCGTTTTGCAATTTTTTTGTTAACAGATTTTGTGGGAAGCCCTTCCGTTTTTTTTTTTTGTTTTTTTTGAAGGTACCGCAGGCCAGGGTTTGTTTACTGTAAATGTGACGAAAAAGGGCCAGGCTGGTATATTAGTTGTTGACATATAAGTGGTATCCTTTTTTAAATAGGGGGTATGCCAGCTCCCAGACAATTTTCCCACTGGTTCCAATATTTGTGGGGCAATCACAGGGCTGGAGCTGGGAGTCTTTGGCTTCATAAATCCGGAATGTGAAGACCTATCCAGTGGCTCGATCACATAATTTATTTCATTTTAACCCATACCTGGCTCTCTTACTTGGTGTATACTGCTTGAAGTGCAGTCGGCCACTAAAATATATAAGGGACTCGTCCACACACATTTTTTGGTCTGGGATAAAAACTTCTGTAAATCGCTGGGAAAAGGAATTGATTAGGGGGCGTATCTTGTACAATTTGTCATGGTTGGGATGATCTCGGGGAGGGCACTGCGAATTATCATTGAAGTGTGGAAAACGCATAATCATGTCGTATCGTGTCCTGGACATGACAGCAGAATATCTTTTTTCTTTTTTGTAAGCCCCATATTGAACGTAAGGCCCAAAAATAAATTAAATTCATCCAGTGTTGGACGTCGCCACTGGAACATGCGGGCGTAGGATGAATTGGTTGGTTTGGTCCACCATATTCTGCAGCAAATCTTGTGGGAAAATAAATCAAAATAATCTAATTGGGAAAAATTTGTAGTGTTGGGCTGCACACCTGGCTGTGCGGTGAAAGGGGGGATGATAGCGGATCCTGAGTTGGAAGGCAACCATAAGGGGTTTGCCAGGGCATTGGTAAGGTAGGACTGGGGCTGGATTCTTCGGGTTGGCCATGTAATTCCAGTACTTGTACTGGGCTCCTCTTCCTGGGGTCTGGCGCTACTGGTGGTGGGCAGGTCTTCTGATCTTGGTCCTGATCTCCTTATTCTTTTGGGAGGGACGGTTTCCTCCGCCGAGTCTCCTGTGACTGTGATCGGCTGTGATTTTGACACAGCTGATCATGTGGTAAACAGGCAATTTCATTGCCTATTTACCGTGATCGGGGAAACATGCCGTCCCCGATCGCCGTACTGTGCGCCCCCGGGATTATCCTGCTGGACGTCATATGACGCCCAGTCAGGATAACACAACCACCGCCCAGCCGTCAATCTCCTGTAGGCCGAGCAGGAAGTGGTTAAGCAATAAACTGATGATCAAATAAATTTTCACATGCGTGAAAAAAGTCTTTAATGTCTTGTACAGAGTTGTACACACACACGTACAGAACAACACGTAGATCCAGGCAGATTAGTGAGGCTCTATAACAATCCCATTTTCAGGTAAAACGTGTTAGAGCAGTGGTTCTCAACTCCAGTCCTCAGGACCCACCAACAGGCCAGATTTTAAGTATTACTTTGGGGAGATGCAGACAAGAATACTGCAATCACTGAGCAGCAAATGATATCACCTGTGATGTATTTTAGTTATCTTGCAAACCTGGCCTGTTGGTGGGTCCTGAGGACCGGAGTTGAGAACCACTGTGTTAGAGCAAGGAGGTTCCAAGGTGGGATTTTTTTTGTATGTTTTCTAGCGGTCATGAGAGTGGCACCCAAACCTCTTTGTTATTGTTATTGAGTCCTTACAGTTTTCCTTGTCCAATCAAATTCAATAAACACACTTAACCACTTGACCACTGGGCACTTAAACCCCCTTCTTAACCAGACAAATAGAGCTTTCTTTTGGTGGTATTTAATCACGGCTGGGTTTTTTATTTTTTTGCGCTATAAATCAAAAAAGACTGAAAATTCAATAAAAAAAAAAAAAAAAATTCTTTGTTTCTGTTAAAATTTATTGCAGAGTATTGGCAGAGTATTGCACAGTGTTGCAGAGTATTGCACAGTGTTGCAGAGTATTGGCAGAGTATTGCACAGTGTTGCAGAGTATTGCACAGTGTTGCAGAGTATTGGTAGAGTATTGGCAGTGAGCAGCGCTGTGGGCACTAAACATCCAGCCCACAGCGCTGCTGCAATCTCTCCCCCTCTCCCCTCGCACTGTACCCATCGGTACAGAGAGGGGAGGGAGGAACCGGCGTCATGACGTGACGCCGGTTTGTTTACAAGTGATCGCTCTGTCATTTGACGGAACGATCAGGTGGTAAACGGCCGCGATCAGCGGCTATTTACCGTGATCCGTGATGCGCCGGGTCTGGTCACGGATGTTCCCCGGTGCGCGCCACATTCTGGAATGACGTCCCGCGGACGTGCACCCAGAATAAGCTGACCGTGTTGTAGCCGTCTTTCAGCTATGGCCCGGTCGGCAAGTGGTTAAAGTACAAGTGAAAAAAAAATCACAGCCTAGCCTCCTTGCCTACTATAGGAGGCCATTCACACTAAAAGTGATCCGCTGCAGTGCGTTAGCACATTCATCATGCATGAGCTGCCAACACTACACAAAACAGAAACAGAAAAAAACAAACGCTGCGCTGCACATCACTATGGTACATTAAGGGGGGAATTCATAACAAATAGTACCGTACATTGCTGTGCGATGTGTTAGCATGTATTGTGGCAATACTTGTCGCCGCAATGCACGATTCGCCCCACCACCACAAAAAAAAATAATTATATCAAATCTGCCTTTTTAAATATGAAAAAGCGAAAGTTTACCAGAAGAGAAGCACACAGGAGCCATAAAACCCTTAGGCTTAATGTACATGGGACGTTTTTAAAACCTCTCCTGAACTATTTAACTTGACGGATAGTAACCCACATTTAAGATGTCCGATTTGCCACGTTTGCGTTTAGAAGCGTTTGAAAAAAATCAAATATATATATATTTTATTTGATTTTATTTATTTTTTTTCTTTCAAAATAGCCAAACATGAAAAATGCCTGTAAACGAAACGCTGCTAAATGCGAGTTACCGCGTTTAGAAACGCTTGGCGCTTGAAATGCCTCTAAACTCAGAGTCTCAACCCATGTTTTTGCTTTCCAGAAAAGGCCTCTAAACTCAACTGCCTAGAAATGACTATAAACGACCCTGTGTATATGATAAGATAACATAGAGGAGAGTTCAGGAGCAGTTGAAAAAAATGCCCTACTGCTCCTAAACATCCGTTTAGCAGCAGCAGTGTAAATGAGGCCTAAATCTGGACTTAAAATTATGTTGAAATGCCAGTAAGGAGGAAAAGAATAGGCAAATACAAGTCACATGAACCTATGTGACTTTTTAGCACATTGAAGTGAAACTACTTTGCCTCTTACCAGACAAAGAAACAGACATGCTGCACAGCAGTTACCAGAAGACTAATACCTGGGCTGCCTCAATCTGCCATTATATAATTGAGAAAAATGCAAGATTTAGATGTATGAATCACCCCAGTGCTGTTATGTGGCAAGCTAAGGTATGACTAGGTGCTTAGCCAACTTGTTTTGATTTTGATGAGTGTTAGAACATTGCATAGGAATTTCTAGGGGCTCTGGCAGAACAGTGGTGCATTGTAAAAGTAAGAGCATGGTCAAAGTATTTAAATATATTTTCTGCTAAATAATGGGAGGTGCTTAAGCTGGTCGCATGGCATGCTGGGACTTGTAGTTCCTGAAAAGGTGGGTTGCTGCATGTAAACCACCACCAAATTAGGGCTTAACCATTTGCTTTTAAAAAACTTTTTTTGTCTGTACCAAAATGTATTTGTTGTAATGGCTTGAAATCTCCATTAGGTGGTGCTGTTTTATTGCATTTCATGTACAATGTTTCTCAATTTTAACCTGGAAGTTCAACTCTGGACTGTTTGTCCTTAACTATCTGTATCCCAATTAAAATCATTTTGTGTGTCTATTACTAACTTTGTTTTTTTTCTTTTTTTTCCTAACCAGAAAATGTATTATAATTATACATATTATATGCAGTTGTCTTTTCTATAACCTATGTAGCATTTAGTAGTATTTTTTTTGCCATTTATACTTAGAAACTGAAATAGAAGTATGAATGTGAAACAGTGCAAAAAAAAAGGCAAATGACTACTGTCAAGTTGTGCAGACAGTCTGTATAGGTCCATAGGTGTGTGCCAGGTGTGCCTGGACACACCCCAATCACCTTGTGTGGTGCAGATTCCCCGTTTGGACCCCTGATATTTCACCAAAGACCCCTACAGGCTCCTAAAAAAATAAGATAAAATAAAAAATAAAGACTACTGACACCGTCCAATGCCCTACTGAGACCAACCTCTTCTCTACTGACACCGTCCCTTGCTCTACTGACACTGTCAGTATATATACACAAATGCAAATGTGTTTGAGTTTTGGGGCGCACATTCTAATGCAAAAGGCTGTGCACACCTATGGTTTAGGTACTATTACACCATCTATTACATAATTGCAAGACGTGTGTCTGATTTAGTTTCTTTATCCTGTAAAGAATTCTCTTTGGTTTACACAAGCATAAGGTAGTAATAAGGCCTAGAGCCACCTCCTTTCCTAAGATTGGTTTATATCTTTTTGGTCACTAGAAAGGAAAGCTTCTTGTTTCACCATTTCTTGGTGGCTCAGAATAAATATTCAAGTTTATGGTCTTAAAGTGATTCTAAAGGAAATAATTTTCTTCTTATATAACAAACATGTTATATTTACCTGCTCTCGAGTAGCCATCATCCTCTTTTTGGGTTCCCCAATGGAGGTCCTGCCTTCTCCCCTGTTGAGGGCCCCCAATAGCAAGCCTCCTGCTATGGGGGTACTTAAGCAGGCTCGCTCCCGAGCCGTGCCCTGTGTCCATTCACACAGAGTGTGGCTTGGCACCGCCCCTGCTCTCTCCTCATTGGCCCACTGGCTGTGATTGATAGCAGGAACCAATGGCCCCCGCTTGCTGTGTGAGCCATTGAGAAACCCAGGAGAGCTGCTGCTCTTGTGCACATTGCTGGATCGAGATGGGGCTCAGGTGAGTATTAGGGGGGTCCGAGGGGGAGCTGTGCCCAGAAAGTTTTTTACCTTTTAATGCATTAAGGTAAAACACCTTGAGCCTTTAGAACCACTTTAATTACAAGTTTCCATCTTTCCCTGTCAAGGCACACACTTCTAGGTTTGTGAGCATTTCTTGGGCTGTAATGTATTAAACAACTGTTTTCCAGATTCGCTAGGCTGCTACCTTGTCTTTTGTTCACACGTTTAAGTTTTACCAGGTGAATGTTTAGGCCTCATCTAATGCCAGCTTCAGCCATAAGATCCTTCAAGCAGCTCTTTTGAGCTGCAGGTTGCCCACCCCTCTTTTTTGAACTTCCTATTCATATAAAAATAATTACAAATCACATGTCCTTTTA
Organism: Aquarana catesbeiana; assembly: GCF_042186555.1. Lineage (NCBI taxonomy): Eukaryota > Metazoa > Chordata > Amphibia > Anura > Ranidae > Aquarana > Aquarana catesbeiana. The sequence goes on from NC_133328.1 coordinate 227,893,863, forward strand.
ATGAACGTTAAAGAAAAGAGGATATTTTTAATTACTGTAAAATTATTTTCTTGAAGTTCAATAAGATACATACATCCAACCCATCTTTTTTGTGATCTATTCCTAAGTACTGCTAGGAGAGAGAAGGGTATACCAGGCTGGCCGTTGCTTTATTTGCCAATGTCCATATTCTTCTGAGGGTGGCAGTATACAGTAACCTAGTCATATCAGAATAATTATTGAACCTGGGTCCCTTAATAAACCTCAAGAAACCAATTTTATGGCAAGTACAAAAATCCCTTATTTTGTTTTAATTTGTTTTGTTGTTACATTTTTTTAGTGTTGCATGACAAGAAAATGTGCAAAACTAAAAGCCTTTTTTTTTTATTTAATCTGCAGATAACTTTGCCATGCTTTGTACAAAAACATAATTACAGATTCATTTTTAAAACAGGAAATACATGTGGGAAGGTACAGCATGGTGCTGCAGCAGTAAACAGAGACCAGTTACAGATAACAAAACTTGTATTAATGCAGAATCCGATAATTGACATCAAAATAAAACAAATAATTCTGCGCTGCCCTAGAGAATAAGCAGCTAACACGGCCAGTAGGATATGTGCATAAATCAGAAAACAAAATAAGTGTAGCGCTAATATAAGGATAAATACAATAGCCTGAAAAGACCATTATATCATCAAAGCAAACTCAAAAAAGGGTTATCAACAAACAAAGTACATCCAACAAAATGAAAGTCCTCAGTGGATGTGTGACTCCTATAAATTAGTGACAGTCCTCAATATGAATATAGCTTCGTAAGTGTGTTTAATGTGCACGTGACATCTGTGATGAAAGGAACACCACCACCGACAATGGAGAGGCTTACCGGAATGTTTGAACCCAAAAGTGCATACGCTCGATTGGGTCAAACAAGCTTGAATGGAAAACGGCTGATGGATTTCCGTAGAGGCTGTAGGAAAATCCCGGGATGGTCTGTACACCGGTATGTCCCTCAGGGGTGATGTCCACAGTGGAGGAAAATTATAACAAATAAGGAAAAGGCAAAAGAAGGCCACATAGTGTAACTCCGTATAAAATATGTACCAATTTATTTAAAAAAGGAAATAAACTCACATGAAAAGTTGAATAAAACAGCGCTGTATAAAATGGTAGGACCCCACTGCTGCCATTTTATTCATACAGCGCTGTTTTATTCATCTTTTCATGTGAGTTTATTTCCTTTCTTAAATAAATTGGTACATACGGTATTTTATACGGAGTTACACTATGTGGCCTTCTTTTGCTTTTTCCTTATTTGTTATTGTGACAGACCTAGCCGGGAGAGAGACTTTTGGAGGGGACTGTATGCTAGCCTCTTGCCGATCGATCGGGGGCCCTTGCATTTGGGGGAACGGTGCTCTTTGTGAGCTGTATGCCTGGGGACTCTTGAGGTGGTATTACTGTGGATTCGGGTCCTGGTCCCCCAGGACACACAGACTCTGGGGACCCTGGATTTGCCATATTGGAATAGTGGCTGATTCATAATGCTGGGACAGATACTGTTAGGAGATGCTGATGTAAATTCCAACACCTGTCTGTCTATTGTCTGCTAAAATGTGTATTGTAAATAAGTCTACTATGGGATCTAAGAGTCATTAGATCCCCATTGTTATTTGTGTTAATTAACTCTGCTATTGTGTGAAGAAGAGTCTATGTTGATTGCGATAATGTTGATTGGATTTTCTGAACTACAAGACGGCCAGTCTGGCCTAACGGTCATGTCTGGGTCATCTAGGCTGTCTAAAGGGATTCGTTAATTAGCTCATGTTAATTAGGTTAATTAGGTTACAGCTGTATTGTTAGAGTAATATGAGCAGGAGGTCTGCACCTCCACTTTGAGTGTATAAAAGCCTGTATTTTGTCAATAAAGATAGATTCCTGTTTGAACTTACATACAGCCTGCCTGGTGTTTGTTCTGAGCTATCACAACTGGGTTAGAACGGCACATAGCTGAAGTTCTAATCCCGGAGCATTGGATGACCGAACCATCAGACGTTGCAATCTGATTCTATAGCTGCAGAGGAGTGTCGGGAGAGTGGAACCGAGTGAGCAAGGGGCTCGTTACAGTTATAATTTTCCTCCACTGTGGACATCACACCTGAGGGACATACCGGTGTACAGACCATCCCGGGATTTTCCTACAGCCTCTACGGAAATCCATCAGCCGTTTTCCATTCAAGCTTGTTTGACCCAATCGAGCGTATGCACTTTTGGGTTCAAACATTCCGGTAAGCCTCTCCATTGTCGGTGGTGGTGTTCCTTTCATCACAGATGTCACGTGCACATTAAATACACTTACGAAGCTATTGTATTTATCCTTATATTAGCTCTACACTTATTTTGTTTTCTGATAATTGACATCAAACCTGTTGGAAAGGCAGTCGACCAGGAATACTAACTGCAAAATCGGCATGTGTAGCAGAGCAGTTCTCAGATGTGTCGACAGTGTTTGTCTTCAAGGGCGGAATGTGGCCTTGCCTGCCCGGGCCCAGATGGGGAGGTATCCAGAAGGATAAATTCTCCCTATCCTTTCCTACTTGTTTGGAACCTCTCCCTGCTGCTAAACACTGTCCCTATCAGATGGGTGACATGTCCTTACACTACCCACATGTAAAATGCTTGCTAAGCCTGGGAACCAGGGCCCCGACCCAAGATGGCTGCTAGAGTCACATGGGGTGGCAGCATCCAATCATGTTCCTCTTGACTTCCTCTCCCACTGCTATGCAACTTGGGGTGAGCGACACATGTAGTGGAAAAAGTAGACTACAAACACACACACACACGGCTGTCAAATTGTGAACAGCCCATGTCTCAATTGACATGAATAGGACTGCCTACACAGGGATGCAAGTAACACTGGAGCTCACTCCTGTGATGGTTTGGTTTACATCTATAACAATGGTATTATTCACCTTTGGTCAAAGCTGCACAGTTTATTTTTTTATCTACAAACACCCCTTACCTGCAATTTTTTGGTAAAGGTTAACTGTCTTTAAAGTAATACCAAAGACTTGTGTTTATATTTTTCTAAAATAACATACATGTCATACATGCCTGCTCTGTGCAATGTTTTTTGCACAAAGTAACCCCCAATCCTCCTCCTTGGGTCTCTGGGCTGCTACCCCCTGCTGAGTCCCTCCCATAGCAAGCTGCTTGCTATGGGGGCACTTGTGTATGCTCCCAAGCCCTGCTCTGTGTGTCCATAAGACTCTGCCGCCCCACCCCCCCTCCTGTTTCACTGGCTCTGATTGACAGCAGCAGGAACCAATGGCTCCTGCTGCAGTATCTGAGCCAAGGCCTTTTTTTTGTGATACAGCACTGCGTTACTTTGACTGACAATTCCCTGGGCGTGCAACGCTGTACCTAGATAAAATTTGATGTCCCCACAAATAGAGCTTTTTGGTGGTATTTGATCACCTGTGCGGTTTTTATTTTTTGCGCTATAAACAAAAAAAAAAAAAGACTGACCATTTACTTTCTGCTATAAAAAAACATATCCAATAAAAAAATTGAAAAAAAAAAAAAAATTTCTTCATAAATTTAGGTCAATATGTATTGTGCTACATATTTTTGGCTCTGCTCTGTGTGTGTTCTGGACAATTGGGTGTCAGCAGAAATCTATTGGCTGGCACCTGCTGATCGGCATCTGCTGTGTAAAATCACAGCAGAGCCGGGTCACTGGTGGTGTGCGTGCCTCCTACCTGGAAGTGATAGATCATGTACTAGGTACGTGATCTGGCGCAGCAGAGCTGCCTTGCCACCATATACCTATGTTATACAGTCAGCGAGCGGTTAAGGTAAACCTGAAGTGGTGAGGCAAAATATGCATTTGTTTGAAAATACACTTCAATTAATAATGATCCTTATAATGGTACCGTAGAAAACAGAGGCAGCAAAAGTTATGGTTGTAACTGGTTTCCTGCTCCTGGGCTCCCATGTGGTCTACCTAGCCATATTCAAAGCACTTTCAACTGTTGATAAAGCCGTTATCTTTATCATATACAGTATACAGCTAACCTATTCCTGGAGAGAGGACATACTGTGTAAGGTGGAAGATGTGCGCTGCCGAGGGAGTTATAGGATTTGGGGGTAATAGTCTGCTGCAGTACATATGGGATTGAAGCTCAGTGACTCTGGCTCCTATCTCGTACCAGGACCTCAGCATTCGAAGCTAATCCATTAGGTGATTTTCTGTGATTTGAAGCTCAAAGCAAGTTGAGTCATGCAAGAAGACATTCATCTAAAAAATAAAAGTAATTCAGAAACTGAAAGGGTGAAACTAAAGACATTTTGTACTTTATAATTGGCAGAACTGACATCCGTGCCACTGAAAAGCTGTGGTATGACATGAAACCGTGCACAAACTGTCCAGTTTTTTTTTTATTCTCAGGCTTACCTTACTGTCTTTAGCAGGAGTTTGGAGCAACAGTTCAAGATTTTGTAATCCACAATGAGACGTCCAGTGATAACAGAACTCTGGGCGTATTTGTAATCCATAGGCGTGGTTACCACGGGTGACAGCACATAGTGAACAGTTCCTGAATTGCAGGATTGGTACAAGTGTCCGTTTCAGTACTGGTTGGGGCAACTGGGTAAGTGGGAATAATAACAATAAACAAAGAGCGACAGTTCTTGCTGGTTGCTATGGAGAACGGCTCTTGTTACAGCACTGAAATAGGCAGAGCACACAAGTCCTTTCCCAAAGTTCATCAATGATGGTGGAACAAAGCAGAGTTCCCTGGCACCGTTACTAGGGTCAACAACTGGCAGGTTACCCGTAAACAGGTGATCCTGGCTCGAGCCCCCAAATGCAGCGGTACCCCCGTAGGGGCTGCAGAAAGTAGTAGTTCCACCCATCACCCTGCACAGCTCGGCATTCACTTCCAGACACTCCAAGACAATGAACAAGCCCATCAGCTTTGTCTTTGTATTTTATTGAGGGATTAGAAACTTGGATGGGGATAAGGAATGCATGGGATGCCTAGAAAATGATTCTCGCATGGTAAGTAACAATTCAGATATTCTCCTTCTGCACAACATTTACTGCAGACTCTCTCCTTCTCCCTCCAGCACATTCTTCAGGCTCAGCTAGCCCATGGTTAGGCCTAACTCTGGTTTCAGCCAGGCCTTAGCAAAGTTCCTTATTACAGGCAGGGAGCGCGGGCCCCTCTAGTGTAGCAACAAACATAGGAAAAGTCTTTAGTGCTAGCTGACCTTTTTGATGGACTACTGATTCCAGTCAGCCCTTTGCAGACCCTGACAGCTCTCCCAGCTGCAGCAGCCTGACTTTGCCAGTAATATCACAGTCCTGCTGGATCTACATCCATCTCCAAATGCCTCCCAGCTCTCCTGACTGTGCCTGTCACTCACCGACACCTGATGGATCCCTCCCGGAGACTTTCCTGGCAGTATTCCCTGCTGTCCTCTCTTGCTCCTGTTCAGGACACCCCTTGGTTTGTGTGGGGTTCCTTCTTAGCTCTAAACCTCGGCCCCAAAAGTCACCCCCCCAACTGGGGGGCTCCCTCCAAGCCCCAACAGCCTAATACTCCATCTCCAGTTCTTCCACCCGAATAACTCCTCCCCAGCTGGGCTGACGCTAGGTTTTTAAGTAGGCCTGCCTCCTGCCAATCCAGGTTGGGGATTGGTCAGTAATCCTCAGAACACCCCAGACAGCTCCACCTCTCTTCCACTCCTTCCTTCTAGAAGCCTCTATAACCAGAAGAGAGGTAACCGAAAGATGAAACTAGCTGTGAGTCAGCCTACTTTAAACCACTTCCAGCCACAGATCAAAACTAACAGGCCTAGCTTTCAGCTAGGCCTGCCTAAATTTACCTGCACTGGCAAAAATCTCAGCTCTAGCACCTACTTAGGTAGAGGGTGCTACATATGCATCGTTTTTTTTTTTAAATTCTGAGCATAAATACCTTATCTCACAGCAATGACTTGCATAGTTGCCAATAGTCCCGAATTTCCCGGGACATTCACGGGATTTAGACACTTTTCCCGATTTTAGGGTTTCCCTGCAAATGTCCCGGGAAATCCCTTTTTTCGCGATTTTTAATTTTTTTTGGTAGAGGTCCGCGGCCGGCGGAGATAACGTCTCCGCCGGCCGCCATTTTTCAGAAGACTGTTCCTGTCAAAATCCATGCCGCTGCGCTCTGTGTTTGAGCCGAGCTTAGCATGAATGGGCAGCGGTGGGTGTCCTGTGATTGGCCGAGCGACCTGCTCATGCTAAGCTCGGCCAAAACACAGAGCGCAGCGGCATGTGCGGGACAGATGAGAATGTGATTGGAGGAGCGGGTCATATGTGGATGCAGGGCTGGACTGTGTGAATAATCGCGCCAGCCCTGCATGCTCCTGGAGTGTCCTATAGCGCTGTGTGTCTCTCATCTGCTCTGTTAGGTGCCCCCCTCTCCTCTCTATCAGCTGCCCCCCTCCTCTCTGTCAGTTGCCCCCCCTCTCCTCTCTGTCAGCCGCCCCCACTCTCCTCTCTGTGTGCCGCCCCCCTCCTCTGTCTAGACGGAGCTCCTGTGTCGCTGCCCACCCTCCGCTCCGCCTACTCCCCGCCCCGCTTCGCTCCCACCACCCTCCGCCCCGTTCTAATGTAACCACATGGCCGGCAGAGACCTACTAGGAAACCTGTTGTAAGGGAGGGCTCCGCTGGGGAAACCTGATGTAAGGGGGGGCACCGCTGGGTAAACCTTATGTAAGGGGGTGCTCCGCTGGGGAAGCCTGATGTAAGGGGGTGCTCCGCTGGGGAAACCTGATGTATGGGGGGCACCGCTGGGGAAACCTGATGCAAGGGGGGGCCCTGCTGGGGAAACCTGATGCAAGGGGGGGCACCGCTGGGGAAACCTGATGCAGGGGGGGCACCGCTGGGGAAACCTGATGCAGGGGGGGCACCCCTGGGGAAACCTGATGCAAGGGGGGGCACCCCTGGGGAAACCTGATGCAAGGGGGGGCACCCCTGGGGAAACCTGATGCAAGAGGGGCACTGCTGGGGAAACCTGATGCAAGGACGGACTCTGCTGGGGGCACCTGATGCAAGGACGGACTCTGCTGGGGGCACCTGATGCAAGGACGGACTCTGCTGGGGGCACCTGATGCAAGGACGGACTCTGCTGGGGGCACCTGATGCAAGGACGGACAGCTGGTGGCAGGCGACGTGGCAGGTGACACGCTCAGGGATCCCACTGATTCGGCATTATGGTGAGTTGAATGATTTCATTTTATATTACAATGTAATGATAGAAATAATGCACTTCAATCATCCTGACACCATAACAACCATGGTGCCGGGATGATTGAAGTGCTAACGCCAGGTGTTTGGAGTATCTTTATATGCTGATTGTTAAACTTTCTGGAATACACATTTCTATTGTTGTGTAGGATCTGTGGCTGTTGTCCCTCCATCCATCCCTCCCTCCCTCTCCCTCCCTCTCTCTCCCTCTCCCTCCCTTGTTCATCTCAGATGCTTACCACACCCCCTTTGAGCCACGCCCATTTAAGACACGCACACTATTTTGCGTAAACCACGCCCATTTTTCGCCACAGTGCGCCCCGCGCGACGCATTTTTGCTTTTACCCTATGCCAGACCTACAAACGCATGCCACCCCCCCAAATTATAATAAGACTCCGCCAACAGCCAAAAAAGTGTCCCTAAAAATTTTTGTTACAATGTTGGCAACTATGGACTTGTGACATCAGCTGACCAGAAGAGGAATGTCATGTGACCACTGAAAGAGAAGGTATTTACGATTAGAGTTAAAAAAAAAAAGCGGACACCTAGTAGTTTAGATCTTGATAAAACAGAGGGGATGCAAATTACTTTTAAATGTTATTATAAGTGACAGGGGAGGGTTGGGGAGGAGATCGCTCTCATACACAGGCTTTGGAACTGAAAGGCAGGGAGGGAGGGGAAGAGGGAAAGATAGAGCAGGACAGCCTGATGACAGAGGCATGTAAACTGAACATGGTGGTATGGATCAATAGTCATGATTACCGTGGTCAGCCACACAGGGCGACACAACAAAAAGGCAGGATCAGCTGGGTATTTTTACATCATACAATAGGACAAATTACACAGCACTGTTTAACATACTTTAACCACTTCAGCCCCGGAGGATTTTACCCCCTTCCTGACCAGAGCACTTTTTGATTCGATTCAGCACTGTGTCGCTTTAACTGACAATTCCGTGGCCGTGCGACGTTGCATCCGTACAAAATTTGACGTCCTTTTTTTCCCACAAATAGAGCTTTCTTTTGGTGGTATTTGATCACCTCTGCGGTTTTTATTTTTTGCACTATAAACAAAAAAAAAGAGCGACAATTTTGGAAAAAAACGCAATATTTTTTACTTTTTGATATAATAAATATCCCCCCAAAAATGTATTAAATAAAAATGTTTTTCCTCAGTTTAGGCCGATATGTATTCTTCTACATATTTTGGGTCAAAAAAAATTGCAATAAGCGTATATTGATTGGTTTGCGCAAAATTTATAGCGTCTACAAAATAGGGGATAGTTTTATGGCATTTTTATTTGTAATTTTTTTTTTTATTAGTAATGGCGGCAATTTGCAATTTTTTATCGGGACTGCTACATTATGGCGGACACTTTTGACACTATTTTGGGACCATTGTCATTTATACAGCGATCAATGCTATAAAAATGCATTGATTACTGTGTAAATGACACTGGCAGTGAAAGGGGTTAACCACTAGGGGGCAGTGAAGGGGTTAAGTGTGTCCTAAGGAATATTTCTAACTGTTAGGGGGCTGGGCTTTAACACACAGGACAGTGATCACTGCTCTCGATGACAGAGAGCTGTGATCTATGTCCTGTCACTAGGCAGAACAGGGAAATGCTTTGTTTACAAAAGCATCTCCCCATTCTTCCTCTCCATGACATGATCGCGGACATCGAGTCCACGGGACCTACGGTCACGCGACACTGCTTCTTAAAGGGGACGTACCTGTACGCCCTTATGCCTACCAGTGCCATTCTGCCAACGTAAATCGGCGCACACTGGTCGGCAAGCGGTTAAAAGGAGCAGGATAGAGATAGCCATATAGATAGATATATCTATCTCACAAAAGTGAGTACACCCCTCACATTTTTGAAAATAATTTATTATATCTATTCATGTGACAACACTGAAGAAATGACACTTTGCTACAATGTAAAGTAGTGAGTGTACAGCTTATATAACCGTGTAAATTTGCAACAAAAGTGTATACACCCCTAAGTGAAAATGTCCAAATTGGGCCCAAAGTGTCAATATTTTGCGTGGCCACGATTATTTTCCAGAACTGTCTTAACCTTCTTGTGCATGGAGTTCACCAGAGCTTCACAGGTTGCCACTGAAGTCCTGAAGTCCTCTCCCATTCCTCCATGATGACATCACGGAGCTGGGGATTGTTAGAGACCTTGCGCTCCACCTCCAGGATGCGCCACAGATTCTAAATAGGGTTTAGGTCTGGAGACATGCTTGGCCAGTCCATCATCTTTATCCTCTTCTTTACCCGCTTCTTTAGCAACTCTTGGAGATGAGTTTGGGGTCGTTATGTTGGAATACTGCCTTGCGGCCCAGTCTCCGAATGGGAGGGGATCATGCTCTGTTTCAGTATGTCACAGTACATGTTGGTATTCATGGTTCCCTCAGTGAACTGTAGCTCCCCAGTGCCGGCAGCACTCATGCAGCCCCAGACCATGACACTCCCACCACCATGCTTGACTGTAGGCAAGACACACTTGTCTTTGTACTTCTCACCTGGTTGCCGCCACACACACTTGAGACCATCTGAACCAAATAAGTTTATCTTGGTCTCTTAAGACTAAAGGACATGGTTCCAGTAATCCATGTCCTTTGTCTGCTTGTCTTCAGCAAACAGTTTGTGGGCTTTGTGCATCATATTTAGAAGAGGCTTCCTTCTGGGACGACAGCTATGTGGACCAATTTGATGCAGTGTGCAGTGTATGGTCTGAGCACTGACAGGCTGACCCCCCACCCCTTCAACCTCTGCAGCCATGCTGGCAGCACTCATACGTCTATTTCCCAAAGACAACCTCTGGATATGACGCTGAGTATGTGCACTCAACTTCTTTGGTCGACCATGGCGAGGCCTGTTCTGAGTGGAACCTGTCCTGTTAAACCACTGTATGGTCTTGGCCACCGTGCTGCAGCTCAGTTTCAGGGTCTTGGCAATCTTCTTATAGCCTAGGCCATCTTTATGTAGAGCAACCATTGTTTTTTTTCAGATATTCAGAGTTCTTTGCCATGAGGTGCCATGTTGAACCTCCAGTGACCAGTATGAGAGAGTAAGAGCGATAACACCAAATTTAACACACCTGCTCTCCATTCACAACTGAGACCTTGTAACACTAACGAGTCACATGCCACCGGGGAGGGAAAATGACTAATTGGGCCCAATTTGGACATTTTCACTTAAGGGTGTACTCACTTTTGTTTAGACATTAATGGCTGTGTGTTGAGTTATTTTGAGAGGATTTACAAATTTACACTGTTATATAGCTGGTCCACATGGCTATCCACATCAAATTGGTCCACATGCCTATCGTCCTCACTACTCACTACTTTACATTGTAGCAAAGTGTAGTTAAGGGGTGTACTTACCTTCGTGATATACTGTATATTTTAAGAAAATAAATATTTTAACATTTTGTAAATAAGTAATTTTTCTCCTTCACTGATGTGCGCTGATGAAGCTCCATTGATTGGCCGCACTGATAATCAGAACAGTGATGATCAGTGCCCTGACTATCAGTGTAGATGTTCCCTGTGTGGATTGACGCTTAGCGGCTCTCCTTTCCTCATGCGCTGTCAGCATGAGGAGAGGAATGCCTATAACCGGCAAATTCTGTCACATGGTATAGAGCCACTGTGATTGTCTCTTTACCCCGATCTGTGATCAGTTGTGTCTGATGGACAAAGCGATCAAAGATGCGATCATGGGAGGACATCCATAGACGCCCCTCCTGGAAATGTGAGACCGCACTGTAGCTGTAATTCTATAGCGCGGTCCGGAAGAGGTTAATTAACCAGGCTGAAGTTGGAAGCTGATTGGCTGCCATGCATAGCTGCACATGTGCTCCAGTTTTAGTAAATCTCCCCCAGTGTCATGGGTGCACCTGAATTTAGTTTGTATTTCTACAATAAATTATGTAATGGTATAATTTTATATGCATCATCGGTTTATAAACCTGTAAATATTTATAACACAATTCTAAATAAATGTGACCAAAAACAATAATAATTTGAATCTGTCCTAAAAGCTGCCTATCTGGCATAATTCGAGTACAGTAAATATAGGTTGGAATAGGAAGGCTGATGTGACCATTAGTTATTAGAATGTGTTTGAGAAGCACCTTATACTGCTACCAAATATATCGCAAAGTGTTATATGGGGAAAAAAAACATAAATGTGACCTGAAAAGACAAGCTTAACCACATCCCGTCCGGCGCACGCCGATGTACATCGGCAGAATGGCACGGCTGGGCAAATGGGCGTACAGGTAAGTCCCATTGAATACCCCGCCGTGCCATTGAGCGCGCGCCGGCCGGGAGCTCCGTGAGTCAGGTTGCGAGTCCCGCGGACTCGGTGGCCACGGGGATACCCACGATTGTCTCACAGAGAGGATGAACGGGGAGATGCTAATGTAAACAGCATCTCCCCGTTCTGCCTAGTGACAGTGTCACTGATCTCTGCTCCCTGTCTTCGGGAGCAGAGATCAGTGACGTGTCACAGCTAGCCCATCCCCCCTACAGTTAGAAAACACTCCCTAGTACTGACTTAACCCCTCCCCGCCCCTAGTGGTTAACCCCTTCACTGCCAGTGTCATTTACACAGGAATCAGTGCATTTTTATAGCACTGATTGCTGTATAAATGACAATGGTCCCAAAAATGTGTAAAAAATGTCCGACGTGTCCGCCATAATGTCGCAGTCACAATAAAAATCGCTGATCACCGCCATTACTAGTAATAAAAAAATTATTAATAAAAATGCCATAAAACTATCCCCTATTTTGTAAATGCTATAACTTTTGCGCAAACCAATCAATAAACGCTTATTGCGATTTTTTTTTTTACCAAAAATATGTAGAAGAATACGTAACGGCCTAAACTGAGGGGAAAAAAATATTTTTGGGGGATATTTATTATAGCAAAAAGTAAAAAAAAATGAGTTTTTTTCAAAATTGTCGCTATTTTTTTGTTTGTAGCGCAAAAAATAAAAATCGCAGAGGTGATCAAATACCACCAAAAGAAAGCTCTATTTGTCGGAAAAAAAGGACGTCAATTTTGTTTGGGAGCCACGTTGCACGACAGCGCAATTGTCAGTTAAAACGACGCAGTGCCGAATCGCAAAAAACGTTCTGGTCAGGAAGGGGGTAAATTCTTCCGGGGCTGAAGTGGTTAAAGAGAATAGCAGTCAGTTTGGCTTTTCATGGACAAGAAAGGAAGAAAAAAAAAAATCAGACAGTTTTCCTTTGCTTCTACTTCTCCATAAACTTCTTTCACAACTTCCTTTGCAGTAACAGTAATTCATTCCAACAAAATTATTCCGTTTCTGGATACTTGTATTCAGCACTGCAGTAAACTAAGCCTAAATAACTCTTGACATCTGAAATGCGATTATAAATAATTCCTTGCTAACCTTGCAGACAATACAAAACTAGGATAACTTTCAGATTAGACCTGAGACTGTAAATATATTTTAACTAATGAATGCAAGCTGTTAAAACTGAACTCCTGGCAGATATTGAAAAGCCGCATTTACTTCTGGTATAAATGCATTCATTAGAAAAATATCATTGCATTAAACCTGCAATGAGGAGGTATAAAGGCGCTTTGCTAAACCACTTGCTGACTGACCCTTTTTTGACATTTGTTGTTTACAAACAAAAATTTGTATTTATTGCTAGAAAATTACTTTGAACCCCCAAACATTATATATATATATATATATATATATATATATATATATATATAATTAGCAGAGACCCTAGAGAATAAAATGGCAGTCGTTGCAATATGTTATGTCACACTGTATTTGTGCAGTGATCTTTCAAACGCAATTTTGTTAGGAAAAAAATAAACTTTACTTTTTTTTTTTTTATTCTTCACTAGTTAGCCCAATTTTTTGTATAATGTGAAAGATGATGTTATTCCGTGTTTTCCGTTATTCCGTGTAAATAGATGCCTAATAGTGTCATGCTTTAAAATTGAAAACGCTTTTACAGGTTACCTGTTTAGAGTTACAGAGGAGGTCCTGCACTAAAATTATTGCTCTTGCTCTAACGTTTGTGGTTTGTGTTTATATATGCAGGCATGACTTACGTAAGGGCTCAGAGGTGCTTTCATTTTTTTTTTCTCTTTTTTTTTACCTTTTTTTTTTCCCCCGTGGTACAATAATTTTTTATTATACTGAGCATACAACATGACAACGGTTCACCCACGCAGGGGTATAGCATATTAAACATAATGGAAAGGCATGGGCTAAAAGAACATGAGAAGGTAACTTTTATGAATACTAAATGGCCACAGAGCGACCTAGGGGAACAAACTGAAAGGTCCACAAATAGGTCGCCTAGGCCCAAGGGCCAACAAGGTGAGCCCATGTTGCAGGTGCACTAGCTTGCATCAGAGGTTTTCTTGATCACTTTTATTCCTATTACAAAGAATGTACAAATGACAGGTTGTCTTTGAGATATCAAAAAGACCCCAGATCTCTCATTTACCTTTTAAAAAAAAAAAAAAAAAAATTAGCTTTAGGAAAAAAAAAATACTGTTTATCTGCCCAAGGACCGGAAGTGACGTCTGAGGTCGCTCTGGTCCTCCAAGGGCATAGAGCCGAGTGAGGCTATCTTGCACTCACTCAACTCCCTGCCTAGCCACAAGTTGCACCGGATTGGTTCCAGGCTTACCGATGACTTCGATAAGCTTGGAATTGACCGAGAAGCAGCGGGAGGGGCACCTCTCCCGCTGCCTATAAAAGTGATCTTGCAGTGAATGCGCCACTGGGGTCACTTTTGTTGGAAAGCCGGCCGCCTAACAAAAAAAAGATACTGGGGTTATGGCAGCTAGCTGCTGCCATAACAACGGTATTTAATGTCAAAGTAATGACGTACATTTACAGTTAGGCAAGTAGTTGCTTGACTATAATACTGTTCTAAAAGCTCCAGTGCTTTTGGAATCACTGACTAAATACATAGATGCAAAGCTGTGACCTTCCTGATTTGCAGCTTTTTTGAGTAAGTGGGGTTTATTTATTAAGGGCTTATTAACCACTTGACTACTGGGCACTTTTACCCCCTTCCTGATCAGGCCAATTTTCAGATTTTAGTGCTGTGCCGCTTTGACAATTGCGCAGTCATGCAACACTGTACCCATATGAAATTTGTATAATTTTTGTCACACAAATAGAGCTTTCTTTGGTGGCATTTAATCACCAATGGGTTTTTTTATTTTTTGCTAAACAAACGAAAAAAAGACTGAAAATTTTGGGAAAAAAAAAAAAGCGTTTACCCTTAAACGACCATCCACACATGAGTGGGCCAGATGCAGTATTATCTTTTTGTGATTCTGGAAAATCAGCAGCTGCTCTACTTTTTGCATTTTTTTTTTTTTTTACAAATTCCAGACATGGTATACTGCAAATGGGAGAAAATCAGGCTAACTTTAGGTACCCTGAAAGTTGTCAGATACCTATGACATAAGCATACCCTCCCTCCAAGTTCTGGCAAAATAGTTACTTCAGACATTTCAGAACTGGCTACTTGTTTTCCCTCAACAGTTCCCGAAACAAAGGAAAATTACAGCCAAGTATTACATAGAAGGTTTCTTAATCACAACCATTACATGCTTTTCTGTTCCAGTAGATGTCTCCACTGAGAGCACCGCTGCAGGGGCAGTGTCCACCAGACTGACATGGACCAATGTGACAGGTCTCACAAAGTCTAGTAATGCCTCCACCAAATGTTCTTCTCCAGGTTGAACTGGATAGACTTGTGTCTTTAATCAACCTTACCAACTATGTAACTATAATAGAATATATTTTCATTTCAGTCTTAGTTCCACCATGTACTGCAAGAACAGGCTTAGCAAATAGTGACTTGCACCTCCCCAGGTCACATTCCATAGGCTCAAGTATTTCAAGGCCATCCAAGCCTTGAGGGTTGACTTGAGAAAGAGGCTTGGGTGGCCTTGAAATACATAGCTCTGCCTCCCTGATGTCCCAATGAAATCACTTCCAGTCTGCTCTGCATCCCACAGAAGCCCTCTGCCATCTTGTTGGTTTCCCCTTCCTCCTCTAAGCTGTCATCCAGCCTGATGTCCAGACTTTACAGGCTGTAAGTTTTAGGTAAAGGCCCCCCATCCCAGATGCATGAGCCGACCGCTTATGGATTACATACAAAAAAATGCCATTTCTTCTTCTCATGTGAGTTGCTATTTTACTAGTGTTTCTCAGTACATTTAATGCTGCACTTAGTGTGGCACCCGACAGTGTGTTCTCTAGGTCCTACAGGTGTATCCATTCACCCAGTGTTTCTTTCCTGGTCTAAGGTTCCCTGTTGTGAGACTGTCCAACGGAAGCCCTTAATATGTGATGAACCTGAATTTAACATCACATGTGAGTTGCCATTTGTCTTTTTCACCACAATAAATGTGCTAATATACTACACTCAGATCTAGCCCTGCTGTACCTTATCTGAGAAGAAATAAGGCATTGGCAGGAATTTCTTGGTCACTTCCATCAGGTGAATTCTTTACAGGCTTAAGCCAGCCAATATTTTTCAAAACTTTTTTTTTAAGAATCAGTCTGGGTTAATTTGCCAAACCCAGCCTAAAATCCGTGAACCCCAAACGGGAGGAAGCTTGTAATTTCAGGCCTTTCTCAAGGCCAATTTGCAAGGTAAAGAACATGGCTACCTTGGTGAACGTGTTCCAATGCAAACTTTTTTTTTTTTTAACTCTATTTGGCAGAGAGCAAGTCTTTTAACAGGCTAAAAGGGCAAGGATCCAAGATAAGAGTCTGTTATGGGTTTTAAAAGTAATCCAATGCAAAAGAGCCTTATCCTTGGTAGAGGAGTTTCAGGATGACCCCACACAAAAATAAAAAACAAATCCTAAATAAATAATCCTAAATAATTTGAGCATACAGTCCAGCAGGTGAGGAAAGGGAGGGGCAGTGACTTTGCACGCCTCTTTCTAAATTATACTAGGCCACAGGCACACAACATGCGGAGGATACCTTGTGCCCTCATCAAGCCAACGTGCCTTCATGTTGATGGGAAGGATCTCCAATATCCCTGGCCCAGTGGAGGTAGGGGTCAGTGGCAGAGGACTTAGAAATCCAGAAGCCCCTTTTAGAATAGGCGGGGGGGCAAATATCTGGCTCCCCATACGTGAATGAAACAAAAAAAAAAGCGCCACAGTGCAAATTCATCATCAATCACATGATCTAGTGATGAAGATACATTGTCAATTGCAATGAATATAGCCGGATGACCAGACCAAAACAAAACATGATCCTCTCCCTTCACACTCCCACCCCAAATGATATTTCCTAAACCAGCAACTGAATATCAACAAAGCAGCCAGGGAGGTGACCATATGTGGTCAATGAAGTCATCCAAAATCCCTATCGGCTCATTTACTATGTTAAAAAATCCAGTGGGTGGAAAGTTGTTCATTTGGTGATGATAGTAATACTGCAACTAAATTAAAGATAAATTAAAGGCAAAACAGCCAGAGGTTTGAGCGGATGTACTGGCCCAACCTGGGCATTTCGTTTGCCTGGTTCTTGAACCTTAAACTGCCCAAATCTCATTGTTGACCCAAGCACCTACCCTACTAATACTAGCAGAATAAGATTTAAAAATAGTGTTGATTGAGAGAGTAACCATACCTTAGGGTTTGCAGAAAGAGAGGGGGAGAGAGAGAAAATGAGTGGGGCAGTTCTGTGTGTAGAAGGCTCACTCACCAATTATGCTGCCCCCATACCCCAGGCTGGGCAACTCGGGCCATATTAGCTGGCAGCAGCTATAATTTCAAATCTGCCACCCAGCTGCCCTTCAGAGCATGGTCTGTGTATGCATGGTGGGGGTTGGTCTATGGGCGGGGTTGGGTGGACAGAAGTGAATGCCATTGGATGGGAGGTGGAGTGTGGGGATGGGTGGAATAAGGTGGTGATTGGACAGGAGTTGGAGTGAGGATTTGAACTGCTGAGTGGCCATGCCTTAGATTCGGCACTGGACATTTGTGTCTCGGTCACTTTTCTAAATGTGGTAGGCTGGTGTGTGGTGACGTAGGGGCAGGGGGACGGATGGGTTTCAGTCAGAAGTGTCATTGGCTGTGGGGGTGGAGCTAGACATTCTCCCTCCTTATTCTGCTTACTGGGCAAAGAAATGTAAAGCTATAACTGCACTGCAAATCTTCTGGTTACGGCAGCCAAGTCTGTGGTTTTTTCTTTGTTTTTTTTTTTTTACAGACAGCTTCTCTCGCTCTGCACCCCGCATGGCTGACATTTATGGACAGGGTAAAAATCAGCAGACCATTTTACAAACTGTCCATAAATTATAGCAGTTGGCAACCCTGGGTGGAAGGGGTCACCGGGGTAAAGGTGTGAATATTCAACCAGAGGGTAGATCGAGTGGGAGTCATGGTCGCCTCAGTACCAGTAGTCCTAGGCATTAAGGTCTTTAAAAATCTGGACTTACCCCATTTATTGACAGAGGTTGAGCAGCCCAATTGGGTCTGCGGGTTGTATGGCTAAATGTGATTCAGGCCTTCAGAGCCTACCAGAGGGCAAACAAATGGCAGTCCAAGCGGATAGGTGTTGTTCGGAAGCAGAAATTGTTGCTAGCCCTCACCAGGAAGTAATTGGGTCCTGCCTGTGGGGGCTCCCAAGAAGTTACAAGGGGCCTTGCATCCATGCAAGGGCATTGACGTTCCATGAGAATGGCTGACCGCTTTCACTTTGTCCAACATCCATCAGAGTAGGGTGCTAGTCCAGCTAATCAACTTGGGACCCAACTAAGAAATCACATGATCCTTGCTGACCTCTACATGGTGGCCAAGCACCGTATCACGGTGTTCCAGCCAGCAATCAAAGCTATCTGTGCCCCACTGCAGTTTACCATAGCCTCTCTAGATGTTGAACGGTACCGACTGTTGGCTTCCAGGAATACCCACTGTCCCAGCAGCACCTCCTCCATCAGCTGTTGGAAAAACACCTGTTGGTCTTCGCAGCTGATCCTCAGGATTACGGCTGCACTGAGGCTATAGACACACAATATGCTGATAAGTGGAATAGTTAGGGAGAGCCATAGTCTGTGGGCCGCCCACTTGCTGGTGTGTTAAAAGGACAGTAGCCTGCTTTTCTGTGTAGACTCCTATAAGCATCGATGTCTACCAGCTGCCCAGGGTGGAAGAGTCACTCATAGCACTTGGCCAGGCCTGTTACTTTACCACCTTGGACTTGGCTAGTGGGCACTGGCAGGTCCCAGTGAGGGAACAGGACCGGATGTTATTCAAAAATCCAAAGCATGAGAGGAGAAGTAAATTGGAGCCCCGCTGGGCAGTCAGTCTATACTGAGTGGAAAAACGGGCATTTCCTCCATCCCCTGTATATGACATTGTGTCTCAGGATTCTGAAGCTAACTGAAAACTCCTTCAACAAAACCTTTTCAGGCCCGATGTACTGGCAGAGATTGTTCCTTGAGGCCGGCTGGAAGAATCCTGACCCAATGGACCTCCCTCCAATCCACGAAATTCCAAAGGTAGTGGTACCTACCACTTCTAGAAGCTAAGCCAATGGACTCCACTGGTCTTGAAGTTGATGTTTCCGCTGTTCTGCCTAAGGAACAAGCTGTTGAAACAGTCTAATGCCCCGTACACACGATCGGACTTTCCGACAACAAAACCGTGGATTTTTGTTCGAAGGATGTTGGCTCCAACTTGTCTTGCATACACACGGTCACACAATGTTGGCCAACAATTACGAACGTAGTGACGTACGTGATATCTCCATTACGAACGCTAGTTATATCTCCGGCTCGTACTTGATTCCGAGCATGCGTGGACTTTTGTACACACGATCGGAAAGTCTGACAACAAACATTTGTTGGCGGAAAATGTGAGAACCTGCTAGCCAACATTTGTTGGCGGAAAGTCAGACAACAAATGTTCGATGGAGCATACAAACGGTCGGACTTTCCGACAACCAGCTCACATCCAACATTTGTTGTTAGAAAATCCGATCATGTGTACAGGGCATTAGAACCTGCATGCCCTGACATACATGTAGATTCTTCTGCAGCCATCAGCACAGGTGAGGGTGCTATTCCTGCCCATGATATCACCCAAACACCTGAGGCATGTTAACTTTCTTTAATTTTTGTTGACTGTTGATGTCTTAAACAGCGATGCTGAGGACAGCATCTGTCGGAAGGGGGGGTGTGTAGGCAGGTGCAATTTGTCCTCCCTGAGAGGTTGGTCCTGGGAGGATGGAGGTTAAGGGTAAACTCAGGTTCCTTCAAGGCCACCGTAGGTGTCATAAGGGAGCAGCTGCCTTATAACACTGCTCACCTCAGAATGCCGTGCATTTTGCCTAGTGGGTAGGTCAGGGACAGAGCTCTCGCTGGTTAGGAATAGATTAATTAGTGTAAGGACAGGTTTTAGTGGAGCTGCCCTGATCCCGGTTAGTAGCTTAGAATTATGTAACCTTAGTGCCTTGTGAAGACGTTATACTGCAAAACATGTTGAGATCTGATTCAACCCTAAACCAGTATGAATTAAGCAAGATCTGTTATGATGTATTATGTAGAATTAATTGCATAATGTAAGGTACCTGTGGTAGGTAGCGTCCGAAGTGGAGCTTGTGTGCTGAGGATTCAGGCGAAAACGTAGTCAGGCAGGTCAGGTCGGCAACAGATCAGGCAAAGCGATACACAATCGAAAATCCAGAGAGTGATCAAGCTGGCAGAGGTCAAACACGAGCTGGCGGCAAACTACGAAATCAGCAGGCTAGAGAGTGGTCAAGAATTCAGGCAGAAGTTCACACATGGTAATCAGAGTCACTGCGCTATCAATGCACCCAGGGATTTGGTCCACACAAATGGGCACTGAGAAACAGGAAGTGCTGCTATTTATGGGCTGCTTGATTGTACATTGTCTGCAGCTGGCAGCAGGTGGGGCTAGTGAGTCTAAGGCAATGCATCAAGCTGGGAGAACATTGTGACAACTCCAGAGCTCCCCCGTGGCACAACAGGTAAGGCTGCAGCTGTGGAACCAGGAACATCCCAGTTCAATGACACCCAGGTACATGACAATAATCATCAGATATTAGGATCTTTGATATTTTCTTACATGCTGAGGAGTAGGGTGGAGATGCAAGGTGCATTTTTGAATATGCCATGCACAGTTGATCCAATTCTTGCTTTTCTTTCTGGTTCTTTTTATTGCTAATATGTTTTAAATATATGTTAATAAACATTGTTTTTTAACTAATTCAGTAGTGTTTTCATTCCTGAGAGTAACTTGGCGCAAAAAGTCCCATTTTTTTGTTTCTTTATTCTTTGGTGTATATACCACTAAACTGAGAAACCAAGTTCTGCTTTGTATGTTAGGAAAGTGGAATTGCTGGCCTGGGAAATAGCAAATGTTTTGCAAGCATAACAATATTTCAAGTTAGGAAATTTTGGCTTCCTTCATTTTGCTCCCAACGCCCTTAATATTGTGCAATATAGCCCATATGTTGTCAGGGCTGTAATAATATGTAATTATCAATGGACATTGAAAAGAATACTAAATACACAAAATAAGGCGGCCCCAAAAAATTATATACATTTTTTATGAGTCCATAAAACGTGAAGGTGTGAGGAAAATTTCCTTTTGAAACTACTATTTTTATTATTCTGCTTCTTATATCATGTATATTGCATATTTATATGATGTATATAAAACACTTTTTTTCTGTTCAGTTTTCTGTTTTTAGTCCTGAGATTTACACAACTCTGTCAGAAAGCACAGTCTACCTGATGACATGGCTTTTCTCTGATACAGTTAAAATGATACTAAATGATATTGCACAAAGATGTTGCTTACCTCCTCTTCTGGCCAGAGAATGTATTAATGCATTAAGATAAAAAAAACCTTGAAACTTTAGAACTACTTTAAGGAAAATACCTAGGTCACCTTCCCACACTGAGTCTTTGAACAGACCACAAACGAGCACCAGTAGTCTAAAGAGGTAATCGCTCTGCTCTCTCCTCCTGTCAGAGTCCCCAATCAGTTTAAAGAGTTTGGATGCCATTAGTGTTAAAAAAAATTAGTAATAGTTACACAGCACAAGCATTAGGAAGTAAATATTCAGTGAATCTATAATGTACTGTTTGGATTCTGACTGCAGTGTATTTCAGAAAACTCAGAATAAGATACATTGTTTGAACCTTCCGAATTTAGTATAGCTACAGCATTTTCTGGATGATTTTAGTTGCTAAACGAGTGGTTCCGCTTGTTGCCTAACATTGCTCTCTTTGGTTTTGGTAAAGTTTACTAATATTCTGCTTTTACACCACCTAAGTAAATTTTGGATTTTGGAAGTGATGCAATTGTGGAGTAATGCCCAGTTAAAGTAGAGAGGAATAATACTTCACTAGTGTCCATATCACTGTGTTCGGCTGTCTGCACTAGGTTCTATCACAGCTCTCCCCATATTTTATAATGTAGCTTTTCCCCTCATCGTCCACACTACAGTCTCTGTTGGCCCTTGTATGGCCTTTGTGTTCACACTACATTTTTTAGCAGCCTCCCCTCCATATTTTGTTTTTTGTCAGCCCTCTCCTTAACATCCACACTACATTCTCTGACAATCCAAAACATGCCTAACAGCAGAAAAAACAGGTCCCCAGGGAAAAAGTACTATAGAATTAAAATGAAGAATATAAGTTCTTTTTTATTCGCCCAAGCTCCATTTTCTGGTAGTTCTCTCTCCAACGTGCAATCTAAATCTCTCTGCCACTATCCATGTTTTCTGGTAGCTTCCACCGACCTTCTGCCCCTACTTTGGTCTCTGGCAACTCTCCACCCAATGCTCACACAATATTCTTAATGTCTACAAAGTTTTTCTGACAACTTTTTAATTGTTCCCCACTACCATTCTCTGGCAGCTGTCCACACTGTCGCATTATGTTCTCTTCCAGCTCTCCCTTTCCCCTACCTACACTATGCTCTCCAACAGCTCTGCCCTTCCCATACACACTATGGTTTCTGGCAATCTTCACTTTAGGGCTCGTTCACTCAAGTGCGTTGGAACTCTGCTTTGCTTACAATCAGTTCAGTTCACACCACTACAATGCCATGGTAGACACTCAAAAAAGTATGTCGTGTAGTACTTTTTTCAGGATGGCGTGGGACGACTTTGATGATAATTCATTAAATTTTGAAACAAAATAAAAGAACAGGTTGCCATATATTGCACAGTTTACAGCGCATCATGGTGCACATTGGCACCACAACCTTCTTACCACAGACCAGTGCAGTTGCTGATGTGAACAGGCCTTTACTGTCTGCGGTAGCTTCCCTAGCAAGTTTTCCCTATGCTGTTACATAGTTACAAAGTTAGTCAGATTGAAAAAAGACACAAGTCCATCCAGTTCAACCATTACAAAAAAAAAAAAAATCGTACAATCCAATATACCCAATACTATACCCACAGTTGATCCAGAGGAAGGCAAAAAACCCCAGCAGAGCATGCTCCAATTTGCTACAACAGGGGAAAAAATTCCTTCCTGATCCCAGAGAGGCAATCGGATTTTCCCTGGATCAACTTTACCTATAAATCACATCAAACTCAATCATGCCTGTATCTACACTCCACACTCCACCCCCATTCTCTCAACACAACATCGTTTCATACTATGTACTCTCTGGTCCCCTGTACACTGTACTGTGCATAAGCTCTAAGCTCTAAGCTCTTGGGCTGCTGCCCTATCACTGCATTTTGCTTTCTGCATTTTCTACAATGCTATCCTTTCCATGATATGTTGCCTCACCATACTTTCCTCTGTCCTCTGGCTGTTATAATGTAGACAAACTCCCAAGCACATATTAAACACCATCTGATTATGCTCAGCCTCAATCCCCTGTCTATTTTCATAAGCTATGTACCTTTCCTCTGCTCCTAATGCATGATCATCTCTTATGTGTCTCCAGTCATTTACTTTCCCAAGCCAATTATCTCTTTTCCCCTATCCTTGATCATCTACTCTCTGTTTTCTTTCACTATCCCCAGTACTTGATCAGCACTATCTTTTTTATTTGGAATGTGCTATCTCTGCTTATCCTAATGTTCCATGGTTAGCTGTCACTATTTCCCCTCCATCCCCTGCCAGGATCAGCTTTTGCTCTGACCCACTTGTCCAGAATCAGGTGTGTTAATGACTTCTCTATTTAACCTCCACCCATCTTTGTCTCCTATTTCCTCCCTCGTAGCCCATGGTCAGCTTCCCTCTGCCTCTTTTTCCAGTGGTTTATGATCAGTTTCCTCTTTGCCTTCCTCTTTGCCAACTCACAACATCAGTGTGCCTAACACCAAAATACAGAGTAAATTACTGACATGAGAGAATGCCCAATGATAGCTCCAAATCCTAGAGAACCCTTCTTTAGAATATCAAACAGCATGTTAGTGTACTATGGCTTATATCCCAGAAACAGGGCATGGCTTATGTTTCTATGGTCATAGCACTAAACGTACAGTGAATGGGAGAAAAAAAATCCTTTCAAGTATGGCCTTCATCATCATAGGAATCTGCATCGTATGGGACAGTGTAAAGTTAGAAAATAATAAGATGACCAAAAGGAATGCAGATCTGGCAAAGTACAAAACCAAACCAAGAAAAAAAAAAGACAGGGGTGGCAATTAGGTTTAGGATACCTAGTGTTTGGTAGTGCTGTTACATATATAGATTTATATTAAATAGAGAAAAATAGAAAAACATGAGAACATTTCCAACATAAAAAAAAGAAAAGCAAATGGGGCCTAGATAATATTCAAGATTGTTTATTTCATTTAGGCCACATTTTACAAACAGGAACGAAAACAACAAAGGGGCAAAAAGCAATTGGAAATATTAATAAAACCATTAGCGAACAGGTAAGAAGGGTAAGAATGATGCCATTGTAATCAAGACCTTGGGAGCAAACATCTGCAAAGTAAAAATCCAATAAGACTCTGTTTGTAACAACAGATCTGTCACCTCCATGACTCAAGGCTGGAATCTGATAGATGCCCATTCCTCTAAGTTCATGTGTTTGATGCTGAACTTTTGAAGTTTGTCAGAATTAATAGGATTTCGCTGACAATGGTTGTCATAGGCAACCCTGATATCACTTCCATATTTTTGAAAACTTAAACCACAGATGAGAGCACTGCAGATATTACAGTTATGCAAAACAATCTCCTGCGCTCAGGAGCTTAGTCCATATGTAAGTGGTGTAGCCAACCCTTTGGATAAAATATGGGAAGTCAAAGGTCTTGCTGCCCTCCTCAGAACAATGGGTGTCCTTAGAGCTGAAACATATAGGAAAACAGGGAGGCCGCACCAACCTTGTGCATTACCAAAGATAAAATTTATTTAAATAATAAAAGCAAGAGTCATACTCACAAACAAACGTTAAAAAAGGGCTTAACATTGCTCCAAGAATTTGGAACTGTGTCTTCTGGACACCTGCAACCTGGACCGGGTATTAGGAGGAACCAGATGGTATCGCAAATTCTTGGAGCTCTTGCTCTTACTTTTATTATTTAAATTAATTTTATCTTTGGTAATGCGCAAGGTTGGTGCGCCCTCCCTGTTTTTCTAGATATTACAGTTATGGCATTTATAGCAACCTTTCTTATCAGAGAATTTAAAAGTGCTTTTTTGCTATTTATCAACAGAATCAGATCAAACAAGAAGCTCTCTAAGGTTCCGTATGTTTATACGTTTGAAAATGTGTTTCCACTTCACAAAAAGGACTGATGTCACTTTTAGCCCTCATTCACACTATGTGCCATCTCACGTGTACGCGTGTTTCTCATTTCAACGGACTGCCCTACGTGCAATGAATGTGTCAGAGAAGCTCAAGTATCTTTTTTAGTTTTGCACAAGCATGTGTCTTGCATGCCGCATTTGTGGAGCCATTAATAATGAACACTTTTTTTGGTGTGTTTTTTGTGAACTCACAACTGTAGTGGGAGTGCAGCTTTAAGTGTACATGTACAGGATATATGTTAAAATATTTAATAAATCTTTCAGAAAGAAAGTCTTATGCCCCTTTATAAGGGATCCTGTTATTCTTAGAAAACTGTCCATCTTGAGTAGCTATTCTAGCAAATGAACGTGAGAGGACTTTATCAAGAGTATCGGGGCAATAAAATATTTATTGTCACATTTCGGCAATCTGAATCTCATAAGCACTAGAATTATGACAGATTTGGAGAACATGTATAAACTGGGAGAAGGGTAGATTACTCACCAGATGGCAAGAGTGAGAACTGGAATACTGTAATAAAGTATAGCTACCAGTAGATTTAATTTAAAAATTGGTTCCTAATTTGACATTTTCATGTACATTCAAAAATACAACATAAGACTCAGATACCTTAGGGTTCAATTCAATAATAGGAAAAATCTAATTTAACTAGAAAAAAAAGTCATCAAATTATTGTGCTCATCATTTCTAAATCACAAAATATCATCAATGTAGCGCTCCGGGAGAAGTCCTTTTGGTGACGAAACCGGTCAGGCTGAGGTATTGATCCATGTCCTTGCTTCTGGTTGAAAGTCCACGATCGTTACTGTGCCTACTTGGAATTGAATATGCTGTTTTTATCTTGCAAGCATGTAAGTGCAATACTTTTTAATAAAGCTCAATTGTAAAGGTTTTACACTGTTGGCATGTATCTCTTCATTGGGGTATGTCATTCGGTATCATGGTTTGAGACAAGAGGAGTGTCGGTTTATCCACTGGCTGTTCAAAGTGATACCCTTTGTCTTCTGTGTGCTGGATACTGACCGCTGATGGGATATATGAGATACATGAGCCCTCTTTGAGCCCCCCCCCCCGTAATAGGAGGTCAATGCTCTCTGGTAAGAGAACATCCATTAGTGTGGTGGGGAATTCACAAGGTGGAGGAACTTGTGTCTTGAATTCGAAAACCACACACATTTCACTTGTTTACTGATTATGGGACTGTTTCATTATTGTCATAATAGTGACACCTGGACTCACTGAACATTTATTTTTTTTTAGCGCAACACAACTTTTTATGTAGCACTTACCCCCGAAGGAGCTGCTGATATTTGATTGGGCCTGTTCTCTGCTATTCCACCCCCAATAAATTGTCTCAACCCACTTGACACAGCTGTGGAACAGTTTTGGTGTGAAGCTAAACAACAAAGGACAATCCCACAATAACAATATACCAATGATGTACCTCTACCATTACCTGGGTATCCATTCCACCTGTAGGAGAATGAACAACACTTCACACCAATTGTAATTAACCAGAATGTAATTTTACTGAGACTGGCATAAACAGTAGTTACAATAAATGCACCGTCACACAAACGTATTATGACAATGTGATAAGTATTCACAAATAATTAATAAGTAAAGATTTCTTAAATGACCCTTTCAAGCGTGTCTCCAAGTGGGACTAGTATCCAGAGTGACAATGCCTTGATACTTGGCACCTTCCCACTTCCAGTACGTTGCACTAATCACACTAATGCAAGGATATCGAACACAACACAGTATAGTTTGCTCAAAAGCTCCCCCTGAGGTATGATGTGGTCATTTGTTACTGTAACTGAACACAAGGCCTCTCAGTGAAAGTTATAGTCTCTGGTCTTCTGTCTTCTGCTTGCTGTTATATTGCAGTGTTTGTAATCCAAAGGTTTAACCAGTTGCTGACCGTCGCACGACAATGTACGTCGGCACAATGGCACGGGCAGGCATAAGGACTTACCTGTACGTCCTTGCCTGCCCGTGGGCGGGGGGACTGATCGGACCCCCCCGGTGTCTTCGGCAGTCGGATTATCGTCACGGGCAATCAGAGGTGAGGGGGAGGCCACTCATTCGTGGCTCCCCCCTCGCGATCGCCCCTGGCGAATGAAATGCCTCCTCGGCTTCTGTAATGTAAACAGAAGCGGAGGAAGTGATGTCATCTCTCCTCGAGCCGGTCTTTTCGTTCCGGCGCGGAGGAGAGAAGACATCAAGTAAGTTTGCACCAACACTACACTTCCAGTAGAACAGGCAGGCACACTTTTCACCCCCCCATCACCCCCCGATCACCCCCCTGTACTCCCTGTCACAGTGACACCAAAAGCAGTTTTTGTTTTTCTGATTATTGCACTGGTGTCAGTTTGTGACAGTTATAAGTGTTAGGGCAGTTAGGGTTAGCCCCCTTTAGGTCTAGGGTACCCCCCTAATAAAGTTTTAACCCCATGATCACCCCCCGTCGCCAGTGTCACTAAGCAATCGTTTTTCTGATCGCTGTATTAGTGACACAGGTGACGCTAGTTAGGGAGGTAAGTATATAGGTTCGCCGTCAGTGTTTAATAGCGACAGGGACCCCCATATACTACCTAATAAAGGTTTTAACCCCCTGATTGCCCCCTAGTTAACCCTTTCACCAGTGATCACCGTATAAGTGTTACGGGTGACGCTGGTTAGTTTGTTTATTATAGTTTTAGGGCACCCGTCGTGGATATCGGCGGTGATATCAGTTAAGTTTTAGGGTCAGAGGGGGGCGTGGCTTAGCCATGGCTGGCTAAAGACGTGGCGTGGTGAAGGAGCTCCTGTCCTGACCCGACCTATCCCGGCTTAACAGGCAACTTTCCATACATGGAGACGCGGCATGAGCTCTACTAGCCGCTACAGAACCAGGGCGACAACCAGAGGGACAAGTAAGCCAGCTACCCCACTCGGCATCCGAAGATACTTCAGAGGAGGGCAGGAGCTCTCTCCAGGCGCCATTGTGTCGGCCCCGCGTGCACTCCGTACGCCCTGTGCTGAGAACGGTACCATCATGTCACAGTCCTTTTCCCCCACACCCTCTCTGGAGACAAATCCACACATGGGGACCCCAGCTGCGTTCCGACCGGGGTCGGCAGACCCCCCACACAGCCAATTTCGTCTGAAAGACGACCTTCGCGCCATGTTGCAGGCCCTGCCCCCGAGAGCAGACATAGAAAGCCTAATACAGCGTGTGGAAGAAGCTCACAGGAGGGACATACAAGAGGTCAAAATGGAAATCCACACAATCAATACCCGTGTGACAGCTGGCGAAAATCTTACCTCCGCCCTGGAATCCCGGGTACTATCCTTGGAGCAGGTACGTGAGTCCCAGGCTATGGAGGTTCAAGAGATGCAGCTTCATATAGAAGAGATGGAAGATCGTAGCCGCCACAACAACCTGCGGCTGTGGGGGATCCCAGAAGCTACAGGTTCTGAAGACCTTGCAGAAATAGTAACCGCTATATTCCACAGGCTGCTGGAGACACCACCACCTACCTTAGAAATTGACTGGGTACATCGCACTCTAGGCCCGAGATCTACAGACCCCGCAAGACCTCGAGACGTACTTTGTCGCCTGCACCGTTATGCTCAAAAAGAGATCATCCTCCGAAAAGCTTGGGAAAATGGCGACGTCGATTTCGACGGAGCACATATCCAAATACTACCGGACATCTCCAGAGCGACCTTACAACACCGGGCTATGTTGAAACCAGCACTAGAAGCAGCTAGAAGCAGAGGATGCACTTACAGATGGGGTTATCCCCTGGCGGTGATATTCCGCTCCGCTGAATCATCATTCACATTGCGCTCACCGGCAGACCTCCCAGCCTTTTTCACCTTTCTGGGATCTGACCCGGTTCAAGTACCGAATTGGCTGATGAAGATACCGAGACCGACGGGCCGTACAAGTTTGAATGTGAACAGACCCAACCAGCCCACCCGCTCTCGGAGTCAGAGGGGTCGCTCTCGAGCCCCTAACACCAACAGGTCACGTGAGTCATGATTATACTACCTTTCTAACTACTTAGGGTCAAAATACAGGAGTTGATGCCATGACACTTTTAGTGCTATCCCCCCAAAAGCTGACACTTATCGGATGATAGACCCTTCCAGACTACCAGCCTACCATGCCTTGGTAGTGATCCCGGGACCCGGCAGAAAGCAGGCACCCTCATACTTTGATCTGCCGAGCATAATTCATGGCTTTAATGTCCACTCCCCCTGGATTTACTATATGGGGAAACTGTATTGCCCTACGGACTGAGATAGACCCCCCTGAAATAGTACCCGTGAACACTGGGATACAGTGGAAGCCATAGTCTTATGGCTCTTTCCCCACCCCCTTTTTCTTTTTCTTTATTTGTGCTACAGCTTTTGATTTTTGTTGTTATATTGCCTGATACTGTACCACAGGGAGAGATGATGTTGGGTAATGGAATGACTCATACCCTTCTACCATCCGTCGAGGTGTGCACAGATACACGACAGGAGTTCTCTTATCCTGGAAACTATACCTTGTGTCTATCCCATTGAAGGTTAAAAGCTAACCCATGGCTGACTACACGCTTATATGCCCATTTCCTAATGAGGATTGACTTACTGGGAAAAACTATCATATGGCGCATAACAGCCAACTACACACTCTAATAATTAAATTTTTCTTTCCTTACGAACTGACTGTCACCGCAAGGATAAGCAGACCCTCATCAAGACGGTTGGTGGGAGTTCCCCACCACTGCTACCAACGGGTAAACATGAACGCTTGTCTTTCACAAGGTATATTGCATTCATGTGTCTTATATGGGGGAGGGTAACAGTAGAATGTTGTGAAGGGATATCTTCTAGATACACATACTGGGGGGACGATTCAGTGAAATGTTCAACCTGCATATCTTATTTTATTATGTTTGATTTATTATGTTTGATTTTTGGTTTATACTGTTTATGTTGGACAGTTGTAAGGTCTATATCTGACCTCTCTATGTTATAAGTCCCATGCCTTTTCAACTTGTACCACATGCGCTGCCGGGAAGTTCATGCTTTGCCTACTCCAATATATATAAATAGAGCCGGGAGGGACACGGGCGGTACCCGGGAATCTCCCACGACCCTTGCTAGACACACTCCCACCTAGCCCACGCTCATAACTCAGGCCTCCCTGAAGAGCATGTAAGCAACATTTTGCTAATACGTTAGACCCTATACTAGAGGGCTGAACACCCTCGTTTTTCTTTTTCTTTCTCTTCTTTCTGCCTTTGAATGTAAAAGGACTTAATGTCCCTGAAAAACGTCGAATGCTGCAAAACGACATGAAACGCATAAAAGCAGACATCGTCTTGCTACAAGAGACACACTTTAGAGAAAATGCTTTTCCTATTTTAAAAAATAGATTCTACCCGACAGTGTACCATTCCACATACTCAGAGACCAAGTCTAGAGGGGTGTCCATCCAGATTTCAGCTAGAGTCCCTTGGTCTCTGCTTGCTATAGAAACAGACCCGATGGGAAGGTACTGTATCTCTTCCTTAAAGGCATGATAGGAGAAGTGAAAGTAACTATAGCCAATCTTTACGCTCCAAATTGCCAACAAGATGTCTTCACCAGGAAGCATCTTAAACTACTCCAAACTTTCTCAGAAGGCCAACTCATTATGGGAGGTGATCTTAATACTGCCCTGATCCCCTCAGAAGACACCTCGACGGGAATTTCTTCCACACCTCGAGGAGCACGTAAAATGATACATTCAGCTTTGCATACCGCACAATTGATAGACGTCTGGCGCCTCTTGCACCCTGTGGAGCGGGATTATACATTTTATTCCCGCCCACACCATTCTTATTCACACATAGACTACCTCTTTGTGACACATGGACAATTAAAGGCAGTCAGGGGCGCCACTATAGGATCCATCACATGGTCAGACCATGCCCCAGTCATGATGCGATATGCTTTGATGGACTTTCACAGGGGACAAAGGAAACCTTGGAGACTTAATGAGACCCTACTACAGGACCCGGAGATACTGGCTGATATAGCGAGGGAAATCACACATTAATTTCAAGCCAACAACTCCTCAGACGGTGACACGGGCCTAGTTTGGGAAGCCCACAAGGCAGTGATTCGGGGAATTCTCATAAAACATGGGGCGAGACTTAAAAAAATGAGGACTGCACAAATGACCTTACTAATTAACAAGCTACAGATGCTCGAAACCACACATAAACAGAACCAGACTAGTCAAATAGGAGCCGAGCTCGACACGATTCGTATGCAGATCATGGACTTACTTCACTTTAAAGCTAAAGCGGCACTGCAAATCTCCCGAAAAAAAGTATATGAATCAGGAAACAAATGTGGTAGATTGCTAGTACAATCCCTACGAGCACAAAAGTTAGCATCCTATATACCATACGTGACTTCCCCCGAAGGCCAAAAAATGAATCTACCCCAACAAATTACAAACAAATTCAAATCTTACTATGAGAAATTATATAACTTATCCACGACGCCACGGACACCGGAACAGATGACAGAATACCTAACTAACTCATTAATGCCCACATTACCGACTGAGACACGAGACATTTTAGAAGAACCTATTACATTGCCTGAAGTGCAATTAGTAATAAGTAACACAAAATCAGGGAAAGCTCCAGGCCCAGATGGCCTCACAATTCAATACTACAAATCGTTACTACCATCCCTGGGAAACCACTTGCTTAAACTGTTTAATAATCATAGTGAGGGGGACATGTTTCATAGTTCCACACTACAGGCCCAGATATCGGTCATTCCTAAGGAAGGGAAGGACCAGACACAATGCGGGAGTTACCGCCCAATCTCACTACTTAATACAGACCTCAAATTATTCACCAAAATAATAGCTACCAAACTACAACTACATCTGCCCCAGTTAATACATTTAGACCAGGTGGGGTTTGTACCAACCAGGGAAGCACGGGACAACACCATTAAGGTTTTGAACCTGCTCCACATGGCCAACATCACGAACACTCCGAGCTTCTTTATTAGCACTGAAAAGGCGTTTGACTGCGTAAACTGGTCTTTTATGTTTGAAACACTTCGACATGTAGGTATCGGCAATACCATGATGAGATGGATAAAAGCAGTTTATACGACACCGGCAGCTAGGGTCAGGGCGAACGGAGTAACATCAGACCTGTTCCCAATTACCAATGGGACGAGGCAGGGGTGCCCCCTCTCTCCCCTCCTCTTTGCCCTATCTATCGAGCCCTTCCTGTGCCACGTTAGACTAAACCCCAACATCTCGGGAGTAATGATTAACCAAACCCAATATAAGGTGTCCGCATACGCGGACGACCTTATGTTCTCCATTACGAAGCCAACAACATCACTCCCGAACCTGCTTAGGGAATTTGATATATATGGTACCCTCTCCAATCTGAAGATCAATCTCACCAAATCAGAAGCCATGGGGGTGGGAATACCACACTCAAGGCTTATACATCTCCAATCTAGCTTCCACTTGAATTGGACCAACACGGCACTGAAATACCTAGGTACACGGATCCCCCAAACACTTTCGAAGCTTTATACACTAAATTTCCCGCCACTATTAAAGACAGTCAAATCACTTTTAAATAACTGGGGCAAGGGACTACACTCCTGGTTGGGACGGTGTAACATACTAAAAATGTCCATACTCCCAAAGTTCCTCTATCTCATGCAGGCCTTGCCAGTAACCATACCCACAACCTATTTCAGGCAAGTACAGTCGACATTCACCGAATTTGTATGGGCCAAACAAAGACCACGACTTACAAACAGAATACTCGTCCTCCCCAAACAATATGGTGGTCTAGCACTGCTGGATGTCCGCACTTACTACCAGGCAGTTCATTTAGGAAGAATGGTGGATTGGTGTCGTCACCGTGAAACCAAACTATGGGCCCAAATGGAACAAGATCAAAGTACAGTGCCTCTCCGGAGGGCTCCATGGTGTTACTTAGACATGCCAATAGGGATTAAGAGACACCCACTAATAGGGACAACTACACAAATCTGTGCCAGGCTTATCTCACGGGCGGACCTGACCTCGTCGGACTCCCCTCTATACCCAATACTGGGGAACCCATTATTTACACCAGGCTTGCAGGATGCGGTCTTTGGAAGTCTGGCTGAGTCGGGTCTACATCAAGCATCTCACTTTAGCTCTGGAGGGCGCTGGAAAACAGCCACAGAACTCTCTGACCCCATGGGCCCATTTCGCCTGGACTTCCTGAGGGCGTCTCAGTTGAGCCATTTCCTAAAATCTATCCAACCTCCCACGAATATCCGAATTCTTACCACATTTGAAGAATTATGTTCCAACTCGGGGGTAGTATCAGACACGCTCTCTCTGACATACAACCTTTTAAATACACCACCGACGGACTTTGTCACACAGGGCTTACTTAAATGGGAAAAAACACTATACTGCAGCTTTAACATAACCAAGAGACAACAAATCCTCAGATTTACACACAAGTCTTCTATCTGCGCCAAAACTCAAGAGACAAACTACATCATTCTCACTCATTGGTACAGAACTCCAGCACTGTTGCACAAATTCTTCCAGACGACATCTGACCTCTGTTGGCGATGCCAGACAGAACCGGGGACACTACTGCATATTTTCTGGTCGTGTCCCAGACTGGTAAACTTTTGGCAAACAATACGGGAGACAGTACGAAAATTCACAGATTACAACATCAGGGATGATGACCCAGCATTCTTTCTCCTACACGCATCAGACATCCCTATAAAGACGTATAAAAATTCAGTGACCCGACACCTTCTGGACGCAGCTAAAGCCTGTATCCCACTACATTGGAAATCCACAAATCCACCAACCATAGACCTCTGGATGAAAAAGGTAGAGGAAATCAAAAGAATGGAAGACCTCATCCACACTGCACAAATCAAACAGGAGAAGTTCTCCAAAACATGGCAGCTGTGGAACATGTTTATATACTCAAGTGAAGGCCAAGCTATGCGAGAGGCTTCATTAACTAACTGACTTTTTTATTAGGTAAACTCAATTCCTAGCCTATACACACAGGGCAGATAACGACACTACAGTTACATCTCAGATGCACCTTACTGGGGTGCTCCATGACCGCAGTGAATGCTTCCCCTTACCCCCTCCTGCCCCCCCCCCCCTTCCCCCACTCACCTCCTCTCCCCTCATTTCCCCTCTTTCATTACTCTCTCTCTCCTACAATTCTTGAAAATGAAAAAAAAGGAAGGGAAGGAGCTCACGGGACTGTACTAACCTAGCATAGCGCACAATAGGAAGCATATAGGTTCCTCTCCAGGGTGGAGAGCCGAATGTCATTATGTATTAAGTATACATCTATCTTTCAAGAACAATACATATTGGTGTTCTGTGTAATTCGTTTGTTGACAATTTCTTGTATATTGTACTGTATCGGTCCATGTGGGCCTCCTTTTCTGTTATGAATAAAAAAAAAAAAAAAAAAGTTTTAGGGTCAGATAAGGTCTGCGTCGCCCCAGGCAGCGTCAGGTTAGCGCCAGTACCGCTAACACCCACGCACGCAGCATACACCTCCCTTAGTGGTATAGTATCTGAACGGATCAATATCTGATCCGATCAGATCAGCGTCCCCAGCAGTTTAGGGTCCCCAAAAACGCAGTGTTAGCGGGATCAGCCCAGATACCTGCTAGCACCTACGTTTTGCCCCTTGGCCCAGCCCACCCAAGTGCAGTATCGATCGATCACTGACACAAAACACTAAGCACACATAATTGCAGCGTTCGTAGAGTCAGGCCTGATCCCTGCGATCGCTAACAGTTTTTTGGTAGCGTTTTGATACAGTCGCTGACAGTCAGGAGCTTTTTTGCCTGTGAGTCTCACTAATGTACCACTAAATTTAGAGCCCAAAATGGCAAATCGAAGGTACACTAGTGAAGAGGCCTACACGTGACATGACAGATAGTAAAGAGGAAGTCACTCATCTGTCAGATTCAGGCTCAGAATACAATCCTGTAGACGGTAGCGGCTCCATGACAGATAGCTCTGACGACGGAGTTGTGGTCCCTGCCAAGGTCAGGCGTACCAGAGCCCAAACTTCTTCTTCTGTCCTTGATGTGCAAGAACCGCAGGGCTCTTGTATGGAGCAGAGTAGTACTAGCGCCGCTATTCCTTCTGGTGAACTGGCAAGCAAAAGCGACCTAGTACACCCTGGTCGTACATCCAGCACTGTAGTATCACGTGGTGACGTGGCGAGTCCCATAAGTGCAGTTCAAGCTGGCGAGGTGGCAAGCACAAGTAGTGTCCCACTGCCACCAAGAAGACGAACACAGGCCTGTCGTGCCCATAGTGCCCTTCCTGCTGCATTCGCCAATCCTAATTGGGAACCCACCACTTCTGCAGCACCCGTACTTCCCCCATTCACTGGCCAACCCGGAATTCAGGTGGAAACAGTTGATTTTACGCCACTTGATTTTTATTCACTGTTTTTCACCGAAGATCTCTATAGATCTATTGTGGACTAAAGCAATTTATACGCTGGTCAACACATCGCCACTATTCCCCAGTCCTCCCTTGCCAGAGATTGGAGACCAATTACGGTCTCCGAATTTAAGCTCTTTCTGGTCCTTTCCCTCAACATGGGCATAACTAAAAAGAGTGAGTTGCGGTCATATTGGTCCACTGACCCAATTCACCATATGCCCTTGTTCTCTGCCTCCATGACCAGGGCACGATACGAGCAGATCTTGCAGTTCATGCACTTCAACAACAATGAACTCTGTCGTCCTCGTGGAGACCCTGAATATGATCGGCTCTACAAAATTCGGCCCCTCGTAAACCACTTTAACCAACGTTTTGCAGACTTGTTTACTCCCCATCAAGTTGTCTGCGTTGATGAGTCCCTGATTAAATTTTCTGGCCGCTTGTCATTCAAACAGTACCTTCCCAGCAAGCGTGCCAGATACGGGGTCAAGATGTATAAGCTCTGTGACAGGGCCACAGGCTATACATGTAGTTTTATGGTTTACGAGGGCAAAGATAGTCATGTAGAGCCGACAAACTGCCCTGACTACATAGGAATCGCTGGCAAGATTGTGTGGGACTTGGTGTCACCTTTATTCGGAAAGGGGTACATTTATATGTGGACAATTATAACACGAGCGTGCCACTTTTTAGTCACCTTTTTGATCATCAAATTGGAGCATGTGGCACCATGCGACCTAATCGTCGGGGCTTTCCCCAGGGGCTTGTAGATTCCTATCTTAGGCTGGGGGAGAGAGCCTGCTTGTGATGTAATAATTTGCTCGTTATGAAGTGGAGGGACAATAAGAATGTTTTCGTTCTTACCTCTCTTCATGCAGACACGACGGTCCAAATTACTACAGCGACTGGTGTTGTGGAGAAACCCCTCTGTGTCCACGAATATAACCAAAATATGGGAGGGGTGGACCTCAACGACCAGTTGTTGGCGTCGTACCTAGTTGCCCGTAAGGCCAGATGCTGGTACAAAAAAGTGTCTGTATACTTATTTCAATTGGCTTTGCTGAACGCTCATGTGCTATACAAAGCTTCAGGACAGACTGGATCCTTCCTTAAATTCCAGGAAGAGATCATCAGAGCCCTTCTGTATCCAGACGGTGTTCCACCTCACCTTCCCCAACCAGATGCATTAAGCCGGCTGCATGAGAGGCATTTCCCTTATGTCCCCCCGAGTACCCCTACCCAACGAGCCCCCCAAAGAAAATGTGTCTGCAGAAAGCGCGGATATAGGCGTGACACCCGCTATTATTGTTCCTCCTGTCCTGGAAATCCTGGTCTTTGCATTGGTGAATGTTTTGAGCACTACCATACACTAGTTGAGTTTTAGCGTAGGTTACAGCATTGCACAGACTAGGACACACTTTCACAGGGTCTCCCAAGATGCCATCGCATTTTGAGAGACCCAAACCTGGAACCGGTTACAGTTATAAAAGTTACAGTTATAAAAAAAATGTAAAAAAAAAAATACACAAAAAAAATATAAAATAAAAAAAACAAATAGTTGTTGTTTTATTGTTCTCTCTCTATTCTCTCTCTATTGTTCTGCTCTTTTTTACTGTATTCTATTCTGCAATGTTTTATTTTTGTTATGTTTTATCATGTTTGCTTTTCAGGTATGTAATTTTTTTATAGTTTACTGTGTTTTATTGTTAACCATTTTTTTGTTTTCATGTACGCCATTCAGCTGCAGCGCAGATTTATTTATCTTGACAGCAACAGCGTTTGCTCCCACGATACATAAAGCCGTGACTCCAGCGCTGTCGGAGGTGATTTCACCACCACAGTTACATACTTCAGCATATATGCCGAAGCGTGGGGGCAGCAGTGGGCGGAGGAGCGATTTGCTCCTACCTTTTGCGGGAGGATGCCCCCATGCTTCGGCATATATATATTTTAGGCACAGGTTGCGTTAAATGTTTTATTTTTTACTATGTTTTTTTGTATTTGCTTTGCAGGTATGGTAAGTCTTACTGTTATACTGTAATATTACTTTGTTTTATTGTTAACCATCATTTGCTTAGCAGGTAAGCCATTCAGTTGCAGCGTGGATTTATTTATCTTGACAGGAACAGCGTTTGCTCCCACGATACATAAAGCCGCGACTCCAGCGCTGTCGGAGGTGATTTCACCACCACAGTTACATACTTCAGAATATATACCGAAGCGTGGGGGCAGCAGTGGGCGGAGGAGCGATTTGCTCCTACCTTTTGCGGGAGGATGCCCCCATGCTTCGGCATATATAAACGGTGCATATATGCCCATCATTAGAAGTGGGTGGATGAAGGGAGGTATTCCAATGGTGGGCAACCCACCAATCAATCTCTTTTTTTCGTTCAGCCCACAGGCTGCATGAAAAAAAAGTTTTCAATATATGCCCAACAAGGACCAGCAAGGTACTGGTATGTTGCTGGACTTTAAGTGGTAATACCAGAATGATGCCTGCAGGTTTAGGTATCATCTTGGTATCACTCTTTTCAGCCAGCGGTCAGCTTTCATGTAAAAGCAATCCTAGCAGCTAATTAGCCTCTAGACTGCTTTTACAAGCAGTGGGAGGGAATGCCCCCCTCCCACCGTCTTCCATGTTTTTTTCTGGCTCTCCTGTCCCAACAGGTAACCTGAGAATGTAGCCCTTGATTCAACCAGCTGACCATAGAGCTGATCAGAGACCAGAATGGCTCCAATCATCTCTATGGCCTAAGAAACCTGAAGCCACGAGCATTTTATGACTTAGATTTCGCCGGATGTAAACATCGCCATTGGAAAATTGGGAAAGCATTTTATCACACCGATCTTGGTGTGGTCAGATGCTTTGAGGGCAGAGGAGAGATTTAGGGTCTAATAGACCCCAATTTTTTTCAAAAAAGAGTACCTGTCACTACCTATTGCTACCATAGGGGATATTTACATTCCCTGAAATAACAATAAAAATGCTAAAAAATAAATGAAAGGAACAGTTTAAAAATAAGATAAAAAAGCAAAAAAAAAAGCAAAAAAAAAAAAAAGCACCCCTGTCCCCCCCCGCTCTCGTGCAAAG
This sequence comes from Aquarana catesbeiana, assembly GCF_042186555.1. Lineage (NCBI taxonomy): Eukaryota > Metazoa > Chordata > Amphibia > Anura > Ranidae > Aquarana > Aquarana catesbeiana. The sequence continues at coordinate 227,932,580 of NC_133328.1, forward strand.
GCGAACGCAAGCGTCTGTCTGGCGTCAAATGTAAACAGCAATTGCACCATGCATGTGAGGTATCACCGTGAAGGTCAGATCAAGGGCAGTAATTTTAGCAGTAGACCTCCTCTGTAAATCTAAAGTGGTAACCTGTAAAGGCTTTTAAAGGCTTTTAAAAATGTATTTAGTTTGTCGCCACTGCACGTTTGTGCGCAATTTTAAAGCATGTCGTGTTTGGTATCCATGTACTCGGCCTAAGATCATCTTTTTTATTTCATCAAACATTTGGGCAATATAGTGTGTTTTAGTGCATTAAAATTTAAAAAAGTGTGTTTTTCCCAAAGAAATGCATTTGAAAAATCCCTGCGCAAATACTGTGTGAAAAAAAAAATGAAACACCCACCATTTTAATCTGTAGAGCCTTTGCTTAAAAAAATATATATATATAATGTTTGGGGGTTAAAAGTAATTTTCTTGCAAAAAAAAAAAATTTCTTCATGTAAACAAAAAGTGTCAGAAAGGGCTTTGTCTTCAAGTGATTAGAAGAGTGGGTGATGTGTGACATAAGCTTCTAAATGTTGTGCATAAAATGACAGGACAGTTCAAAACCCCCCCAAATGACCCCATTTTGGAAAGTAAACACCCCAAACTATTTGCTGAGAGGCATGTCGAGTTCATGGAATATTTATATTGTGACACAAGTTGTGGGAAAAAGACAAATTTTTTTTTTTTTTTTTGCACAAAGTTGTCACTAAATGATATATTGCTCAAACATGCCATGGGAATATGTGAAATTACACCCCAAAATATATTCTGTTGCTTCTCCTGAGTTCGGGGATACCACATGTGTGAGACTTTTTGGGAGCCTAGCTGCGTACGGGACCCCGAAAACCAAGCACCGCCTTCAGGCTTTCTAAGGGTGTAAATTTTTGATTTCACTCTTCACTGCCTATCACAGTTTCGGAGGCCATGGAATGCCCAGATGGCACAAACCCCCCCCAAATGACCCCATTTTGGAAAGTAGACACCCCAAGCTATTTGCTGAGAGGTATGGCGAGGTGTGGCTTTCTTTTATTTTTTGTTTCCTTCTTTTTGTATTTCCCAAATCCTTGCAAATTGCCCCCCTAGGAAAGCTTATAAAGAGACTGAACAATATTCTCTTTTTAAGCCTGAAGTAAACCGATTTGTTGCATCACTAAGCAACTGCAAACCTCCTGGCAAGCCTCTCCACAAGATAATTGCATAAGGGAGTTTACCCACAAAAGCAATATTAAAGGAGAAGTAGGGCCAAAGCTCTTTTGGCCGTACTTCTTCTTGGAATCACAGGAGTGAACTTAGTTCTGCACTCCTGTGACCCAGATTCAACTGATAGCAAGCTTTAACGACAACTGGCTTAGCCTCTCAGCATGCCGCTGAGAGCCTTAACCATCTGCTCCCACCCACTCCACAGTCCAGTGCTCTAGTGAGTGCTGGAGGGGCAGAGCACAGAGCTGTGACTGACAGTCACCAATATGTGCTCAGAGCGGAGCTGAGAACTGAGTGATCAGCTGTCTTTGATCGCTCAGTTCTTGGTGTAGAGGCGGCAAGGGAAAGTTGCAGCATCGGATCGATGCTGCCTAAACATACGGGATTAGGTATGTTTATTTTTTCTTATTCTTCACTTCTCTTTTAACTTTAGATTATTTTCTCATCATCATAAACATGTTTTTATAAACATTTTACTAGAAAACCTTTAGAACAACTCTACCTTGAGGAAGTATGTGGATTACCAGTGTCTATCAGGGCATTATTTGTGTTAGTGGCCTTTACATTTTTTAGCGCCTGAAAAGTGCCTCTCATGCCTCCCCAGTGTGAAAGCCCGAGTGCTTTCACCCTGGGGTGGTGCGCTTGCAGGACAGGAAAAAAGTCCTGCAAGCAGCATCTTTGTGGCGTTGCCGGAGGGATACACCGTTCTGAAAACGCACTGCCCACTGAAATAAATGGGCAGCACCGCCGAAGCGCCTGCAAAGAGATTCGGCAGCGCCGTAACACAGGCGCTTTTAACCCTTTCTTCGGCCGCAAGTGGGGGTTAAAAGCCCCCCCGCTAGAGGCCGAAAAGCGCTGCTATAACAGCGGTAAAGCGCCGCTAAAACTAGCGGCACTTTACCGCTAACGCCGACACCGCCCAGTGTGAAACCACCCGGGCTTTCACACTGGGGAGGCATGAGAGGTGTTTTTCAGGTGCTTTACAGGTGCTATTTTTAGCGCTAAAACGCCTGAAAAGCGCCCCAGTGTGAAAGTGGTCTAACTGTTGTGGCCATGTGCACTGCACTATGCACGCTACAAAGTCATAGTCCATCTTGGGAGCGGGAAAGAGAGGGTGGCTACATTCCTACATATAATAGGACGATGGAGAACAAAAAAATAAAAGGAATTTGGAGGAGCCTGAGATCAATAGAAGGCGCTTTTCTGAGTTCAGAATGCATACTTGAATAGAATTGTTTTTCCACAATCTTATTTTATTGATATTTTAAACACAATGATGTCCATTAAACAAATGCAAAGCAAAAATAGAATGGCAGGTAATCCAATAAGACTAATGCCACACACGGCCGGACTTGCCAACGGGCTAAACTCCGTCGGTATTTCCGACGAAAAGATTTAGAATATGTTCTATATCGGAGTCTGTCGGAAATGCCGACAGAAAAAGTCAGATGGGGCATACACACAGTCGGAATGTCCGACCGAAAGCTCCCATCTGACTTTTTCTGTCGGGAAGTCCGGCTGTGTGTACACGGCATTAGGGAATTATAATAGATGAATACTCAAATTTACCGTATATATTGGTTTACATGATTACATCCCTAGAGTCTAGCATCTGTATTATACACCAGCTTCTAACTTTAACCACTTGCCACCCACTCACCCATAGTACTTGTACAGTACTTTATGACCAGGCTCAGCAATGTAAATATATGTTGCCTGGCTCATGCACACTGGCGCACATTTTGCTGTCCTATTAACTGCTGTGTCCTGCGGTTCCCTGTACCCGGCCATGTGCAACACAGAAAAAAAAATCCCTGATCTCCTCCCCCAAGTATTAAAGTGTCACTATAAAAATAGTAAAAAAAAGTTTAAAGAAAAAAGTTTAAAAAACTAAACATTTTTTTTTCTTTTTTTACATACTGTTACCAGTCAGTGTGTGGAAAAAAACAAATTTTATTTAATCTCTTCATTTTCCAAAAAATTGTGACAAAAAACTTCAAACTCTCAACATAAAAAAAAAACTCTCCATGCCTCTTACTAAATACCTCAGACTGACTACTTTCCGAAAAAGGGTAATTTGTACCGTCATGTCAGCTTAGGGCCACAAAAAATGAGAGGCTGTCAGTACATTAGAATTGATCAGTTTTGAAATATATATATACCATAGTTTGTGGATTCTATAACTTTCACACAGACTAAATAATTTTGATTTTGATTTTTTTTTTATGCACGGCCGCTGCATGGGCGGGGGACATGATGTGCTTGCCCGGCGGGTTCAATCGCCAGCATGGGGATTTGTGTATGTAAACACACAAATCCCTGTGCTGTTAGGGCTGAGGAGACATGTCGTTTGTTCCTACTAAGTATCCCCATATAGTTAGAACACGCTGAGGGAACACACATTTAACCCCTTGATCGCCCCCTAGTGTTAACCCCTTCCCTGCCAGTGACATTTACACAGTACTCTCTACTTTTTATAGCACTGATCGCTGTATAAATGTCAATGGTCCGAAAAATGTGTCAAAAGTGTCCAATTTGTCCACCGCAATGTCGTAATACCGCTAAAAAATTTCAGATCACCGCCATTAATAGTAAAAAAAAAAATGCCATAAAAATGACATCTTTTCCATAGTTTGTAGACGCTATAACTTTTGCGCAAACCAATCAATATACGCTTATTGCAATTTTTTTTTTTTTACCAAGAATATGTACCAAAAATATGTAGAAGAATATATATCTGCCTAAACTGATGAAGAAATTTGTTTTTTTAAAAATAAATTTAGGGATATTTATTATAGTAAAAAATATTGTTTTTTTTTCAAAGTTGTCGCTCTTTTTTTGTTTATAGCGCAAAAAATAAAAACTCTTGGAGACTACTCTGCAGAAACTCCAAAATGTTAGATACTGAAGGAGATCCAAGGTCCCAACCCCTTTCCAGATCCGGTGATAGGTTACATTCGTTCTGACGATCCTGTAATAATGTCATTAACTATATCCTCCTGCGGTTCGGGTGTCAGGCCCCACTCTGCAGAAGGAGATTTTGACAAGGAGGCAGAGGGATTGGTGATCTCAACTTTATCCTTCAAGCCAGAGGGAACCACAGCTCCCTGAGCCAGTAAGATAGGACTACTATTGCTGTGACCCTTTTTTGTTGAATCTTCAGCAGGATTTTGAGAGCCAATGGAAGCGGCGGGAACACATACACCAAGGGGAAGTTCCAAGACCTGGATAGAGCACCCTGACCCAATGCCTGTGGATACTAGGTCCGGGAAAAGAAGCAAGGCAGTTGACAATTCTCCAATGCCATAAGATCTATCGAAGGCGTCCCCCAGACCCTGAAGATCTTGCGTAGGTACTTGGGGTTGAGGCCCCATTTGTTGTGATCCCCAAAGCCTCGACTCAAGCGATCTGCAAAAACATTGCCAGACCCTGGGAGTTAAGATGCTGTAAGAGAGCCAAGATACTTCTCTGTGCATAGGAAGATTGACATGCCACCTGAAGGAGGGGGTGACTTCTTGTGCCCCTTTGATGAGACACATAAGCCACCGTAGTTTTGTCATCCAAAAGAATCTTGACAGCTCGACCTCGCAACATAGGTTGGAACACTAATGCCCTGTACACACGATTGGACATTGATCGGACATTCCGACAAGAAAATACATGGATTTTTTACGACGGATGTTGGCTCAAACTTGTTTTGCGTACACACGGTCGCACAAAGTTGTCGGAATTTCCAATCGCCAAGAACGCGGTCACGTACACCACGTACGACGTGACTAGAAAAGGGCAGGTCCGAACCAAGCGCAGCACCCTTTGGGCTCTTTTTGCTAATCTTGTGTTAGTAAAAGTTTGGAGAGAGACGATTCGTGCTTTTTCAGACTTGTGGCTTTCAGATCGTTTTCTACTGTTCAGTTTGTGCTTGTGGGTTTGTATCTGGTCTTGCCGCGAGTTATGTGTGACTCTGTCATTGTGTTCTTGTTAGTTTGTTACTGTTTTTCAGGTCGCTCTTCACAGGCCTTGCTGTTCTTCAGTGCGTTCTGTTACTTCATTCTGAGCAGCCGACCGTTTTCTAGCCATGTTGCGTATACGTACTCCTCGTAGAGTTCGTGCTGTAAGGGGACTTGGTGTTGGGGTCCTTACCTTGACACAAGTCCAGTCCATGAACAGGGTGGGGAGGAGTTCATGGACCAAGAATTGGTTGCTCCAGCGTGACCAGTTCTGTCATATGCCTTTGCTCTGTGAGATCCGTGAGAATAATCCTGATGATTTCAGGAACTTTCTCCGGATGACGGACCCCGTATTTCACCGTTTGTTGGCTTTGCTGACCCCTTATACCCTTATATTAGCAGGCAGGATACCTGCATGAGGCAAGCCATCACTCCGGAGCAGAGGCTCGTCGCCACCCTGCGGTACTTGGCGACGGGGAGAAGCCTGCAGGACCTCAAGTTCTCGACAGGCATCTCCCCCCAGGCTCTGGGGATCATTATCCCAGAGACCTGTTCTGCCATCATCCAGGTCCTGCAGAAGGAGTATATTAAGGTAAGATTTTTATCCTTTAACATCACATTTTATTGTATTTAATGTTTGATAATATATTGTATTTCTTTCCTCATTCCCTATCTACCATGATTGTAATATGCTGTGAATGCCCCCTTTGTCCTCATGCATGCTGGATTTTTATGTAATTATTTTTTTTGTCCTTCATACATATTTGCCTTCACTTACCTCCCCAGCATGCTCTCCTGACCCTATATTCACCTCATGTAGTCACTTAACAATGTATTTTATCAGCTCCATAATAGTGCTTTACCCCAAACACCCCCTAAAATGTTTTAAAATGTGATTTGTGCTTAAAATTCAGGCAGAGTGCCCGAGGCTTTTTTTTGGGGTCCCCAAATCAGTTAGAACCCTCCCTCCCCCCAACAGTTAAGTCAGCTGATACCAATTCTCTATCTATCCTCATTAATCTATCTGCTGACTTTGCCAAACCCATACACACTATACCCATCTCTTTTGTGGTCAGATGTATGGATGAATTCCCCAAAGCATGTAGTGCAAGGGCCTGCCTAAATACTTTCAAATGGTAATGTTTAAAGTTTTTGTATACTATTATTATCTTGATAGGTAATAGCAGAATGTCCAAATGTGCTCAAATGTGTATAATGTATATTTATATGTTTGTATTCTGACACTTCTTACCTGTCCAGTGGGCTGTCAATAGTGTAAGTAAGGAGGGGCTGGCCAAAGTAACACACATTATTTAGGCATTCATCTCTCAATGAAGTGGAGAGGGTTACCTGTCCAAGAGCCCCCCCCTATAATGTTAGAAATGGCCCATGAGAGGGGGGGAGGGGGAATCTGGTAGGTGTACCTTATACCTTGGTCTTTCCAGACTCCCTAAAATAAATGTTATACTGATGTTGGGCAAGAATTTTTGTGTCTAATCTGCTTTCCCTGTTTAGGTTCAAAATGATTAATTTTTTTTTCTTGTTTGACTCTTCCAACCCACAAGAAAGGCAGACTGTGGCCTCCCGCTTTGCCCAGTGGTGGGACTTTCCTAACTGCAGAGGGGCAATTGACGTCCACATCGTCCCACCACCCAACTCGTGGTCATACTATTATAATTATAAGGGGTTCAATAGTATTGTGATGTTGGCAGGGGTGTCGGCTACTTACGAGTTCCTGTATGTGGACGTGGGGAAGAATGGCCGGATGTCCGATGGTGGAGTCATCGCCCAGACGGAGTTCTACAGGCGTCTCCAGAATGGCAGCTTGGACTTGCCACCTCCAGAAGACAATGTGGAAGGACTCCCATTCGTCTTTGTTGCTGATGAAGCGTTTGCGCTGGGGGACCATCTTATGTGGCCATTCCCGATGAGGACCCTCACCCCGGACCAGACTGTTTTTAATTTACCGACTGGCCAGAAGAGTGGTGGAGAACACATTTGGAATCATGGCCAGCCGGTTCCGCCTATTTCTTACACCCATACACATGGCGGAGTGCAAACTGAATCATATTATCCTGGCGTGCTGTGTTCTACACAACTATTTACGGCAAAATTCTGCCAACTATGCTGGCTTAGTTGGGCCTGAGGCCGCAATTCATAATGAACCAACCCTGACGGCGCTTGAAAGTGCCCGTCCTGGCTTGCCCCCCCCGAGTGCCCGTGAGGTCCGTCTAAGATACCTTGATTACTTTCCGGGTAGGGGGGCCATCAATATGCCAGACAATGTCTGAAACATTTTTAATATAAAAAATTAATTTGAACTAATAAAATCTTTGGTGACATTTACTGCTTGTGTTTCTTTTAACTGACCCTGACAGAAATGTGGTGAGTCCTGAAAATGGCATGGTTGTGTAACATTACAAAGCACTGTTGGGTGTTATTTACTAAAGGCAAAGACACTTTGCACTACAAGTGCAGTTGAAACTGCACTTGTAGTGCAAAGTGGATTTGCCCTTAGGAAATAACCCCCATCGTCACAGAAAACACCAATTTGAGCACAACAAATTTTTGTGGGCGTTCAAACAATAATCCACACATTCTTGAGTATCAATCTTTTTTATACCAGCACAATCACTTGTGCATTTATAAAAGGTTTTTAAAACAAACCAACATGTTTGTTGTATAACAATTTTTTGGGTCACATTACTAAAAGTAGAAATGTCCATTTAAGATAAAACAGGCATGTTTAAAAACAACAAGAAAGACACAAATCTGGAACTTACAAAGTTCAACTTTTCAAGAAATTGAAGGCAATATCAGACATGAGTATTTCTAAACTGTGTTTTATATTGCGTTCAGATGAGGTGAAGTCACCCCTGGAAAAGCCAAATTTGAAGATGCACACAAATTGCCGAATGTCAACATGTGCTAGCTGCCATCACGGGGGATCAAGGGACGTGTTTTGGGGGTGCAACCCCTTCCTCACATCTACTTTGTTATTGAGGAAGGGGTTGCACCCCCAAAATGCGTCCATTGATCTCCCGTGATGGCAGATAGCACATGTTGACACACTGTGTGCATCTTCAAAATTTGGCTTTTCGAGAATATGTCAAAAAATGTTAGAAATTTTTAGAGCCCAAAACGCACAAAAAAGGGAAGGGATTTGGAGGTGTTTTAAACTCTCCCTAAAACATCAATGATGTTCTTCATTTTTTTTTGAACATCATTGTTGTTTTTCTGGATGTTTTCTAAGTCCCTATTACACCCCATGATCTCCTCGATCAGGATCTGTGCACTTTCACAGGTGAAATGATCTGGATCCACAACATCACGGTCACCTAAAAAGATAGAAACAAAAACACACCATGTATTATAAATATGCCGGCATCCATCTCTTACCTGAGCCTGTGGTCGCAGATACTCACCTGTGTGTGGTGACAATTTCCACCACATCTCCTTCCTCCTCCTCCTGTTGTGTTTGTGGGATTTCCCCTTCTTCCTGAGGTGGGGGGTCCGTTGTCTCCTCGGATGAGGGGTATCCTCCGAGTCTTTTCTCCCCTTTGTAAAAAAAATATGTATACTTAGCACACAGATATTTGATGGCAGAAATAGGAATATGAAACATCGCTTGGAAGTGGGGTACAATTGTCTGTTTTTGCAGAGTTCCAAGATTAAGAAATTTTTTTGTCCTTTGTCAAGCTTGAATACTTACCTGTTTTGTACAAGCTTCACAGATGGAGTCACCCCTATAGTATACACTGGAGCACCTGTGTGGGACCCCTAATAAAAAAGGGTGTTCTTGTGTCCCACACTAGTGCTCCAGCGTCCAGATGTGTAAACAGCTGCTGAGTGTCCTCTCCTTACCCAGAATCTAGTTTGCATTTCATTCTAGTTACAAACCCATCTACACAACCAAATTATTTTAAGAGAAGTAGGCCATAAAAAATCTATTCAAATGCATATGGCCAAAAAAATGGTGTTTTCTAGGCCGAACGAATAATGTTTCATACGAACGAATAATGTGCCCATGAACATGAAAGTTGCCATTTTAAACTGTACAACAGTTAAGAAAAGCACATGGAGCAGAACGAACTTAATAAAAGTAAAGAATAGGAACACAGCACAACTACTTACTTTTTTGCAGCACTCTCCTGATCTTTCTGTACTGCTCATGCTCCCTTAATTTCAGGTCCGGCCACCGCTTCATGAGCTGATCTTTCGATCGTCGTACCCCAAAATTCCAGTGCAGACTTTTGACCACTTTCGCCATGATCTTGGCCTTTCTGACATTGGGGTTGGGGTAAGGTCCATACTTCCTGTCATAGCCGGCCTTCTTCAGTATTTCCACCATCTCCAACATCTCCCCAAAGGACATATTTGAGGCCTTAAATCGTCTCCTTCTGGATCGAGACGTTTCAGGCTCTGGGCTTTCCTTCTCCTCGTTGCTGTAATTAGCACGCACCTGTGTCTCCACCATGTGCTCTTCCCCCACTGCGCTGAACGAGAAGGGGCGGGGAATAGACTAGAAAGAACGTCAGGGGCGGGTGGAGTTTCACGCATGCACAGTGTATATAAAGCGTAACACGCGTGCGTAGTACGTACGATCTGTGAGCGGAGGAAGGAGTATCGGAGGCGCCAATCGTAATAACGAAGGTAAGATCTAAACTTGGGTCTATACTGCTTCTAGATCGAGGCCTATATTGTAACAAGATTTGGAGAGTTTCGCCTGACATTAGGGTTTGTCTTGTGTTGTGTCTTGCAGATAAAATGGATGGCTTCAATGACCACAACTTCCTCCCCCTGTTCATAGACAAGTACAGGGAGCTGCCTTGTCTGTGGCAGGTCAAACACCCGCATTATAATCATAAACAAAAGAGGCAGACAGCGCTGGAGAAACTGCTTGGGTTGGTGAAGCCGGTGGTCCCCACGGCAACCATCCCCTATTTAAAAGCCAAAGTTGGTGGCCTGAGGAGCACATATCTTAGGGAGCGCAAGAAGGTCACAGATTCCCAGAGGTCCGGAGCTGCAGCAGATGACATTTATGTCCCCAGACTGTGGTACTATGAGAGACTGCAATTTCTGTCAGACCAGACTGGAGTCAGGGAATCCCTCTCCACTCTTCCTTCCACTCTTCCTTCCACCCCAGCTGAGGCTTCCGATGTCCAATCTGGGACTTCCAGCCAGCCAGGAAGAAGTGGAGGAGCCCAGCTGGAGCCAGGTATAGCATTCTTCTACAGATTTCTGGGCAATCAATAAATGATGTTTACTAGATGTTATTATTGATAACTAATTGCTGATTTAATAAAGTGTTTTACATATCAATAGACAGTAGTGGGCAAAAATAATTGGGACAAGAATGAAAAATGCTGGACTCAGAATGATAATGTGTTATATTTGTTAACATTCAATTTGCAACAATCATGAGGTGAAAATTGTGTGTGATTGATGACTAAAAAACTAAAACTATTTCCCTTTTTCATACACAGGAAGACCTCAGCCAGGACGAGGCTGTAGAATGTGCCACACAGGAGGAGGCTGTGGAATGTGGCAGCCAGGAGGAGGCGGGGGTTAGTGGTAGCCAGGAGGAGGCGGGGGTTAAGTGGCAGCCAGGAGAAGCCTGGGCTCAGTAGGAGCCTGACAGAATCGCAGGTTCCTCCCCTCTGCCTTCCAAACAAAAGACCCAGGAAGGGGAGTCGCGTGCAGTATTCAGCACTCAGGCTGATTCAGTAGGCTTCTGCGTCCCTCAGAGCCACCCCCACTCCTGAAGAGGCCTTTGCCTGCATGGCTGCCACCAAACTGCAGGGCATGCAGGAGGGCCAATGCCTCCTGTGTGAGGACCTTATTTATAAAGTCTTAACTAAGGGGGTGAGGGGGCGAAATCACACACATAACCCACCTGAGTGAGTTGGACCATCCTCCTCCTCCTCCTCCTCCTGCCACAATTCCACCACCAGAGCCACAGCGTGGAAGGAAGCGTGGAAGGAAGACCAGAGAGTGATGACCTGGGTTCAGTCTGGTCTGACAAAAGATGCAGGCTCTTGTATGACCACAGCCTGGGGACATACATGTCATCTGCTGCTTTTATGATCTCTGGGACTTCTGGACCAGACTGCACTCCCTTAGATATGGACTCCTCAGGCCACCAATTTTGCCATGAAATAATTGATGTCTGCCCTGGGGGCCAAAGGCTTCACCAATTTCTGCTGTTTCTCCAGCGTTGCCTGCCTCTTTGGTTTGGATACCTTAATAAAGGAATTTTTGTTTCAATTATGCCTCGTTTCCACTGAGCGGATTGGTTTGGTTCAGTACGCTATTTTGGGTGTTTCCATTATGAAAGCGGCCCATACAACCGAACCGTACTGCTCCATTCAGGGTCCTGCTTCAGATGTGGGGCCATAGAAAATGGAACGGTTCGGTTAGGGCGGAGCTACAATACATTCCACTGATTGGCTGACAGAAAACCCTCTGCTGTGCTATGCTGAGGCATTTTTTCTAAACCCTGTATGGCCCCTTGTGGTCCCACTTGCAGTGGAAACACTCACCAGAATAGACCGGACCATTCTAGGCCGTTCAAACTGTACCGACCCGAACCGATCCGCTCAGTGGAAATGAGGCTTTATACTCGCCTATGTGTGTTTTACTTCAAAAAGGACAGTTTGTATGTGAGGAGGCAGGTACATTTCAAAAATACAATGTGAAATTAACAAGGGACACCAACAACAACCAATCTCCTTGAGATTAAAGATTAAATAATACCAGATAATAATGGTGTTGTGGTAACTTGACACACAAAACACACACAAAAATATTCAGGATCTAAAATAAAAAATAAACAACAAGATCAGGCTTGAAAACAATACAAACCGAAAAAAAAAAAAATAATATATATTTTTTCCGATGTGACAAATCTAAATATATTGATGAAATCACGATAAATAATAAAGAAAGTAGTTTGTGAGAAGTCTGTGTGAATATGAGCAGCAAAAATACTTCATTCTTCGAGCATTATAAAGAAGAGAGTGCGCTGTATTAAACAATTTTAAACATTGCAGCCTGACGAAAGTGCTATATCCATTTCGAACGCTAATTTTACCAGACCGAGCTGTTCCGTCTCGGAATTTCTTCTGAGCATGCGTGGCACTTTGTGCGTCGGAATTGGCCACACACGGTCGGAATTGACGCGATCGGATTTTGTTGTCGGAAAATTTTATAGCCTGCTCTCAAACTTTGTGTGTCGGAAAATCTGATGGAAAATGTCCGATGGAGCCCACATACGGTCAGAATTTCCGACAACAAACTCCGATCACACATTTTCTGTTGGAAAATCCGACCGTGTGTACGGGGCATAAGAGCGCGTCTGTCAGCATCCAATCCCAGGAAATTTGAACTCTTCGACCCACAAAGGTTCCATTGGCCTTGAACCTGCTGTCCCAGGCAGTGTGCCCCGCAGCCTGCCAAACTGGCTTTGGTCGACACCACTTTTGGTTCTGAGGCCTTCAACGGAACTCCGCGGGTAAGATTGCGAGCTACTGACTACCAACCAGGGACCAGATTATCGGAATTGGCAGACAATCCCACTGAAGAAGAAAGTTGCATTGAAACCTCCTTCCACCTGACCCATGGGACTACTGGAACTGTGGCTGATAAAACCCCCCGATACTGCATGCATTCCTTCAGCATCATAGAAGGCCTGGCCATCACTTCTTTGTCTGAGACTGGATCTCTTGGACCTTCCTCTGAGGAAGAGAAACACAACCCCGATCCGTGTTGAATTGTACTCCTAAATACTCCAACATTTGGGTCAGATGCATCTGGCTCTTCCGAAAGTTGATCAACCAACCGAAAGGAGCTAGTGTTTTGCAGGTGAATTCACATGAACTAGAAGGAGCTCATTAGATGGACCCAGAAGTAGCATGTCGTCTAGATAATGGAATATTTGCAAATAATGGAATATTTGCACTCCCTTGACCCTGAGAGCTTTAAAAACGTTCTCGGAGTCGTGCAGAGACCGAATGGGAGAGATTAAAAATGAAAATGAGAGCCTTCCACGGAAGGCCGGAGAAAGCGACGGTGAGATGCGTCTATGGAGACATGAAGATACGCACCTGCCAGATCGATGGAAACCATCAGGTCTCCTGAAGCCACAACCGAAACGATCATTTCCAATGACTCCATTTTGAATGGTGGAACCTTTTGAGGTCAAAAACTGATCCGAAACCCCCTGAACCCTCTGGGACCAAAAACAGAGGGGAACATACTCTTTGACCAAATTTGTGCCTTGGAACCGGAAGGATGGCCCTTGCTGCCAACAGCTCCCCTATATATCCTTGCAAACATTGCCTCCTTTCCAAATCCGTAGGAAGTCCAGTTTCTATGAACAAGGTCTGAGGGGGCCTTGTTCTGAAATCGAGACGATAACGTGATCGAATGACAGCTACAATCCAGGCATCATGTAATTTGTCCGCCCAAACCCCCCCTGAATTGGGCTAGTCTTGCTCCTACTTGAGAGGGTTAAGTGGAGACAGCTTCAGAAAGACTTATTTGAAGCCTTAGGCTCTGTCTCCACTACTGTGAGTTGTTGTCCGACTCAACACATGTGAAGTCGCATGACAAGTCAAAACCCATGTATTTCAATGGTCCCCGTTCTAATTGGTGCGACTCCAAAAGAGGTTTTTGCACTACATTGTTCCGACATCTGTGCGACTTGTTCTCACATGGTTTTCACAGGTCGAATGACATTGCATCACAAATCACACAGCAAAGTTGCAGTGTAAATCGCGCGACTTTGGGGACGCAGCAGTGGAAACACAGCCCCAGGAGTTTTGTTGGCCCTGGGCCGACCAATGCTTCAACCATAAGGCTCTGCGGGCTGTGACGGAATGAGCCATTATCTTTGCTGTCATCTTGACCTGGTCGACAGCAATTTCAGCCACAACTCTACAGCAGTCTTAAAACCTGCAAAGGAGAAGAACTGCCACTTCCCAGACTTTCATCCAAACATCCATCCACCAGCTCCGCTACCCATACTCTAAGGCTGGATTCACACCCATGCACTCCCAGCTCATTCCGCAGAACTGCACCACAGAACGTGTTCCATAGGAGAGCATGATAAATGGACGGTAGTGCAAATCTGCAAAATGCAAAAAGCACCAAAAAACGCACAGGTGCAAACCCAGCCCAAGTGCTGCTGCTACAGGAGTGAGTGCTACCACCGGTCTACAGGCTGCTGCGGCCAAACTATACAACCTTTTTAGGTCTGCGTTTATTTTGCGACCCATAGGATCCCTAAAAGAGACCGAATCCTCCAGCGGAAGCGTAATGTGGCAGGCAAATACACGTAATGAAGCATCCACCTTAGGCGTAGTGTCCCAAGGGGTACAGCTTCGATACTCTATTATGCACATTGAGCTTCTTCTCAGCCCCCCCCCACTCATCGTCAATTACTTTTTTAATTTTAGAAATGAAATGGGAAGGAAGGTAACGATTTCTTTAAATAGGGTAGTATCTTTGCTGTTTCTTTGGAGGCGACGATTCTTCCTGCTACTTCATCGCATCCTTAACAGCCTCCACCAAGGGGGAAACCCGTGCAAAAATCAAACGTATGCGATTCTGAGACCATCTCAGCCTCAGATGGATCCGAATCGCTATCGACTTCAGAGTTAAAACGCACTGAAAACACATGATCTGAATCTGCAGATGGTGAAGATACAGCAGGATGAGCAGGATTCCTTGAAACACTCTTTAACCCTTCCTTGACTGCGTGCTTAATGTAGGATTTAACCTGGCTTGCTTTCGCAGCATTGTCCTGAGCCATCTGATGTCTTGACCTCTCTTGACTTGGGTCCGAGCGACTAAAGTGAGGTAAGAGCGAGGGAGATCTGGAATGCTGTGACAACAGGCGTCTATGCATCTGCATGCGACTCTGTGATTTGTCATGTCTAGTCCTTTCTTTACTCTTTTGAGGCTGGAATGCTGATTTGGATCCTCTTTGTGGGAGTGTATCTCGCAATGGGCCCTTCTCTTTGTAAAACACAGAGGATGTGCTCTCTTTTAAAAAATAAATAATCAAAAGACTGAAGACTGGTGTGGGCAGACAGCCGCCCTTTTATGGGCTAGAAAAGAGGTGGTCCTGGAGGGGTCAGAGGGGGCGGAGCTGACCCATAGTAGGCTGACATGGGGAGGTCCGGGAAAGTAACTATATGAACTTAAATGTTTATAGTATCTCCTAATCTATATACAGATATACAGTATATCATCAGAATATTAACATTTAGAGTTGTTGACACTATTAAATTAAATGGAGAAAGAAGAAACCCAAAGTAATAAACCTGTGTTTCTCTAGGTTCACTTAGGAAAGAGGCGGATTACCAGAGACCCATTAATTGAAGACCTGGGAAGTTCTGAACACTGACCATGTATACCAGGTGTTTCTATACTGATCCAATCTATCATTTTCTTGTAATATTCTTTCCAAATACCTGGTAGAATCTAGTTCTATTGCCCATTCTGCCATAGATGAAGCAGTTCCTGATTTCCAATAGCAAAAAATCACTGCTCTTGCTGCTTAAATAAAGTGACAAAGAATATATTTCTTAATTATTTAAGGGGGCCTGGTATTATAGAAAGTAATGCTATCTTTGGGGAGTTGGGAATGTGTACTCTTACGATATATATCAAAATATGTTTTCCCAAAATGATTTTTAATTGGTGGGCATTCCCACCATATGAGTGTCATTGTCCCTTTAACTTGTTACATCTCCAACAAGCATCGGAAATGGTGGGGTAAATGTGATTAAGATTATCAGGGTATCTATATCATCTAGTGATCAATTTAATTCTCTTCTCCTGAACTCTGGTGGCTATTGATAACTTATGGGTCATTATAAAATATTTCTGCCACTTCTGAGGAAGGATGGTAGTTTGAAGTTCATTCTCCCATATAGATGTATACTTGGGTAGGCCTTTGTGAGCCAGAAAGGAAAGAATTGAGTATGTTTGAGAAACCGCATGGGATGTAGAAGTATTCTGTAGTAGTAAATCATCAAACTATTGGGGGGGGGATTGAAGTTCAAAGATTTTTGGAATGGAATGAATAAATTAAATAGGTTGTTGTCTATGAAACCATGAGTCTCTTGGTGACCTCATTTGTGGGCCACCAGATATAAGAGAAGGGTCAGCTCATAAGAGTTGAGATAATCTGTTTTTATATTATAACAATCTGGTCCCATAAATAAAGAGTTTGCTTTGTGATATTTGGAAGATATTTCATGGTATTTCGGATCTGTAATGATCATGAGATTTTCAAGTTGAGTCTATTGCTTTGTAGAAATGTGGTGAAAGCAGTCAAAAATTCTAATAAGAACTGCTGCTTTCTGATAAAGAGCCACATTAGGAGCATTTGCTCCTCCCTGCGCCTTCGCAATGCATGCAATTTTATACTAGAGCCTAGGATGTTTGTTTAGCCAAAGAAAAGCAGGGAACATTTGCTGGAGCTTTCATAGATAGGACTGAGGAACTTTTAATGGGATTGTATGAAATAAACAGAGAAATCTTGGAATAACATCCTTTTTAAGAATGTTTATACAACCTAGCCAGGATAAGTATTTAATAAGCAAGAATGTACGTCTAATTGAGTCTTGTTCATAAGTGAAGGAATATTCCTAAGTATCAATGAGGAGCAGATACTAAAGGGATAATTTTCCATCATCTGTTGTAGTTCAGATGCAGAGAGGGACACATTCAAATTTTCTAATTTAGTAAAGTTTACTTAGAAATTGCTATATTGACTAAATCTTTGAAGCTCTTGAATAATTGATGGCATAGATACATTTGGATGTAAGGAGCCTAGTTGAATTCCAAAGCTGCTAGGGTTTTGACATAATGCCACTGCTAGGTGTTCCATATTTATAACATACAGTAATATAGTTACTAGTTAGTAACTAGTTATATAGAGCTACTAGATAGTGAACAACCCTGATGAGTGCCATTTTTGAAAACCCTAGAGAGAGACTTCCATTGACCCTAACTCTGGCAGAGGTTACAGAATATAGAGACCTGATATAGGAGATCATGTTAGGATCAAGACCAATTTCAGAGAGGGAAAGTTCTAAGAATCCCTAACTTCACCCTATTGAATGCCTTCTCCATATCAATCTAGAGCAGGCACACATGTTCATTACCTGCTTAACGACTGTACAACTTAAATATATGGCGGAAAGGCGGCTCTGCTGCGCAGGATCACATACCTAGTACGTGATCCTGTACTCATGGGTCTAGGGCGCACATGCGCCGGAAACGACCTGCTCCCACAGTGGTTATACACAGCGGGAGCTGATCTGCGTGTACTACGGACTCACGACCGGTCATTAGGCAGAGGGCCAGAACAGCGATCTGTAAACGCCGTTATGTCAGTAGGAAAGGCATTAATCCTGTGTTCCTGCAAAACAGGGACACAGATCAATGCCTTTCCCTAGTAAAAGCACCTCCCACACAGCACACAAGCACTGGTTAGGCACACAGTTAACCCTTTGATCATCCCTGATGTTAACCCTTTTCCAGCCAGTGTCATTAGTACAGTGACAGTGCATTTTTTTTAGCACTGCTTTAGTGTCACTGGTCCCCAAAAAGTGTCAAAAGTGTCAGACTGCCTTCACATTGGAGCAGGCGGGCATTGAGAGTAAAGTGCCGCTAGTTTTAGCGGCGCCTTTCTATCATTTTAGCGGCGCCTTTCTATCATTTTAGCGGCACCATTTGGGCGCTATCGGGAGCGTTTTTAACTCCCCGCTAGTGACCGATAAAGGTGTTAAATGTCTCGTGTAGCGCCACTGCCGAATCGATTTGTAGGCACTTCAGCAGCAGTGCCCATTCATTTCAATGGGCAGAATTGGTAGAGGAGCGGTGTATACACCGCTCCTTCACTGCTCCAAAGATGCTGCTTGCAGGACTTTTTTTAATGTCCTGCCAGCGCATCGCCACAGTGTGAAAGCACTCGGGCTTTCACACTGAGACTGCAGGGGAGGTATTTTTATCAGGTGATTTACAGGCGCTATTTTTAGCCCAAAAGCACATGAAAAAATGCCCCAGTGTGAAAGGGAACTGCAATATCGCAGTCCCGCTATAAGTCGCTGATCGCCGCCATTACTATTGCATTTTTTTTTTAAATTCCATAAATATATCCCATATTTTACTTTAGAGCAAACCAATATACGCTTATTGGGATTTTTTTTACCATTAATATGTAGCAGAATACATATTGGCCTAAATTGATGAAGAAATTAGATTTGTTAGATTTTTTTTATTGGATATGTTTTAAAGCAGAAAGTAAAAAATGTTGTTGTTTTTTCAAAATTGTTGGCCTTTTTTTGTTTATAGTGCAAAAAATAAAAAAATGCAGAGGATCTTTAAATACCACCAAAAGAAAGCTCTATTTGTGGGAAAAAAGGACATAAACATAATTTTAGGTACAGCGTTGCATGACCGTGCAATATCAGGTAAAGTAATGCAGTGCTGTATCTCAAAAAATGGCCTGGTTATGAAGGGGGGGTAAATCTTCCAGATGTCAAATGTTTAAGTTCGGCATAATCCATGAATATAATTTTTCCTTCAAACCGGTGTTTAGTGAAATTTTTAATGCTCACTGTAGCCACAGAACTGACTTGTGTGTCACGGCCTGGACTTGAACCTCTCGAACTTGGACCTCTGCTGTGTCTGATGATGATTCTTGTCTCTGAGCTACCTGAGATGCTGGAAAGTGCCCTGTCTGATCCATTGGACAATCCTGCCTTGTGCCTTGACTTATGCTGAACCTTGAACTCTTTTCTCCTCCAAAGAACTTCCTGATTTAGGCCATGTCTCTGCACTTCCTGTTTGCCAGATTATTGTGCTCCCTTCAGCCAGTGTCTTCCCTGCTGCTCCATATTTTGTTACCACTCGTTATTGACTCTTGGCTTGTTCCTCGACTACATGTCTGCCTCATCCCAACCTGCTTATCCGTTTCTGGACCCCGTTACTGACCTTTGACCTGTTTTATTACTATGCTTCTGTTTGACCCTAACTTGCTTATCCGCTTCTTGACCCTGGCTTGCTCACCTCCTGGTGGGGGGGTGATTCTGAGGACCGCGACCTGGTACTAAAATGGAGCAAAATCCATCTCCACCATCAGGAGCTCTGGTGAACACAGATTAGTACTTAGACCCCACACCACAGATGAGCCTGCGTCATCCGCCAGGGTGACAGCCTGTGTACCTATCCTGCTGGTCAAAGGTAGTCCTACTACTGCTATAGCAACTGGTCTTCTAGCCTACCCCTGATCGTGACACTGTGTACCTTGCCTAAAAATGTGAAATGGCATTATGATCTGGGCTAGCGCTCTCCACTACATGTGAATTTTGTTCAGACAAAAAGGATTAAAAGGTAGTACCAGCCTTGGCACGACAATCTTTACTATTACTAAACAGCCCTTAAGTAGTAACCATGAAATTATATCATGAAGGCCTCTAAACTGATATCTTACAACTTCACATTATCCAAACTGACACCATGTACAGTACTTAGCCTTTTTTAGTCAGATTATAGGCCAAATCTATTGCCTACTGTTCTTTTGGCTGATTACTGACTTTAACCACTAGCCCAGTAAAATGGAATTCACATAAGTAGGATTCTGGATTTACTGGATGTCTCAGTCTTTGTTTTAGGATTCCAGAGTTCTTATTTGCTGGTTATTTTGCTAATGGATCTTGTCAGTCTCTGTCTAATGTTGGCATTCTTGCTTCTGTCACTTTTTCTTGCTCAAGGCCTACATTTGTTTTCTGGACAAGTCAGAGAGCCTCCTATCATTGCCTTTACTGCCATGCTGTTGAAGGCAGCACTCTGTTACTGAAAAAACTATACATTTTAGGCTGCAATATATTCTGTAGGTTCAGTAGATGCAGACATCTCCACACTGAGAGTTTGGAGTAGCATTTTCAGTCTCCCCTTGGGTGAAACAGGTAGCACAAGCTTTAGGAGAAGCAGCTCAGTAGTAGTCATGCAGAAAGGAACTTGGTCAAAAAATACCGCTGCAGCTAATGGCACTCATTAGAATGGAAGAAGCGGTTTTGATAAGTTACAAAACATCTTCAAGATTACAGAATAAGTCCAGTTAAGAGAAACAAACTACTACCACTATGGCTTTCATAGTACTTTTAGCAGGGCCATCGACAAAGGAGTAGGGCAGGCCCTCCTCTACCATTCGTGGCCCTGCCAATTCAGCAGGGGGAATGGAGGCAGAGAGAGGACTGCTAATTTCTGGGCACAGGTGTAGTAAACCTGCTCTCTGCAGCAAATAAGACCCATTTGTTCAACAGAGAGCCAGAGCAAGTAAACAATTTTAGGGTGCAGGTGAAGTAATCTGCCATGCCGTGTTTCCTGACAATTAAATTAAGGTCCTGGCTTTTTCTATATCAGTTCCCCTGGGCAGGACATGAGTCTTGAGTGTATAAAACATTCTACACATTATTAGTTGACAAAGGTGACACAGGGGGATAGGGGGGTTTGAAACTATAAGACAATAAGAGAGGTCACAATAAATAAATAAAGAACTATGAAGCAAAATAAGGGTCAGTGCGTGCCCATCTGCAGCACCACCATTGCCATCAGTGCAGCACCCACCATTGCCAGGAATGCAGCACCCAGTATGGCCAGGAATGCAGCCCCCATCATTGCCAGGAATGCAGCCCCCATCATTGCCGGGAATGCAGCCCCCATCATTGCCGGGAATGCAGCCCCCATCGTTGCCAGGAATGCAGCCTCCATCGTTGTCAGGAATGCAGCCCCCATCATTGTCAGGAATGCAGCCCCCCATCATTGTCAGGAATGCAGCCCCCCATCATTGTCAGGAATGCAGCCCCCCATCATTGCCGGGAATGCAGCCCCCATCATTGTCGGGAATGCAGCCCCCATCATTGCCAGGAATGCAGCCCCCATCATTGCCAGGAATGCAGCCCCCATAGTTGTCGGGAATGCAGCCCCCATCATTGTCAGGAATGCAGCCCCCATCATTGTCAGGAATGCAGCCCCCATCAATGTCAGGAATGCAGCCCCCATCGTTGCCAGGAATGCAGCCCCATCATTGTCAGGAATGCAGCCCCCATCGTTGCCAGGAATGCAGCCCCCATCGTTGCCAGGAATGCAGCCCCCATCGTTGCCAGGAATACAGCCCCCACTGTTGTCAGGAATGCAGCCCCCATCATTGTCAGGAATGCAGCCCCCATCAATGTCAGGAATGCAGCCCCCATCATTGCCAGGAATGCAGCCCCCCACCATTGTCAGGAATGCAGCCCCCCATCATTGCAAGGAACGCAAACTCACCATTGCCATCAGTGAAGCCTGACTGATGCCCCTCCATCTGCAGCCTCAGAGGGGACAGGGAGGGGGGCGGGACGAGCGCCAAAAGATTAGATACAGGAGAAACGCCTGTTTTCTCTGCGACCTCTTTAATAGAAAGTCCCGCCTCCTTTGATGGACAGAACAGTCATCCAATGGCAGCACCAGAGATGGGACTTTCTATTACAGAGGCCGCCGTGTAAACAGGAAATACTCCTGTGTGCACGGCACTGGACATATATATCTTTTGTGGCCCCGGCGCTGGGAGATCGTTGGGGGCCACAAAAGATATATATGTCCAAATAACCAGGCGGCCGTTCAAAACCGGAACACGGGCCTCGATTGGCCCGCGGGCTGGACTTTGGACATGCCTGATTTAAGCCAAAAGAAATAAATATGCTTTTTTTCAGAGAAGGATGAAAACAAGTTATCTCTAGCAATAATGCAAAAAATCAAATAAGTCTCCCAAAAAGTGAACAGCCCCAGCATTACAGAGGAACAACCAAAGCTGCATAAAGGTTGTCCAATTTTATAAGGCAGTTGCTGAGAGTGACTGACATTACTTACTTTACTGTAAAGTTGCATGGGGAAATATGAAATGTAATGCTGAAGTTGGAATGTAAAGCATATCCATGGTCAAAATTTTAAAATCATTTATTCATTTCCACATTGTATTTCAACTATTTCTAACCTACTCCTAATCATCTGAAAAATCTTAAAGCTAAACTTACTTTGTGAAGATCCCCACACATTTACTGCCTTGAATTGAATTGTGACACTATTCCCTGCAGAGCCTTCCATCGGAACTACAGAGGTGCTGAGAAGAGGAGTTTTAGCAGACAGAGGCAGCAAGATACCATAAGATAAGCAGTTATTTTATATTAAACAGCAGAGTTGCAAAGCATGCAGGGAATCCAAGAATGTTGTTTCAAATGCACCTTTGTGCATTGACATTAGATGCAGTCTGTCTGAACGCTGTCACACGTTGATTGACAATTACTCTGGCATGCAACATTGTACCCAAATAAAATTGTATATATTTTTTTAGGCATAAAGATATTTCTTTTGGTTGTATTAAATCATTGTTTGCTATATATAAAAATAAAAGTTTTTCTTAGTCTCTGTTAAAAAAAATTTGAAAATAAAAAATCTTTTTTTTTATACATTTAGACCAAAATATATTCTGCTACCTTTCCTCTGTAAAAAATAACCCAAATCAGTGTATATTATTTAACCTGTGTGAAAGTTGTAGACTCTACAAACTATGGTATATATCAGTGATGGCGAACCTTGGCACCCCAGATGTTTTGAAACTACATTTCCCATGATGCTCATGCACTCTGCAGTGTAGTTGAGCATCATGGGAAATGTAGTTCCAAAACATCTGGGGTGCCAAGGTCCGCCTTCACTGGTATACTTCAACTCAGCTTTCCTGTCCTGCTCCTGCTACACACCACTTTCTTGCTGTTCCACCTACATCTGCAGTGGTGCAACACAAGTACTAGCCAGCCTTCTCTTTTTACAGTCCTGCTCAAGGTCCGTGCTATGGTTTACTGAACTCTCTGCACATCTAAACTGCTTTACTCCTGGCCTGACAACACTGTACAATGATCACCACCACAGCCCCATAGCGTAGAGGGTTCTTTACTGTTATGCCCCGTACACACGGTCGGACATTGATCGGACATTCCGACAACAAAATCCATGGATTTTTTCAGACGGATGTTGGCTCAAACTTGTCTTGCATACACACGATCACACAAAGTTGTCGGAAGATCTGATCATTCTGAGCGCGGTGACGTAAAACACGTACGTCGGGACTATAAACAGGGCAGTAGCCAATAGCTTTCATCTCTTTATTTATTCTGAGCATGCGTGGCACTTTGTGCATCGGATTTGTGTACAGACGATCGGAAATTCCGACAACGGATTTTGTTGTCGGAAAATTTTATAGCCTGCTCTCAAACTTTGTGTGTCGGAAAATCCGATGGAAAATGTGTGATGGAGCCTACACGCGGTCGGAATTTCCGACAACAAGGTCCTATCACATATTTTCCTTCGGAAAATCTGACCGTGTGTACAGGGCATAAGAGTGGTAAGGATGTGGAATTCTCTTCTACAGGCAGGAGTTTCAGCGGGGAACATCGATAATTTCAAAAAACTATTAGATAAGCACCTGAACGACCACAACATACAAGGATATACAAGGTAATACTGACATAAAAGCACACAAATAATATGAATGTTGAATAAATAAACAAGGTGTGAAAAAACATGTTCCATGTAACAAGCACTAATTAAGCACTAATTTATGGTGTAACAAGCACTTGTTTTTTCACACCTTGTTTATTTATTTAACATTCATATTATTTGTATTTAATATTATCGCATTAGTAAGCACAGAGTTGGTTATTATTAATTTTGTTTTTTGGGGTCACCCAAGCGCAGCGCATAACTTGTAAATTTATCCTATGCACGTTATATGAAGCGTGATTAGCGCATGCAGCTGGAGGTAGCACAAGCAAGGCATAAGCTTATTGTGGCTCACAGAATTTTTCCAATTTGATAAAAGCACACACAGGTTGGACATGGTGGACTTGTGTCTTTTCTTAATCGTACATCACGGGACACAGAGCCATAGTAATAACTACATGGGTTATAGGCTACCTTCAGGTGATGGACACTGGCACAACCAAGACAGGAAGTCCCCCTCCCTATATAACCCCTCCCATTACAGAGAGTACCTCAGTTTTTTCGCCAGTGTCTAAGGTGTTGGTCATGGTAAAGAGGTTCTATAACATTCCTTTATATAACATCATCAGTGCAGTGCACCATATTGACACTGTACTGCTCTGGGGGGGGTATAAGAATCACTTTTGACACTGTTCAGCTGCATTCTTGCAGCCATTGAGTACTACTGTGATACCTATGATTGGGCTACAGCTATCACGTGGTACAGTCACTGTCATTGGCCCTGTACCATGTGTGTGCTGTGACCAATCACATTAGTAAACACTGGCATCATGAATGACAAACATTGTTTACTGTGATTGCTGTGACAGGACACAGCGAACACATGGTACAGGGCCAGTCACACCTGCTCTGTACTCTGATCTGTGATCTGCTGCATCTGGTAGACACAGCAATCTCAAATGCTTGTCCCGCCAGGCTGTACATGTAGAGTGGCTGGGTAGGAAGAGTAAAATAAGAGTACAGTGGCTGAGTGGGAAGCTGTTAGTGAGAGTCAACACTCCCATTAGGATCTGTGTTTAATAAAAAAAAAAAAAAAAACATTTAAACCAGAGCAGAATGGTGCTTTAAAGGCTTCAGCATACAGCTTGAGGCTGGCCAAAAGCTCCACAAATGCTTTACAAAAGCTTGCTGTACACACTGTTGAATTGAAGCCTTTATGATCAAGGCCTTAACCCCACTATGTGACTACAAAGAAGAAAGCTAAATATTGTCAAAGGGAAACTACTAAACTAGAAGAAAATGTGCCCCATATACTGTAGAACATACAATATATAAACGGTTTATTATGACGTGAATGTGCTATGTACCAATGTTCGCATAAGCTTATTCTGGCTATGGCTGCTTTAGGAGTGGTTGCTGTGCCTGCTACAGTAAAATTCTTCATAAACATTATACACTATTGATATTCCTTTGGAAGACTGGTCCATTCAGCATTAAAAAGTATCTCTGGGTGATAAGTGTATATTGCATGGATAACAAACTTTGTTCAGATTCCTATCGGTTTCTGCTGTGAAAAAAAAAAAAACTGGTTATATCAATGTGCAAAGTGAATCTGAACGGAAGAGACTTTTTCATTATCAATCGGCTGATGCAATTGCAGTCTTCTAATGAGGAAAGGTACAGGGTCTGCATAGCCAAACAGGAAGTGAGAGGAAATGCCTGCAAATTAAGGGAATTCCTTGGGGATGCCCAGCTCACCAGAACTAGTGTCCCCATTGGAAGATTTCCCCTCTATTACTTTTCTGGGGACAACCCACAATTTGGGGTTTTCTTTTACTTTTACGTTCAATGATAATGGTAAACAAGAAAAATTGAGAGGGTGAGTCTCCCTAACGGGCACAGACAGCAGTAAAAAACATTCTAATCCCTTTCCAATCTATTCAAAACAAAACAAAAACTTGTTTAACTGTTCCAATATACTGTACAGTTTTTGTGGATTGATTTTCTACAAGCATATCATTATGCAGTCTTAAATCATTATAACCAAGCAAATTTTTCACATTGTTTATATTTGCCCCATTAAGAAGCAGAAAAAAAATCTCTATTTAATTTATTTTATGCAAACACTCTGAAATTTCCAGTCAAAAATAAGGCATGCGCGTACAACTGCAAAACTGTTTCCTGTGGCTTTCTCTACAGGTTTTCAAGCTGTGCAGGTGTATCAGAAGGACCTGGAATTCACTATAACCTCTGGTTTGATTTTTTCTGGCTGCACAGTTAAGTGCTCCTATACTTTCTTCATCTGCCCTATATTTGAATAAGGGGCAGAGCACATCAATGCACACAGCAACAGTTTTGCTTTCTCATATGATTGACAGCAATATTTAGTAAAATATAGTGTATATTACAGTATATATATAAAAAAAAATGCAATTTAAAAATGCAAGATCAAATTTGGATTCTTGTATGCACCTAGGCTATCTTGACAAGGATCATTAGAGAATTCTTGATTTTTTGCATCACAAGTATAAGTGAACAGCTGTGGCCACAAAGCCTGTACAAAGCAATGAAAGGCTGAAAGGAGCCCTGGCTGTTTGCATGTAGCCACACATCCAGCAATTACCTGTGGTTAGGGTCAGATGTCCTAATACAAATTACTTATCAATATTTTTTTATGCTGATGCAAAGGTTCATCATGTCTACAGTGAATTTTAAATGACATTTTTTTTAGTTTGTAAAGTCTGCCCAAACCATTTCCATTGTGTTTTGAGCTGGACTGATATGAACATGAACTGCTTGCCTGAAAAAGTGTTTGGTTTTAAGGTTTAACTATGAGGAAAGAAGAAGTGAAATTTATCAGAGCTGCCAGTGATCCATTAAGAACTCACAGAGTTTAAAATTATCCCTTGCTATGCAAATTTCCTGACCAACTGGCTGGTTCCCTGTTATGCATGGGGAGAAGCTGCAGCCACATCTGCTTCCCGTTTTGCCATCTGTTTGGTCTCATCCAAAGCAGCTTGCTTTCTACTGATTAAGATGTCTAACTCAACCGCTGAGACGTACACCCACTCTGTTGTATGGCTGACTGGAGGCAACCTTAGAACTAAAGAGTGCCTGACTATTTTACTCCCGAGGACAAAAAAGAGTTGATTTCTGTGAACTGGCTTTACTGAATGGCACCTACCAAATAGTTTTTCTAATTAAGAACTACCAATTATATTTTGGATAGCATTGACATTGTCCATTGTCTGTTATACTCACATATACATTTATTTTAGTAACTTTGATTTCTGCTGGTTGTGCAGTAACCTGTGGGTACAGTATTAAGGACTCTGGAACCCATGTGACACAATATTGTGGTGTATCAAATAAAGTAAAAATTTCTATCATTATCTGGTTTTGATTTCTAAGGTGAATAACTCTGTGTGTGTGTTCACGGTGCTGTAGGTATATCCAGCAGAAGCTATGAAAACAAGAACATACTTTAAAGTGACACTAAACCATATTCTTATTCTCCAAAAATAATCCATATACATCCACTACTTAATGTCCACCACCTAATGGGCCTATAATCTATTTTTCATTAAATTATCTCTTGCTGTGTTTTTTTTTTTTTTTTTTTTTTTTGTGTAACATCCTCCATGAGCTCCTAAACCTCTCCTTTTCCCTCAGGAACAAGCAGTGCACGCTAGTTGTGGTCATATGCACTGCACTATGCACACTACAAATCCCATAGTCCCTAGTCCATCTCGGATGTGAGAAAGAGGGAGTAGCTATGTTCCTACATACAGAGAATGAACTTAGGCACCCTCTAAAAGATCAAGCCAGATCACCGCAGCAGCAAAAAAAATAAAAATAATAGGAATTTCAGAAAGAGTGGGTAAAATGGAGGAGTGGTAGTGTCTGTTTCTATGTGAGAAGTGAGCTCAAAACGAGTGTGAAAGAGGACCTAGTTGATGGAGTGTGATGAGTCTGAAGCATTATGGGTGGAACTGTACATGGGTGTGCGTACCACAAAGGTTATCATTGGAGTTTATTATAGACTTCCCAGTGTTAGTGAGGAGGTGGAGACTCAGCTCCTTGCACAGATGAAAAGGGCTGCAAGGGCTAGCACAGGCATAATAATGGGGGATTTTAACTACCTGGAAATTAACTGGAGTAATGGCACTACTGGGACAGTTAAAGTTCAAAAATGTATTAACCTATTACAAGACAATTTTATGTCCAGTTTATTGAGGCTCTGCTGGAATGATGCTCTCCAGAAATGATGCTCTGCTGGACCTGGTAATCAAACCATGCAGAGCTTATTACCAATATTCATATAAAAGAACACCTGGGTAGCAGTGACCATAACATGATTTCATTTATTGTTAGCTGTAGGCAACAAATGCATACAGATGAGATAAAAACACAACTTTAAGAGAACAAATTTTCCAAGGATGAGGGTTGCTCTCCAGGACTTAGACTAGGAGGGAATATTGGCATTAATGGATACAGAACAGAAATGGGAATTCTTCAAAGTGACTGTATGTAAACTCACTGAAAAGTATATTCCTATGGGTAATAATAAGACTAAAGTTAAAATGGCTATAAATAATAAAAAAGAGCTTTTAAAAAATATAAAAATGAAGGAACGCTATCACCGTTTAAATGTTACAAAGGATATAACAGAATATGTAAAAAGGAAATCTAGCATGCAAAAATTCAAAACGAACGACAGATTGCAAAAGATAGTAGGACAAACCCCAAACAATTCTTCAAATATAGTAATGGTAAAAAGGTCAGGTCTGAGCATGTAGGCCCTTTACAAAATAATCTAGGTTGGGTGACTGGTGACAAAGAGAAGGTAAATTTATTAAATACTTTCTTCAGCTCTGTGTATACAATGGATGAGCTCATGTCCATAATGGGGGTGGTAGTGACCCAGCCCCAAATGATCCACAATGGCTCAAAAGTGCTATGGTCCAAAAATATTTGGACAAAATAAATGTGGATAAAGCACCTAGACCAGGTGGCATCCACCCCGGGATCCTAAAAGAATTGAGCTCTGACGTCCTTTTTCTCACACAAATAGAGTTTTCTTTTGGTGGTATTTGATCACCTCTGCGTTTTGGTTTTTTTTGCGCTATAAACAAAAAAAGAGCGACAATTTTGAAAAAAACACAATATTTTGTACTTTTTGCTATAATAAATATCCCCATTTTTTTTTTTTTTTTTTAAAAAAAAGCTAATTTTTTCTCAGTTAAGGCTGATATGTATTCTTCTACATATTTTTGGTAAAAAAATCGCAATAAGCATATATTGATTGGTTTGTGCAAAAGTTATAGCATCTACAAAATATGGGATAGATTTATAGCATTTTTATTATTATTTTTTTTTTTTTACTAGTAATGCAATTTTTATCGTGACTGTGATATTATGGCGGACACATCAGACAATTTTGACACATTTTTGGGACCATTGGCACTTATACAGCGATCAGTGCTATAAAAATGCATTGATTACTGTAAAATGTCACTGGCAGTAAAGGGGTTAATTGTGTTCCTTGGGAGGTGATTCTAACTGAAGGGGACTGATTAGAGGAAGTGACGGATCGTGGTTCCTAGCTAATAGGAACACACAATCTGTCACTCCTCGTGGCCGGCGGTTATCGCGACCGTCGGCCACGAGCATTGCCCCCCCTTCGCCTGCTACCCCGATCCCACGGTTCACAGGATCGTGCTGACCTGCCGCAGTAAAATGACGGCGGCTGGTCGGCAAGCGGGTAAGCAACAGACAGCATGGATTCATAAAAGACAGAAGTTGTCAAACAAACCTGATTTCTTTTTTATGAGGAGGTAAGTAAAACCTTGGACAGAGGGGTGGCTGTGAACATGGTATACCTGGATTTTTTAAAAGCATTTGACACAGTTCCCCACACATGTCTAATGTGTAAGGTAAAGTCTGCAGGCTTGGAAAGATCAATTTGTAAATGGATAGAAAACTGGCTAAAAGACAGAATTCAGAGCATAGTGGTTAATGACTCTTACTCTGAATGAGGTCTTAGGTTATCAGGGGTGTACCTCAAGGTTCAGTGCTGGGACCCTTACTGTTTATTATATTTATAAATGATATAGGGTCTGGGATTAAAAGTAACATTTCTGTCTTTGCAGATGACAAATAAGTGGTCCATATAAGTGGTCCATATAGTCATATAGTGAACTTGGTGTTGAGTTATTCACCTTAAAGTCATCACAGAGGACAAGGGTGCACTCTTTACGTCTAGAGGAAAAATTATTTCATAGCCAAATACAGAAAGGTTTCTTCACAGTAAGAGCTGTGAAAATGTGGAATAGACTCCCTCCACAGGTGGTTCTGGCAAGCTCAGTAGATTGCTTTAAAATGTATAGAATATAACTGGGTACTAACATTTATAGGTAAAGTTGATCCAGGGAAAATCGGATTGCCTCTTGGGGGATCAGGAAGGAATTTCTTACCCTGCAGTAGCAAATTGGATCATGCTTTGCTGGGGTTTTTTGCCTTCCTTTGGTTCAACTGTGGATATAGGTTTGTGTATATGGGATTGTATTATTATATTATTATTATTTATTTTTTTGGTTGAACTTGTGTCTTTTTTTCAGCCTAACTATGTAACTATGTAAGGAATTTGGAGAGTTGGAGGAGGCTGAGCGCATTATAATGTATTTTTAAGCTAATAATACATACTTGAATACATTTTTTTTCTTGAAACCAGAGTTTAGTGTCACTTTAACGGTACAATAAAAAACACGTCAGATACACTATGCGTGAACAAAAAAGAAACAATACAATTGCATATTCTTGTCCATCTATCAATTTATTGAGCAACTTAATAGATAGAAATAGGCTGAATACTCTGTGTAAAAAGACTTCAACTTTTCATTCACAATAATGTAAGTTGGAAATGTTACCCAGCAGTGAAAGTGGTAATCAGTTTCAAATCCTGTTTTATATCTCTTATTGCAATATATAAACAAAAAATATAAAAGGTGGTACAAACAATTTTAAAGAGAACTAATAAATAACATTTTTACAAACATGCTTTTGTTTGTGTTTTAATAATATTTTATATGAAAATTTTAAGATATACTACAGATTATGTTATAATGTTGAATGATATAAAATATAA
Organism: Aquarana catesbeiana; assembly: GCF_042186555.1. Taxonomy (NCBI): domain Eukaryota; kingdom Metazoa; phylum Chordata; class Amphibia; order Anura; family Ranidae; genus Aquarana; species Aquarana catesbeiana. Next base: position 227,963,456 of record NC_133328.1, read on the forward strand.
GCAATATTACACACATGAACAAATTCAACAATTAGCCAAGGTACAGTGCTTGCATACCTTTGGCTGTGTGCTTGTTTGTGACCAAAATGTTGCCTGTTGCAATACTGTAGATGGCAGAGTGCATTGTAAAAGCCGTGGGGTTTTGTTATTGAATATACTGGGTCGGATACTGCGTGTTATATCTATGTTGTGAGCATCTGAATAAATCGCTCTGTCTAATACTATTAAGTAGATAGTTTAAACTTGGTTTCAAATTATCTGAGCCATAATAAATGTTGGACAACTATACTTATATCAAATTTAGCACCCTCCTTTTACCCTCCCCATTCTAGTTATAACCATTTCTAAATAGCTGAGATCCTCTAATAACCTGGTCAGTAAGGCAAGCCATAGATTATCAATTTTCTTTCCCAAAATTGCTTGATTTCCCCATCAGCACAGGAGTTTTGATAGGGGAATTCCTCCTGCAGTGCTATTGTATTCTGCCGGTTAGGAGCCTTCCCTGTTGGCAGAACACGGTGGTTAGTGGAAAACCAGAGTGCCAATACATGAATCAAAATTTGGCCAGTCCCCGCTGAACCGTACACATTTCGATCCATTTATTTCCCACTTAAAGTGTTACTAAACCCTGCATTCGCTATATCTGGTCTCCCACAGTACACAGAACATGGAATGCAATTATTTTAGCAAATATAAACTGCTAAATACCATTTCTCATCAGCGGTATAAAGCAGTCTTGTAACTTCTATCAGTGTCCATCCGAGCACTAGTTAAAGCTTGTAGGAGGAGTTTTCATTCTCCGACTGTTTTATCAGGCTGAATGACTCCTGGCCCTCTGTCTTGACAGTGCTGATTGGCCCTGTACTGATCACATGCACATTCCCCCAAAAAATTTAAAAATCTCTAGCGATACACCCCAAGTTGAGCATGTGCAGAGTGTTCTCAAGGTTCTTTAGTGAGCATAACAAGCATGCTTTACCGGATATACAGGCTGATTTTACTCTTGTGGGTTTAGTAACACTTTAAGTAGAGGAGTTCCAGCCCTCTGCATAGGGGCAGCACTATACAGTGCTGCATAGTCTTTTCTTCATATTCCCTTTAAAAAAAGGCATGTCCCTGCAGACTGCCAAGTAGATGACCTATTGAGAATATTGCATGTGCAAGAGAGGAAGACTGGAGCGCAGCTGTTCCTGAACCAATGCTCCAGCTCCTTTGTGGTATGTAAAACGTGGTATAGTTAGAATAGGGGGGGTGAGGAGGTGTTGTTGAGATTAACATTTTTTTTTTTAATATAGTGGTCTTTTAAACATGATTTAGTGTAGGCATTTATAAAAACATACATTCCAAACAAAACTTCCCAACAATAACCCTAATAATAATAATGGCCATATACACTCAGTTCTCAATTCTGCAATCCTTTTAATTGTTTTTTTAAACTGAAAATGGGTGGAATTGCTACAAAATTGCCAACATTAAACTTTGTTGATATAAATGTCACTAGGGTTATTCACTTTGCTTCTGATTAGGAGCTGCAGCTGTTAACCTTCATAGTGCCGAAAGGCAGTATCTGGTGGCTGGGAAGTGGATACAGCATGTAGGATTGATAGCAGAAAAAAAAAAAATTATTAAATGACCCCCCTTAAATTGAAAGAAAGTAATGAAATGCCATCTTCTTCTTTTTGAATAAGGCAGAGAAGTAATGTCTATCAGTAGGCTAAGTAGGTTTGTTTTTTTTAAATTGCAGCTATTCACCCTGTAAAACTGCATGTACATTCATTCTATGCAGATCGGGGCGAAACCAAATATTATTTTACTATTTTTTCTGCAGCTCAAATTTTATTATCCATACAGAATAGACTGAACCAGGAAATACTGCATTATGGGTACTTAATGGAGCTGATGATCCATACATATGTACAGTACTTACTTATCATACATACAGTATCTCACAAAAGTGAGTACACCCCTCACATTTTTGTAAATATTTTATTATATCTTTTCATGTGACAACACTGAAGAAATGACACTTTGCTACAATGTAAAGTCGTGAGTGTACAGCTTGTATAACAGTGTAAATTTGCTGCCCCCTCAAAATAACCCAACACACAGCCATTAATGTCTAAACCACTGGCAACAAAAGTGAGTACACCCCTAAGTGAAAATGTCCAAATTGGGCCCAATTAGCCATTTTCCCTCCCCTGTGTCATGTGACTCGTTAGTGTTACAAGGTCTCAGGTGTGAATGGGGAGCAGGTGTGTTAAATTTGGTGTTATTGCTCTCACTCTCTCATACTGGTCACTGGAAGTTCAACATGGCAAAGAACTCTTTGAGGATGATGTGACATACTGAAGCAGAGCATTATCCACTTCCTTCAGAGACTGGGCCGCAGGGCAGTATTCCAACATGATAACAACCCCAAACACACCTTCTAGGTGACCACTGCCTTGCTAAAAAGCTGAGGGTAAAGGTGATGGACTGGTCAAGCATGTCTCCAGACCTAAACCCTATTGAGCATCTGTGGGGCATCCTCAAACAGAAGGTGGAGGAGTGCAAGGTCTCTAACATCCACCAGCTCTGTGATGTCGTCATGGAGGAGTGGGAGAGGACTCCAGTGGCGACCTGTGAAGCTCTGGTGAACTCCATGCCCAAAAGGGTTAAGGCATTGCTGGAAAATAATGGTGGCCACACAAAATACTGACACTTTGGGCCTAATTTGGACATTTTCACTTAGGGGTGTTGTAACGACACCCAGAGTATGAAAGAGGTTAAAGCCGTTTAGGACATTCCATTTCCGAACACAAAGGCAGCTACCGAACACTCCAATCAGCCGAACAAGAAACCCATACAAATAATTCTTCCCCCCAAGTACGAGACAAGGCTCTGTACGGAGGGTCAAACAGGAATCAGACTCTTTATTAGAACCAAAATTACAAGTCTTTATATACAGTTAAAGAGGAGGTTCCTACCTCCTGCTCATATTACTCTAACAATACAACTGTAACCAGAAACCTAATTAACATGAGCTAGTTTACTAAATCATTTACCCAGACTAGGTGACTCAGAGACATGACCTTTAGGACAGATTTGTGGTCATCGAGCTTCACACATTAGTATAAACACAGGACACCTTCTCACAATAGCAGAAGCTAATTACAATTAACAATACAAACAGTGATCTCTCCCCCTCCTCAGCCTAGTAGGCAACAAACTATAGTATGAGGTGACTGTCCGGCTCCTACTCAGTTCTGGAGGCCAATGTGATCAGCTCTCTCAACTAACATGTTGAGTTCAGAATCAAACAAACCAAGAATAGTCTTTATATATATCCTGGGAGATATTGTGGATAAATATTACTGTCCCATTTTAAGTAGTCCAATCATATTCTCAGGGTTCATTCTTTTCTTGGTCACCCTGCTCCCAACAGTGACTCCCGTCACATGTTTACTCACTTTTGTTGCCAGCGGTTTAGACATTAATGGCTGTGTATTGAGAATTTTTATGGGGACAGCAAATTTACACTGTTATACAAGCTGTACACTCACTTCTTTACATTGTAGCAAAGTGTAATTTCTTCAGTGTTGTCACATGAAAAGATATAATGAAATATTTACAAAAATGTGAGGGGTGTACTCACTTTTGTGAGATACTGTAAATACTTATTTGGCTCTATCTAGTGGCCATAATGCAATATTTTCCTGATTTACTCTATTTCATATGAGTAATAACATGAGACCTGGAGAAAAAATAGTCTAATAACATCCATTTTTTACCCCATTTGCACAGAAAAAAGATGCAGTTTCACAGGATTACTAGCTCTGTAATTTTTTTATAAACAAACCTCTAACATTCCCTCAAATTAAATTGAAATAGGCTCAATTCACAAAGCTAAAGCACCAGAATAGATATCCTTATATATATAAAAAAAAAAAAAAGTGAATTATTTCCAGTTGAGTCCAATGAAATGCGAAAATTTCAGTCGATAGCTGTGTTTTAGTTTGGAGTTAAAGCAAAACAAATGGTAAATACAAACAGGCAGACGCACGTTATCTCTTCTGCAATAAATTTACTTACCTGCCTGTTTACAATCCTCTTCATATGTACACATGTACGCATATGCACCTCAGTATAATTTCCAGCATGGTGCCAGTGTTTCGGGATGAATGATTCCCGAGCATGCACAGGAACGACATCATCCTGTACCAGCCAATCAAGATGGCTGAAGATGGGCACCATCAAAAAACCAGGGAGAAATGCATGCATTGGACCTTTGGAGCAGAGGTAAGTATTCCTAACTTCAGTTCTGCTTTTAAACTTTGTGAATTGAGCTGTTTTAGGAAAACATAATTATGGTCAGAAAATATTTTATTCAAGCTTATTTGGTTGATATTATTATTTGTAAAATAGTACACTGCCAACAGAATTTGTAACTCTTAAAACAGCACAACTTTTAAAGCAGGTGCATCTAATTAATTTAGTATCTCTTTAGCTTTCAGTCTAATGACATTATTGGGCCCTTTTGTGCTTTTTACTTTAGAGCCTAATACTGATTTTTCATCACTGATAAATACTTCCAGTAAATTTGCTTAAAAGTAACAGTAAGCAATTGCAATCTGTGGGCAAAGATACATTTATACAATTCTATATTTTTAATATATACATGAAAAGGTGTGGTATTTTAGGTTTTATACATTGCCAGAAAATGTTTTGAATATGTACAATAGTGAACACTACATTGCTGCCTGTCCAAATCAAAAATGAATACACGATTTTAAAAGCTGAAGCGATAAATAAGCATATAGTATACAATTTTTGTTATGGTACTGTCAGTTTTACACAGAAGTTGGAATTATTTAGCTCATGGAAATGAAGGGATAGGAATCTGCAACAGACATTGCTAGAAAAAGAAAACTGCCAAAACTATCCAGGAATCATTTAGTAGTTACACTAAGGCCTCATGCAGACTGGACGTTTTTATCATGGCTGCTATGGGGGTCTATATGTTGGCCCATGTGTCCATGCACACAAAGGCGTTTAGAGGAAGAAAAACCCCCCACAGCCAGCACGTCCAGGAGGAGTGGTGTTTTGGCAGAAAATCGATTTATGTGTGTAAACACGCATTGACACTAGGCATGTTTAACGCTTGAGCATTAGTTAATTTCAATGACCAGAATAAAGGATTATTCTGGCCATTGAAATTAAGTATTGCTCAAGCGTTTGACAAGCCTAAACTAAACATGTTACATGCGTTTACAAGCTTCAAGCGTTTTGTTCTGCCAAAACGCTGCTGCCAGGAGGAAAGGTTTCTAGGAGAGATAGCAAAATGCCCAGTGTGCATGAGGCTTAAAGATAAGAAGACCACTTAGGTTACCTCCAGATTCTGCATCTGAGCAGGCCTAGAATTGTACTCCTTGCCCTGCTAAGCCAACTGTCTTGTGCCACTTCTTCCTACTCAGTCTACTGACTATTTCGTTTAAATCTAACACGATCAGATGACACAGGCACATTGAAGAAGGGGGCTAAAAAAACTGTTTTCTTACTGCTCTGGTACACCTATAATGTTTAAAGGGTTAGTTCAATTTTACAAAAAAACTGCCTATGCAGTTATTCAACTTTAGTCAGAGCTGCACAAATTGTTTTGTATCTACAAACTTCCCTTATCTTCCTGGGCACCTATTTTTTGTAAAGGTGAACTAACCCTTTAACAAGAGAAAAAGAAACTGTCAACCTATTCTACTAGCAATTTGGTTCTAGATATATGGACCCAAAGTGTTCAAACTGTAAAAACACAGAACATGAGTCTACCAACAAAGATGTGATACTGTGCAGAAATAGCAAACATGCAGGGGCATACAGGATGTCAGTCTGGAACCTTTTATTGCATGTAAGAATGCATTATTGACATTTAGTAATATGTGGGTGACAATGTGCAACCCCCTGACAGCGATATTCCCCATAGTCATGACCTAAGTTGGGTATGAAGTAATCCGACCCTACTCCTAGATGGATCTACTCCCTGTCTAATAGGTATGTGCTGTGCAACATCCAATTGTGAGACTACAAAGGGCATCCTTGAGCATGCAGGGGATACACACGTATCCTGTACCTCACTTCTATCAACAAGACCTTTGTAAGCAGTGGAGTGTCACCAGCTATGTCTGGATAGAAACCAAAAACTGTGAGAGTAGAATGTGCCCTTGTATGCATTTCAGGGCCTTTATTTTAGCTGAAGCTTAGCTCTGATAAAGTTGAAATTTCACTTTAAAGGTTATTCCATCTTAGGGTGACAGCTGCTCTATTAACTTGTACAAGCTCTAATAAAAATACTTTGGGTTTCATGTATTTAAACTAGGGGGAAATGGCTATGGTCTCTATTTTAACCAGATGAACACTTCTAATTTGATAACTTTGCTACCCAATAATTATCAGCTGGCATTAATCTGGCAGCTTTCTTTCAGTATGAGGCCTACTGTCCTTATTTCCTTGCCTTCTTCTGTGCTTTTTGGGCATATGGTTACATAGTCAAACAGAAATATATATATATATATATATATATATATATATATATATATATTTGCTCTGGATATAAAAGAATACTTCAAAGAGAGCATAGTTGAGTTGTCTACTGGCACCATGGAGCTAAACAAATTCGTCAGACTCTATGTATTATTAGGTAAGATATACAAACTAAACATGATTCATTTGGTAACAGCAATAGGAACATATGTACAAGCCAATAAAGCATTCTAAAAGTAGAAATACTATTGTCTATGTCATATGGGTAAAATAAAATGAGAGGTTAACAACATTGGTGGTTTCCAATTGTCCATAGACTTCCTGTAACATATTCGATGTATTCACTTTGGCATGAACAAACATAAACTATGACAAAATTCTCTAGTTTGCTTAGTACAAATGTCCTTTAAAAGATTTCCAAAAACATGGATGCTCTAAAATGTGGCATCACGGTGTTACAGTAAAAATTGTATATAAAAAAAACATGCATCCTCTGTGGGAAAAAAAGTAGTTACATTACTGGCTCTTGTAGATACTATGTCCCCTTTTATTTCTGTGGATGGGCGTAGATTAACATCTGTATGCCATTCTGTTGTTCTTATATGCTGTGCTTAATTTTTCTTCCCTACAATTCTGGTGAAATCTGTGCATTATTGGCTGCTGAAAGAGCTAGGTACGGCTCAACCCATGTTAAAACGATGCTCTCCTCGGGTTATGTGTGATGAAAATTCATACCTGTCCTGGCTCTGATAACCACACATGTTGCATTCAAATGGGTCACGGAAGCCATGACAACCCATGTGGATAGTGTACATCACATGATCCAAGAAAAGAACTCGGCAGTGCTCACATTTGTGAATTTTTAGTGGCTCTCCATTGCTACTGATCACTTTAAAAGCATCTTGTGAATTGTCACTGGCAGCCCTAAACATATCAAATGGCTTGTTTTCTTTTAGAGACAGCCCATTTCTGGGATGAGGGGTCATGTGATTTGTGAGATAAATAAGGCCTCCCCTGTCCTCATTGTTGCTTTCAGTGTCTGTGGAGTCTTGGCAACTATTGCTTGGTGATACCTCCTTTTCAGAAGAGACGGATTTAACCTGGGAAAGCAGCAGTAAATTTTCCACTGCACTTTCATGGGCTGCTTGGTTGGGATGAGAGGCAATGTCAGAGTGAGGCTTGTGTAGGGCATACATTGTGTTTATGGCTGGAACAACTTCAGGACCACCTGGAGGGGTCTGCACCAGAGTACGCAAAGATTCTGCTCCCAGATATGTAATAGCATTGTTGATTGCCTGATCCATGACATGTGTCTGCATCATGTCACTCTCCTTCTCATAATTAGAAGTACCATCAAATGGGAGATCTGTCAACCGCTTCTCCCCTATGAGAAAAACAAAAAAAAATTAAATTATATATATGTTTTAATACATTTGCAGAGATATAAATAACATCCTAGAAACGGTGCTGTTCTATCCTTTCATGAAACTTGTCTAGTCATCCATTTGACTTTCCTTGCCCTTGTATTTAACCTATCCTATATATCACACCTTTCTATCTTTATACATGATACACAAAAATATTTATTTTAGGGGATATAGGCAGGTTGCTTTTTTTTATATATAACAATACTACTGTCATGGTGTTGAGTATAATTAATTAAAAATAAAAACAGGACAATTAAGAAGATCTTAAAAATAACCTTAGAGAGTTCAGATTAATTAAACAAACTGAAGTAAGATGGATTGCGCTCCTTGACACTTTAATGCCTAAAGATTTGAATAGGCACTAAAATTTGCATCTTTTTTTTATAGGATACATATTGGTTATTCTGTGTTTACACATTGTGTTTATTTTTTTGTGTAATATTTAGGCCTGGTTTACACTGATGTGATTTCAGATGCGTTCCAGAATGCATGGAACCGCATGCCAAAGGAAATAACATGATTTTCTATGGAGGCAGTTCACATATATGCTGGCTAAATATGATGCAATTTTTAAAAGGGTCCTGTGCATCTTTGGAGTGGTGCAGTGCGATTTTGAGTTCCATATAGTTGACTGGAAACTGCATGCAAAAAGCATATCTGTTTATAGACAATGCGATTCAAGTGCAATTTGTAAACGTCTGTGCTGTGTTTCTGACCTGCATTCGAGATAGAGAGAGAGATCCCAGGTCAAAAAATCCAAATTGCAGCCACATGTAAAACAGTTGAATCACAGCTGAACTTGCATCAAGTCGCATTGGACGTGATCCTTGAAATCAAACTAGAAAACTCATTCAAATCTCACCACATCAGTGTGAACCTAGCCTTAGGTGCAGATGGAAAGTGACGGTAACATTGTAGTATCTCTTAGGAATTGTTAGCTGGTTCAAATAAGCAATGCCTGAATGAATGCATGTCAGCTGCTTCTTTTTCCCAGTCAATTGAGGATATGATTTCAACACATGTATGTAATATGCTGTTTTATGCTTCTTGCACCTGTTGAAAGACCCTTGGGGGGGGGTCCCAAACTGTTGTACGGATGAAAGGATTATGCAGATTGAAAATAAAGGATAAAGTGCTGCAGACTGGACTTTGCTTTCTTATATACAAGCAAGCCTGGGCTGGCACTATATTTGCTGTGCACCTACAATATCTGCACCTGCTGGATGCTGCCTGCAATATCTGGAACTTAAAAAAATGATATGATACATCAACTTTGGTGAACAATTTAAACACAACTGAATGACTTACATTAGGGAAGATATCACCCCTCATCAAACAGCTCAGTCTATAGTTTCAATCAGACAAAATCAGTCACTTAGCAGTCTGCTACTGCTATTTCTGTCTACTTAGCAAACCCACTGTTCTTTGAGAATCCTTTGTCATGCATTAAATATTTATAAAACAAAAAAATGCATACATATAGTAAAACGGCTATAAACAGTTTAGAGACATATATATAACAAAAAAACAACTAAAATAAAACTGAATAAAAACCTGAATAGTTTTTAAAAAATTCTACTGGGGTCAGTTTAGATAAACATTTATTGCAGTATGCAAAAATTGTTCATAAACTTTAGTCTTTCCTTAGGTATTTACCACCATGGTATGACCTATGACTCTTAGCTGAAACATCAGATTGCAGAAATAACCATTTAAGACCAGCCCCAAGTTTTTGGTGCATTCTGGGTGAGCATGCATTATGCCAAATACCCTTGTATATTTATGTAGACCTAGATAAATGCATCTTTGAATACATATCTAATAGGCTAAGGGTATATAGGGCTGTTTAGTTGCATGTTACAGATAAAAGGCGGACGGCGGGGCCAGCTCCAGCAGCACACAAAAGACATGAGAGGGAGACAGCCTGCGCTGCAGTCTCCATGACAGCATGATGGTGTAACCTCTCAGCAAGGCACTCAGTTAACAGAGGTGCCTCAACAAGTATCGGTTGGGCAGGCAATACAAGCCCCAGATACCAATGTACTGCTGGAGGATGAGGTTCAACAACATGTGGTACAGCCTCCAGCAGTGGGTGAGTGAAATCAATTATCTGTGTTATCTGGGCTAGTAGGTTCACTGTCCTCTCTTGTTCAATCTCTGTTTAAAGTGTCAGTTCCTGCTGTTTCTCCAACTGCTCTGGTCTCTATGCCAGTTAACCCTTCTGTTAACTCTTCTGCTGCTGATCTGTCTGCTCCTCCTTTCAGTTTAACCTCTCAGTACAGTAATCTGGTGAATGTTGGAATTCAAAATTACATTTTAGTTCATGTCCCTGATACATGTATGAAAGATGTCATGCCCTGTGAGATGTCTCCATTAGGATATCAGTTAAATGCATCAGTTAAAGACAAAATCTGGAAAGGGGAATATATAGATATTCTTTCTCTCCTGCCTTCTCATAAGGATTTCATGGCTAGACCGGAAAAGAGGGGTTAAGAGAGAGGCGAGGAGGAGAGGCGCAGGCCAATTCTCAGGTCCTTTAATAACTGGCTACAAGCTTTTTGTATTTATTCTGGCATAATGGCAGAGAAGCACCCGGAATGGTGCGGGGGCCTTTTCCAAAATTTGAACCATATTTTAGAAGCATACAAGAACTTTAGTGGCCTGGGTTGGTTTTATTATGACAAGTCCTTCTGTCAAAAATTGTCCATACACCCCTCACTTAGGTGGGGAATGAAGGACGTGGGTCTGTGGCTCAATTTGATATTGCCCCAGAAGCAGGTGGCACCTAGACAAGCCACGGCCAACCATTCCACTGCAGCTTTTAGAAAAGACTGTTGTTTTGCATTTAATGACAGTCAATGCCGTTGGAATACTTCATGCAAATACAGGCATGAATGTTCAATTTGCGCTGGAGCGCATCCAGTGGCGAAATGTTTTAAGCAAAACGCAAATGTAGGTCCTGGTCCAGCACAGAGGGATATTTTTTGCAAAAGCCTGCACTCCAGTGAGGCTGGAAAACATGCGCCTGCGGCTGTACAGCTACCCAAACAGGGAGAAGGCATGTTTACTCATTGAAGGATTTGCTAATGGCTTTCCGCTGCCTTCTTTTTTGGGAGCTGGGTGTAAAATGGTGGAAAATTTAAAGTCCGTGGATCAGTTTCCCCAGGTGGTAAGGAATAAGTTGTGTAGGGAACTGGTGGAAGGGCGGATTTCAGGGCCTTTTGAGCACCCTCCTTTCTGTAATATTCGTATTTCCCCATTGGGAGTGGTGCGAGAGCCTAATGAATTTTGAATCATACACCATTTGTCCTTTCCAAAAGGTGATTCATCGAACAATGATATCGATGAGGATTTATGTTCAGTTTCTTACGCCACGTTTGAGGAGGCGATTTGTAAACTTAGGTTGTTCGGCCCTGGGGCATTGTTGGCAAAGGCTGACATAAAATCGGCTTTTCGGCTCTTGCCTGTTTCCCTATCGACATTCAATTCTTTAGGTTTTCACTTTGACGGGCAGTATTTTTTGACATGTGTCTCCCAATCGGATGTTCACTGTCTTGCTTTTATTTTGAGGCATTTTCCACATTCCTTCGTTGGGTTCTTTGTGTTCAATCTGGTTCAGATAGCGTAGTTCGCTTGGATGATGTTTGGATCTGTTGTTGGCATTTCAAGCTATGTCTCTGGATTTTGGTGTCCCTCTGGCTGAGGAAAAGACATGCTTCCCCAGCACGATGTTGGAATTTTTGGGCATTGAAATAGATACCTGCAGGATGGAATTTTGTTTGCTGGCGGCAAAATTGAATATATTGAAGTGGTTGATCGCGAGGGTGTTGCAAAAGAAGAAAATACGATTGAAAGAGATGCAATCACTCCTGGGTATCCTGGCGTTCGCATGTAGAATTATGCCAGTTGGCAGAATTTTTTCACGACGGCTCTACCTGGCTATATCCGGTTTGAAATCCCCTCTGGATCACATTAGAATGACTAGTCCTCTTAAAGAGGATTTGATGGTTTGGTCTAGTTTTCTCGACTGTTATAATGGAAAGTCCTTTTTTCAGTCTGATTTTGTAACGGCCCGGGATTTCCGTTTATTCACGGATGCTGCCGGCTCTAGAGGCTTTGGCGCTATCTGGGGAACGCATTGGTGCTGTGCAGCTTGGCCGGAGTCCTGGGTGAGCATGGGGGCTACCAGGAACGTGGTTCTACTAGAATTGTTCTCGATTTTGCTGGCTTTGGAATTGTGGGGATTAGAGTTTGCGAACAGGCGTATTTTGGTGGAATCTGATAACAAAGTCGTACTGTATGTGGTTAATTGTCTCTCGTCCAGTTCTTGCTTGGTGATAAAAGTCTTGCGACAGGTGGTTTTTAGATGCCTCAAATTTAATATTTGGTTGAAAGCTAAGTATACTCCTGGGATATTGAATAATATAGCCAATTCTCTATCTCGGTTTCAGATGGTCCGTTTTTGGCTTTTGCTTCCAGAGGCGGACGCAGAAGGCACCCCGTGCCCGAACCATCTGTGGGAGGTGATCTGAGGGCGGTGATGAATGCTATTAGGGGTTCGTTAGCCCCCAAGACTTGGTCCAGTTACTCAGCCGCTTGGAGCAGCTGGTTGTCTTTTGCTAGCACTAAAGGTTTTAATTTTAATAGACCATCTGAAGGCACTATTTTGGCTTTCTTGTCCATGTTAATGCGGTGGCCCTTTTTAAATAGCCATGTGATGAAAACGTTGGCTGGTAGGGGGTACAAGAGATAGACTTTTGTCTCAGATGACAGGCGACCAATCTCCCTTGACATCCTCAGGGCCCTTTGCAAGGTTACCAAAGTAGTTTGTTTTTCCTCTTAAGAAGCTTTACTGTTCAAGACAGCCTTTGTGCTCGCTTTTTCGGTGCATGGGAGTTGGTACAGACAAATAAGCAAGGTAATTCAGGGGTTCGGTTTGAGCTGTTGCTGATTGATCACTCGGGTGTTCATAATTGGCTGCAGCATTCAAAAACTGATCAATGTGGCAAGGGCAGATGGGTCAATCTGCAAGGGCAGATGGGTCAATCTGCAGGAGCACGATGATGTATTTATGTGCCCGGTAGCCACAGTTAGACAATTCATGGGGTTTAGGCCTTCCGGAGGGGTTTTTTTTCCTCATTAATGAAAACGTTAATTGAATGCCTCTTACCCAGTACCAATGCAGTCTTAAAAAAAGTTTGGAAAGAATGGGATTAAATAACCTCAGGTTTTCCTCCCACTCATTTAGGATAGGCGCAGCCTCTGAGGCGGCCTGGTTGGGATTACCAGAATCTGATATTAAAGAAATGGGGAAGTGGAAGTCCCAATGTTTTAAGTTATATGTTCGTCCTAATTTGTTTGTTTTAATTTTAGGTATCCAGCACACGGTGTGGATCCTGGGACACTCATTTATTTATTGGTCGCAAAAAAAGAGTGGCTCAACGCAGCTATTCAACAAATTTATCTCTGCACTCGGACTCTTTTAGGTTACTTTGGAAAGGTATAAGCGGCCTTCAGTGGTAACAACTGTACTTTCACTTGACCAGGTTGTGTCAAATATGGCCTCCACCATCTATTTTGGTTATTCACTTAAGGGGTAATGATTTGGGGAACGTAAAAACGTTAGACTTACTATTCATGATCAAGTGAGACTTGCATCGCTTTAGTATTTCTGCCCCAGGTACAACACTAGTTTTTTCCGAGGTGTTTCATCCTCTTTCCTGGCTCTCCTCTGCTCAGAGGAGTGTTATGGAAAAAATGAGGAAAAGAGTCAATAGGGCTCTGGAAAAATTCATGCCCCAGACTGGTGGATTGTCTTACCGGCATGTGGACCTGGAAGGTGGTTATCCAGGGTTGTATAGGCCGGATGGAGTTCACTTATCGGAAGTGGGTATTCGATATATTTAATTTGGGTTTACAGTATAGCATAGAGATGGCCACGACGTTTGGGGTGGGCAGGTCTTGATGCTCAAGCTTGGCGTGTGGGGACTGTTATTTATATTTAAAGTTGTGTTACTGCTCGAGTTCTAAAAACTGAGAAATCTGTTAATTGAATATTTATGAAGTTATGAGTTATAATAAAGAGTTATGGAAAATTAAAAAACCAATAAAGGTGTCGCGTCCAATTTTTTGCCAAATAAGATGTTTCACGTATTTATTTAATTATTTGTATCTGGGGAAGTTTGTTGCAGGTGGGTGTGGCCTGTAATCTCATGAAAAAAGGGGGCACAATACGGGGCCACTTTCCTGAGATTGTGGACCCCCCATCCCAGGTCAGGAGTAAGTTTATTAAATAGTGTGTGGTATAGTTAGCTAGGGTCGCCGCCCCTTTAAGAGGCAAGAATAGAGGTATTCAGGAGGAAACAATGAGGGCACAGGGAAATTTCTGAAAGTAAGAGGATAGGGTATAAAAGGGCCAGCAGGATAGGGGCTTTCCCTCTTTGCTGGTGGACAGTGAAGAAGATTGGAGCTCCTGCCCCAGTCGCGAACACCTGTTATGTGGTAGGGTCACCCTGGATTCCGGAGGGGACTGTTATTTATAATTAAAGTTGTGCTGCTACTCGAGTTCTAAAAACTGAGCAGGTAGAAATCTGTTAATTGAATATATATGAAGTTATGAGTTATAATAAAGAGTTATGGAAAATTAATTGTTTAAAACCAATAAAGGTGTCGCGGCCAATTTTTTGCCAAATAAGATGTTTCACGTATTTATTTAACTATTTGTATCTGGGGAAGTTTGTTGCGGGTGGGTGTGGCCTGCAATCTCATAAATGTTTATCATTATGAATGCGGGAAGTAATTTGATGTAAATTAAAGCTGCTATTATAATAGCACTTTTGGATATAGCAGGTAATGTTTTTGCCATCTGTGTCCCAATGAGGAGATTCTTCTTTAATTCTGTCCTAGAGAAACAATGGGAAGCAAGTGAAAATCACTCCAAAGCAGGGAAATTCTTTTACTAAGGCCTCACGTACACTACAGATGGAAGGCTGACAGCAGGTCAGCCTGATTTTGTAGGAGGAGTCGGGATGTATTTAAACCCTCCCTCCTTCCTCCTTGCCTGTCGACGGTGTCTCTCGTGTTGCAGTGGTGGCTCCGTCGTCACTTCCGGTTTCGGCACTTCCGTTTTCGTTCAGCGTGATGGCAGCTCAGGTTGGGCTGCAGCAGGTTCATATCGTTTCTCTAGGCACTCACGCCTGCGGTTTATGCGGGTTGTAAGTCTCGAGGGGGTGTTGCCTGCCTTTTCACGCAAAGGTCAGGTCAGGTGAATGGTTCGATCAGTTGGGCAGCGCCCAGCCTCGGTCTCCAGAGCCGGCTCCTCCGTTCTCGGTAAATCTTTATTTTCTCACCCCACTGTGGAGCGCTGCTCCATCATTCGATTCCCCTCCATCCCCCCGGTCATCCCCAGACAGTGTACGGCCAGTTCAGAGCACGGAGGGGGCAGTGCCACTCTGTCTGAAGACTGGCCGTATGTCCGAGGAGCGGGGCTTGTCCAGGCAATGGGTTGGACGAGGGTAGTGTGGGTTGGGCTCATAAGAGTGGTTGTAGGAATGGCTGAGGGTGCGGGTTAGTCTCGGTTCATTCTGACTGGTGTGCAAATTCCTGCTCACCAGTCAGAAGTGTGGGCTGGGCATGTCTGTGGGCATGTAAGTCTCGGAATATGCAGCATGGCATATCCGAAACTACATTTCCCGTCATCCTCCTTGATACACGATGTCACGGCCATATTTGACTCTCCATGGATGCGGCAGATGGCAGCCAGGGAGAGGGCTCTAAGGCATTCATGGCCCCGGTTTGGCTGGTCCGCCGGAATCCCCAAGCTGGGTACTGGCACTGGGTGTTAGGAGCATGGATGAGGAATCCCCTGCTGGAGGTACTGCATGCTGGCACCCAGTGCAGTTGGGGATTAGACAGCCTTCTTGCACCTAGCACCGTGGTTTCGACTGCAGGTTTGTCAGGTGAGTGGGTGCCCACATTGCCCGTTGTAGTGCATTTTGGCCAGTTATTAGGAACTGGACAAAAAAAAAAATTTGTTCAGTGCTTTCGTATCTCGTTCTCACTCACATTTTTGTCATGCGATTTTACATTTCTCATGCGATTTTTACGTTTCTTATGCGATTTATGTTTCTCATGCAATGTCACGTTTCTCTTGCGTTTTTACGTTTTTCTTGCGATGTTACGTTTTTCTTGCAATTTTAGGTTTCTCATGCGATTTTACGTTTCTCATGTGATTTTTCGTTTCTCATGCAATGTTAGGTTTCTCATGCGATTTTACGTTTCTCATGTGATTCTACATTTCTCATACAATGTCACGTTTCTCATGCAATGTCACGTTTCTCATGCAATGTCACGTTTCTCTTGCGATTTTACGTTTCTCTTCCGATTTTACGTTACCCATACGATTTTACATTTCTCTTGCGATGTTACGTTTCTCATGCAATGTCACATTTCTCTTGCGTTTTTACATTTTCATGCGATTTTATGTTTCTTCTGCGATTTTACGTTTCTTATGCGATTTTACGTTTCTCTTGCGATTTACGTTTCTCATTCGATTTTTCATTTCTCATGCAATGTTAGGTTTCTCTTGCGATTTTACGTTTCTCATGTGATTCTACGTTTCTCATACAATGTCACGTTTTTCATGCAATATCACGTTTCTCATGCAATGTTATGTTTCTCATACAATTTTAAGTTTCTCGGGCAATGTTAGGTTTCTTATGCGATTTTACGTTTCTCATGTGATTCTACGGTTCTCATACAATGTCACGTTTCTCATGCAATTTTACGTTTCTCATGCAATGTCACGATTCTCTTGCGATTTTACATTTTTCATGCAATTTTACGTTTCTCATACGATTTTACGTTTCTCATGCAATGTTAGGTTTCTCATGCAATTTTACATTTCTCATGTGATTCTACGTTTCTCATGCAATGTCACGTTTCTCATGCGATTTTACGTTTCTCATGCAATGTCATGTTTCTCTTGCGATTTTACGTTTCTCGTGCAATTTTACGTTTCTCTTGCGACGTTACATTTCTCATGCAATGTCATGTTTCTCTTGCGGTTTTACATTTCTCATGCGATTTTACGTTTCTTATGCGATTTTAAGTTTCTTATGCGATGTTACGTTCTCTTGCGATGTTACGTTTCTCTTGCGATGTTATGTTTCTCATGCAATTTTACATTTCTCATGCGATGTTACGTTTCTCATGCAATTTTTTATATTTCTATAACTTTCATTTCTAGGCCTACGCACGTTTCCCATGTGACGCACGTTTTTCCCGGGTTTCCACGTATCTCACGTTGCTCATACAGTTTACATGCTCGTGCAACTATGTTTCTCATGCAGCCTCGGTTCTCATGTTGCTCACGCTACTCACTCTTGTTCAGTTACGTTCCTTCACACAGCTTACATTCCTGTCGCAGGTTACTTTTCTCAGTCTGCTCACGGTTCTCACGCAGTTATGTTCCTCACCCAGTTGTGTGTTTTTTCATTCAGTTTGTGCTTGTTATTTTCATCATTTTGCTGGGTATTATGCATATGTTTTCATCATTTTAGTTATATTTTCACGGTTAGTCTTGGCATTATCCACTGCAGTTACCTGTCTCGTTTCAGGTTCGCACGGATTGAGTTGGTCGTTTTTAATTGGCTTGTGTAGTGGCAAGTCTCCTCATCCGTGTTACATACGTTACATCTTGGTTTCTGTTCAATAAGTTATCACTTGCCTGACACGTTTTCAGGTTCATTGTAACCAAGTCACAAGTTCATACGTCATGACTTCTCACTATTCGTTTCACTTGCCTGACATGTCTTCAAGTTGCATAGGCCTGAGTTTACGTTTTAATTTGCCTCACAAGCCTCAGGTATCTCGGCTTTGCTAGTTTCTGGAGAGTGTCACATTTTCAGTCCTGCATAACGGTTACTTTGTCATTTATTCTCGGTCACCTTCATATCAGTAGCGGTAAGGGAAGCATGAGATTTTCCTTTTTCTTAAGGTAGGTTGGGATTAATTTGGTTAACTCTTGTTAATGACAGTGTTTGTTCTCGTTTGCATAGGTCATCTCACCAGCAGCAGATATTGAAGACTTTGCCTCCATCCATCCAGCTTCGGTTAGGGGTTCTGTACATGGCTCTCCCATGTAGTATGCTGTCAGGTAGTCATCCACTGTGTTGGTGATTTCCTCCTCATCATAGTTTTCAAACAGGGTCCCGCTGTTCTACGGGAACTAACGTCATTTTCCTCTGTGCCCATGTCCCTCGGGCGGCAAGGGGAGATGGTTGGGCCGGTGATCGCACAGACAATCAGTCTACCTCAGGTGGTGTCAAACAGTTCCAGGTCTTTACTCTTTGTTGTATGTAGGCTGATTTGGCTGCCCTTTCAGTTCCATTTTTCAAATACTATAGGTTCATCAGTAAGGTAGTGTTTACAGCAGCAGATGTTCTGTCTCATTTTAGTTACCCGATTTTCCAGCAGGTCCCAGCCACGTACCCGTGTGCTACAACGTCCTGGCTTTCGTGCTACAATTGAAGCTTGGTCTACAAGTCGTTGTCAGTTTAAGCCTAGGAAGGCTGGTTACACGCCTGGGATACCTTCCAGGTTTTTTTCCGTCTCATTGTCCTAGGTTCTATGTGTTACATACATTCCATATGTACTTGCGTTCATTGCCTTTTGCCACTCTCAGCTCAAGCTTTCCACAAGCTGGCTCCCGGTCACAGTCCTAGATCGACTCATGGTGGTATCAGCGGAAGTACTCAGGGACGGGACACTTTGCTTGTCCCTGGTGCTCCCTTCTTCACTAGCGCAGTGCATAAAACATAAGACTTTCGGCACACCCCAGGTCACTTTTCCTGTTTCCACTCAGACCTTTCCAATACGATTACATGAGACTCTAGATACAAAAGGAAGGCTGACCGCAGGTCAGCCTGATTTTGTAGGAGGAGTCGGGCTGTATTTAAACCCTCCCTCCTTCCCTGTCGACGGTGTCTCTCGTGTCCCACCCACCTTTCCCCTTTTTTCTTGTTATCTCTACTCTTTTACTTCTACTTGGGTATTCCCCCTTTTAGGCATACTGACCATGTGACTTTCAGCACACCCCAGGTCACTTTTCCTGTTTCCACTCAGACCTTTCCAATACGATTACATGAGACTCTGAGTACAACTGCTAAACTGAGAGCAGTTGGGTGTTTTTTTCTGCAGCCCCTGAACTCTCCTCTATGTTATCTTATGTGAACATGTACACTCAGTTGTAGTTTAGAGACAGTTGAGGTTACAAGCATTTTTTTGAAAGCAGAAAAATCGCATTCATGACTGTAGTTTACCGGCATTTCAACGCCGAATGCTTGTAACCTCGGTCAACTTCGTTTATGCTTGTTTGCGTTTATAAGCGTTTTTAAAGGGGAAATATATTCCTGATAATTTTTGAACATATAAAAATGTTGAAAAAACGCTCATGTCTCCTTTCTACTATTATATATTTTTTGTTTTACCTATCACACTGAGGGTTTATTTGCTAAAGGCAAATTCACTTTGCACTACAAGTGCACTGCAAGTGCAGTCGTTGTAGATCTGAGGGGGACATGCAAGGAAAATAAAAAACAGCATTTTTGCTTGTACATGATTGGATGATAAAATCAGCAGAGCTTCCCCTCTTTTCAGATCTTCCCCTCAGTTTTACAGCTTGCAGTGCACTTGTAGTGCAGAGTGGATTTGCATCTAGTAAATCAACCCTAATGTAACCATCTAAATGCTGACCTGATATGTTGGATTACATGCTAATAAACCTTTGTAAAATAAAAATTTTGAAAAAACACAAATTTCACCACATGCTGTTGCCTGCGTCAATGGATAATTCCAATAGCAATGAAATCTGGTCCTCTGACACAATTTTCTACGTCTTCTACGTCTCTGGAGTCTCAGCAACAGCAACATCAGAAGCATTTCACACAAAAACACAAAAAACAAGACAGCTATTTACAAGCACATTGCTCTCTGTTCTCTCACAGAGTGGCTGCAATAGTTAATAATTTACTTGTTGTTTCTGCATTGTGGGCATTTGGGAGGGTCCCCTGAGGTTGCCTTTAACCACTTGCCGACCGCCGCACACATATATACGTCGGCAGAATGGCAGGCAAATGGACATACCTGTACGTCCCTTTAAATTTGCCGCCTATCGCGCCCGCCGTGGGAGCGTGCCCGCGGGTCCCGCAAACTTGATGTTTGCCGGCGGCCTGTGATTGCGGCAAGGAGAGGCAGAACGGGGAGATGACTATATAAACAAGGCATTTCCCTGTTCTGCCTAGCAACATTACAGGGATCTACTGCTCCCTGTCATCGGGAGCATTGATCTCTGTCATGTTGTAGTGAGCCCATCCCCCCACAGTTAGAATCACTCCCTAGGACACACTTAACCCCTTGATTGCCCCCTGGTGTTTAACCTCTTCCCTGCCAGTGTCATTTATACAGTAATCAGTGGCTATTTGTAGCTCCGATCGCTGTATAAATGACAATGGTCCCAAAATAGTGTCAAAAGTGACCGCCATAATGTCGCAGTCCCGATAAAAATTGCAGATCGTCGCCATTATTAGTAAAAAAAAAAATTAATAATAAAAATGCCATAAATCTAATCCCTATTTTGTAGAAGCTATAACTTTTGCACAAACCAATCAATATACACTTATTGCGATTTTTTTTACCAAAAATATGTAGAAGAATACATATCGGCCTAAACTGTGGAAGAAATTTGTTTTTTTATATAATTTTTGGGGATATTTATTATAGCAAAAAGTAAAAAATATTGCTTTTTTTTCAAAATTGTCTCTCTTTTTTTGTTTATAGAGCAAAAAAATAAAAACCGCAGAGGTGATCAAATACCACCAAAAGAAAGCTCTATTTGTGGGGAAAGAAGGACATCAATTCTGTTTGGGTACAACGTCGCATGACCACGCAATGGTCAGCTAAAGCGATGCAGATACAGAATCGCAAAAAATGCTCTGGTCAGGAACGGGGTAAATCCTTCCGGGGCTGAAGTGGTTAAAAAATGCTTCTAACCTCAAATGCCCATAACTGCTGCTAAACACTCAAACAGGGTATGTAAAAGCTGTAAAACTGACATTTTTCAACATCAGTTTCCAGTTGTCAGAAAAGGTTTTCAACTACCCTGTGTACATGAGCCCTAAGACCCCATTCACACCTGAGCATTTTGTAGCTTGAAGCCTCAAGCTACAAAATGCTGGAGGGGAAAAACATCCATTATTCTCTATGGAGATGGTTCTCCACTCCAAGTCACCTGAAGCCTTACGCCTGAAGCTTTTTTGTCACTCAAATCGGGCAGATTTGGGCATTTTTGGAGCAGGAAGCAGATAACAAAATCTAAAAACATAGCAACAAATGATGAAACAGATGATCATTTTTCCTATTGGCTAATAAAATAAACATCAAAGCTCAAAAACGGCAAAAAACGCTGCATGGAAACGCGCAAATACGCCCGACAATACGCCGGAAAAACGCTCAAAAATGCTACGCTCAGGTGTGAATGGGGCCTTAGGCCTCATGTACACTGCAGCCGCTAAGCGGACATTTTTGGAGCAGTTGGGCATTTTTTTCAACTGCTCCTGAACTCTCCTCTATGTTATCTTATCAGTACATGTACACAGGGTCGTTTATAGTCGTTTCTAGCCAGTTGAGTTTAGCGGATTTTTGCATGTAAATGCGGCACAAAGGACGTTTTAAACGTGGGTTAATATCTGTCAAGTTAAATCATTCAGGAGAGGTTGTAAAAACGTCCCGTGTAAATTAAGCCTTATGCCGCGTACACACGATCGGACTTTCTGGCATACTTGGTCCGGCACACTTTCCGACGGACTTTGTACACCAGGTGCGCCGGACTTTAAAACGGACGGACTTGCTCACACACGACCGGACTTTCCGGCGGGCTAAGTCCGCCCGTCTTTCCGTCGGACTTTCGCCGGAGTTACGGCGGACTTTCAGAATGAACGGACGTGCCCACACATGGGCCCGGTGACCACGCCCCCTAAAACGTCACAGTCCCAGCATGCCCAGGGACTGTGACATCATAAGGGGGCGGGGTCTCCGCCTATATAAGTCACAACGGAGCCCTCAGAGAGCAGTCCTGCCGGAGAGAGCGTCATGTCAACATCTGGAGAAGAGAAGAGGGAAGAAGAAAAGAAGCCAAGAAGCCCAGAAGTCCGGACCTCCGCTGGCAAAAGAGCGGCCTGAAGACAGCGGAGGGGCCGGCCGAAGAACTAGAACACCGGGAGAAGAGGCCGGAGAGTGCGGAGAAGAACCAACCGGACGCCGGGAGAAGGGGAACCGGAGGGACCCCCGAAGCCGGAAGAAGACCCCCGAAGCCGGAGGAAGACCCCCCCGGAGCTGTTTAATAAATTATTTTAAAAACCTGTGTAGTGTGTTTTATTATTGACACTTTTTCCCTAGGTGAATGGGTAGGGGTACCATGTACCTCATACTCATTCACATAGGGTGGGGGGCCGGGATTTGGCGGCCCTCTTATTATAGGAGGCTCCCGGATTCCGATAAGCCCCCCGCCCGCAGACCCTGACAACCAACGGCCAGGGTTGTCGGGAAGAGGCCCTTGTCCTCATCAAAATGGGGACAAGGTGCTTTGGGGTGGGGGGGGGGAGCCCGCAGTTGAGGGCATGCAGCCTGGTACAGTTCAGGAGGGGGGGGCACTCGCTCGTCCCCACCCCCTTTCCTGATCGGCCGGGCTGCGTACTCGGATCGGGGTCTGGTATGGATTTTAGGGGGGACCCCACGCCGTTTTTTCGGCGTAGGGGCTTCCCTTTAAAATCCATACCAGACCTAAGGGCCTGGTATGCCCCGCGCTCGCCGCAATAGGAAAATTTGTTTTTCCTATTGCAGCGAGCGCAAAATGCAATACCCTGCCCTTGCGTCGTATCTGGTCCGTTGGACCAGCATACAGATGAGCGGGCTTTCCATCGGACCAGCACACAGATGAGCGGACTTTCCGCCAGAGTCCATGTTTCAAATCTAGGTCCGGCGGGCTTTTGGGAAAAAGTCCGCCGGAAAAGTCCACCTGAGCCTACACATGGTCGGATTGTCCGGCAGACTCTGGTCCGCCGGACCAAGTATGCCGGAAAGTCCGCTCGTGTGTACGCGGCATTAGACTTCTGTCACCAAACAGGTGTCCTTATTAGAAGATTTCTTCACACCTCCTGTTGCTGTGGGTTTAGCAGCATGAGGGCAGAAGGGCAAGCTTTTCTACTCAGGGTGGATGTAGTTAGTAGATTTAAACAGAAAGGTAATCACTTTAACTAAAGAGGCACATTACACATACACACATTTATAACTTTTTTAATTATTTGCCTTATCCTTCTGATTAAGCCCTCCCAAAAGCTGATGCAGTGGAAAACCTGTGGAATTCTAGAACCACTGTAGGATTAGATGCTTTAAAATTAAACAAAAATCTCACTTTTTAGCATATTTACATCTGCCTTATTTTTTGGGTACCTGATGGCAAAGATCAGAAGCCTCTATGGCTGACAGCTTCCTGACACTATTCAAGAATTTGAGGACCTTAACCCTTGCTGCCAACTCTATACATACAGTATTCAGGCGCATCTCAAAAAATTAGAATGCCATTGAAAAGTAATTTTTTTCAGAAATTCAATTCAAAAAGTGAAACTTATATATTATAAAGAGTCATTACACATAGAGTGATATATTTCAAGCATTTATTTGTTTTAATTTTGATGATTATGGCTTAGAGCTAGTGAAAATCCAAAATTTAGTATCTTAGAAAATTAGAATATTGTGAAAAAGTTCAATATTGTGGACACATGGTGTCACACTCTAATCAGCAAATTAACTCAAAACACCTGCAAATGTTTTCTGAGCCTTTAAATGGTCTCTCAGTCTGGTTCAGTAGTTTACACAATCATAGGGATGACTGCTGACATGACATGTCCAGAAGACAGTCATTGACACCCCTCACAAGGAGAGTAAGTCACTAAAGGTCATTGCTAAAGAAGCTGGCTGTATCAAAGCATATTAATGGAAGGTTGAGTGGAAGGAAAAAGTGTGGTAGAAAAAGTTGCACAAGCAACAGGGATAACCGCAGTCTTGAGAGGATTGTGAAGCAAATGCCAATCAAGAATTTGTGGGAGATTCACAAGGAGTAGACTACAGCTGGTGTCTGTGCTTTAAGAGCCACCACACACATACATTTCCAGGACAAGGGCTACAACTGTCGCATTCCTTGTGTCAAGCCACTCCTGAACCAGAGACAATGTCAGAAGCATCTTACCTGGGCTATGGAGAAAAAGGACTGGACTATTGTTCAGTGGTCCAAAGTCCTCATTTCTGAAAAAAGAAAATTTTGCATTTCATTTGGAAATCAAGGTCCCAGAGTCTGGAGGAAGAGTGGAGAGGCACAGAATCCAAGATGCATGAGGTTCAGTGTAAAGTTTCTGGGTCTGTGTTGATTTGGGGAGCCATGTCATCTGCTGGTGTTGGTTTTATCAAGTCCAAAGTCAGCGCAGCCCTCTACCTGGAAATTCTAGAGCACTTCATGCTTCCCTCTACAGCTTAATGGACATGCTGATTTCATTTTCCAGCAGGACTTGGCACCTGCCCACACTGCCAAAAATACCAATACCTGTTTTAATGATCATGGTATCGCTGTGCTTGATTGTCCAGCAAAATCGCCTGACGTAAACCCCATAGAGAATCTGTGGGGTATAGTCAAGAGGAAGATGAGAGACACCAGACCCAACAATGCAGACAAGCTGAAGACCGCTATCAAAGCAACCTGGACTTCCATAACACCTCAGCCACAGACCACGCCACATTGATTCAGTAATTCATGCAAAAGGAGCCCTGACCAAGTATTGATTCATTACTTACTGTACATGGACATACTTTTCAGTGAGCCAATATCTCTGTATTAAAAATCCTTTTTTTTATTGGTCTTACAGTATGTAATATTCAAATTTTCTAAGATACTGAATTTTGGGTTTTCACTAGCTGTAAGCCATAATCATCAAAATTAAAAGAAAGAAATGCTTGAAATATATCACTATGTGTGCAATGAATCTATATAATATATGAGATTCACTTTTTGAATTGAATTAGTGAAATAAATTAACTTTTTGATGATATTCTAATTTTCTGAGATGCACCTGTATGTGGCCTCACTGAAGCAGGTCTTTTTCAGTGAGGCAGCATATATGCATATATGTCTTTGTGCAAAAAGCAACGAGCTCCCAGCACAGGGACCGGGCTCTCACCGGGTGCCCCACGGCCCGTACTAATGTTTGGGAACCGGTATCAGTTCCTGATCACCTGGCTGCCTTAATAGCCTCTGACTGGCTATCACAATAATCAATCACTGTAAAGCCCTGTGTATGCTTTCTCTTCTAAATGGAGGGAAAGATGCATTGGGTTTATTTACCTACACTGGAGAGAGCAAAATCTGGTGCAGCTCTACATAGAAACCAAACAGCTTCCAGATTTTTTGTCAAAGTCTAATTGCACTAGCATTTGTTAGAAGCTGATTGGCTTTCATGCACAGCTGCACCAGTTTTTGCACTCTCCAGTTTTAGTAAACCAATCCCTTTGTATTAATTCTATTGCACAGAGCAGTAAATATAACATTTTTGTTATTTTAAAAGAAAAAAAATGACTTTCCAAACACTTTAAAAATCATAAGTTATCAATTTTCAAAATAACAAATAAAACTCTCCATATGATATTCGTCTGGAAGTCTGTCAACATCATCATGAACATGGTATTAATGCAAAGGTTTACAATTTACCTAATTTATGCCCTTTGTAAAATTTGGTAGAAGCAGTCAACATTTTAAAAACACGCACACAGATTGTGATAGCGGCCTTATACAGTAGGTCCTGCTATGTACTGATCTAGAAACAATTCCCCTACTCCCCGAATGCATACCACCAGCTCAGATACTTACCCTGCCCTTCGATCCCGTGATCTTTGCTATTCTGCCCTTAACATTCACTATGTTCAAAGAAGATGGTGAATGAAATAGACTATGTAAGTCTTTTTGATATCAATGCAGAACTGATATATTTTTTAGATTAAGAAGCTATTTATTTGCGATTTTCTAGAATCAGCTATTGACGCTTATTTAAAGGTCAATACAAACAAGAATAATTTACTGAAGTGCTTTTGTCAAAGCATCATTTGACTTGTTTTTGTGGCTTTTTTGAACTGTGTTGTGGCTCTGTTTAGTTAGGAAGGCTGAACAACATACACTGAGACTAGTAAACCTTTAGACAAGACAGGAAACATTGCACCTCACATGTTCTGGAAAATGGTAACCAAAGTTTAACATGAACCGCTGACACTGAGAAAGACTGTGAATGCTGGGAGCTGCCTTATATGTGTCTAGGCAAGAAAAAAACAAAAACCTCAAGGGTAACACAGAAGTGTTTTTTGTTACACTTATAGGCAGTTGGTTTCACCAACACCTGCTTTTTAAACATATTCTTGTTCATACATAATTTTATATAGCTTCAAAAATGTACAGCTGTTTCCCATTGTTACATAGTTACATAGTAGGTGAGGTTGAAAAAAGACACAAATCCATTAAGTCCAACCTATGTGTGTGATTATATGTCAGTATTACATTGTATATCCCTGTATGTTGTGGTCGTTCAGGTGCTTATCTAATAGTTTTTTGAAACTATCGATGCTCCCCGGTGAGACCACCGCCTGTGGAAGGGAATTCCACATCCTTGCCGCTCTTACAGTAAAGAACCCTTTACGTAGTTTAAGGTTAAACCTCTTTTCTTCTAATTTTAATGAGTGGCCACGTGTCTTGTTAAACTCCCTTCCGCAAAAAAGTTTTATCCCTATTGTGGGGTCACCAGTACAGTATTTATAAATTGAAATCATATCCCTTCACAAGCGTCTCTTCTCCAGAGAGAATAAGTTCAGTGCTCGCAACCTTTCTTCATAACTAATATCCTCCAGACCCTTTATTAGCTTTGTTGCCCTTCTTTGTACTCGCTCTATTTCCAGTACATCTTTCCTGAGGACTGGTACCAAGAACTGGACAGCATACTCTAGATGTGGCCAGACCAGAGCCTTGTAGAGCGGGAGAATTATTGTTTTATCTCTGGAGTTGATCCCCTTTTTAATGCATGCCAATATTCTGTTTGCTTTGTTAGCAACAGCTTGGGAATGCATGCTATTCTGAGCCTATCATCTACTGGGACCCCCAGGTCCTTTTCTATCCTAGATTCCCCCAGAGGTTCTCACCCCAGTATATAGATTGCATTCATATTTTTGCCACCCAAATGCATTATTTTACATTTTTCTACATTAAACCTCATTTGCCATGTAGTTGCCCACCCCATTAATTTGTTCAGATTTCCACATCCTGCGGAGAAGTTATTGCCCTGCTTAGCTTAGTATCGTCTACAAATACAGAGATTAAACTGTTTCCTCCAGGTCGTTTATGAACAAAAAATATAGGATTGGACCCAGCACAGAACCCTGGGGGACCCCGCTACCCACCCCTGACCATTCTGAGTACTCCCCATATATCACCACCCTCTGAACTCGCCCTTGTAGCCAGTTTTCAATCTATGTACTCACCCTATGGTCCATGCCAACAAACAGTAAACGTTTATGGGGAACTGTGTCAAATGCTTTTGCAAAATCAAGATAAACCACGTCTACGGGCCTTCCTTTATCTAGATGGCAACTCACCTCCTCATAGATGGTTAACTATGTGTCATGAATGTGTCATGATTCATAT
The DNA here is from genome assembly GCF_042186555.1 of Aquarana catesbeiana. Taxonomy (NCBI): domain Eukaryota; kingdom Metazoa; phylum Chordata; class Amphibia; order Anura; family Ranidae; genus Aquarana; species Aquarana catesbeiana. Next base: position 227,991,182 of record NC_133328.1, read on the forward strand.
TAAATTACAATATAAATGTTATTGTGCCAAGCCTTTAACAAACTTGGAAATTTCAAACTGATCATATTAGGAAAAATGCATACTTAAAGATATCTTTAAGAAAAACTGAACCTCGAAATGATCGATGAATCCTAAAATATGGCAGCTGGAGTGCCTGTAAAATTTGAGTGTGGCACCACCCCTTTCCTATTGGTGTGATGGGCAAATGTAATTACCCAATAGATATGCTGGAGTAGTGGGTGATTCAGATGTATAAGAAAAAGAAAAATCCCAATTGTTGCAGTTGTGCATTCCTTTAAAATGGTTTTTAATCTACAGCTAGCATAAGTACATGATTCTCTCTTTCCATCAGCCTCCTGTTATTCCCTGTACAGCGGCACTCATACTAGGTGAGGGAGGAGCAGAAACAGGAGCTAATAAGGCTTTGCTGCATGCATGTTCTTACAAAAAACATTCTGACAGGGGATAGCATTGTAAGCTGAGTTGATGCCGAATCAGTGTGTTGCTGCTCCATCATTGTCCAATCAGCAGGCTGCAGCTGGAGACGTCACATCAAAGCATTTATTAGCTCTAAGGCTCGATGCACATCTATGCATGTTGCTTTTGAGCGTTTTTGCAGTGCTTTTTGCAGTGCTTGCCGCGTTTTTGAACACGCGTTTTTACCCAGATTTTACAGCATTTTGCGTGGTTTTTTTTTACACTGTATATAGCTAGTTGCTAAGGAGGGGGCCAGGAAGCCGGCCGCCGCGTCCTTACCAAGCGATGAGTCATCGGCTGTCAGCTGGCTTCCCGCTCAATGTAAAAAAAAAGGAATTGCCGGCTAAGAAAAAAAATTGTGAAAAAAAAAACAGCGTGGGGCCCCCCCCAGGTCCATACCAGGCCCTTGGGTCCAGTATGGATTCGGAGGGGATCCCCACACACCAAAATTTAAAAAAAATGTGTGGGGGTTCCCCCAAAATCCATACCAGACCCTTATCCGAGCATGCAGCCCGGCAGGTCAGGAAAGGGAGAGGAGGAGCGAGCCCACCCTGAACCATACCAGGCCACATGCCATCAACATGGTGGGATGGGTGCTTTGGGGCAGGGTGGCTCTGCGCCCACCCAAACCCAAAGCACCTTGCCCCATGTTGATGGGGACAAGGGCCTCTTCCCGACAACCCTTGCCCGGTGGTTGTCTGAGTCTGCGGGAGGGAGGCTTATCGGAATCTGGAAGCCCCCTTTAACAAAGGGGCCCCTAGATCCCCCCCCATGTGAATGAGTATGGGGTACATTGTACCCCTACCCATTCACTAAAAAAAAGTAGTGTAGTGTTAAAAAATACAGTAGACAGTTTTTGACAAGTCTTTTATTAAAAATCTTCTTCTCCACTTCTTCCTCTGGTCTTCCTCCACCTTCTCCTGCATCTTCATCCTTCGGTCTTCTCCCCCTGCTTCTTCTTCCGCTCTTCTTCTGTCTTCTTTGCCCGGTGTTCTTCTTCCTCTGTCGCCACTCCCGCTGACGACCCTCCTCCGCTGCTGCTTCCCGCTGATCTGTCGGCGCCAATGTCCTGCATTTCTTAAATAACGATGGGGGTGTGGCAATCGGATTACGTAATCGGGAGGCCACGCCCCCTTGTGATGTCACAGACCCAGCATGCCCCGGGCAGTGACGTCACAAGGAGGAGTGGCCTCTGGTTGTCAGGAAGAGGTCCTTGTCCCCATCAACATGGGGGCAAGGTGCTTTGGGGTGGGGAGGTGCAGAGCCCCTCCTGCCCCAAAGCACCCATCCCCCATGTTGAGGGCATGCGGCCTAGTATGGTTAAGGAAGGGGGGGCGCTCGCTCATCCCCTCCCTTTCCTGATCTGCCGGGCTGCATGCTCGGATAAGGGTCTGGTATGGATTTTAGGGGGACCCCCACGCCATTTTTTAAAAAAAAATTTGGTGTGTGGGGATACTCTCCGAATCCATCCTAGACCCAAGGGCCTGGTATGGACCTGGGGGGGACCCCACGCCATTTTATTTCACAATTTTTTTTTTTAGCCGGCATTTTTTTTTTTTACAATGTGCGGGAAGCCAGCTGACAGCTGATGACGCATCGGTTGTTAAGGACGTGGCGGCCGGCTTCCCCCTCCTTAGCAATCAGCTATATACAGTGTAAAAATACATAAATAAAAAAAACGCAAAACGGAGTAAAAACGTGGTACTTGCGTTTTTGATGCGGGTCAATTGAATTCTATTACATGCAAAACGCTGCATTTTGCGGGAAAAAAAGTCCCCGACCCTTTCCAAAAACGCAGAGGCACAAAAATGCATTGATGTGAACATGTTCCATAGGAACCCATGTTAAAAAATTTCCCTGCATTTCTGCAAAATGCATCAAAAAATGCATTCCTGTGAATCGAGCCTGACAGAGAAAGTAGTGTCACCCTCTAGGCTTTACTGTTCAACTGGAGTGTATGAATAAATGAACGGTATTAAAAACCCTTTAGCGGATTCCCATTTGTGTATTTTAACTGTGTTATTAACCATCTGCTTGGAGATCAGCCTTAAATGGGCCACAGAAATAAGAAATACCACATAAATACACATGGTAGCATACTTTTCCCATTGGTTTTCTACTGTAGATTTTAATTCCTGAAATTTATGGTGCAGCTTTGTAAATGCATGAACAAAAAAGACATAATTATGCATTGCATATTAAAAGTGTATGTTAGTGCATGTAAAACTATGTTACTGTATACAAATAGGCGCTTGGCCAAAGGAAGTGCAATTGTTAAAGTGTAACTCCACTTTTGTTGACAAAAAACATTCCCCTCTGGGTGATCTATGTACATTGCAAGGATTTTAACAAGCCTTGTTGCGGATTCCTACCTTTTATTCTGAAGAAATCCCTCTTTGTTGCTCTGGGCCCGCTGTGAGCCTAATGGGAGTGGTTTCAAAATTATCAACCAGCTGGTGCAAAATCAGGGCTCTAAAGAGGAAAACTGCTGGGTCTGCTTCCCTTTAGATGTGTTCCTATTGGGAGTATCTTGCCAAAAATGGCATTTTTGTTGCAGGGGATGCCAAAAATCTGACTTGTATCTTAGTGCAGACTTATGGGAAAATCAGTGAGCCAATCACACAAGCAGGAAATTATGTTTCACATTCTGTGTACAGAACACTTCCAGGTAGCCACATTGCATTGCACTTTACAGAAAATAACAGTGATGCAGATTGAAAAGGAAAGGTAAAATTTTCATAACATTCAATTACAATATGACTTGTGTTGTAATTGTATATGCTATATTATTATTTTTTTTTATTTGCAATTTTTTCTAATGAAAGTGGAGTTACCCTTTAACCATTTACCGCAAACTGCAGTAGTTGTACATTGGTAATTTGATGTAGAATATCGGAGTTATGGCAGCAGATAGCTGCCATAACCCCAGTATTTTCAGAAACGGTGGGCGGTGGTCTCCATGGTGGATTCACTGCAAGAGAGGTGACTGCCACGCTCCGGTCGTCTCTGCCACTTACCGTATACGCCAGTAGCGGCGGAGACGATCCGATCCTTTCCCCTGAGAGACCTGGAGCCGAGTGAGGGAAAGATAGCCCCCCACTCAGCTCCAAAACATTGAAAGACGGAAGCGACGTCACTTCCGCTCAACGGCCTTAAAGGGGAAAAAAATAAATAAATAAATTGCATTTAAGTGTAAATGTGAGATCTGAGGTCTTTTTGACCTCAGAACATTAAAGAGGTCCTGTCATGCTTTTTTCTATTACAAGGGATGTCTACATTCCTTGTAATAGGAATAACAGTGATCCAATTTTTTTTTTTAAAGGGACGGTATAAAAATAAAAATGATAATAAATAAGAAGAAAAAAAGAAAAAATTTAAAGCGTCCCTTAGCAACGTGCTCACGCGCAGAAGCGAATGCATATGTAAGTCGCAACCGCATATGTAAATGGTGTTCAAACCACACATGTGAGGTATCGCCACGATCGTTAGAGCAAGAACAATAATTCTAGCAAAAGACCTCCTCTGTAACTTAAAACTGATAACCTGTAGAAATTTTTAAACATCGCCTATGGAGATTTTTAAGGGTCAAAGTTTGTTGCCATTCCATGAGCAGGCGCAGTTTTGAAGTATGACATGTTGTATATTAATTTACCTGGCATAAAGTTATCTTTCAAATATTAAAAAAGATTGGGCCAACTTTACTGTTTTCTTATTTTTTTACTTCAAAAAAGTGTATTTTTTAAAGAAAAAAATTGCGTTTGTAAGACCGCTGTACAAATATGGTGCGTCATAAAGTATTATGACGACCGCCATTTTTTTCTATAGGGTGTCCTAAAAATATATATATAATGTTTGAGGGTTCTAAGTAAGTTTCTAGCAAAAAAAATGATTTTAACAAGTTTGAAAACTAGGCCCGGTCCTTAAGTGCTTAAACCACCTTCATTTCCCAGTACCCGGTAAATTCGAACATATTTGCTGTTTTATGGCATTATCAGAAAATTTGGAGAATAGGGAACAGATATTGGCAAAGGAATTAAAGATGCTACTTGACAGAATGACCGTTTGCGTGGCTTTTTTTTTTTAATACTGGGAGCCTGCATGTGCAGTGTGGATCTGTCTATGAACACACATTGATTGTTGTACAAGTGTGCAATGTCTGCTGCTTCAGAACTACAGGCTGACTTTTATATGTTGGCTTGTAAAGGCCTAATAACAGGTACACTGGGCAGAAGATTATTATTCTTTTCTAGTCATCTATCTTGTTATCTTACTTTATATAAATCAGATTAACTGCTACCACTCATAATCATTATAGGATACAGAGTAAAGAAGACACCTAGTTAATGGTTGAATTACTTGAAATATTTCCTTTGAGAAATTACTTTTAGATAAGTTTGGACTATTGCATTTTATGGCAAGTTTATGTTACTCTGCTAAGATTTTTCCTGATAGACAGAAAAGGCTACAAGTTCTTACCAACAAATTTCTGAGGCATACAGCTCTTACGTTTGGCAACGTTACTTGCAATTCTGTCCAGTACAAGAGACCTCTCAGAGCCAAGCTTGGAAAGATCTTCAGCCATTTCAGCCTGGTTTGTCTCTTCTTTTACTACTACAATCAAAACATGTGCAATTGAGATTATATCTCACATCTAAAAAAAAACCTTTGACTTGAGTACAACATTCTAATTATAAAAGTATATACTGCAAAGCAAAATTGTATTTCTAAATCTGCAAAACACTCCAAAATGCTTGACTGTAAAAAGCGAGGAGCTTACAAAATGTATTCAATAACTGATGACCGTGGTTAAGCAAACAGAAAACACATTGCTGGAAGAAAGGTAAGATGGTTTTTTTTTTCACAGAAGAGACTTCTGTAGGAATTCTACCTGCTATCAATGTTTTTATGTAGAACTTTAATTTCGCTTTAAAGTGTTACTAAACCCACAACAGTAAAATCAGTCTGTATATGCAGTAAAGCATGCTTGGTATACTCACTGTGGAACCTAAGGGGTTATTCCTCTGCATTGTATAAAAAAGTTGTTTGATCCTGTCTTCTCTGATCCTTCCCTTCATCCACAGTCCTTGGGGGGCAAGCTGCACATGCTCAGTTTGGTGTGTATTAGTAGAGATTTTTTTTTTCTCGGGAAAGTGCATGTGATCAGCACAGGGCCAATCAGCACTGTGCAGCCAGAGGGTCAGGGGTCCTGCAGCATCATAGGACAATCAGGGGAGAATGAAAACTCCTCCTACAAACTGTAACCAGTGCTCTGCTGTACACTGATAGAAGTCACAAGACTGCTTTAACTGCTGATTAAAAAAGGTATTAAGCAGTTTATATTTACTAAAAAAAATTGCATTTCCATGTTCTGTGTACTATGGGAGACCAGATATAGTGAATGCAGGGTTCTAGGTTTAGTAACACTTTAATTACCAAAAAAACAGTTTTTTGATGTGACTGTAAATCCCATATATTGGAATACATACATGACACAGGACCGCCCCCAGTGTATCCTTATAATTATAACCCTGCCAACTCGCTGAGGCTCCAGTTTGTTAGCAAGCAGTAAGTAGATCACAGATGAAAGAGGGGAGGGACCTCTGAACTGTACGCCAAAATATGGAATTTACAGGTACGTCAAAAGTCCTATTATCCTAATTGTACAGAAGAGGACATAGGAATTGATTCTTAGACCATGTATGGGCAACAATATAGCCAGAACAGCAGCAACAGGCCTAGAGGAAAAAAATAGGAGGTATCAACCAACCTAAACAGGCAGTTGACAGCAGAAGCACCTTGTGGCCAAAGCATATCAGCAAAAGCCTGAACAGACACCTGGCAAAAACAGTTTTAAAAACATGAACACTGGATAAGGTGTTTGGTTCTGAAAAAGCTGAGAGCCCTAGAAAAAAGACAAAATAAGCACCCAGCAGGGAGAAAAAAGAGGGAGGAATTCCACAGAGGAACCGTCCTGTGGGAAAAGAGAATGGGTTAGTTCCCAAGGCAAGATGTGACAGGTCACCATAGATGGCAGCCAGCCCCACCCATAAGCAGAACATGGGTCAGGAGAATGAAATTCCCATAAAAGGCGATAGGAAGAGCACCAGAAAAGCAAGACAAACTGGCTTCCGGGAAACCTTGTCCCCATGAAGTAGAAGAAAAAAGGAAATGGGGGAGCCAAAACAGGACTATGGATTCTAGGGGCAACAGAGAGACAAAGGTTCTGTTTCTACAAAGAATCATTTAAAGCAGGAGCCCCAAGAACACAAGAGGAGGGCTCTTTGTGGGGACTTGAAGAAGGCCCCAGAGGGACACAGAAGGTGGCAGAGGGCAACAGAACAGAAGAGCAACTTCTTACAGAGTGCACAGGGAGTGCAAGAGCAAAGGTGTTAGGAACAGGAAATACAAGGCTGAACCAATACCTGCAGGATATTAAGGGCTAGGTGTTTGGCAAACACAAACAGAAGAAGTTGCAGGAAGAGCAATGGGAATACCTTTTAAAACTGAGTTCACTATGATCACAATAGGTGAGAACAACCTCACATGATACATTGCAGAGTATGGGGGGAAGAGATAAACAGAAAAACAGTACATTGATCAAGAATACAGAAAAGCTTTCTGGTTGTTACCTTCCTTCTTGTGCCTAATGAAACATATGGATACTATGCAGAACTAGGTGTATCTAGCCAGAGAAAATCAACCTCAGAGCGAGAAGCCATACAATTCTGGTTTTGAAAAATTTTCAACAGCCTCCATTAAAATTTTAGTCATCCCCCTTGCCTTCTGCAAATGTAAGTGAGCCAAGCAAATCATGTTCTAATGCATGAATACACTAAGGGGAAGGAGAGTCACCCATCATTTCCAGCAGTGGAGATAGCCTTTGAAATAGACAAGACATAGTTGCAGGGAATTCTGCTTCATTCAGACAGGCCAAAAGGTGTGCATCTATGAGGGAGCCCAATTCAGAGAGTTGTTGCGATGTCAGTATAAGACCCTCTGAAACAAGGGAAAAACTATCAAACCGTGAGGAAGTTTGAGTTTCATAAAGGCCTGAAGCAGAATTCTCCCTATTTCTACCATATGCTCTCGCTCCCAGGCACCTCTAATTTGCTCATTGCTAAGTAATGATCTTCCCATGTGGGGAACACATGGAATGGATGTGGACTGCAGGGGATCAGTGTGTCTGATGTGAAGGAATCGCAGTAACCCTGATGCTAACCAATGCTCATTGCTAAGTAATGATCTTCCCATGTGGGGTACACATGAAATGGATGTGGACTGCAGGGGATCAGTGTGTCTGATGTGAAGGAATCGCAGTAACCCTGATGCTAACCAATGCTCATTGCTAAGTAATGATCTTCCCATGTGGGGTACACATGAAATGGATGTGGACTGCAGGGGATCAGTGTGTCCGATGTGAAGGAATCGCAGTAACCCTGATGCTAACCAAAGCTAACCCTGTTGGCTCCCTCTTGGTGTTCATGGATACTAATTGAGACGCGACTAACAAAACTTTAAGTGAATATTAATATTGTGTATTATGTTTGTCCTCTCTCTCTCTTTTCCCATTACAGGACTCAAACTGGCTCCTGAAGAAGCATTCAATTGCGAAACATGTAGAGTTACACTAGTTTGATGTCTCATATGCTGAATAGAGGGTTATGGTTTTTTCCCCTGTTTTAAGGGATACCCCTCTGTATGCTTTAATCTATGTGTGAGAGAGCACCAGCTATTGCTTTGCTATGCACTGCAATGTTTTTAAAATGTTTATGTTTTTGGTTTTTTGTATTTTTTGTATAATAAAATATTCATATTCAATTTTATGACTGGTGCCTACAAAGTCCATTTTTCTACTCCCTTGGGTGTACTTTTGAGAATCTGATGCTAACCAAGTTCCTGGAGCTGCATCTCTGAGATATTAGGCAACAGGTGAGGCAGCAAATGATCACAGTGCACAGTTAGGAGTTTTATAAGCACTACTTCTGGTACTGATGTGGAAAAAAGACCACCAAATCTTAATAGGTAAAAGCTCTGTTAACGTTATCTACAAGGCCAAAAAAAGCGAGTCAATAATAACTAGGGAAAAAGCACAAAAAGTGTAGCTTGCTCCATAACCTTTAAGGTTAAAAAACACTTGTGTTGTTAGCATGATGTGTCTTGTAAGATAAAAGGATATATTGTAGTAGGTACCACAGATTCAAGTAATGATCCAACAGGATGTATACACAGGAAGCAGTATGTAAAGGTACAGGGAAACCCTGTCTTACCTTGTCCACATTGTTGGTCCTGTCCAGGGTACAGGCTTTACCCATCACAGTGGCGCCCCACCCCCCAAAGGGGGTCTTCAAGGAATGCACCACAGCCCTGGACCTGTATAGCAATCTGTGACTAACTACACTTGTTGCGCCACATGCCAAGGTGAGCACCTAACTCAGTATCTGGTTCACAAAGCAACATTACAGGGTGACTGCTGTGGGGTCTGAGGACAATTACAAAGGTATACACCTGCGTAACCAATCTGGAAAATGCTGGTGAGCTATAAGGCAATGAACTGTCAGTTAAAGGAGAAAAGGAAATATGTTGAAGAACAGAAAAATCTTCTCCAGCAAGACAAGTAGTCCATCACCTAAGAACACCAACAAAAAACTGGAGTCTCACAGAGCGGGTGGAATTATATCAATATATCAATATACAGCAAAGCTTTTACCAGTGTCTAATCCTCTGAAGATAGTGACATATAACCTACAGTTTAAGAAACAATTCCTGTGTCCAGTTCTGTACAATCAAGATAATGAAATTACTCTTTAAGTAAACTCTTTAATTCCCTAAACACCTAAACATAGTTTGAATTTCACAAGCCACTCCTTCTTTCCCCAAAATATGCAGCTAAATAAGACTAAATAAAATTGATAATGCATGCCAATTTAGACATTTTGTCAAAAGTCAATAGTCCTTATTTCCATCTTTAACTACTTCACTTAGCTGCTGATGTATGAAGAGAGCAGTGGCACTGTCACAGGAGGGTTAGAGATGTATTTGATGTGTGAGCTGAGATGGACAGCTTTATACTGTGTGAGAGGCAATACTGGGCACACTGTGGGTGAAGAACTGGGTCTTTGGGGACAGATTGGAGTAAAATTTTTGTTCACTGATTATGTATCAGTGATTTATTTATAAACTCATATCTGGCAGTGATTTCTGTTAACACAAGCAAAAGGAATGGTTGCTTTAAGTCTGAAAGTAATGATCAGTAATGTGTGTTTCTCTCCTCAAACCATTTCTCCATTTTGCTATTTGACTGTTGGTCAAGAGGCACCAAGTTCACTATGTATTCAAATTAACAGAAATGCAACATAAGCACACAACAGGCTAAAAAGCACACTGACTTCACACAGTTCCAATCAAAAATCTGATAAACGCTGAGCACTCTGTGGCCATCTATCGCTGGCAATTAGTGTCTCCATCTAACAGGCAGTGCTTGGTTGGGCTATTTGAGTGCACCCAAAAGCAGTAATAAACTTGCCTATTCTAGCTAAGGACATGAAAAACCTGCATAAGCAGGTGTTATTTTCTGTATGTTAGGCATGCTGAAATGATTTGTATATATGTTGATATAGGCAACTAAACTTATATATCAATCTTGGGTTTTCTTTCTTTTTACCTATAGTTTACCTATTGAATACCAGAGTTAGCCATATTCTTGTAGTTTGCTTCCTCTGCACTCAGCATAACAAAATATGTAGCACTGATACTAAACATTTCTGCAGATTTCACAAAACAAGTTTCTAACCAGAGAAATAACTGAAAGGCTCTGCAAAATTGTGCCAAGTTTCAGTGGTATTCAACTTCTACTGAGTGACAAGAAGAGGAACAGTTTTATGTTCCCTATACCCTTCCACTGTGCTAAAGCCAAGAAAGCACAACCTTAGTATAAGATAAATAGTAAGATGCATCAACATAATATTTTCACAGAGACCTTGAGGAACCTTTGCAATGATAGAAGCCTGTATCTTCTTGCTAGTTTTAAACTCTGTAAGTTGATATTAAAGAGCAGCTCCACCTTAAAAAAAATAATTAAAAGCCAGCAGCTACAAATACTGCAGCTGCTGACTTTTAATAAATGGGCACTTACCTGTCCCCAGGGTCCAGCGATGTCGGCAGCCGAAGCCGATCAATCGCTTGGCTCTCGGCTGCCCCAGCCGTCATCCTCGGTCAGGGAATTGGGAAGTGAAGCGCTGCAGCTTCACTGCCCGATTCCCTACTGCGCATGCCCGAGTCACACTGCGCCTCTGCACTGGTCCCCGTTGTGTTCTGGGAACTGTGTGTTTCCCAGAACACAACGGAGGGGGTGGGGTGGGGGTCCGGGCATCTGCGGATATTGTGCGGCTGTCTAAGCCCGGAAGCGGCTGCAGATACCTGTATTTGACAGATATCTGCACCCCCCTCCCCCCTGAAAGGTGCCAATTGTGGCACCGGAGGGGGGAGGAATCCGATGAGCGGAAGTTCCACTTTAGGGTGAAACTCCGCTTTAAATATAGATGAAGCTATGCACTTTGCTGCTGCAGATAAGAAACATGGAGTGTTCATCTTTTAGGTTATGTACTGTACATCCTGGTACAGTTATACACATCTTGGTTATGTTAGCTGAAATTGCCCTGAAACAGTACACACTTAAATGCTAACTCCACTTTTCGGACCATGTTACATGTTACTCGTTGTTACTTTTGAAATCTGTCCGGCTATGTGGGACACCGCTCACACAAAAGTGTCATTCATTCACAGAGATTTGTGAATGACTGAACTAAGTCTAGGTTCACATTTATGCGTTTGATGCGATTTTCAGGTGCATTTTGCGATGTGTTTTATGTTTTAAACCCACATTTTTGCATGCAGTTTTCATGCATTTTTTTCTCTTTAAACACACTGTATATACCTGGTTGCTAAGGAGAGGGCCGGGAAGCCAATCGCCGCATCCTTTTCAACCGATGAGTCATCAGCTGTCAGCGGGGTTCCCCGCTGACAGCTGAATGTATAAAAAAGAATTGCTGGCAAAAAAAATCTGGAAAAAAAACAGCGTGGGGTCCCCTCCCCCCAAATCCATACCAGGCTCTTCAGGTCTGGTATGGATTTGGAGGGGAACCCCAGGCCAAAATGTAAAAAAAATGGTGTGGGGTCATGCCCTCAACATGGGGGGGTGCTTAGGGGCTAAGGGGGGCTCTGCCCCCCCACCTCAAAGCACCTTGTCCCCATATTGATGTGGACATGGGCCTCTTCCCCACAACCCTGGGCTGTGGTTGTGGGGTCTGCGGGCAGGGTGCTTATCAGAATCTGGAAGCCCTCTTTAACAAGGGGGCCCCCAGATCCTGACCTCCCTAGGTTAATGAGTATGGGGTACATAGTACCCCTACCCATTCACCAAAAAAGTGTAAAAGTGAATAAAGACAGTACAAGAGTTTATGAAAAGTCCTTTATGAAAAATAAAAATCTCCCCCGATGTAGATCCATTGGCAATCACTGCCGAAACCAAAAAAGAAAAAAACCTCCATTCACAATGAATACTCCTGAGGTCTGCCTGCTCCGCCATGTGACATTTCTTAATTAGCTAAGGAGCAGGGACACCCGGCGATGTCACCTGGTGGCACCGCCCCCCTGTGACGTTGGTGGCCCAGCATGCACCGTTCAATGACGTTACAAGGGGCGGTGCCACCAGGTGATGTTGCCGGGTGGTTCCTCCCCTTAGCTATTTAAGAAATGTCACACGCGGAGCAGGCAGTATGGCTGGCATTGTGATTGGTGATGGATCTACATTGGGTGACATTGTTTTTTTATTTTCTAATAAAGGACTCTTGTACTGTCTTTATTCACTTTTACGGTGAATGGGTATTCCGATAAGCTCCCTCAACCAGACCCCCACAGACCCGCAGACCCCCACAACCCAGGGTTGTGGGGAAGAGGCCCTAGTCCCCATTTTGCCCCAAAGCATCCCCCCACTCACTCGTCCCCTCCCTTTCCCTGACCAGCCGGGTTGCATGCCCGAGGGGCCTGGTATGGATTTGGGGGGGGGGGGGGCACGTCGTTTTTCTCCCCATGAATTCCTTCTTTCTACATTCAGCTGTCAGCTGACGACTCATCGGTTGTTAAGGATGTGGCATCCGCGTTCCTGGCCCACTCCTTAGCAACCAGTTATACACAGTGTTAAGGTGAAAAAAAAACGTGAAACACATCAAAAATGCATAAAAAACGCAACGCCTGTGTTTTGGTGTGGCTCCAGTGAAGTCTATTATATGCAAAACATAATCTGCTGCGGGAAAAAAAGTCCTTGACACTTTACAAAAACGCACCAGCTGAAAAACGCATAGATGTGAATGTGTACCATAGGAAATCGTGTTAAATGGACTGTTGTTCGTTTCTGCAAATTGCAATTGCCACACTAAAAAAACGCATAGGTCTGAACGTAGGGTAAATGTGTCGCCTGTCACCATGGCAGACAGACTTGTAGCTCACTACAGAAACAAGTGCGGGGATCACTGCATTCTCAGTCCATTGATGCTTCCTCTAGCTCAGTAAATTAAAGTCCATACCTTGGTATGGACATAGAGCTGGAGGAAGTTTCTGCAGAAGCACTGCACCCTCGATCCACTGATTGCGGTTGCAATGATTTGCAGACTTCAAAAAAATAACACATGCACATTTGTTTAGCTGCAAGAAAATATATGTATTTATTATTTTTTGTAAAAGGTGGACTTACTGTAGACCTTTAGGTGAAAATATAGTGAACAGAATGAAGTGTTTTTGTATTTACTAATATAATCCGTTATATTCTTATAAAGTGGAAGTCAAGCCAAACTTTTTTTTTTTTGGGGGGGGGGGGGGTAAGAAAGATCTCTGAGGAAATTTTCCAAACAACAAAATACACAGCAATAAAAACCTGACAGAGGTTCTAATTCCATATCTGATTTACTAAAAACACATTTGGCTCGAATTATACTTTAAGCAAATGAACTTACCCGTGTAAAGGTTATTTTGCAGACCCATACTTTGCAGGTAATTGTGGCATCTCTCCTTATGTTCTTCCAAAGAGCTGCGTTGTTTGTAACTGCGGCCACAATATCCACACTTGTGTGGTTTACCTACTACAAGAAGATAGATTATGTTTAGTGTTTTAAATGAAAACCTTAGGCAATACACACAATGTAAACCTGAGTTAAAGGGTATGTTATTGGCTTGTTAAAGCCTAAGTTCAGTCAAAAAGGGTTTTAAAAAAATCATCACAAGGGACATTACTTACAATATGATGTGTCCCTTGTACTGATGACTGCAGATTAAGTCAAAATTTTCTGTCCTCCGATTCCCCTACCACACCTGCCGCGATAATCTTCTAGTGCTGTGGGGGTTAATAGAGCCAAGGGACATGCACTCATCAAGGCTGACAACTATGCATGCCCTTTCTACCCCCTACTCCATTCTTAAAAGTTGTCTCTATAGTCTCTATTAATAAAAAAGGATCTATGAATTGAGGAGGTGGATCTTACATTCATCCGCCCGTCCTCCATTATTCATAGATTGTTTTTTATTCATAGTAGCTATAATACAGTCTCTATGAATGTAGAAGGGGTGCAGAAAGGATGTGCATAGTTTGCACCCTGGCGTGTGCATATGACAGGTCCCGCGACTCTATCAACCCCCAAAGCACCAGAAGATTATGTTGGCAGGGGTGGGAATCGGAGAATGGAGTATTTCAACTAAATATGTAGCCAGAAGCACAAAGGACACATTTTACTGACTGTAAGGAGTGTTGCTGCTCTCATGTATTGTACCCTGACACCACCATGTATTGTGCCCTGCTGTCCCTCATGTAGTGTTCCCTCCTACTCCTCATGTTTTGTGCTTTGATTTTCCCCATGCAATGTTCCCTGCTGTCACCTCATGTAATGTGTTCTTCTTTTCCCCATGTATTGTGCCCTGCTTTTTCTCATGTAATGTTCCATTCTTTTCCCCATGCATTGTGCCCTGCTTTTCCCCTTATAATGTGCCCTGATGCCACCCATGTATTGTGCCCAGGTAAAATGAATATCTCCTAAACATGCACCATGTAGGACATCTTCTATCGAGCAGCAGCTGGTGATGTCACCGGCACATGCGCTCTTAAAGAACAGCATACCCGTACCGTTGCTTCAGAGCGGTGTGGCGAGGCCAAGACTTATGATGCCATTGTGGCTCGGCCACTCAGACAGCCAAAGTCCACGAACCCGGAAGGAAGACTGGGTGGAGATGGTAGCCTCTGCAGCAGTGCATACTAGCGCAATTATGCCTTTACCTTTACTTTATTTTTCATAGACTTTTTTTACCTCTTTAATGGATTATTATGGGTCCTTTTTTCAATACAGTGGGCCCTAATGCAGCCATACTTCTGATTTTAAAAAATACGCTGGCATATATATAAAGCACAGCAGTGTGCTTAACATGTCTGCCCTCATTTAAAAAAATGGGGATGAAAAAATGTGCCCAATCACATGACCTGTCAAAATCATGTTACCAAGGTCTCTCCTATCACAGATTATTCTCTGCAGCTATAAAAAAGGAAAAGAAAGGCGCCTCTAAGTGCAGTATGCAAAATTTAATAAAGTGCACAAAGGGTTAAAAGCACTTACAAGATTGTTGAGTGTTAAAAGACATGATAAAATCAGGAGTCCTCATCTGTGGCATGTGTCCATCCTCAGCATGGTGGTAGAGAGCAGTGTAGAGCCACCCAGCAGCTGTAAAGCGTTCTCATGCCCTGACGAAGGAGCCGCATATGCTCCGAAACACGTTACCTCCCCCTTCTCTACACTGACACCATCAGCCTTGTGTGTCCCGCAGTGAATACAGGCTTCCCTGCTGCTTCCTCTTTCCAACACGCATGAGAACGCTTTACAGCTGCTGGACGGCTCTACACTGCTCTCTACCACCATGCTGAGGATGGACACATGCCACAGATGAGGACTCCTGATTTTATCATGTCTTTTAACACTCAACAATCTTGTAAGTGCTTTTAACCCTTTGTGCACTGTATTAAATTTTGCATACTGCACTTAGAGGCGCCTTTCTTTTCCTTTTTTATATCTTCATAGTTGCTTTTCCTCTAACCAAAGTCCTGCCAGAAGTGCCATCTCATCACTATCATCCCTCTGACCAGCTACCCACCTCCACCAGAGCGCCCTTATCTCCTCTCTGTTTTATTTTCTGCAGCTATATGCAGCCAACACTGAGGGATGCTATAGGCTCCACACTGCAGCCTTAATTTTATTAATAAATTGAAAAATGCAGACTTGTTGTGGAGTAAACGCTGCGGTGTCCTGTGGAGAGTTAGTTCATAACTGTATCGGCACTCCATTATAAACAGCCCCCTACATATAGGAAATCACATAACTATAGTTACATATAGTAGGTGAGGTAAAAAAACAAACAAAAAAAAAAACAAGTCCATTAAGTCCAACCTATGTGACTTATAGGTAGGTAAAAACATTAATCCAGAGTCCAATGAGAGCTGAAGTAGCTCAAACAGCCAGCTATAGAGGCACATTTAAGCGATAAGCGCACAACAGAAGTGATCATTAGGTGAACTCCTGAACTCCAAGGTTACAGGACTTAGCAGGCATAGAGAAGGGTTGAGAAGTGGGCATAGAGAAGGATAATTTGTGTTATTAAATATTCCCTGCACAAATGAACTAATCACCTGAATGTGTCCTTAGATGGCCCGTAAGTGCATCTCTGCGCCTGCATGCATAGTTACACAAGTGACACTTAAAGGGCTTTTCACCAGAGTGTAATTTGATGTGTCGCAGAAGATTGCCTTTCTGGGTAAAGGAGGCACCACATTGGTTGCACTGGAAAGGACGTTCCCCTGAAAAAGAAATAAACACACAAGAAAATTACAACATTAGAAAATTCTAAATACAAAAATATAAAATTATCAGTCTCTTATCCATCTAACTCCTTATGTGTGTACTTATGTGAGAACAAAATGTAACACAGTAACAAGTAGAAGACTTCAGCAAGAAAGTTGTTTTCTCACTAGCACTGTATGACTTCCGTCGTCTGCAGGTTTGATAGAACATGAGGCTTTTAGACTAGACCTGCCAGTTCCTTAACGCTTCACTGGCTGGGTCAATTTGATCTGAAAATCTAATTTTTTTTTCTAAATCAGAATGGCACATCACAATGCAAATTCAACCTCATTTAAATAAAGTGACTGCAACATTTTTTGTGTTGAAGAGCCACTCTTCCTGATCAGCAGTTTTGGAATAAACCAATATCCAATTTTGTATGTTGTGGCATTTGGTGTGTGTGTTTTTTTTAATGTAGCTTTTTTTCAAAGGGTCTTTAAAATATGCTACCGAGGCAGCAAAAATAAAAAGGGAACTCATTAAAAATGCATTTCAGGATCACAAGTTCATTTCAGCGTTACACTCTTATATTTAAATGAAAGGCACTTCATTATAGCAGTTATAATAACTTCTTTTCATTTACATTTTCCCATGTATTTTCCCTTTCAATTTCTTCTCCATTACCTGTCTGTCCCTAAGCCGCCAAATCAGGGAGGAGAGTGGGGGGGTGAAATAAAAATGAGCAGGCAACACTATGCTGAGGGACATTATCCATTATCCTTGCAGGATATTATCATGGGGTTTTGAATTAATAGTCTCAAGGGCTCGCAAAACTCATAGCCCATGACTGTATGTTTAGAAAAAGTGAAAAGAAGTCCCAAGGTGTAACAGCTGAGGGCTAACTCTACTACAATGCTCCTGCTGGAAGTCCTATAATTGTAGACCACATCAAATACAGATAGGAAAGCATTGCTAAGATAAAGGTGCAACTGCACATAGAGCCTTTCTGTAAACTGACATTTTTATAGTATGAATACTCCACAATAATTCAGTCATTAAGCAATCCTTACTTCCATCTTTAATCAAGTAGCGCGGTCAATGAAGTAACACAGCACTCAATCAGATTCCTGTTTCCTCTGTGAAAAATTCATTCTGACTACTGACTACAGGTTACTGCCCTCAAATACACATGCTAGTAAAAAGGACAACGTTAGCTTATTATCAATACTTGAAATTTGTCTCAGAACCAACACCAGGATCTACTCGCCAATACTTTATTAAAGCTGAACTCCATGTTAACAGGTAAGTAAACAGGTAAAACACATACATGGTATTTTACATGTAAAGGATTTTTAGATCTGTTCATTCAGTCTTGCGATTTAAGCAGCTCTGTCACACAGCACAGGTAGGAGGCTGACACCACTTTTTCTATAACACTGTGGTTTCATGTTGTTACCCCTAGTCAGATTAGCAGGCAGAGAAAGGGCAGAAGCAGATGGATGAGCTTAACCTTCTGCCTCCTATCGTGCTCCTGGTCAGAACATTTGCTTGCACAACACCTGACTGACACACGGTACACCTCTTAATCCCCTTCCAATACTGTCTGAAGGTTGCTATACATTGGATTCTGAGAGGCTGACACCTAGTCAGGTACTTACATTAGTTGCACTGAAAAAATATGAATTAATGAATACATATCTGCATCTTTTATATCTGCACTGAGTTCAGCAGATTTCTTTAGATTTTACTGCTGCTTACAAGTTAAAGGGGTTATAAAGTCAGAAGGTTTTTTTATCGTAATGCATTCAGTGCATTAAGATAAAAAGCCTTCCGTATGCAGCAGCCCCCCTCAGCCCCCTAATGCTTACCTGAACCCCATCTCTGTCCAGCGATGTACACAAGTGTCTCTGCTTTCCGAGACCCTCCCCCCTGATTGCCTGAGACACAGTAGCGGCGCCATTGGCTCCAGCTGCTGTCAATCAAAGTCAGCTAGCCAATCAGGAGACAGAGGGGGCAAGGGCTGGGGCTCCATGTCTGAATGGACACAGGGAGCTGTGGCTCGGTTCTGGTGCCCCCATAGCAAGCTGCAGGGGCCAGGAGCACAGAAGAGGAACCCGAAAAGAGGAGGATCCGGTCTGCTCTGTGCAAATCCACTGCAACAGAGCAGGTAAGTATAACATGTTTGTAATTTTTATAGAAAAAAAATGAGACTTTACAATCACTTTAAGGCCCCTATCACACATGCTGTCCGTTTGTCCATTGACGGATGAAAAACGGACATCAATGCATCTCTATGGAAAAACGGATGTAAATGGATGATCATCCATTTACATCAGTATACATCGGCATCTGTCATCATCTGTTTTTTGAAATTGATCAAAGGAAGAAAAACGGATGTAAACTAACAAATGATCAGTTTTGTGCCTGTTTTGCATTGGCAGTGGATGTAAAAAAAACTGATAAGCACTGATGACCACTGATGAAATACTGATCAGCACTGATGAAAACCTGATGAAAAACAGATGAATACTTCATCTGTTTTGACATGACTGAACTGATTAAATGAACGGTCCGCATTTGTAAAAGAGGCCTAAAGAGGAGGTCCAGCCTGGGTGAAAAAAATTAAAAGTCAGCAGCTACAAATACTGTAATGCCGTGTACACACGGTCGGACTTTTCAGCACCAAAAGTCCGTCAGTCTGTCCGACAGACTTTCGACGGACTTTCTAACGAACGGACTTGCCCACAAACGATCACACAAAAGTCAGACGGATTTGTACGTGATGACGTACACCGGACTAAAATAAGGAAGTTGATAGCCAGTAGCCAATAGCTGCCCTAGCGTCGTTTTTTGTCCGTCGGACTAGCATACAGACAAGCAGATTTCTGGGTCTGGCGGAGTTACAACATAAAGATTTGAAGCATGTTCCAAATCTAAAGTCCGTCAGATTTGCAACTGGAAAAGTCCACTGAAGGTCCGGTGAAGCCCACACACAATCGGATTGTCCGCCGGATTTGGTCCGTAGGACCAGTCTGGTTGAAAAGTCCAAGCGTGTGTACGCTGCATTACTGCTGACTTTTAATATTAGGGCACTTACCTGTCCAGGGAGCCAGCGAAGTTGGCACCCCAGCTGATGTTCGGATCGACTCCTGGGTGCTGCCATCACCATTCCTGGTAAGGGAACCCAGCAGTGAAGCCCTTCGGCTTCACAGCTGGTTGCCTACTGCGCATGTGCGAAGTGCGCTGCACTTTCTAACTGACCCAGTGGCAGGGGAAGGAAGAGGGGGGCCGAACATCTGCAGTCCCGTCTCCAGAAGTGGGGAAGGGGACCTGTCAAAAACAGGTCCCCGTTCCCCCCTAAAAGGTACCAAATTTGGGGGGGGAGCATATAAGCGGAAGTTCCACTTTTGGGTGGAACTCTGCTTTAAGTTTACTGCTGAATATATACTGAATAATAATTTGTATGGACATAACAGTATTAAAATGTGGCAAACTGATGCATTTGTTGATATAACTTAAAGCGGGGTTCCACTCAAATTTTTAACTTACTCTTACCCCCTTCAGTTAATTGCATAGATGTTCAAATGCCGCACAAAATTTTTTTTTATCGCTGTAATTACCTTTATATTGTACTTTATTATGGCACTTCCTGTCTCTCCTCCCATGGGAGCAGGCGTGTTTATTGCCTTTCCCTGGTGCCGCACTGTCTCCTGGGAGCTTAGTGTCAGGCTTCCCAAGGTTCAGTGCGGGAACAATGATCATGCTTGTGAACAAGCTGTGAATGAACAGCATTCACTGCATTCTAGAAATCAATGCTTGTGGGCTTCACATGCCCACAAGCAAGATGGAAACAGCCAGCATCACATTTTTTAAGTTATTCTTCGGTACGAAAACAGACAGAGGCGGAAATATTACACCCAAACTGTGAGTATTATTTTGGGATTAGCAAAGTGTCTCAATTACCTAAAAAAAAAAAAAAGAAAAAAGATTGGTCGCCGGACTCCCGCTTTAAGATTCTCAATGTATTTTTATTTTTTTTTTTACTCCTAAAGGTCTGATTGAACAAGATGAAGACATGGGGTGGTGACATCATCACTTTATCCAATCAAGGAGTTAATTTGCATTCATTCAGAAAATGCAAACCATTCCTGTCAAGCGGCAAACCTCCTGTATTCACAATGCATTAGGCAGGCCGCTCAGCATGGGGCCCAGAAGCTAGTGGAGATCACTGGAGTAGCAGTGTTTACTTCAGTGATTTTCAGCTTCAAGGCTTACTGACCAGGTATAGTATATACATAGTTGCATTGGTCTAGCTGGGCCAATATAAATTGTATGTAAAAATATACCATGACTGGAATTCATCTTTAAGCTTTCGATACTATACTATACTTTTATGGTTGAACTAGATGGACTTGTGTCTTTTTTCAACCTGACTAACTATGTAACTATAGGTGGTGTAACTGTAACACAACATTGGGGTTAATCTTTAGCAATGCTAAAAAATAATGGAGGCTCGGAATTAAGTGAGTTGAATGGTTAAGCGTATTCGTGATGTGACAAGAATTCAGGAGAACTAAGAGTAGAAAAAGAAAGCAAGTAACCACTTGTTATAAAACAGTCTCATAATTTAGTAAACATACATACTTTATTTTTAATAAACTAACAAATCTGGTTTACGTTTTTTTAGTATTTTAAACCATATTAGTTTTTGTAATAAAACTTTATTACAGTTTTAAAATAAAAAAATATTTTTGTAATAACTCCAAGTATTCTGGCGGCAATTTGTAAGTTACGAAAGTAGCCTTTCTTTGATGTAGTTTAGGTGCCGTACTAGTACTAGTTACTGAGACATTTTCATGAAAAAATAAAGAAAACTGTATTCTGGATGCCATCAGAGTAGCATAGTAATGTATATCCAGGTGCTAGCCGCTTCCTGACTTTTCTGCCTGCTCACATCACTGTTCCTTCCAACAAAACTTGCTCACTGGAAGAGTGAAGGATGGATCATATATTCACAGATACCCAGACAGTATGATCTAAGATCTAGAAAATATTATCTTAGTGAGCCATCCTTGACTTATGTTTGTGTCAGTGCAGTGTTGAAATTGATATCTCTGAGCTTCTAAATGTGTGAACTGTAGTAATATTGTAATTATCTAGTATTCAGAAAATGCAGGAAGCACTTTCTGTGAAGGGCAGTTGATTTCTATCTGAGTAAACCAGAGAGATAACACAGGAGATAACAATGTTGAATCACTTGAACAATTATGATGAATCCGACTGACTGGCCCTATACTTATCAGATGTTTTTTTAATCCGCATATAGCTAAAATCTAACAAATTCCTACATGCACACTAACAGTGCAAATGCACAAACTACCTTGCTGAGGTTTTTTATTTTGATAGCCACCGGTGACTGTCAGAATACCGACAATTTTCTCCACTTGGCTCCTTCAATTTTTCAATTGAAGAATGTGGGCAAGAGTGGGCTGGCAAAGCCACCCACTAAGAGAAATTTGGCCAGTTCATCAAGAACCAGACAAAATTCAAATAGTACACAAACCCTCATACAATAGGGCACAGCCTTGTAAAAAATGTGATCTTGTGGCAGCAGCTGTCTTTGGGTATCATAAAAAAGTAGGTTTGCATTTTGAAAATTCAAACAGTGTATGGTCAACATATTACTGTAGTTACAGGTTCCTAGTAATATTTATTGTCATTTTTATTGCATATCTTACAGTGTTTAAACCACAAAAACAAATTTTGAAAACTAGTTTGCAATCTCCGCCTCTTAAGTAGGGTAGGTCATTACCCTGTAGGCCATTTTGGATCTTTCCTTTAAAAATAAAGTTACTCTGTTACTTTTAAAAAGAGAACTGCTAGCAGGTATGGAGTACAGACAGCAGGTTTAGCGTGCAGGCTTCTGGTATATGCTACTTCGGTGGCTCTCAACCCTGTCCTTATAGGAGAAGTCCAGCCAAAGCTCGTTTGGCTGCACTTATCCTATGGATCACAGGAGTGCTATTCGTTTGGCACTCCTGTGACCTGTTGTCAGCAGAAAGCGGGCTGAAATCTGAAATCTCTCTGCTGACGTCACCGATTTCAGTCCAGGCACAGCGTCATCCTGACTATGGAGTCTGGATCCGCCAGGTGCCTGGACTGACACCTGTATCAGCCTCTCAGCGAGCTGCTGAGAGCCTGAGATGGCCGCTCTGCCCCCTCCACAGCTCGGCTCTCCAGTGAGCGATTAGGGAGAAGAGCAGAGAGCTGTGACTGACTGTCTGAAGCTCTCTGCTCACGGAGCTCTGAAATCTGAGTGAATGGCGGTGTTCGATTGCTCAGTTCTCAGTGCAGGGGCACCGGGGGACAGATGCAACATCGGACCAATGCTGCATCCACCTAGGTAAGTATTATTGGGGGAAAAAAAAATCCTTTACTTCTCTTTTAAGTACCCCCAACAGGCAATGTTTTCTGAACTTCTCTTAAATAAAATAGCTATCCAAAATACCAAACCATTGACTCTGATTTAAAGAACCTGTGCAAGATAAAAGAAAGCCTGCAAAGATGGCCTGTTGGGGTTACTTTAGGACAGGTTTGAGAACCACTGTGGTACTTTACCTCTGGAATGGCCAAATGCCAATCGTCCTAAATGGTCAAAATTTGGACACTTCTGAGATTCAGAATAGTAATGGAGCTGGACTAAAGAGACCTGCCAGTGTTGACCACTTTGAAAATGCTAAAGTCCTGGCAGTTTTGCTAACCCACTAGCGTTAATACTAAGTCACTCATATTAGTACGCAGGAAATCTGAAGCTGGAAAATAATTGGATGTCCTTATGTGCATGCTTGTTCAGGGTCAGGGTATCAAGTGATTAAAGCAAGAAGGCCAAACACGAAAGGCAATCAACAAGCAGTCGAAGCATTCAACAACTGCAGCATAGATTATTCTCTAAAGGCAGGTGTCCTAAAGTATTTACCATGTTTTCATATTTAATTTAGAGTGAATTTTACTTAGTTTAATAAGAACACAGCCCTGCTTCTAAAAGGTAATAGAAGCAGGGCTCAGAGAGATACACCATTGTCTTTTAACAGGAAAATATAACTTTTTCCTAATTAGGGATAAGCGAATGTGTCCATTCAAGGGGATTTATCGAACCAAGCAAGTCCAAACATTGCAAAATTAAACCCAAACACTAGTGAAATCTATGAGAGTGAACCTTGATGAGCAATTTTGGCCATTTTCCAGACTTGTAGGCAAGGGATTGTTACAAAAAGGCATGGGAAGCTGGGGCATGAAGAACATACAGTGCCTTGAAAAAGTATTCATACCCCTTGAAATTTTCCACATATTGTCATGTTACAGCCAAAAACATAAATATATTTTATTGGGATTTTATGTGATAGACCAACACAACATGGCACATAATTGGGAAGTGGAAGGAAAATCATAAATGGTTTTCAAAACTTTTTACAAATGGATTTGTATTCAACCCCCCTGAATCAATACTTTGTAGAACCACCTTTCTCTGCAATTACAGCTGCAAGTCTTTTTGTGTATGTCTCTACCAGTTTTGCATATCTAGAGAGTGACATTTTTGCCCGTTCTTTGCAAAATAGCTCAAGCTCTGTCAGTTGGATAGAGAGTATCTGTGAACAGCAATTCTCAAGTCTTGTCACAGATTCTCAATTGGATTTAGGTGTGGACTTTGACTGAGCCATTCTAACACAAGAATATACTTTGATCTATGCTTTGTAGCTCTGGCTGTATGTTTAGGGTTGTTGTCCTGATTGAAGATGAACCTCTGCCCCTGTCTCAAGTCTTTTGCAGACTCTAACATGTTTTCTTCTAAGATTGCCCTGTATTTGGCTCCATCCATCTTCCCATCAATTCTGACCAGCTTCCCTGTCCCTGCTGAAGAAAAGCATCCCCACAACATGATACTGCCACTATCATATTTCACAGTGGAGATGTTGTGTTCAGGGTGATGTGGAGTGTTAGTTTTCTGACACACATAGCATTTTGCTTTCAGGCCAAAAAGTTAAATTTCATCTCATCAGAGCACCTTCTTTCAAATGTTTGCTGTGTCCCCCACATGGCTTCTAGCAAACTGCAAACAGGACTTCTTATGGCATTTTTCAACAACAGCTTTCTTCTTGCCACTCTTCCATAAAGGTCAGCTTTGTGGAGTGCAGGACTAATAGTTGTCCTGTGGACAGATTCTTCCATCTGAGCTGTGGATCTCTGCAGCTCCTCCAGAGTTACCATGGGCCTCTTGCTTCTTTTCTGATTAATGCTCTCCTTGCCCAGCCCGTCAGCTTAGGTGGATGGCCATGTCTTGGTAGATTTGCAGTTGTGCCATACTCTTTCCATTTTCGGATGATAGATTGTACAGTGCTCCATGAGATGTTCAAAGCGTGGTATATTTTTTTATAACCTAACCCTGCTTTAAACTTCTCCACAACTGTGTTCCTTGGCGTTCATGATGCTATTCACTAAGGTTCTCTAACAAACCTCTAAGGGCTTCACAGAACAGCTTTTTTTTAATATTGAGATTAAATTACACACAGGTGGACTCTATTTACTAATTAGGTGACTTCTGAACGCAATTGGTTCCACTAGATTTTAGTTAGGGGTATCAGAGTAAAGGGGCCTGAATACAAATGCACGCCACACTTTTCAGATATTTATTTGTAAAAAAATGTGGAAAACCATTTTATCATTTTCCTTCCACTTTGTGTTGGTCTATCACATAAAATCCCAATAAAATACATTTACGTTTTTTGGTTATAACATGACAAAATGTGAAAAATTTCAAGAGGTGTGAATAATTTTTCAAGGCACTGTATACCACCTTTTAATGTGACTTCTAGTGTGACACGGGAAAAACACTATTCCTTTCAATTACATGCTTTGAAAATGCAAAGTACAATTCTCACTGTCAGCATCACATAACTTAGGTGTGTAATTGTTTTTTTTTTTTTTTTACTTTTTCATTATTGCTTGGGTTAAATACAGCAGCTGCTTTTTTTAACCACTTGAGCCCCGGACCATTATGCTGCCTAAGGACCAGAGGTCTTTTTCCAATTTGGCACTGCGTCGCTTTAACTGCTAATTGCGCGGTTATGCAATGCTGTACCCAAACGAAATTTGCGTCCTTTTCTTCCCACAAATAGAGCTTTCTTTTGATGGTATTTGATCACTTCTGCAGTTTTTATTTTTTGCGCTATAAACGGAAAAAGACCGAAAATTTTGAAAAAAAATGATATTTTCTACTTTTTGTTATAAAAAAATCCAATAAACTCAATTTTAGTCATACATTTAGGCCAAAATGTATTCGGCCACATGTCTTTGGTAAAAAAAATGTCAATAAGCGTATATTTATTGGTTTGCGCAAAAGTTATAGCGTCTACAAACTAGGGTACATTTTCTGGAATTTACACAGCTTTTAGTTTATGACTGCCTATGTCATTTCTTGAGGTGCTAAAATGGCAGGGCAGTACAAAACCCCCCCAAATGACCCCATTTTGGAAAGTAGACACCCCAAGGAAATTGCTGATAGGCATGTTGAACCCATTGAATATTTATTTTTTTTGTCCCAAGTGATTGAATAATGACAAAAAAAAAAAAAAAAAAAAATATTTACAAAAAGTTGTCACTAAATGATATATTGCTCACACAGGCCATGGGCCTATGTGGAATTGCACCCCAAAATATATTCAGCTACTTCTCCTGAGTACGGGGATACCACATGTGTGGGACTTTTTGGGAGCCTAGCCGCGTATGGGACCCCGAAAACCAATCACCGCCTTCAGGATTTCTAAGGGTGTAACTTTTTGATTTCACTCTTCACTGCCTATCACAGTTTCGGAGGCCATGGAATGCCCAGGTGGCACAACCCCCCCCCAAATGACCCCATTTTGGAAAGTAGACACCCCAAGCTATTTGCTGAGAGGCATATTGAGTCCATGGAATATTTTATATTTTGACACAAGTTGCGGGAAAGTGACACTTTTTTTTTTTTTTTTTTTTTTTTGCACAAAGTTGTCACTAAATGATATATTGCTCACACAGGCCATGGGCCTATGTGGAATTGCACCCCAAAATACATTTAGCTGCTTCTCCTGAGTATGGGGATACCACATGTGTGGGACTTTTTGGGAGCCTAGCCGCGTACGGGGCCCCGAAAACCAATCACCGCCTTCAGCGTTTTTAAGGGCGTGAATTTTTGATTTTACTCTTCACTGCCTAACACCGTTTCGGAGGCCATGGAATGCCCAGGTGGCACAAACCCCCCCAAATGACCCCATTTTGGAAAGTAGACACCCCAAGCTATTTGCTGAGAGGCATGGTGAGTATTTTGCAGCTCTCATTTGTTTTTGAAAATGAAGAAAGACAAGAAAAAACTTTTTTTTTTTTTCTTTTTTCAAATTTCAAAACTTTGTGACAAAAAGTGAGGTCTGCAAAATACTCACTATACCTCTCAGCAAATAGCTTGGGGTGTCTACTTTCCAAAATGGGGTCATTTGGGGGGGTTTTGTGCCACCTGGGCATTCCATGGCCTCCGAAACTGTGATAGGCAGTGAAGAGTGAAATCAAAAATTCACGCCCCTTAGAAAGCCTGAAGGCGGTGCTTGGTTTTCGGGGTCCCGTACACGGCTAGGCTCCCAAAAAGTCTCACACATATGGTATCCCCGTACTCAGGAGAAGCAGCAGAATGTATTTTGGGGTGTAATTTCACATATTCCCATGGCATGTTTGAGCAATATATCATTTAGTGACAACTTTGTGCAAAAAAAAAAAAAAAAAAAAAAAAATTTGTCTCTTTCCCGCAACTTGTGTCGCAATATAAAATATTCCATGGACTCGACATGCCTCTCAGCAAATAGCTTGGGGTGTCTACTTTCCAAAATGGGGTCATTTGGGGGGGTTTTGAACTGTCCTGGCATTTTATGCACAACATTTAGAAGCTTATGTCACACATCACCCACTCTTCTAACCACTTGAAGACAAAGCCCTTTCTGACACTTATTTTTTACATGAAAAAGTTTTTTTTTTTTTGCAAGAAAATTACTTTGAACCCCCAAACATTATATATTTTTTTAAAGCAAATGCCCTACAGATTAAAATGGTGGGTGTTTCATTTTTTTTTTTCACACAGTATTTGCGCAGCGATTTTTCAAACGCATTTTTTGGGGAAAAAACACACTTTTTTAAATTTTAATGCACTAAAACACACTATATTGCCCAAATGTTTGATGAAATAAAAAAGATGATCTTAGACCGAGTACATGGATACCAAACATGACATGCTTTACAATTGCGCACAAACGTGCAGTGGCAACAAAATAAATACATTTTTAAAAGCCTTTAAAAGCCTTTACAGGTTACCACTTTAGATCTACAGAGGAGGTCTACTGCAAAAATTACTGCCCTCGATCTGACCTTCGCGGCGATACCTCACATGCATGGTGCAATTGCTGTTTACGTTTGACGACAGACCGCCGCTTGCGTTCGCCTTAGCGCAAGAGCAGGGGGCGACAGGGGTGCTTTTTTTTTTTTTTTTTTTTTTCTTTATTATTTTTTTGCTTTTTTATCTTATTTTTAAACTGTTCCTTTCATTTTTTTTTTTTTTTAAATCATTTTTATTGTTATCTCGGGGAATGTAAATATCCCCTATGATAGCAATAGGTAGTGACAGGTACTCTTTTTTGAAAAAATTGGGGTCTATTAGACCCTAGATCTCTCCTCTGCCCTCAAAGCATCTGACCACACCAAGATCGGTGTGATAAAATGCTTCCCCAATTTCCCAATGGCGCTATTTACATCCGGCGAAATCTAAGTCATAAAATGCTCGTAGCTTCCGGTTTCTTAGGCCATAGAGATGTTTGGAGCCACTCTTGTCTCTGATCAGCTCTATGGTCAGCTGGCTGAATCACCGGCTGCATTCTCAGGTTCCCTGTTGAGACAGGAGAGCCAGAGAAAAACACGGAAGACGGTGGGGGGGGGGGGGGGGCATTCCCTCCCACGGGTTGTAAAGGCAATCTAGAGGCTAATTAGCCGCTAGGATTGCTTTTACATGAAAGCCGACCGCTGGCTGAAAAGAATGATACCAAGATGATACCTAAACCTGCAGGCATCATTCTGGTATAACCACTCAAAGTTGTGAATGGCGTACCTGAAGACAAAAAAATGGTTAACAATAAAGCACAGTAAACAATAAAGTATAAATAATTACATACCTGAAAAACAAACATGATAAAACATAATAACAATAACAATAACAATAACAATAAAACACTGCAGAATAGAATACAGTAAAAAAAGAGCAGAACAATAGAGAGAGAGAATAGAGAGAGAGAACAATAAAACGACAACTATTTTTTTTTATTTTATATATATTTTTTTTTTTTTACACTTTTTTTGTAACTAACTTTTATAACTGTAACCGGTTCCAGGTTCGGGTCTCTCAAAATGCGATGGCATCTTGGGAGACCCTGTGAAAGTGTGCCTAGTCTGTGCAATGCTGTACCCTACGCTAATACTCAACTAGTGTATGGTAGCGTTCAAAACATTCACCAATGCAAAGACCAGGATTGTCAGGACAGAAGGGACAATAATAGCGGGTGTCACGCCTATATCCGCGTTTGCTGCAGACACAACATCTTTTTGGGGGGGGTTCGTTGGGTAGGGGTACTCGGGAGCACATAAAAATGCCTCTCATGCAGCCGACTGCATTTCGTTGGGGGATGTGAATGGGGGAAGTACGGGCGCTGCAGAAGTGGTGGGTTCCCAATTAGGATTGGCGAATGCAGCAGGAAGGGCACTATGGGCACGACGGGCCTGTGTTTGTCTTTTTGGTGGCAGCGGGACACTACTTGTGCTTGTCACCTCACCAGCTTGAACTGCACTTATGGGACTCGCCACGTCACCAAGTGTTACTGCAGTGCTGGTTTGACTACGACCGGGGTGTACTAGGCCGCTGGTGCTTGCCAGTTCAATAAAAAGCTTCCAAAAAAACTGTTAGCGATCGCAGGGATCAGGCCTGACTCTGCAAACGCTGCAGTTATGCGTTTAGTGTTTTGTAAGTGACAGTGATCGATCGATACTGCACTTGGGTGGGCTGGACTGGGCCGGGCGGAGGGGCAAAACGCAGGTGCTAGCAGGTATCTGGGTTGATCCCGCTAACACTGCGTTTTTGGGAACCCTAAACTGCTGGGGACGCTAGTATAGATCTGATCTGATCGGATCAGATATTGATCCGTTCAGATACTATACCACTAAAGGAGGCGTATGCTGCGTGCGTGGGTGTTAGTGGTACTGGCGCTAACCTGACGCTGCCTGGGGCCGGTGCTTGCTAGTTCACCAAAATGCTACCAAAAAAACTGTTAGCGATCGCAGGGATCAGGCCTGACTCTGCGAACGCTGCAGTTATGCGTTTAGTGCCTTGTAAGTGTCAGTGATCGATCGATACTGCACTTGGGTGGGCTGGGCTGGGCCGGGCGGAGGGGCACAACGCAGGTGCTAGCAGGTATCTGGGCTGATCCCGCTAACACTGCGTTTTTGGGAACCCTAAACTGCTGGGGACGCTAGTATAGATCTGATCGGATCAGATATTGATCCGATCAGATACTATACCACTAAGGGAGGTGTACGGTGCGTGCGTGGGTGTTAGCGGTACTGGCGCTAACCTGACGCTGCCTGGTGCTTGCTTGCCAGTTCACCAAAATGCTACCAAAAAAACTGTTAGCGATCGCAGGGATCAGGCCTGACTCTGTGAACGCTGCAGTTATGCGTTTAGTGTTTTGTAAGTGACAGTGATCGATCGATACTGCACTTGGGTGGGCTGGGCGGAGGGGCAAAACGCAGGTGCTAGCGGGTATCTGGGCTGATCCCGCTAACACTGTGTTTTTGGGAACCCTAAACTGCTGGGGACGCTAGTATAGATCTGATCAGATCAGATATTGATCCGATCAGATACTATACCACTAAGGGAGGCGCATGCTGCGTGCGTGGGTGTTAGCGGTACTGGCGCTAATCTGACGCTGCCTGGGGCGACGCATATCACCGCCGGGCGATCAGGGGGCTAAACCTTTATTAGGTAATAAACGGCGGGTGCCCTGACACTATAAAAAATAAACGAACTAACCTGCGTCACCCGTAACGGTTATACGGTGATCAGTGGTGAAAGGGTTAACTAGGGGGCAATCAAGGGGTTAAAA
Organism: Aquarana catesbeiana; assembly: GCF_042186555.1. Taxonomy (NCBI): domain Eukaryota; kingdom Metazoa; phylum Chordata; class Amphibia; order Anura; family Ranidae; genus Aquarana; species Aquarana catesbeiana. The sequence continues at coordinate 228,021,744 of NC_133328.1, forward strand.
CATTTATTAGGTAGTATATGGGGGTCCCTGTCACTATAAAACGCTGACGGCGAACCTAAATATTTACCTCACTAACTAGCGTCACCAGCGACACTAATACAGCGATCAGAAAAATGATCGCTTAGCAACACTGGTGACAGGGGGTGATCAAGGGGTTAAAACTTTATTAGGGGGGGTTAGGGGGGTACCCTAGACCTAAAGGGGGGTGATACTCACTGTCCCAACACTGTAACTGTCACAAACTGACACTATGCAGTAATCAGAAAAAAAAAAAAAAAAAAAAAAAAAAAACCTGCTGGTGTCAGTTTGTGACAGGGGGGGGGGGGTGATTGGGGGGGGATCGGGGGGCGATCGGGGGGGGGATCGGGGTGTTTTGTATGCCTGGCATGTTCTACTGTGTGTGTGTGTGTTGTGCACTCACATTGATGTCTTCTCCCCTCGGCGCTGGAACGGAAAATACCGAGCCGAGGGGAGATGACATCATTTCCTTTGCTGCTGTTTAGCATACAGCAGCAAAGGAGTGTTCCCATTGGCCGGCGGCGATCGCGAGGGGGGGGCCACGAACGGATGGCCTCCCCCTCATCTCGGATCGCCGGGGAACAGAACGGGACCGCTTCGGGCACCGGGGGGGGGTCCGATCGGACCCCCCACCCGCGAGAGGCAAATCACGTACATGTACGTGATTTTGCCTGCCCGTGCCGCCTTGCCGACGTAAATCGGCGTTAGGCGGTCCTTAAGTGGTTAAATGAGATGCATGGGATTTAATAAAAAACAAACATACAACTGCAATTCCAATGGGATGCTTGGTAAAAAAATCTACATAAAAACGGAATCCAATGATTTTCAAATCTCATAAACCCATATTTTTTTTTACAATAGACAATAGAAAACATATCAAACATTTAAATTAAGAAAATGTACCATTTTAAGAAAAAAATAAGATACATTTTAAATTGATTGCAGCAACACGTCTCACAAAAATTGGGACAGGGCCTTGTTTACCATCGCGTGACACCCCTTCTTCTTTTAACAACACTCTGTAAATGTCTGGGAACGGAGGAGACCATTTGCTGGAGTTTTTGGAGAGGGATGTTGTATCATTCATGCCTAATATAGGATTCTAATGCCCTGTACACACAAGCGGACTTTTCGACCAGACTGGTCAGACGGACCAAATCCAGCAGACAATCCGACCATGTGTGGGCTTCATCAGACCTTCAGCAAACTGTTTCTGTCGAAAATCTGACGGACTTTAGATTTGGAACATGTTTTAAATCTTTACGTTGGAACTCCACCGGACCCAGTTCCTATCGAAAAATCCGCTCGTCTGTATGCTAGTCCAACGAGCGAAAACCGACGCTAGGGCAACTATTGGCTACTGGTTATGAACTTCCTTATTTTAGTCCGGTCCTACGTCATCATGTACGAATCCGTCGGACTTTGGTGTGATCGTGTGTAGGCAAGTCCGTTCGTTCGAAAGTCCGTCGGAAGTCCGTCAAAAGTCAGTCGAAAAGACTGTCAGACCGTTGATGCCTAAAAGTGCGCCTGTGTGTACAGGGCATAACTGCTCAACAGTCCTGGGTCTTCTATGTCGTATTTTTATCTTCAAGATGCACCAAATATATTCAGTTAGTGAAAGGTCTAGACTGCAGGCAGGCCTGTTAAGCTCCCAGACTCTTCTACTAAAAAGCCATGCTGTTGTCATAGATTAGAATTGTTCTGCTGAAATATGCAAGGTCTTCCCTAAAAAAGAAATCATCTGGATGGGAGCATATGCTGCTCTAAAACCTGGATTCATTGGTGATGTCTTTCCAAATGTGCAAGCTGTCCATTCCATATGCATGAATGCACCCCCATTCAATCAGAGATGCAAGCTTTTGAATTGTGCACTGATAACGAGCAGGAAGGTCCCTCTCTTCTTTAGTCCAGAGGACGCGGTGCCCATGGTTGCCAAAAAGAATGCCAAATTTTGATTCATCTGACCACAGACCAGTTTTTCACTATGCAACAGGCCATTTTAAATGAGTTTTGGCCAGAAAAGATGGCGGCATTAGTGAATCATATTCAGGTATGGCTTCTTCTTTGCATGATAGAACTTTACCTTGCATTTTTGTAAGGTATGGTGAACTGTGGTCACAGACAGTGATTTTAGGAAGTATTCCTAAACCAATCCAGCGATGCGAATCACAGATTCATGGCTGTGTTTAACCGCTTAACCACCAGCAGGTTTTACCCCCTTCATGACCGGGCCTTTTTTGCTATTCAACACTGTGCTACTGGCAATTGCTCAGTCATGCAAATCATACAAAGCTTTTATTTCTTCTGGTGGTATTTAATCACCATTGGGCTTTTTATTTTTTGCTATATAAACGAAAAAACACATTTTGCAAACAAATAATCTTTCTTCATAAATTTAGGCCAAAATGTAGTCTGCTACATTTCTTTGGTAACCCATATAAGTGTATACTATTTAGTCTGTGTCAAAGTTATAGAGTCTACAAACTATGGTGTATGCAGTATATTTGAAAATGGATTAATCCTGACATACTGATGGCCATCTCATTTCTTGAGGCCTTATAATGCCAGGACAATACAAATACCTTTAAATGCCCCCTTTTTGGAAAGTAGACAGTCTAAGGTATTTAGTAAGAGGCATGGCAAATTTTTGGAAGTTCTAATTTTTTTGCGACTTTTTTTTGGAAAATGAAGAAATTAAATAAAATTTGTTTTTTTTCACATTTTTTTACATACTGTCACCAGTGCAGTACAGCAGTATAAAATGACTGGTGTGGCGATGATCAGGGATACTGACAGGGGACAGTATGTCACCAGTAAAAAAAAAATGTATTTGATTGATTTTAAAATTATTTTTTATTCGCTGTTTAAACTTTTTTTCTTTGGCCATACTTCTCTTTTAAGAGAACTTCGTTTCTGTTATAACATTTTGTAAATAAGTATGTTTTCTGCTTCACTGATGGGCACCGATGAGTATGGATGAGGTGGCACCATGAGGTGGCACTGATGCGACACTGATGGGCACTGATAGGCAGCACCGATGGGCACTGATATGCAGAACTGATGTGCACTCATAGGCGGCACAGATGGGCACTTATAGGTGGCACAGATGGGCACTAAAAGGTGGCACTGATGGGTACTTATGGGTGGCACTGATAGGCGGCACTGATGGGCATTGATAGGTGGCACTGATGGACACTGATGAGTGGCACTGATTGACACTGAAAGATGGCACCGATTGGCATCACTGATTAGGAGACACTGGCAGGTATTGATTGGCATCATGTGTGGGCACACATTGCCATCATGTGTAGGCACACATTGCCACCCATGGTCATCAGTGGTCTCCCTGGTGGTCCTGGTGGCATCCCTGGTGGTCCTGGGTGGGCATCCAAGGGGGGGCTGTGCTGATAAACAATCAGCGCAGCCGATTGGCTCTCCTCTACTCGCGTCTGTCTGATAAACGGCTCTTCCTGTTTACATTGTGATCAGCCGTGATTGGTCAGAGACTCTTTACCTAGATCGGAGTTGCGGTGTGTCAGACTGACATGCCGCAACAACAATCGCCGCATTGCGCGCCCCCGGGGGCCCGCAATGGCTTGTTATCCTGGCCACGTCATATAACGTTTGGTCAGTATATCGCAACCACTTTGCCGACGTCATTTTGCTATATGGTGGGTGGCAAGTGGTTAAAGCAAGGTTAGGTTATAAAAAAATATCCTAAGCTTTCAAAAATCTCACGGAGCACAGTTCAACACATCTTTTTCGAAAATGGAAAGACTATAGCACAACTGCGAATATACCAAGACATGGCCGTCCACCTACACTGACAGGCTGGGCAAGGAGAGTATTAATCAAAGAAGCAGCCAAGAGGCACATGGTAACTCTGGAGGAGCTGCAGAGATCCACAGCTCAGGTGGAAGAATCTGTCCACAAGACAACTATTAGTTTTGGCCTTTATGGAAGTGTAGCAAGAAGAAAGCCAAAGTCCTGTTTGCAGTTTGCAAGAAGCCATGTGGGGGACATAGCAAACATGTGAAAGAAGGTGCTCTGTTCAGATGAGACCTAAATGAACTTTCTGACCTAAAAGCAAAAGGCTATGTGTGGCAGAAAACTAACATGCGCATCACCGTGAACACACCATCCCCACCGTGAAAAATGGTGATGGCATCATCATGTTGTGGGTATGCTTTTCTTCAGCAGTGACAGGGAAGCTGGTCAGAGTTGATGGGAAGATTGATGAAGCCAAATACAGGGCAATCTTAGAAAAAAACCTAGTTAGAGTCTGCAAAAGACTTGAGACTGGGGCGGACGTTCACCTTCCAGCAGAACAACGACCCTAAACATACAGCCAGAGCTACAATGAAATGGTTTAGATCAAAGCATATTCATGTGTTAGAATGGCTCAGTTAAAGTCCAGACCTAAATCCAATTGAGAATCTGTGGCAAGACTTGAAAATTGCTGTTCACAGATGTTCTCAATCCAATCTGACACAGCTTGAGCTATTTTGCAAAGAAGAATGGGCAAAAATGTCACTCTCTGCAAAGCTGGTAGAGACATACCCAAAAAGACTTGCAGCTGTAATTGTGAAAGGTGGTTCTACAAAGTATTGAATACAAATGCACGCATGCATTTTGAGATATTTATTTGTAAAAAATGTTGAGAACCATTTATCATTTTCCTTCCACTTCACAATTATGTGCCACTTTGTGTTGGTCTATCACAAAAATCCCAATAAAATACATTTACGTTTTTTGGTTGTAACGTGACAAAATGTTGAAAATTTCAAGGGGTAGGAATACTTTTTCAAGGCACTGTACTAGACAAGAGGATTATTATTTCATATGTGAGCTGATCAATTACCATCCTTAATGTGTGACAGACACTTAATGGAAACCAGTGTTTGATCTGATGCCTGTTACCTTTTAGGATAAGGTGATTGCACTTATTGGTGGAGTGTGTTTGTTCTCTTGGATTGAGCACCGGACTGCATGAGCGATTTCTTATCACTGGTTTCTGAAGCAACATTTTAGCACTTCACTAAGAACTGTGCTTAATTATTTTGAGACTCACGCTTTTTCCACTGGACTTTGGTTATTCCGCATATAGTGGTCACTTTTGAGTGGCATTCATTATTTATTCATCAATTATTTTGATACTCACATTTTTTGCATTGGACTTTAGGTATGCCACATATTGTGGTCCCTTTTGAGTGGCATTCATTATTTATTCATCAATTAAGTTTTTTGCACTGGACTTTGGATATGCCACATATTGTGGTCACTTTTGAGTGGCATTCGTCACTTGTTCCTATTTTCATTGTTAAGTGTCAAATACATTTTAAATGTACATTTGAGCACTTATTTATATATAGAAACAGACTTAGCGCCACTCCATATTTTTTAAATGTCAACCATCAGCTCTCTGCTCTGCCCCCCGCGCTCACTGGAGCGCTGGACTGTGGAGGGGGCGGCAGTGGTTGGCTCAGGTTCTCAGCTGCTCGCTGAGAGGCTGAGCTAGGTGTCAGTCCAGGGCTGTTTGGCGGATCCCCACTTTATTGTCACGCTGTTGCCCTAGCCTGGACCGAGTCTGTGACATCAGCTGACAGCGAACTTCAGCCTGCTGTCTGCTGTAAATTGGTCACAGGAGTGCAGAACGAACTGAACTCCTGTGATCCATAGTTGAAGTACAGCCAAACGAAGTTTGGCTGTACTTCTCCTTTAAAATAAAAGTAAGTTCTATGGACAAAACTCCATATTGCCCTGATGTAAAAATAAAAAGGCTGCCCAATCTACCACAAGGCAGCAGAATATACAACTGGGAAATTCTACAGCCAGCAGTAATAAAATGTTAACCGTTTAATCCTTTAGCCATAAGCCACCTGCCCTTCCCCAAATCTTTATATCAAGGAGTTTGAAGAGACACTAGGTAGCTGTTTTTTGTCACCCCACTGACAAAACCTCTGTCTTCTTATTTCTGCCAGGTACAGAGCAGCCACTTGCCTGCAAGTACTGTTAATGCACCCCTTTTCCTCCTCAAGAGCAAAGAACAGCCACATTCATTTCTATTTCTGCTCATGTGCCCTTTTCCTCCCTGTCCTTAAGTGTGCAGAGCTTCTGCATAATTTCATACTTTTACTTTCTGCCCTTTTCCTCCTCCACAAGGGATCATAGCAGGTACTTTTTTATGTGCCTCTAATGCATCCTTTTTCTCCTCCAATCTTTTCATAGACTGCAATACTTCTAAGGTTTACAACATATTCCTTTTTGTTTTCTTTATTTGTTTGTTCTTTTCCTCAAGATTTGCCACTTTTTTTTTTGCTACTAATGCTCCTTTTTATTCCTCCTCCTTCTCCAGGGCACAGAGTAGCCATTTGCCTTTCTATTCCAATGTTCCCTTTACCTCCTGCTCTTCAGGTAATCCTGCCGTAGCCACACTAACTGGTTATGAGGAGTCTGAGGAACATTTTCAATGCTATTTTCAGGGCTAATCCACAGACCTCTGCAGTGCTGCTGCTGACGCGGAAGAAAAAAGTATTTATAGATTCTGCTAAGCTGCATCATCAAGTGCTCAGCCAGTGTTATTTTGTCCAGAAGTCCATTCAGCAGCCATAATTATGGGATGGGATAAAAAAAAAAAAATGGGATGAGGAAAAGTGTTGGCTTCTAGGGCCTTCTATGCCATATTTCTGATGATGTCTGGAGGCAAAGCTCCAGGAGAAAAATGTATGGCCATAGACTGCTAGAATCCTAGCCCTCAAATCTTCAGTCACAGGTATAAAACTAATTAGATAAATAATAATTTATTTTATTTTTTTACACATTTGCAAATTTAGTTTATAGAAAAAATATTTTCCTGACAGACTTCATGGCAGCCTACGTGTGGGTTAACCCGCCTCCTCTCCAATGCTATAGGACCCCGCTCCCATAAATTTGAGCTCACCGCTAGAGACTGCGTCCTTTTTTGTCCTCCTCATTGGACCTACAAACAATGCACTTACGTTTACGGAGGTCCAATCGATTGAGGTTGATGCATACCTTCTAACGGTGTCAGGATAGTCCAGGGCCAAGTCATGGGTAGGTGCGTGGCTCCAGGCCTCTATGTCCAGTGGTGGGGATGGCCTCTCTATGCCCAGGCGTGGATCGGCTGGCAGGTCTGAATGTTCTTCCATGGCAGCATGGTTTTCGCGCAGCATGGTTTTCGCGCATGCGCAGTATGATCTCGGCGGCCACGCAGGCTCGCTAGACATGGCAGTGACGTCATTTTGGCGGGGATATTTAAATCCCTGTGAGCTACTGTCACACTGGGGATCACTGTGGGCACCTTGCGACAGCTCCTCCATGCACCAAGGTTCCCAGGTTAAGGTAAGCCGGCCTGGGGATTTATGGTGCAGGGTGAGGGTGGGCGGAGATGGCTCTTAAAGGGCAAGCTACATGCTATTTGCTCTCCTTCTCCCAGGACGTTTGTGTGTTCCTACAAGCTGCAGGATAGTCACCGATTGTCTGCCAGGGTGCCATGGACAAGTCACCGCCTCCGTGTGACCAGCCCTCACGCTCTAGGTACGTGGAGTGTGTGAGGGGAGGGGGCCAGGTTCACGTGGGATGGTTGTATTCCCTAACGTGATGTGTTTTCTGCCCTTCTCCTTTTTAGCCCTTCCAGGTCAGATCACCAGTTTATTGTCCAGGACAACAGGGACCTTGCCAGGCTGCAACGTCAACCTTCCTCATCTAGGTCCAGACACCACACCCACCGCCATGACAGCCACTCTGATCGCAGAGCCCGCTGGGGATGTGGGACACGAGTCCCGGAGGGCAAGTCACTTTGTGATCCATGTTATGCCCAGGCGGTTGGGGAGAAAGAGACAGAGAACCAACAGATGGAGTCTCTTGTTAAGCGTGTGGTGCAGCAATCCCTAAAGGAATGGGGTACAACCCGCACGCCAAGCCAGTTCACCACTCTATCTGGCTCCATGGCTGACGAGGCCCAGGAGGATCCGGGCCCATTCCAGCCTTATAATGCTTCCCCAGGCTCTTCAGACAGCGGATTGGAGGGAGATGAATTTGTCGGTGCCTTCGGCTTTACCCTGGTTTCTCCACTAATTAAGGCGGTCAAAGAGGCCCTCAAGTGCGAAGATCCTTCCACTCCTCTGGCTAAGCAGAGGAAGTTCTTTAAACATCTGGGAAAGGAACGTTCCAATTTTCCGCTCCTTTCTGAATCAAAGGATATTTTTGATGAAGAGTGGAGCAAGGCAGATAAGAAGACTTCTATGTCAAGCAAAACTTCCAGATGATGCCCCTTTAAGGCAGAGGTGAAACATCTGGAAAACACTCCCCTTGTAGACGCAGCTCTGATGCGACTGGCTAAACACGTCACTCTTCCCTTAGAAGATGCCGTATCTTTCAAGGACTGGCTTTAGAGACGATTAGACCAAGATCTCAAAATAATTTACGGGTTAGCTGGTATGGCTTGCAAACCCGCCTTGGCCCTCGCAGCCATGTCCAAGGCTATGGAAGACTGGACAGAGAATGTGGACTCAGAGGTGTCTCAGAAGAACTGGCCAGGGGTTCGGCAGTCCAGGAATTGAAGCTGGCAACAGCCTCCCTGGGGAAGCCTCAATCGATCTTTTCTGCCTGTTGGCCCAGCCTATGCTATCCTTGGTTACGGCTAAGCGAGCCTTATGGTTGCGTTCTTGGCTTGCTGATCAAGCATCTAAGCAGGCCTGGTGTAGGATTCACTTTGAAGGGCCCTCGTTGTTTGGTAACAGGCTGGATAGCGCTATAGCCTGAGCCACAGGTGGGAAGTCAGGCTTCCTAACCCAGTATAGGCGTCTGTTTGGTCAGAAGAAACTCCAGTGCAGAAGATGCCGTAGTGAGCGTTCAAGGGAAGCACGCTCCTACAGGCCCGGCTGGGATTTCAGAAGAAATTGGAGCAGAGGTCAGACTTCCTTTCAAAAATCTGCTAAGAGCCAGGCGTCTAGTGGATGAGAGCCAGCTAAGTCATTTTGAGATTGGGCCCGCCCAGGCGGGTTGGGTGCGGGCGTGTCTGCTTCTCTTCCGGCACGTCTGGGTGGCCTCGATCACGGATTTCTGGACCATCAACATGGTCTCCACAGGCCACACATGGCCTTTCATCAGTACTCCTTCCCCAGATTTATTTCCACCCTGCTACCACAGTCAGAAGAAAAGAAGCAGGTATTACTGTCCTACATAGATTCTCTGATAGTACAGGAAGCCACAGTGTGTGTTCCAAAAAACGAAGGGTTTCAGGGGGTATACTCCCCTCTCTTCCTTGTGCAGAAGAAAAATGGTTCATGGCTCCCGGTGATAGACTTAACTTACCTAAACAAGTTTATAATATCCAAAAGATTCAAAATGGAGACTTTGTCTACCATCCAACAAGCAGTGCAGCCAGGCAATTGGCTACTCTCAATCAATTTGAAAGATGCCTATTTTCATGTGCCTGTGGCAAAAGAATTCCACAAATACCTCCGGTTCAGAGTCGGGGAAGAACATCTACAGTTCACCTGCCTCCTTTTCGGGCTGACAACCTCACCCCGAGTCTTTTCGAAAGTTCTTCTTGCCATGGTGGCCCTCATCAGAACAAAAGGGATATGCTTGTACCATTATCTCGACAACCTCCTGTTACTGTCCCAGGACAAGGAGCTGCTGTTGATCCATAGGGAGCAAGTTATCTCCACTCTGTCCGAATTTGGGTAACTCCTGAACTTGGAAAAAAGCCATCTGGAACCAGCCCAATGCCTGGTGTACTTAGGTGCCCAGTTCGACACGGTAGAAAACACCATCTCTCTCCCACTGGAAAAGATCCCAATCATCCGAAGGAGAATCTCACGGGCTCTGAGCTCCTCCCACCTAAAGGCCTCACAGTGCCTAAGATACATCGGCACGATGGTCTCAACGACCCCCATGGTCAAATGGTCTCTGTGGAGATTACGCCCTTTTCAAACAGGGTTCCTTTAACAATGGAATTCAGGGGACGTCAATCAGTCCATTCACATATCCTCAGTGATGAGGAACAGCCTCTTCTGGTGGCTCCAGTGCAGAAATCTGCTCACCTGTCACTCCATTGCCCCTGTCTCATGGGTCACGGTCACAACCGATGCCAGCGGTGCTGAGTGGGGAGCCCTCTGCAGGTCAGAACTTGCTCAAGGCAAGTGGGATGCCCATCTTCACATCCCGGGCTCAAACATCCTGGAATTACGGGCAACCTGGTGTGCCCTCTAATCTTTCACTCATCTCCTCAAAGGGGAGTCGGTTTTACTGAAAATAGACAACACCACAGCGGTCTCCTATGTGAAGAGGCAAGGAGGCACTCGGAGTGCCACCCTAAACCAAGAAGTGGAGCCCATCATGTCCTGGGCGCAGAAGAATCTGGCCAACATTTCAGCGGTTTTCGTCCCCGGAGTTCAGAACGTCCAAGTGGACTTCCTTTCTCGCACACAGTTGAACAACAACGAGTGGTCTCTTCATGTGCAGACGTTCGAATGGACTCTGTCTTTGGGAGTCATTACCGAAGTGGACCTATTTTCATCCCCCCGCAACTTCAAAATCAAGAAGTATTACACTCGGGACCGTTGCAGCCAGGCCTTTGGAGTGGATGCTCTGTCGGATCAGTGGAACTTCAACAGGGCATACGCCTTTCCCCCGCTCCTGATCATCTTCAAGTTTCTTTGGAGACTGCAAACGGAAGCAGTCGAAGTGGTGGTGATAGCACCTTACTGGCCGAACAGGCCATGGTTTCCCCTCCTGATCCCCTGATCCAGCTCAGCTTCCGGGACCCGATGCCTCTCCCTCTCCCCGGACCTTCTCTCTCAGGGGGCACTCCTGCACCCTTGTCTGGCGATATTAAGACTGATGGTCTGGTTCTTGAGAGGGAGAGGCTGGAATCTCTCGGGTGCACTTCAAGAGTGATTTCCACCCTCATGAGCTTGAGAAAGGCAAGCACCAATAAGGTTTATGAAAGAATATGGGCTAAGTTTGTAGGATTCTCATCATCTACGGGCAGATCGGTTAGAGATCCAGCAGTTCAGAATATCCTGAGTTTCCTCCAATCCGGCCTAAATCTTTCTCTATCCATCAGCTCCCTAAGGGTCCAAGTCTCAAAATTCCACGCATGCTCGGTATCAAGCAGAAGTGCCGCACTGGCTATTGAACTTAATTTTTCTCGGATCGTCATACGTGTTGTACGTCACCACGTTCTTGACGATTGGAATTTCCGACAAGATTTGTGTGACCGTGTGTATGCAAGACAAGTTTAAGCCAACATCCGAAGGAAAAAAAACATAGATTTTGTTGTCGGAAAGTGCAATCGTGTGTACGTGGCATTAGTGTGTTCTGCAGCTGCTAAATAACTTACTTTTGTGAACGGTTTATAAATAGTTATCTAATTTTCTGTATTGTTCTGTTAAGAGACTGTTTTCATTTACCTATTTGTAATAGCATAAAGAGTTTCAAGATTAAATAAAGAAAAAAATGAAGATATAGCACCAGATACAGCAGTGTGAAATTGTCCAGCAACAGTCATAATAGACCTAACTAGTGTATGCCTAAATTTTATTTTATTCTCAATATCACTACAATCAGCGCTCTTTCAGTGAAATCTCAACTGGAAATAGTTTCAGATCTCAAACAATAAAAACTCTCAGTTGTCCAATTTAAAAATTGAACAATTATTCCCATCAACATACATATAAAATAAAAATCCATTGTATGAAACGTGTTATTCTTAAAATATATTGCTCCACACATTAGCAGATCTCTGAATCAATTCAGCGGTCCAAAAAGTTCTTGATGGGAGTAGCCTTATCTTACAAAGTAAAGTTTTGTGTCCACAGCAGATATTGCACTGTCATTCATAGATTATCTTCCATGAGAATACAACAAACTCTGTCGGTTCTCATACCCAGGGAAGCTTAGTCTACTGCTCTTTTGCTTTCCTAACACACGGAAATCAAAGTCTTTCCATTCCTTCCTTCCTCCAAGCCTCCAAGTCAGAACTGGGTCTCATCCAAAATGACCCCATATAGAACAAAAGTAGCTAAGGTAATGACATTTGAAGAACTAGCCATCAAGCTATCAATCAGTTTCTGTAGACAGATACTGGTCCTTAAAAAGATTTTTGATGTACAGATGATTTTTTGGTGTACAGATGTGCACACACAGACAGGCCTTTAAAAAATAAAGACCTTTAAAAAACAAATTGCAGCCAGCAACAATTGGAAAATATGTGAAAAAAACACATGCAGGCTGCAGAAGACACATCAGTAGTATTAAGACATAAAAATCGTTCTCTCCCCCATCCCTGAATTCACTAAGACACACAGCATTTTACTACCTAAAATACATTCAGTAAGGGCTTACATCTATGTTAAGAGACCAGTGCCTGCAAGCCCTACACTAATCTGTCCCTATGCACTTTATCAGCAGCAATCCCTATGTCTCCCTATTACAACTAAGCAAAATGTCAATATGGCTGCTAGGAACTCTGCCTTTTATAGCAAGGGGCTGGCACATAATAAAACTCCAATTATTGGCCATTCTAAACTACTGGACTAAGTTCAAAGGCCAGGAAGTGCATTATTGAAGTCAGTTGTTATGGGGGAACATCTGCATTAGTTTCGTTAAATATTATCAAACTCATTCTGTAAATAAAGTAATGCAAAGAACAATGAGGGTGTGCAAAGGGCAGTAGTCCCTGAAATTGAACAAAAATCAGCTGTATGCACATAACGGCAGAAATTGTAAATAATTTATTGTTGTACAAATAATTATAAGCCATATATGCTGCCAAAGAAATTGTCCCAGCATTCAAGCATATAAGGAATAATGCATGCAATAGTAATTATGTTACTGAAACTAATAAGTTAAAGATTAGATAAATTCATGCATTTTGTTTGTTCTAGTTTCCATTAGATTTTTGATCATCTTTCATTATCACAATCAATTTTGGTGATTAATGTCCCTGATGATCTACCAATGACACAAGCATGTGCAAGACACCTCTACTGACAGAAAAGATGGTGGACATTACTGATCTTCTACTGAAATGCTAGCTTTTTATTGATCTCTTCAAAACTGTATGCAGCAGAAGAACCTCTGGTGTGCATGTTTGTTCAGTGTCAGGGACTAAGAACATATTGAATCAAGTGGCAGATACACTTTACCTACTGCTTTACACCTTCTACTGGACATGTCTCTGTACATTTCTTCACCCAAAGGGGTTTTAAACTTAAGACCTGAAATATGAACAAAGCCTCTATAGTGTATAGAATCAGAGCACTAAGTGTAATATCTGTCTGCTGCTTCGTTCCTCTGCTACCTGCATGAATCACCTATGACAAGTTTTCCTGACACTAAGAGAAGAAAGGTGACAGGGGAGGGATCCCCACCAGAGTGACAGACTCAGCTAAGTTTCTGTATGCTTTGTGGAGGAGGTATGTAACTTCAGCTCTCTTCCTCCTTTTGTCTGGCAGCTCAGACAAGCTTTATAAATTCTGCCTGCAGATAAACAGGTAAAACTTATGCAGGAGGAATTGTTTGCATCTCTGTGTATCACCTGAAGCCAGTCACTTCACTGGGTATATATAAGGGTTTACAACCACTTTAACAGTGGCCTCCCAGTTACCTCAACCTCTTCTCTGGGGCCCTCCTTCCATCCTATCTCCCCCTTACACTGCACTTTGCTGCACAAGATCACCCCTGTGCTCCCCCCTTCCAAATTATCAGCTGTTTGAAACAACATGCCCATGTCACTGCACTATGCGCCCCCCTCCTTACACCCTACTTCAACTCTCTGCGCCCACTTCTGCCTTTAATTTCAACTTCTTTAGGCTTCTTCTACACTCTACTCAAGTTCTATACTTCTCCTTGTGGCACCCACTTTCACTATCTGCATATTCTTCAAAATACCTTAGTCTCTCCCCTTTTGTCTATTTGTATTCCTGTTTAAAATGCCCTTTTGCTAGAGCATAGGATAGTGAATTTGTTGGTGTGACATGGAACAGTACATTCAGGATATTCTCTCTAGTCTGAGCATATATAATGAATGGGCCTTATGTAGATGTAAATTAGATGACTTTGTCAGTACCATGTTTTACACATGTATACATTAGAGAGAAGGGTAAAGTGGTAGTAAACTCTTTTTTTTTAACTTGTACCTACAGGTAAGCCTATAATAAGGCTTACCTGTAGGTACAGTAAATATCTCCTAAACTGGCACTGTTTAAGAGATATTCACACATACCCATGGCATCCCTTCAGAGCTCTGTGCCGTGGTTCGTGACTCATCACGGCACGGCCAATCAGACGGCCAGAACACGTGAACCAGGAAGGAAGACCGGGTGAAGATGGAAGCCCTGTCAGAGGTGACAGCGTGCCACTGGAGGGCTTCGTTCTAAGGTATTTCATAATGTGCTAGTATGCGATTCATTCTAGCACATTATGCCATTGTCTTGCATGGCAAAAAAAAAAAAGTCTGGTTTACTACCACTTTAAGTAAGCACAGAGTGAGCATAATAAATACATATATTGGAAACTGGTTATGTGTGTAGGTGGAATAAATCCTGTGAAAGCCCGGGGCCACCAGAATTGCCTTAAAGTAGTTCTAAAGGTGTTCTCTGCATTAAGGTAAAAAACCTTCTGAGTGCAGCTGCCCCCCACCAGCCCCCTCTTATCCACTTCAATACCAAGCATTTATACCCCTTCCTGCCCAGGCCAATTTTTAGCTTTCAGCGCTGTCGCACTTTGAATGACAATTGCATGGTCATGCTACACTGTACCCAAACACATTTTTTATAATTTTGTTCCCACAAATAGAGCTTTCTTTTGGTGGTATTTGATCACTGCTGGGGTTTTTATTTTTTGTGCAACAAATAAAAAAAGAAGAAAAATTTTGAAAAGGTTTTCTTTGTTTCTGTTATAACATTCTGTAAATAAGTAAGTTTTCTCCTTCACTGATGGGCACTGATGAGGCTGCACTGATGGGCACTGATAGGGCGGCACTGATGAGGTGGCACCAATGAGGTGGCACTGATGGGCACGGATAGGCGGCACTGATGGGCACTGATAGGTGGCACTGGTATGCAACACTAATGGGCATTGATAGGCAGCACTGATGGGCACTGAAAGGCTGCACTGATGGGTACTTATGGGTGGCACTGATAGGCGGCACGGATGGGCACTGATGGGTGGCACTGATGGACACTGATAGGTGGCACTGATGGACACTGATGAGTGGCACTGATGGACACTGATAGATGGCACTGCTGGGCATCACTGATAGGGAGACATCCGGCAGGCATTGGTAATGGGCACTGACTGGCACCATTTGTGGGCACTGATTGGCATATTTTGGACACTGACTGTCATCCCTGGTGGCCATAGGTGGCATACCTGGTCATCAATCTGTGGTGTCCACCCCTAGTGATATCCCTGGTGGTCCAGTGTAGGTATCCGCAGGGGGGCTGTGCTGATAAACAATCAGCAAAGACCCCCCCCTGCCAGGAGAACCGCAGGTCGGCTCTCCTCTACTGGTGTCTGTCAGATACGCGGCTTTTCCTGTTTACACTGTGATCAGCCATGATTGGAAACGGCTGATCACGTGGTAAAGAGCCTCCATCAGAGGCTCTTTACCAAAATCGATGTAGCGTGTGTCAGACTGACACGCTGCACCACCGATCGCCACGCTGTATCCTGAAAGACGTCATATAACTGAACCAGATAACTGGGCCAGGCGGGAAGTGGTTACACTTACCTGAGCCTGATCTTGGTCCAGTGATGTGCATAACAGCAGCAGCAGCTCTCCTTGCTCTCCTCCTCATAGGCAGACAGCAACGAGGCACTGGTGCCACGCTGCTGTCAATCACAGCCAGTGAGGATGGAGCGGGGGGCAGGGCTGCGCCACCCTCTGTGTGCCTATGGACACAAGGTGCATTCATAACATGTGACATGTTACACCCTGAATATGGGTGTAACATGTCACATGTTATGAAAGGTGAACTTATCCCTTAAAACAAAATGTGTAACGCTCTGCTTTGCCCTCTTTACTGATAGAGCAGGCTCGCAGATGCCTTATAGTAGGCTTCATGGTGATGGGCATTTTGCTAAACTTCCATGTTAGAAGAGAATATTTGGATGTTTTTATTGAATACAGATTCCAAATAAAAAAAAGAAAACCCACCAACAGTGGTCACGTGACCTTTCTCAAAAGGAGAAAACTGTATATACAGTGCCTTGCAAAAGTATTCACCCCCTTGGCATTTTTCGTGTTCTGTTGCCTCACAACCTGGAATTAACATGGATTGTTTGAGGATTTGCATCATTTAATTTACAGAACATGCCCACGACTTTGAAGATGTTTTTTTTATTGTGAAGCAAACAACAAATAGGACAAAATAACAGAAAAAGTAAATGTGCATAACTATTCACCCCCCTAAAGTCAATATTTTGTAGAGCCACCTTTTGCGGCTATCACAGCTCCAAGTCAATTTGGATAAGTCTCTAGGAGCTTGCTACATCTTACCACTGGGATTTTTGCCCATTCCTCCTTGCAAAACTGCTCCAGCTCCTTTAAGTTGGATGGTTTGCGCTTGTAAACAGCAATCTTTAAGTCTGACCACAGATTTTCTATTGGATTGAGGTCTGGGCTTTGACTAGGCCATTCCAACACATTTACATGTTTCCCCTTAAACCACTCAAGTGTTGTTTTAGGGGTGTGTTTGGGGTCATTGTCCTGCTGGAAGGTGAACCTCTATCCTAGCCTCAAATCACACAGAGTGGTACAGGTTTTGCTCAAGAATATCCCTGTATTTAGCACCATCCATCTTTCCCTCAACCCTGACCAGTTACCCAGTCCCGACTGCTGAAAAACATCCCCACAGCATGATTCTGCCACCCTGTTTCACTGTGGGGATGGTGTTCTTTGGGTGATGTGATGTGTAGGGTTTGCACCAGACATAGCGTTTTCTTTGATGGCCAAAAAGTTCAATTTTAGTCTCATCAGACCAGAGCACCTTCCTCCATACATTTTGGAAGTCTCCCACATGCCTTTTTGCAAACTCAAAACGTGCCATTTTGTTTTTTGCTGAAAGTAATAGCTTTCTTCTGGCCACTCTGCCATAAAGCCCAACTCTATGGAGTGTACGGCTTATTGTCGTCCTGTGTATAGATACTCCAGTCTCTGCTGTGGAACTCTGCAGCTCTTCCAGGGTCTCTGATGCTGCCTCTCTGATTAATGCCCTCCTTGCCTGGTCCGTGAGTTTTGGTGTGCGGCCGTCTCTTGGTAGGTTTGCTGTTGTGCTATGTTCTTTCCATTTGGTTATGATAGATTTGATGGTGCTTCTAGGGATCATCAAAGATTTGGATATTTTTTTATAACTTAACCCTGACTTGTGCTTCTCAACAACATTGTCCCTTACTTGTTTGGAGAGTTCCTTGGTCTTTATGGCAGTGTTTGGTTAGTGGTGCCGCTTAGGTGCTGCAGCCTCTGGGGCCTTTCAAAAAGGTGTGTATATGTAATGACAGATCATGTGACACTTAGATTGCACACAGGTGGACATCATTTCACTAATTATGTGACTTCTGAAGGTAATTGGTTGCACCAGAGCTTTTTATGGGCTTCATAACAAAGGGGGTGAATACATACGCACATGACAATTATCATTTTTGTATTTCTGAAAAACAGTTTTATATATATATTTTTCTACTTTTACTTCACCAACTTAGACTATTGTGTTATGATCCATCACATATAATTCAGATTAAAAAAACATTGAACTAAAGGCTGTAATGTAACAAAATAGGTAAAAAGCCAAGGGGGTGAATACTTCTGCAAGGCACTGTACATGTGAGTGTCAAGTACATATAATGTTTACTTGTGTGTTTACTTGTGTGTTACATAAAGGCACTCAAAAAATCTTTAAACAAAACAAGCTATTTGAACAAGCTATGCAAGGTCAATAAAGACTTAGAGTAGAGTAGAGTGCATAAACAGTATATCACATAAATATCAACATTGCTTTTTAAGCACTATCAAAAGAAAAAAAAAACACCACAAACTTTTCACGAAAACATGCAAAAGGAATGCAGGTGTCTTGTTTTGGAGCATTAAAAACAGAATGTGTTGTATTTACTCTGGAATATTACATTTTATCCAGAAATTTTAACTGAAAATGTATTCATTGTGTGTACTGTAATAAAGTTTTTATTTTAATATTTTAAGAAGTCTTAAACTGGCATCTGCATTCCTCAGTGGGGGTATATCTCACAAAAAAGGCCATCACCGAGCATTAAAAAGTGAAATCAGATGAAATATTTACATGCAGCAAACAATGCAACTGAAACTGTTCCATGAAAATGACAAATAATGTGGCTTCACCAGGGGTGTGCCTAGTAAAAGTATCATCTGAGGTTACAGCTGTTATATAATGATGCCCTTTTCATGCTTTATAGCAAATTTCTCAAACCCGTAGCCCAGTGGCCAAATGCAGCCCTTTTCTTGCCTTTATCTGGCCTTTGGGGCACTATTCCTCCAACTAACACCCTTGATGGGGCAATATTTCTCTCATTGATACTAATGAGGCACTATTTCTTCCACTGATACCAATGATGAGGCACTATTCCTCCAAATGACACCAGTGATGGGGCATCATTCCTCCCACTGATACCTTTTTTGGGCCAAAATTTCTCTCACTGATACCAGAAAAGGGGCACTATTCCTCCAACTGACACCAAATATGAGGTACCACTCCTTCCACTGACACCATTGATGGGGCACCATTCCTCCTACTGATATCAACAATAGGGCATTATTCCTTACATTTAAACCAATAAAGAGGCTTTGTTTACTCCAACGGATGCCAGGGCATTTTCTACTCCATTGGCCAAAGTCTGCCCCCATAAAGACTGAAGGGCAGAAAATTAACCCTTTGCTTAGAAAGCTTGGAGACCCCTGCTTTATAGGATCTACTATAAGCCTTGTATCAGTATCACTAGCAGTCACTCACTGGCAAAGGCTGTCAAATGGTAGGTTCAGCTCAGCATTTAATGGTTATAAATGGTGGGAATTATGCGCATGCTGCCATTCTGATTTGTTTAGATATTTGCTATAATTTTGTTTACTTTAAACAGCAGGCAACATCAGTACATTGAACAGCGCTGTACCAACTGTTACTGGGAAATGCTTTTCAAACCAGTACCAGCTTTCTCTAAAGCCAAAAAGAGCGCTGACAGTCAAGATCTTCATGCTGCAGGACACAGCTCATGATCTGAAGGACTTTCTTTACTGTAATGAAAGTAGAAAACCCCTTTACTTTCCCAGACAGCTGACTCTATTTGAACGATCACCGGTACACCTCTAGAATACGCCATTCATTTTTTTCCTTGTTTTTCGAAAGGCATTTCGTGTATGTAGATGTTTGAAAAATGAAATAGGGTTTTCTAAAACTGGGTTTGATTAAATATGTAATAATTTTTGGATCTAAAATTTGTAATAGGCCCCCACAAAGCATACACAATGTAAAATACAATAGTCCAAAACAGCTGTGACATGAAAGTTGTAAGAAATATCCTAAAACAAATAAATAAATTATATTCCTTGATTCCTGAACTTTATCAATAATGAGCTATTTGTATAGATACACATCTCTATTCATACATAAAAATTCAGAAGAGATAGTAGAAGAATGCTTTTTTTGCTCCCAATTTACCGTAAAGTGTTATTAAAAATAAAAACTGACCTAGCAATTAATAGGCAATCATATATAGAAAAAATGTATTAAAGTCAAACTGCAAATGCTAAAAATTTAAATGAACATCTTGAAGAAAGAGCCCAACACTGTGTAATTCTCAAGCAGTTAAAGTGTTACTAAACCCAGGTCCCTGCATTCACTATTTCTGGTCTCCCACAGTACACAGAACATGGAAATGCAATTATTTTAGTAAATATAAACTGCTAAATACCTTTTCTCATCAGCACTATATAGCAGTCTTGTGACTTCTATGAGGGTCTGATTGAAGCTTGTAGGAGGAGTTTTCATTTCTCCCACGATTGTCTTATGAGAATGCATGACCCCTGACCCTCTGTCTGGACAGTGCTGATTGGTCCTGTGCTGACCACATGCACTCTCCTAAGAAAAAAAATAACTCTCTAGCAATACACACCAAACTGAGCATGTGCAGCCTGCCCCATGGCTCTGTAAATATCAGGTTATTTTTTGGAGACAGTGGAAGAAAGAGATGAACAGAGGAGACAGGATCGAACAGCCTTTTTACACAATGCACAGTATTAACCCTTTTCACAGTGAGTATAACAAGCATTCTTTGCTGCATTTACAGACTGATTTTACTGTTGTGGGTTTAGTAATACTTTAACCGCTTGCCGACCAGCTCACGCTGATATACGTCGGCAGAAGGGCACGTGGGTGTGCCACGAGCTCCGTGAGTGTGATCGTGGGTCCCGGAGAGGACGAATGGGGAAATGCTGATGTAAACAAGCATTTCCTCATTCTGCCTAGTGACATTAATTACAGCTCCCTGTAATCGGGAGCGATGATCAGTGTCGTGTCACACATACCCCATCCCTCCACAGTTAGAATCACTCCCTAGGACACACTTAACCCCTACAGCGCCCCCTCCTGGTTAACCCCTTCACTGCCAGTCACATTTACGCAGTAATCTATGCATTTTTAATCGCACTGATAGCTGTATAAATGTGAATGGTCCCAAAATAGCGCCAAAAGTGTCCGATCTGTCCGCCATAATGTCGCAGTCACAATAAAAATCTCTGATCGCCACCATTACTAGTAAAAAAAAAATTATTAATAAAAATGCCATAAAACTATCCCCTATTTTGTAGACGCAAACCAATCAATAAACGCTTATTGCGATTTTTTTACCAAAAATATGTAGAAGAATACGTATCGGCCTAAACTGAGGAAAAAGAATGTTTTTTTAATATATTTTTGGGGGATATTTATTATAGCAAAAAAGTAAAAAATAATGCGTTTTTTTTCAAAACTGTCGCTTTTTTTGTTTATAGCGCAAAAAATAAAAACCGCAGAGGTGATCAAATACCACCAAAAGAAAGCTCTATTTGTGGGTAAAAAAAGGACGTCAATTTTGTTTGGGAGCCATGTCAACAAGTGGTAAACAAGTGGTAGTATCTAAAGTGGGGATAGGCCACGATAAAATATTGGTGTGTAATAAATTTATATATATATATATATATATATATATATATATATATATATATATATATAATAAATATTAATATATATTATATAAACAGTTAGCTCATATATATTTGGACACAGGCACAATTTTAGTTTTTTTGAGGTATTTACTAAAACCTATTCTACCTATAGTATATAATTGTCTGAAAATGCACACTCTCGAGTTTAATTTGAGGGTATGTACATCCAAATCGAAGGAAGGGTTTAGGGATTACAGCTCTTAGGAATAGCCACTCCCCCCCCCATTTTTCAAAGGACCAAAAGTAATTGGACAATTGAATCAAAAGCTGTTTCATGGCCAGGTGTGGGCTACTCCTTTGTTATTTCTTCATCAATTAAGCAGGAAAAAGGTCTGGAGTTGATTCTAAGTGTGGTATTAGCATTTGTAATCTATTGCTGTGAGCCTACATCATGCGTTCAAAGAAACTGCCCATGCAAGTGAAACAGGCCATTGTAAGGCTTCAAAAAGGAAACAATTGCATCAGAGAGATAGCAGCAACATTAGGAGTGGCCGAATCAACAGTTTAGTACATTCTGAGGAAAGAAGAACACACTGGTGAGCTCAGAAACATAAAAAGGCCTGGACATCCATGGAAGACAACAGTGGTGGATGATCGCAGGATCCTCTCTATGGTAAAGAAAAACCTATTCACAACATGCAGACAAGTGAAGAACACTTTCCAGGAGGTGGGCATGTCACTGTCAAAGTCTACAATCAAGAGAAGACTTCTCGAGAGCAAATACAGAGGGCTTAGCACAAGGTGCAAACCATTCATAAGCCTGAAGAATAGAAAAACAAGATTAGACCTTCCAAAAAACGTCTAACAAAGCCAGACCAGTTCTGGAAAAGCATTCTTTGGACGGATGAAACTAAGATTAATCTGTACCAGAATGATAGGAAGAAAAAAGTGTGGATAAGGCTTGGAACAGCTCATGATCCAAAGCACACGTCATCTGTAAAACATGGTGGAGCTTGGAGTGTGATGGCATGGGCATGCATGGCTTCCAGTGGCACTGGGTCATTGGTGTTTATTGATGTGACAGAGGCAGCCGGATGAATTCTGCAGTGTTTAGAGATATACTGTCAGCCCAGATTAGGCCAAATGCAGCAGAGTTGATTGGACGGCGCTTCACAGTACAGATGGACAAAGATCCAAAACACACTGTAAAAGCAACCTAGGAGCTTTTGAAGGAAAATAAGTGGAATATTCTGCAAAGGCCGAGTCAATCACCTGATCTCAACCCAATTGATCATGCATTTCACTTGCTGAGGACAAAACTAAAGACCTTTAAACAAAGAACAGCTGATGACAGCTGCAGTTAGAGCCTGGCAAAGCATCAGAAAGGAGGAAACCCAGTCTTTGGTAATGTCCATGGGTTCCAGACTTCAGGCAGCCGTTGCCAGAAAGGATTCTCAACAAAATATTAAAAATTAACATTTTATTTATGGATATATTAATTTGTCCAATTACATTTGAGCCCCTGAAAATGGGGGGACCCTGTATAAAAATGGTTGCAGTTCCTAAAATTTGTACTTGATATTTATGTTCTACCCCTTGAATTAAAGCTAAAAGTCTATACATAAAACCACTAGAAGGGATTTCATGAAGTCAGCACACTTTAAAGGGTAAGTAGAGCCAAAGCCCTTTTGGCCCTACTTCTCCTGGGGATCACAGGAGTGCGCTTCATTCTGCACTCCTATGGTCCAGATTCAGTCAACAGTGGGCTAAAGCTGACGTTACTCAGCCGCTCCAGATTCTGGAGAGTTCCCCTCATTAGTGACGGGATCCACCCAGATTCCTGACCAAAGGCTGGCTCAGCTTGTCAGCACTCTGCTGAGAGCCTGAGCCTGCCGTTCCTGTCCCCTCCACAGCCCAGCACTCCAGTGAGTGGTGAAGGGGCAGAGCAGAGAGCTGGTAACCTGCAGTCACCGCTCTCTTTGAACAAATTAATAAAGTGCTTGCAGGAAGAATTGAACAACTTGTTATAAGTGCAAATATATGAAGTGTTCTAAAATATTGCAATATACACTCGCAATGATAAACCATAAAAAACGTCAAAACATAAATGATGTATATAACAATATTCAAAGTGTGGGTGCTCCAAATAAAGTGCATATGTGCTCTAAAAATATATTTGCACAATCTAGGCGCCACTTACAGAATATCTGAATCAACAGGCTTCAGTACAAACATTCACCTAGGTGAGTATGTTGCTTGTTTTTTTTATATCCTGCACTTTTTTTTAGTTTCAGCCATTTCTGTTATCTTTCAGACCATTGCTTGTCCCACAACTCCCCAGTTCATTAAAGTGACAGAAAATGGAAGTATGTACTCCTAACTCAGAAAAATACCATCTATTGCATCCCTTCGCATCCAAAACTCCAAATTCCTTTTTTTTTTTTTTGCTGTTATGATTTGGCTTTCTGTTGGATGGTGGTGATGTTTGTTCTTCATGGTCCCACTGTATGTAGCAAGTTAACATAGCTACCCTCCTTTGCTTGCTCCCAAGATGAACTAGAGACTATGAACTATAGAACATGGGATAAGCAGTGTGCCTATGTAGGGTAGTGCACATGACCACAACTAACATGCACTACTCGTACCAATCCAATGGACGTGGGAAAGAAAAGATTTGGGAGTTCATAAAGGGTGTTACATGGAGGCAGAAAACACAGAGAGAAAAATACAGTAGATTGCAAGGCAATTAAAGTGGAAGTAAACTTTCATCTCTTGCTTTTACCTATAGGTAAGCCTTTAATAAGGCTTACCTATAGGTAGTGTAAATATCTCCTAAACATGCACCGTTTAGGAGATATTTACTGTACATGCAGCCAGTGACAACACTGGCTAATGCGCTCTGAAGAACAGAGCCTTGTGCCTGTAAATGGCAGCTCTCGTGCGCATGCCCGGGAGTGACATCATTACGGCTCCGGCCAGTCCCAGAGCCGAAGTCCGCAAACCTGGAAGCATGATGGGTGAAGATGAGAGCATCTACAGCGCTGACATTTCGGAGCAGGAAGAGCTTCCTTTTAATGTAAGTTTATAATAATGTACTAGTATGTGATGTATACTAGCACATTATGACATTACCTTGTAGGTACAAAAAATGTCCAGCTTACAACCGCTTTAAGCCATGTAAGCGTGTGGATTTTAGTGGGTAGTGATTCCTGTTTTCTGTGTAATGTACATTGTTGTGGCTATACTGGAGGTTAAGGATAAAGCCTGGATTTGGGAAAAAAACAGCACAAACCAGTGCTAAGATTTCAGCTATCAAAGACTGCCCTTCTCACAATAAGCACAATAGAATACTTTATAAGGAGGTAGAATATTAGGAAATTAAAATGTCCACTACTTCTATGATATATTTATGCATATATATATACAGTACCATATTGCCATATTACATTATCGTGCAATGAGAATGGCACAACAGGATTTCTGCAATGTGTAGGATATGTTGTTGATATCCTGTCCTGTGGGATCAGCACTGATAGTAAGCTTTGTACGAATGGCTAAAAGCACTATGGTGACCTTTTTTCACCAAAGACAAAAACTGAATTTCCAATGCTACAGTACATAATGCTTTTCTTCAAGTTCTACAAATGTGATACTGTATAAGAATAATTTATTTTAAGGTAATGATGCCATTTTCTAAAAATGCTTAAAAACATGGAAAGTTACCACAAAAGTCAGGCTACATTTAATAATCTATGAATGCTCATTACATATTTATTCATGCAAAAAATACTAAATTGTCCTAGTTAGCTGAGATTTTATATCAGTAATAACCATAGTCTAGTCTATCAGCCTAATCCTCTTAAAACATGGTAGTCTTAGCTTTGAAACAATATTGATGTGCATTATTAGGAAACAGTCAAGGTTTACATATGTGCTTGTGCATGTACAGCAGCCTAATTCACGTGAATGGACTGCTGTAGCCATGAGAAACGTGGGGAAAGAAGTCCCTGAATTTTTTTAAAAATAGGCTGCACAGAATCATATGGTGCTACGACATCATGTGGTTTCTTTCAAGGTGCTGAGAATGGCATGCATGGGAATGCAATTAAAAACTAGGCTAGGTTCACATATGTGTGAGAGCATTTGTGCACGCACATCGCAGGTACAGCAACCTTTTCATGTGAATGGGCTGCTGTACTTGTGAGAAACGCATATGTTTGTGCATGTTTGCCAATGCATGTGGGTGTCATTAAGAATTAATGGCATCCCTGCGGATCTACTAAAAAGGAGCACGTTTCTGTGAGGCATGGGAATTCTCACAATTTTGCACATGTTCCAAACCCACACATACGTGAATCTTGGCTACATCTACAAGAATAACTTCGGATAGTAAAAGATGAACAATCTCCGCTGCAACACAAACATTTTCAAGGTGCTACATGTAGTAAGTTAAATTGCTTTGTTTTACCGAGCAATCAGGAAACCTTTTCACTGGGAGACTTATGTATATTGCAGATCACATGCTTCACAACCCCCTTCCTTATTAATTAGCTATTTTTGAGTGCCATTAAATTAGTTCTGAGCTGCCCTGAGCAGCTCCAGCAAAAATAAACAAAATAAAAAGGCCAAACAGCCTCAAAATGGCTGACCTCACTAAAGCTGCTTTAAAGCCTCTAACCAGTGGTCTCCAAACTGCGGCCCGGGGGCAAGATGCAGCCCTTTGCTTGCCTGGGGGCACCATTTCATTCACTGGCACCAACAAAGGGGCATAATTCCTCCCGATGACACAAAAGATGGGGTACAATTCCTCCCAGTGACACCAACAATGGGGTCCAATGACACCAACGATGGGGGACAATTCATACCAATCACACCAACAATGGGGCACAATTCTTCTCCCTGATTCCAAAGATGGGGCACTGTTTACTCCAACTGATGCCATGGCATTTTCTACTCCCAATGGCCACAGTCCAGCCCACCTAAAGTCTGAAGGACAGTAAAATGGCCCTTTGTTTTGACAGTTCGGAGACCTCTGCTCTAAAATCTCTGATATAGCTTATCAAAGATAAATGAATGGTGATATCTTTATTCCCTGGCATAGAACCCCAAAGAAGAGGGTTCCAACTGTCTTGGTAAAATTTGAAAATCTTAATTAAAGTGACATTAAACCCACATCATTAAAAACTATCACTAAAGGTGAAATTGGATTATTTTTTTTTGTATTCTGCAAAAAACCTGGATGATCCCGCTGGATTATCTCTGCATCCCCCTCCTGTCCATGTCCCCACTGCAACTTGGGATTTTGGAGAGCAGTGTTGGCAGCTAGTGCACATGCACAGTTTATAGTGTATTATCTACCCCGAGCATTTCCTCCCTATCCCATCTGAGCAGCTCATAGTTACACACTTACATAGTATGTGAGGTTGAAAAAAGACACAAGTCCATCAAGTCCAACCTATGTGGGCGTATACACAGTGGTAAATGACAACCCACTCCCTTCCTCCTCCTTCACACCCACTAACCAGCTAAACACATGGAGAGTGGGATATTACATCTTGATTTATGGAGGCTTCACCTCCATTTTATTCTAAGACACAGGCTGGAAAGGTGTGACACAGCCTGTGACTGGCAGAAATCCACCCACACCATGTTATTACCAAAAAATAATAAAGATTTAATTTCAAATATAGAGTATATTTGTATGACAATTTAAAACAATATATTGATATTAATTATTTATTTTTACTCAGTATTCCAAAGGCTTTTTTTTTGAGCATGTGACCAGTAGCAGAAGACTAGAAGCTCCTCCTGCCACAGCTTCCCTGCAGACAGGCTGAGATAGAGCCGGGTCATGTGACAGCTGTATATGGATTAGGAAAAAAGGTACTTAAGTGGAGTTCCACCCACTTTTACAACTCTTCAGCATCCCTCACTAAACTGTGCACTGTAAACGAATAGGATATTTTTACATTTTTTTTCTCAGCACCTACTGTATATCTGCTGTGTTCATTTTTCACTTCCTCCTCCCTGGCCGTGGCCCATTGCATAATTTCCTGTTTGCAATGCCTTCTGGGAAGGGGCGGCAACTTCCTCTGACACTGCCGTTGCTATGGAAACCTGACCTGAAACCTATTACACTGCTTGTGCTGCATTGAGCATGTGCGAGATCTGCAAGGATGAGATCCAGGAAGAAATACAGTCTGGCTTCAGATGCCCACACTTAAGATGGCCACGGCCTGCTGTAAGTTTATAAAATAACAAACTACTGCTATAAACTAACAAAACAGACCTTAGTTTACAGACCAACTTTACTAGAATACCTTAAGCTTGTGTATTATAGGGGTATTTTTATTTAAAAAGTATAATTTTGGCCGGAACACCACTTTAGATTTTTTTTTATTAAAATATTTTCATTGCCATAATCCACATACAGAAAGAGAAGGGGTACTGTAAATTAAACAGTGTGTATTTAGTATCACTTTAATTGTTCCCTGTGAATTGGACACATGTTCTCCTCTGTCCCTTCTACATATCAGCAGGGTAGCATGATGATAAGTAGAAATCACTCGTCCCACTGTCATAGAGTCCTAAGTTCACATCAGCCTTCACACATCTCCAATGTATAAGCAAATTATAAAACACCTAATCGTATTTTTAAACGACTAAGGGGTTGATTTACTAAAGGCAAATCCACTCTGCACTACAAATGCACTGCAAGTGCACTTGAAAGTGTAATTGGAAGTACAGTCGCTGTAAATCTGAAGGGAATGTAAATCTGAAAGGAAAATTTGAAGTTTTTTATTCCCCTTGCATGTCCCCTCGGATCTAAAGCGACTGAACTTCCAAGTGCACTTGTAGTGCAAAGTGGATTTGCCTTTAGTAAATCAACCCCCCAATGTATTACCTACCATGCAAAATATGGCAAGATGAATTTGTTAATAATAAACTGTTACTGTCTACTATTTTTAAATTATTTATAATCTATCTTCATTTCATATTCAGATTACAAATTTACACATTTAGAAATAACATTAAATTTTAGTCTTCATTTTTAAATTAGACAAAACAGTACTGTACTTTCCTCAACTAAGCAAAAACCCATTGTACTATTGATGTCACAGCTGTTTTTGGAAAAAATTACAGTTTACATTGTGTAAGTGACCAACTGTCTCATATAAAGCCACATGATCACTGCACTTGTAGCATGCCATGACGCATCATTTTTTCGGCCTTTAAAAAAAAACTATGTCAGGCCTTACCAGTGTGGCTTCTTTTGTGTACCATGAGTACATTGGGGCCGATGCATATTATCCCACAGATATCACATTTTAGTTTTCCGTTAGGAAGTCGAATACCTCCAACTCCTGTCAAGGCTTTGGTGCCTTGTCCGTTCAGTGTGCCATTCATTTTCTCCCCTGCTGCATCAATCATTCGTAAATCTTCTGCACATTCTTCGCCATTCATTTCACAAGTACGACCATTCTCCTCATCACTATGAGTCTCTACTTTAATATTATCAGCTAGAAAAGACAACATAGTGAAGAAGTTAGTATCTATAAAGCAACAGTGACCCTGTAATTCAGATTATGGACTGATATTACATGTTCTGATTATTGGACTTGCTTATGCAGAAGTAGGCCTTCATTTATAAAATGGATAAACACGAATACAAAGTTGCAAACGTTTCAAAATAGTACATTTTTTGACGCATTACACTCCCGGCCTCACCTTAGGTTGAGATTTTCCAGCTCGTGGGACAACAATCTAAGCACCAGTGGACTGAGAGTAATCATCATTGGGGCAGGTTAATTTATCAGTTACACACAAATGGTGGAAGTCACCACTTGTTTTAAAAGAAGCACGCATTCACAACATCTATTGTTGAAATTCTTGCTTTTAAGAAGTGTCTGTGATACTCGCTTCCACACCCAAACAGGAGTGTAATAATATGTTTAAAAATATGATTTGGTCCTGTCCATTGATCCACCCCTACTGGGTTTCAGTGATTGAGATAGTCAACAGGATCTGTGAGGTCAACTTACAACTTGACCCATTGGGGTTGATTTACTAAAACTAGGGAGTGCAAAATCTGGTGCAGCTGTGCATGGTAGTCAATCAGCTTCTAACTTCAGCTTGTTCAATTAAGCTTTGACAAAAAATCTGGAAGCTGATTGGCTACCATGCACAGCTGCACTAGATTTTGCAATCTCCAGTTTTAGTAAATCAAGCCCACTGTTTCTACTACTGGGAATAATAAAAAATTTGGTAGTTAGTCGATATGTCAAATTATTCCTATTTTATGTGATCTTCTATGCAAGATGTGAAAAACTACGTAATTGGAATCACCCCAATCCTCCCACCTCATCTACCTTGTTGTGTGTGCTTCTCTAACAGTGTTGCTGCCCCAGGTGTGATACATTTCTCTGTATTGTACATAGAGCTGCACGATTCTGGCTAAAATGAGATTTTTGCAATTTTTTTGCTTAGAATAAGAATCATGATTCTCATGATTCTCGCGGTGTAACATCATCTTTCACATTATACAAAAAAAATTGGGCTAACTTTACTGTTTAGTATTTTTTTAATTCATTAAGGTTTATTTTTTCCCAAAAAATTGTGTTTGAAAGACCACTGCGCAAATACAGAGTGACATAAAATATTGCAACAACCACCATTTTATTCTCTAGGGTCTCTCCTAAAAAAAAAATGTATGTAATGTTTGGAGGTTCCAAGTAATTTAAAAAGTAAAGTAAAAAGTCCCACACATGTGGTGTCCCCATACTTGGGAGAAGGAGCAGAATGTATTTTGGGGTGTAATTCCACATATGCCCATGGCCTGTTTGAGCAATATATCATTTAGTGACAACTCTGCGAAAAAAAAAAATTATTGTATTTTTCCCGAAACTTGTGGCAAAATATAAAATATTCCATGGACTTAAGATGCCTCTCAGCAAATAGTTTGAGGTGTCTACTTTCCAAAATGGGGTCGTTGCTTGGTTTTCGGGGTCCTGTACGTGGCTAGGCTCCCAAAGTCTCACACATGTGGTATCCCCCACACTCAGGAGAAGCAGCAGAATGTATTTTGGGGTGTAATTCCACATATTCCCATGGCATGTTTGAGCAATATATCATTTAGTGACAACTCTACGAAAAAAAAAAATTAGTGTATTTTTCCCAAAACTTGTGGCAAAATATAAAATATTCCATGGACTCAAGATGCCTCTCAGCAAATAGTTTGGGGTGTCTACTTTCCAAAATGGGGTCATTTGGGGGGGAGGGGGGGTTGTACTATCTGGGCATTTCATGGCTACCGAAACTGTGATAGGTAGTGAAGAGTGAAATCAAAAATTTACACCCTTAGAAATCCTGAAGACGGTGCTTGGTTTTCGGTCCCACACATGTGGTATCCCTGTACTCAGGAGAAGCAGTAGAATGTATTTTTGGGTGTCATTTCACATATGCGCATGGCATGTTTGAGCAATATATAATTGCAGTGACAACTTTGTGTACATTTTCTTTTTTTTTGTCATTTTTCAATCACTTATGACAAAAAAAATAAAATATTCAATGTGCTCAACATGCCTCTCAGCAAATTCCTTGGGGTGTCTACTTTCCAAAATGGGGTCATTTGGGGGGGTTTTGTACTGCCCTGCCATTTTAGCACCTCAAGAAATGGGATAGACAGTCATAAACTAAAAGCTGCGTAAATTCCAGAAAATGTACCCTAGTGTGTAGACGCTATAACTTTTGTGCAAACCAATAAATATACCCTTATTGACATTTTTTTTTACCCGAGACATGTGGCTAAATAGATTTTGGCCTAAATGTATGACTAAAATTTAGTTTATTGTATTTTTTTTTATAAAAAAAAGTAGAAAATATTTTTTTTTCAAAATTTTCAGTCTTTTTTCGTTTATATCGCAACTAATAAAAACCACAGAGGTGATCAAATACCACCAAAAGAAAGCTCTATTTGTGGGGAAGAAAAGGATGCAAATTTTTTGGGTACAGCATTGCATGACCGTGCAATTACCAGTTAAAGTGACACAGTACCAAATTGTAAAAAGTGCTCTGGTAAGGAAGGGGGTAAAACCTTCCAGGGCTGAAGTGGTTAACGATTAATCATGCAGCTCTAATTGTACATGTTTTATTTCCTTTGTAAGACATAAAGGCAGATAAGTCTTATATATGTTGGGGGATTGTTTAGGGGAGAAGGGGGTTTAGAGTGGCACTGTTTTGAAGGGGGTGGGCGGGGAGGAGTTAAATTGGCACTTTTATACTGACCAAAAATGATTGTGGAATTGTTTGGGATGTTTAACATGTTTTGTGTTAATCCATGACATCTAGCCATTGCATACAATGCAATTTCATCCCCAAGGTAGCTTTCATATATTAATAACACTTGCACAGTGGATGACTTCTAAAGGCTATGCACACCATGACCACCTCCATACCAGCATGATTCTTAGTTCCAAATTTTAAAAAAATTGGCAAAACTCATTTTGGTGTATGCATTTCAAAAAGTGTCATGTTTGTAATGTTCTGAAATGATTACTTGATATGTTTTATAACAGAAAGCTTTTACTGTTTGAACTTCTTTTCCTTTTTATAGTAAAAAAATGGCATAATAGCCAGTATGTAAACTGGCTATTACATACAGGCAAAAAAGATATCTATAAAAATATGTTTAACCATTTTGTATAGCTTTTCATTTTCATTTCTGTTGACCTCGGATGCAAACAAAAACAAGCAGAATCCAACAAACCTAAAAAAAGAAACATTCTTAGCACAAGTGGCAAATGCATGTAAACATCCGATAAATAAGTACAAATATTAACCATTATATTTTTTAGTTGAATAGGATTTATCATGCAACAATGAAATATCTCCCATACAAATTAGGTAAAAGGTGAAAACTGAACAGCAAACATCACACATGCTTTTATGGTAAACGTCTTCCGTAAAATTCTCCACATGCTGTTTTAAATGGCCAGAAAGATTTATTGTATACTACATGTGACTACCCAAAGCCCACGATATGTGTGGAAGATGTCTGCATGTTCTTTAAAACACACTGGGTGATTTACTAAAGCCAAATATACTGATTTTGCAAGGGAAGTTGCACTTTGAAAGAGAAGTTTCCCTAGATCATAATGAATGAGGTGAAGCTCTGCTGACTTTTTTCATCCAATCATATACAAGAAAATGGCTACCTTTTTTTGTCTTCCTTGGTTATGATTGTGCATTTTTTGCAAAGCGAAATTTTACCACATTCATTAATTTTTTAAAATAACAAATACATTATACTTACCTTCCTCATGCAGTGGTTTTGCACAGAGCAGCCTTTAACCTCCTTTTATATGGTCCCTGTCCGGTGCTGTTGGCCACTCCGTACTGCCGAGTGCCCCCAGAGCAAGCAGCTTGCTCTGGGGGCATCCAAGAAGGCTCATTCATGAGCTGCGGCTCTGCATGTCCATTCACACACAGAGCCACGGCTTGGCCCCGACCCTTCTCTCTCCTCATTGGCACCAGCTGCATGTCTCAGCCAATGAGGAGGAGGCTCTCACGCACATCGCTGGAGGAAAATCGGGCACAGGTAAGTATTGGAGGGCTGGGGGCTGCTGCACAGAGGAGGTTTTTTATTTTCATGCACAGAATGCATTAGGGTAAAAAACCGTGAGCCTTTACAACCACTTTAAGCAATGGGGAAAATTCCCTTGCAAAGTGAAACTTCACCAGCAAAGTGGAGAGCCTATTTACCTTTAGTAAATCAACCCCACTGTGCTATCTGTCAGTAAATAGGCTTAAAAAAATCCATAATGAAGTTTTAGCTAAGATTATGAAACCTTCATGTAGACATACAGTATGTAAAGGTACATAGAGAAGGTACTATACTACACCTGTATCACAGAGTATGTCACCTGGGTTGATTTACTAAAGGTAAATAGGTTTTACACATTGCAAGGGAAGATGCCCTTCACAAGGGAATTTCCCCCAGAATATGGTAAACTTTCACTTTGCAAACAATACCCAATAAATTGCAGGAAAAATAAAAAAACAGCAATGTTGCTTGCACATGACTGAATGATGGAAATCAGTAGAGCTTTACCTTATTCACTAAGCTCTGGGGAAAATTCCCCTGCAAAGTGTACAACTTATTCGCCTTTAGTAAATCAACACCATAGTGTGTCTGTAATATGCTGTTTTGTGAATGCTTTGGATCCGTCTATATAATTGTAAAAACATACAAATGCAGCTATCTAAAAAGAAGAGACAGAAATAAAAAAGTAGTATGCTTTTTTTTTTTTTTTTGCAGAGCATGCAACATATCACCACATGCCACAAAGTACTAGGAAAGGTTGCATGCATGAAAATGTAACCATGCCACAGCATAACAAGAACATACTTACGGGAAAAAGTTTTAAAAATGATAGCGTGTAAATCCCTAAACCGCTCAGCTTCACGTACAGCTGCAATAAAAAAGGCAAACAGGATGCTTGGTTGAACAAGCCTTTTTCAAAGCTTCATTGAAGTGGTGATACTGTTTTTCAGAGTTAGAATATCCTTAAAGTGCAAGGTGTGTATGACATAAGCCTGGTACAGTATGTCTCATATATCATGGCATTTAGCTGATGAATGTTATCAACGCTTGAATTAGTAATACCTTTCTATTGGCAGAGTCCTTGGTTAGGTAACCCGGCAATATGTTCCACATTTTTGAAAACACAACCACTTTATCTTATGGATAAAATAAAATGAGGTTCTTCATGTCATATACTAACCAACATAAACTACCTGATTGGTGTAGCAATTCTATACTCACATCTCCAATATACTCCATAATAGTAGTCTACAATCTACAAATACAGTAGTAACTATTGTTTTAACAGGAAAATATAATTGATCGATTGTCAGCAGGCCTAGAGCTGTGAAGCAGAAATGTAAACAGGTACCTAGTAACAATCCTGTAAGGATGGTGTACTCTTCATATAATCACCGTGTTCCCCCAGCGGAAAACACAATGGCTCTGCGGGATGACCCCATCAACACTGACTGTGTTTTCATCAACACTGACAGTTTCATTTTCCAGGACTTACCACTGTTTTCAGAGAATGTCACTAGCCAGTTACCCAGTAAAGCTAAACCATCCTATCCTTTACAGCTAAGAAAGCTACCAACTCAGACTCTGCTTGATCTGCCATGGTGATACACATGTCAACAGTTATGACACCAGCCATTTGATGGTTTGACAGTTTGGTTGAGAGCAAAGCTGACAGTTAGAATTTATGTCTTGCCTTGAATGTTACTGTTTTGGGGATAGGATTAGTTCCACTTTAACAATAAGAAGCAGTCCACTCTTGTGGCTATTTTACAGGTTTCCAATTTCCTACAAAAATAGATTACGCACGATTATTGTTTTATCTGGCCTGTAGACATCTTCTTAATTCTATACTTGATAACTTGTAAAATCCTAACCACACTTATAGTAAATTAACACTCCGGTTACCTGCCAATTTTCCAATTAAATAAAATGTCAGCCTAGAATTTTTTAGATGAGCAAAAACAAAAGAACACAAATGAATATTTGAATAAAAAGTGAATTATGTAAAGTGTGCACATAGAAATAAAACCGCACCCTGTATTGCTCTCTGGGGATCAAAAATACTTTTCGATTTTATTTTTTTTATCTTTTGATGGATATGTGTCATTTTTCAACTTAAGTACCTTTCGCTTTTGTATTTTCCTTCTACAGATGCAAAGAGACGTGCAACATGCTGCCTTTACTGATACTGAAAACTGATGATTCTTCCAGGCTTTTATCCTGTCTGATCCTAGCTGGGCAGGGAACTTCAGCAAGGGTATGATAAGCTATCTCCCATGGGACAAATGTTCAGCATGACCGCACCCAGACAGCCTATGTGCTAAGATTTCCTTGAAAAACACGATGCTTGTTTAACTACACATTTTAGCATAATTCCAAGATATTATGTCACTTTAAAGGTGGAAATTGCTTAAAAGCGATATGCATAGCATCTCTTACATACATACAGTACTTCTCTAAAATAAATATACATTTTTTGTTTACCATAGTAGTAACAGTAAACATATATCAATTATTTTTTTAATAAATTAGATGTAAATCCAAAATCTTATATAAGCATTCACACTGGTGCGCTTTTGCTGTGCTAAAATTCACTTTTCCAGCATCACAACAGCACATGAAAAAACTATTTCCTGTTACAGTGCCTTGCAAAAGTATTCACCCCCCCCCCCCTGGCTTTTTACCTATTTTGTTACATTACAGCCTTTGGTTCAATGTTTTTTTTTAGTCTGAATTATATGTGATGGATCAGAACACAATAGTCTAAGTTGGTGAAGCAGAAGTAGAAAAATATATACATAAAACTATTTTTCAGAAATAAAAAAATGGTAATTGGCATGTGCGTATGTATTCACCACCTTTGTTATGAAGCCCATAAAAAGCTCTGGTGCAACCAATTACCTTCAGAAGTCACATAATTAATGAAATGATGTCCACCTGTGTGCAATCTAAGTGTCACATGATCTGTCATTACATATACACACCTTTTTGAAAGGCCCCAGAGGCTGCAACACCTAAGCAAGAGGCACCACTAACCAAACACTGCCATGAAGACCAAGGAACTCTCCAAACAAGTAAGGGACAATGTTGTTGAGAAGTACAAGTCAGGGTTAGGTTATAAAAAAATATCCAAATCTTTGATGATCCCTAGGAGCACCATAAAATCTATCATAACCAAATGGAAGAACATGGCACAACAGCAAACCTGCCAAGAGATGGCCACACACCAAAACTCACAGACCAGGCAAGGAGGGCATTAATCAGAGAGGCAGCACAGAGACCTAAGGTAACCCTGGAGGAGCTGCAGAGTTCCACAGCAGAGAGTGGAGTATCTGTACATAGGACGACAATAAGCTGTACGCTCCATAGAGTTGGGCTTTATGGCAGAGTGGCCAGAAGAAAGCCATTACTTTCAGCAAAAAACAAAATGGCACGTTTTGAGTTTGTGAAAAGGCATGTGGGAGTCTCCCAAAATGTATGGAGGAAGGTGCTCTGGTCTGATGGGACTAAAATTGAACTTTTTGGACATCAAAGAAAACGCTATGTCTGGCACAAACTCAACACATCACATCACCCAAAGAACACCATCTCCACAGTGAAACATGGTGGTGGCAGCATCATGCTGTGGGGATGTTTTTCAGCAGTCGGGACTGGGAAACTGGTCAGAGTTGACAGAAAGATGGATAGTGCTAAATACAGGGATATTCTTGAGCAAAACCTGTACCACTCTGTGTGTGATTTGAGGCTAGAACGGAGGTTCACCTTCCAGTAGGACAATGACCTCAAACACACTGCTAAAGCAACACTTGAGTGGTTTAAGGGGAAACAAATGTGTTGGAATGGCCTAGTCAAAGCTCAGTCCTCAAACCAATAGAAAATCTGTGGTCAGACTTAAAGATTGCTGTTCACAAGCACAAACCATCCAACTTGAAGGAGCTGGAGCAGTTTTGCAAGGAGGAATGGGCAAAAATCCCAGTGGTAAGATGTGGCAAGCTCATAGAGACTTATCCAAAGCGACTTGGAGCTGTAATAGCCGCAAAAGGTGGGTCTACAAAGTACTGACTTTAGGGGGGTGAATAGTTATGCATTTGACTTTTTTTGTTATTTTGTCCTATTTGTTGTTTGCTTCACAATAAAAAAAAAACATCTTCAAATTTGTGGGCATGTTCTGTAAATTGAATGATGCAAATCATGAAACAATCCATGTTAATTCCAGGTTGTGAGGCAACAAAACGCGAAAAATGCCAAGGGGGGTGAATACTTTTGCAAGGCACTGTAATCTTATGTAACTGTTCACACTGAAGGTGTGCTGTGTTTTGAAGAGTCCTGCAAGCTGCATCCTTGGTGCAGTTTTTCAAAAGCACACCAAAAATACCAATGTGAACACATAAATAGCTCATTACATCTGCTTTTTAGTGCATTTTTTGAGTCACATGTCCATGTTTCACAGGTGCATGCTAAGAGCCAGGAAACCAGAAAGTGCACAAAAAAACGCATGAAAAATGCGATATGTGTTTTTGAAAAAGGCATACCGTGTTTTTAAGCACACCAGTGTGAAAGGACTCTTATATATTAGTGTCATTTCAAAAGTCACTTTCAACATTTTAAAATCTGCAGCTTTTATTAAAATGTTGCTTATTGACCCTGCCATAAAGGGCCATGCTCAGGCTCTTGCTGTTACAACACTCTGTTCCTGCGTCCCAGTTATGCTCCTGCATTGTCACCCTGCCACAGGGGCTTCTGATGGAGACTACACAATTCAACACACATTACACAGCCATGTTCTATTGTTGTTACCATCAGAAAAAAGAGAAAGCAGCAGACCAGCATCCCTGAGATGTAACAGAGGACTGAAAGTGGAGAAGTATGATATATAAAATATTTGGGCCAATAGGTGATGTGGGGGTGTGGCTTAGTTATAAACCCTGACAGTACCCTAAAATGGCAGAACTTCCCTGTCAAAACGGCCTGGCTTTTCGTTGTGAAGGTTTGGGAGGTTTTTGTAAGCATATTCAGGCACCTCTAGGTGCCTGCACTTTATGCCTGAAGCAGTTTGCCCCCCGCTCCTTCCCCCCAGTGAAAAAATCTCTTAAAGTGGTCGAAAAGGCTCTAGGCTTTTTTATCTTTATACATCTATGTATGAAGGTAAAAAAACCTTCGGTGTGCTGCTCTGCTCCCCCCCCCAGAGCCCCTAATACTCACCTGAGCCCCCTCTCGATCCAGCGATGTGCACAAGAGCCTTGGCTGTCCCAGGACTCCCCCTCCTCATTGGCTGAGACAGCAGCGGGAGACATTGGCTCACACTGCTGTCAATCACAGCCAGTAAGCCAATAAGGAGAGAGTGGGGGACGGGGCTGAGCTGCAGCTCTATGTGTCTTGTGGACGCATAGAGCAGGGCTCGGGAGCGAGCACCAGTGCTCCCATAGCAAGCGGCTTGCTATTGGAAGCACTGGTCAAGGGGGAGGAGCCAGAAGCACCGGCGGGGACCCGAGAAGAGAAGGATCATGGCTGCTCTGTGCAAAACCATTACACAGAGCAGGTAAGTATAACATGTTTGTTATCTTTTTTTTAAAAAAACTCTGAACCTTTAATATCACTTTAATGCTCTGTTTGCACGGGCATTTTGCCATGCTGCAAATCCCATCAGCAAGAGCCTACTGGTTCCTGCGGCTGGGATGATCGACAGCTGTGTGCAGATAGCTGCCAAACCTGTACACTGCAAAGATAGGCTGTCGGTGGCCAGAGCTATTAGTGACATTTCTTGTGCTTCCAGCCTCGATTGCTGCAAGTAACCACTGGGTGTGAGCAGTTACAAATAGCTGTGGCCAGCGACAGCCTGTCTTTGCAATGTACGGGCTCAGTGGCTGCAGCTATCTGCACACAGCTGTCAATCCCAGCCGCAGGAATCAGTAGATCCTTGCCACTGAGAAACGCTTGTGTTAATGGAGCCTAATGCCTCGTACACACGAGCGGAATTTCCGTTGGAAAAATCTTGTATGGTTTTTCCGATGGAATTCCGCTCAAGCTTGGCTTGCACACCCACAGTCACACAAAAGTTCCTTGAGTGTCGGAATAGCATACAGACGAACGGAATTTCCGATAGGAACTTTTTCCGACGGAAAAATAGAGAACCTGCTCTCAATCTTTTGCTGGCGGAAATTCCGCCAGCAAAAGTCCGATGGAGCATACACACTGTCAGGATTTCTGACCAAAAGCTCACATCAGACTTTTGCTGGTGGAATTTCCACTCGTGTGTATGGGGCATAAGGCAACAAGTGAAACTGTGATCTTGCCATTCAAGAAAAACAGAAACTAAGCTAAACATAGAACGCTCATGCAGTTTACATTGGCCTGAGTTCTCTGTAATCTACTCCAGAAGCAATTCAGATTACCTGTTCTAATTCCATTAGCACATCAGTGAAGAGATCAATTTGATGAAAAGTATTTCTACCTATAATATTCTTTGATATTTTTTAGACATTTATAAAATAGGAATAATATTACTATCAGAATACAGCATTTACAATATAGTAAATGAAGAATAAATACTTTTTACTTTTAGTATTCTGTTTCGGTGAAATGTTTAGTGTCTTATTTCAGGTGTTTAAAAAAATATATATTAAAATACTGTTTACAATATAGAAGGGGAGATAGTGATAGCTCTGTGTTATGGTATTCTGTCCTAATGCAAAGTTTCAGTCATAAGTACATATATTAATGAAACTTGCACAGATAAAATAATCAACAGTTAAGACAGCTTGCATGATAAATGATGTTACTCAACACTTGCAAAATCCAACACTCTCCTTGTTTGTGTAGTTTCCACTTCCTCACACTGTCCTAAGATATTCCTGTTTTCACAATAGGGCTGTCTGAACGAGAACCATAAAAGAGAAGTGTTTATTTCTGGTGAAATGCAGGGAAGAGGGGAACATTGTATTGTCAGTTGCTCCTCCCTTTCATGGACTATGGGGGTATATTTAAAAAGTAATTACATTCACCAAACATCTACCGCAGGTATATCTTCCTGGTGCATGTGTTTTAAATGACAGTGACTGATTCACCTGCAGTGAATGTTGAGTGAATGTCACATTCACTGCTTTATAAATATGTTCTCAATATGTTAAGAATAGAATTATAAACAATACAGTATAACAGGCTTTCTTCCCCTTATTACTATTGCCCATATATAGTTTTTTTATTTATCCTAAATCAGCTGATTGTAAAGGCTCGTTTTTTTTTTTTGTTTTTTTTCCTATAAAAATAACAATATATAAGCAGTGTAAGTATATATAATTATACTTACACTGCTCTGTTGCAGTGGATTTGCACAGAGCAGCCCAGATCCTCCTCTTCACGGGTCCCTCTTCTGTTCTCCTGGCCCCTCCCTCATGTTTAGTGTCCCCAAAACAAGCAGCTTGCTATGGGGGCACCCGAGCTGAGTCACAGCTCCCTGTGTCCATTCAGACATGGAGCCCTGACCTGGCCCCACCCCCTCTCTCCCCTGATTGGCTAGCTGACTTTGATTGATTGTTTCAGCCAATTAGGAAGGAGAATCTCGGGCGGTTGAGACACTTGTGGACATTGCTGGATAGAGAGGGACATTAGGTAAAGTGTTAGGGGGGGCTGATGGGTGCTGCTGCACACAGAAGGCTTTTCATCTTAATGAATAGAATGCATTAAGGTTTAAAAACCTTCTGCTTTAACCCAATACTTAAGAACACACATATTGAAAAATCTCACAATGGTATATTAAACAGACCAAAGGAGGGGGGGGGGGGTAGATAAAGCCTTGTTCTCACACATTTACTTAAGCATATACCCGTGCAAGGGGCATGTTTGCCCTACCAGGGATGCACAGGTGTTCAGCTGCGTTCCGATTAACCTGAATGGGATTACCTGTACAGGGATGCACAGAACACCCTCACACACAGGCGTAGACTTAAGTATGCTCGTATGAACGAAGCCTAAGAGAAGTTCATTGTTAGAGCCTACATTCACTTTAAAATTTGCTATGGTACAGAGAACATTTAGAAGTGTTAACTGTGTCTAAGCAGTATCCTGCACTCCTCTGCCTTCAGTCCTATAGCTGTATATCTGCAGTATTATTTTCTAAGGCACTGTTCCTCTGACTGTTACTCTAAGAATATTTGGTAATGTCACTGCTGTGCAGCGCACTGTTCTCCATGCTGGAGGCTCTGCCATGAGGAAGCTAAGACCTGCCTCTACCAAGATGGCTGCCTCCAGTAAATGATTGGGAGGTGGAAGGCACTTGACTCGTTCATGAAAAGTTGACATTTGCATACAACAAATGTTGACTATATCAATTGATCTACTCAGAGGTTTCTTTACTAAAGGCTATTAAGCTATTTACTTTGTAAGGGAGTTGTCCCTTAGTTTAGTGAATGTAGTGAAAAATCACAAAGTATACCAAATCATGTGCACAGAAGAAATAGTATCTTTGCTTGCACATGTTTGAATGATGAAGTCAGCAGAGTTTCACCTCATTCACTCAGCTAAGGCAAAATTTCCTTGCAAAGCGAATAACCTATTTGCCTTTAGTAAATCCACCCCACTGTATTGTCAGTGGGTTTACACTGTAGGCAATCTCTGCTTATGCTTTTTTTTTCATCAGTTTGAATTTTCCAGGTTTATAACATCTTTATTTAGGTAAAGAGCTGGTTACACAACAGACATCAGATCTTCATATTTGGGTTGTAATTAATATATTGTAATTATTTTAGTAAAGATTTGTTTGCTTTATATCACTTCGGGCCTCACCATACTGTAACTGTCTTGTGCTGCTGAGACAAGGGATCATGCTCTCAGTTCTACCTATAGTGACACCATATTTGAATACTGAAGTTATGTCTCATCTGAAATATAATGGAACTCTGTGTTTTGTTTTTTGTCAATAAAACCAAATAAAAGTGTTATTAAACACAAGTTATTTCTTTTAATTTTTTTAAGAATAACAAACATGTCATACTTATCTGCTCTGTGCAGTGGTTTTGCACAGAGCAGCCCTGATCCTCCTCTTCTCCAGTCCCCGCTGGCTTTCCTGGCCCCTCCCTCCTGCCAAGTGCCCCAGAACAAACAGCTAGCTATGGGGCACCCAAGTAGGCTTGCTCTGAGCCACTGCTGTTTTTGTGTGTCCATTCACGCACAGAGCTGCGGCCAGGACTCACCCCCTCTCTCACTTCATTGGCTTATTGGCTGTGATTGACAGCAGTGAGAGTCAATGAGGAGGGAGAGTCCCCAGAGAGCCGAGGCACTCTTGCACATCGCTGGATCGCA
Organism: Aquarana catesbeiana; assembly: GCF_042186555.1. NCBI lineage: Eukaryota > Metazoa > Chordata > Amphibia > Anura > Ranidae > Aquarana > Aquarana catesbeiana. The sequence continues at coordinate 228,063,863 of NC_133328.1, forward strand.
ACGGGGCTCAAGTAAGTATTAGGAGGTGAGCTGCACACAGAATGTTTTTTACCTTCATGCATAGAATGCATGAATGTAAAAACCTTGAGCCTTTAGAACCACTTTAAGTATAGGCAGGGTGAAGGAGATACAGTATGAAACTGTTTGCCTAAAACAAGATAAAAATGTTTTAAATTCTGACTTAAGAAGAATCTATCTATGGTTTGTCTCTTGAACGTTTACCTGGTTTGATGATGGATAACCATAAGAAAATGATGACTATATTCAGTTAAACAAATGATACCTAAAACTAAACACAAACAAGAATACAGGAATTGAGTGTCCTGCATCTTATACATGCCCTGCTTCCCTTCAGCTGCCAAGAAAAAAAAAGAAGCATTTGAAACAGTGTGGTTTGCATGTAGTCCTGTTATTGGGTTTCCACATCACTAGCCTTTTGTATAAACAGATGAAGAGGAACAAACACAAATAATGAAATATAGGATATGGGAAAAAGAGGAAGCTGAAGTTGGTAAGGCTGTCCAACTGAAAAGACGAGTTATGGAGAAGTGACAGAAAAGGAAGCATGTATAAGGAATAGCACTGGTAGCCTATTATAGGATATCATACTTGTTTATTTTTTGTTTGTTTTGTTTATGCAATATTAGCAAAGGAAGAAAAAAAGCTAGGATACAATAAACTAGCAAAAAATACACGTAGGGCCTGCTACGGTATTAAGTGAAGTGAACTGAATCTGGACTTACACCTGCCGGTAAACCGCACTGTTATTTAGCAGACGTAGGGCTGCCATATATTCCTAAATTTTAAACATTGGGACATTCTTCCTGCTTTTCCTGCAGGTACAGCAGCCCATTCAAATAAATGGGCTGCTATGCATGCACAAATGTGAGCCGCATCAAATGCATAGGTGTGAACCTTGGCTTAAAAAGTATAGAATGAACAAAATTTTAATGGCATGCACTCTATGTTTTCATGAGTTGTGATGGAAGCCATAATTGCACTCCTTTACATTGAAAAACAAGCACATAAAATATCCAGTACATATAATGCTACAAAATTCCTACTACAAGAGATAATCAGAGACTGCAGAAATGCTACAGAAGTGTTTGGACACTGTGGACGTGCTAGAGAAGACTGTCAGAGATCAATATGCTGCATAAACAAAGCTAATGAAAGCAGATAAAGCAGCCTGCAGTTAACATAAATTCAATTCACACCTTTCCTAGTATCACCAGTGAATCTATGAACAGAAGATCACACATCAAACAATACCCAAACTAACTAACACACAATGCCCCCAATTAATTCCGTACTCTGCTTACAATAATAATAAAAGCAACAATTACCCCAACAAATTGTTTAACTGATGGAATTGACATTATTCATTATTTCTGTACTGATCCAAGTTATTTGTGACTTTTACCAATTAAATTGAGGTTCACCTCATGGGGCACATGTAATTCAAGTGTCTGCAAATCATTAGGTAATTTCAGCCAGCAGGGGTGTACTTAGCCCATCTGGCATCTGGGGATGATCTTTTTTTTTTTTTTTTTTTTTACACCTCCTCCCCCAAAAACTGGTAAGAGGAAACACAGGGGCATGATGAATTGTGAGTGTGGCAAAATTGCGCTAACAATGGGAATAGGTAAATAAAAAACAACTTCCCCTTAACTCAGAACACATTAGCCACAGTCATTTTACCCACAAAATATGCTTTAATGACTATGCAATAAGCGAGTGTGTAGCAGACACCTACAAACCTCAGTACACTTATTTTATTAAAATGAATCTGTTCCATCACATTTGCTTTTCTATACACAGCCTACCTTGCAGAAGAACTTCAGGAGAAATGTACTTAGGAGTGCAGTGGTCAGGAGTATGAAATGTAAAACACAGTAAAGGGAATTTATCAAAACTGGAGCAGACAGCATCTGGAGCAGCGGTGCATGGCAACCAATCAGCCTCTATCTTCAACTTGTTCAGTTAAGCTCTAATAATTAAAGATAGAAGCTGACTGGTTGCCGAGCACCACTGCTCCAGTTTTAACAAATTCCCCTAAGTTTCTATATTGCAGGGGTCAGGACTGCATAACGCACAACCAAAATTACCCCCTTGTCCAAGTACAAAGCATCCCCCCAAACCCATATCCCCCACAGTACAGATCTCCCCTAATATCCCTAAATCCCCCCTCCAAACCTACCTCCTCAGTACAGACTTCCGCAGGACAAACCTGTTAGTACCCCCCCCCCCCCCAGCGCAGACCCCTTAGTACAGACTCCTTCCTCTCCCAGGTACAGAATCCTCAGCACAGACATCCCTCATTCCCCTCTCCCAGGTACAGAACTCTTAGTACAGAAACCCCCCATTCCTTCCTCAGGTACCGAACCCTAAGTGCAGACAACCATCATTTCCCCACAGGTACAGAATTCTCCGTACAGATTTTCTTCATACACCCTTCTCAAGGTATAAAATCTCACCCCACCCTAAACTCACTCACCAGCTCAGAGCTCAGAGAGGGTAGACGTCATATTCTTGGCTCTGTCATGTGAGCAAAGGAGACTTTCTGTCATTCTCAGCTGCCGCTATCACTGAAGCCACAGCTGCAGACTGGGCTGGGGTTATTGTGACCAACTGAAATGTCTTCATTTGAGCTGCACGGTGCTGCGGTGGGATATTGGTGCAGTGCTGTGCAACTGAAATGAGGAAATTTCAGGTGGCTGCACAAACCCCCAGCCAAGTATGCATGCAGTACTGAGGAGCAACCCCTCCTTAGTATATTACTGGCAGTCAGTTCTGCTTCTTATACCTCCTGGAGTAATTATCACTCCTATAAACACTTCTAATACCCAGTTTGAAGTTAAATGTCTATTTTTATATTCCTTTGAAGCAGATTTTGTATTTGAACTGAACTAAGCTAAAATTGTTTAATCAAATGCTTAGCATAGTGGATAGCACTCTTACCCCACGTTGGGTTTGATTTCCACTTAGCAAACTATCTACCTGCTTGGGTCTGCATGCTCCAGTCTCCTTCCACAATATATAAACATAGTCATCACCGAATTAACTAATCATAGCTTAATCATTTCCCAGCATCTCTCTCTTCTTCCTGCTATGGTAACTGCAAAATCAAAATTGTGCATGAAATTAGTATACCAAATAAGTCAAATAAGTTCAAATGAGTCCTGGAGGTCCACAGATATTGATTGACTGGGACTAAAACACAGTACTACACATGCTACACCATCGTGCATTTACAGTGCCTTGAAAAAGTATTCATACCCCGTTGAAATTTTCCACATTGTGTCATGTTACAACCCAAAATGTAAATGTATTTTATTGGGATTTTATGTGATACACCAACACAAAGTGCCACATAATTGTGAAGTGGAAGGAAAATGATAAATGGTTTTCAAATTTTTTTAAATATAAATATCTGAAAAGTGTGGCGTACATTTGTATTCAGGCACCCTGAGTCAGTACTTTGTAGAACCACCAGTTGCAAGACTTTTTGCGTATGTCTGTACCAGCTTTGCACATCTAGAGCGTAAACTTTTTGCTCATTGTTCTTTGCAAAATAGCTCAAGCTCTGTCAGATTGGATGGAGAGCGTCCGTGAACAGCAATTTTCAAGTTTTGCCACAGATTCTCAATTGAATTATGTCTGGACCTTGACTAGGCCATTCTAACACATGAATTTGCTTTGATCTAAACCATTCCATTGTAGCTCCGGCTGTATGTTTAGGGTCGTTGTCCTGCTGAAAGGTGAACCTCCGCCCCAGTCTCAAGTCTTTTGCAGACTGTAACAGGTTTTTTGTAAGATTGCCCTGTATTTGGCTCCATCCATCTTCCCATCAACTCTGACCAGCTTCCCTGTCCCTGCTGAAGAAAAGCATCCTCACAACATGATGCAGCCACCACCATGTTTCACGGCGGGGATAGTGTGTTCAGGGTGATGCGCAGTGTTAGTTTTCTGCCACACATAGCGTTTTGCTTTTAGGTCTCATCTGACCACAGCACCTTCTTCCACATGTCTGTTGTGTCCCCCACATGGCTCCTTGCAAACTGCAAACGGGACTTCTTATGTTTTTTTCAACAATGGCTTTCCTCTTGCCACTTTTCCATAAAGGCCAGATTTGTGGAGTGCATGACTAGTAGTTATCCTGTGGACAGATTCTCCCACCTGAGCTGTGGATCTCTGCAGCTCCTCCAGAGTTACCATGGGCCTCTTTGCTGCTTCTCTGATTAATGTTCTCCTCGCCTGTCCTGTCAGTTTAGGTGGACGGCCATGTCTTGGTAGGTTTGCAGCTGAGCCATTGGATGATGGATTGAACAGCGCTCCGTGAGATGTTCAAAATTTGGGATGTTTTTTTATAACCTAACCCTGCTTTAAACTTCTCCACAACTTTATCCCTGACCTGTCTGGTGTATTCCTTGGCCTTCATTAAATAAGTCAAATAAGTCAAATAAGTTCAAATAAGTCCTGGAGGTCCACAGATATTGATTGACTGGGACTAAAACACAGTACTACACATGCTACACCATCGTGCATTTACAGTGCCTTGAAAAAGTATTCGTACCCCTTGAAATTTTCCACATTGTGTCATGTTACAACCCAAAATGTAAATGTATTTTATTGGGATTTTATGTGATGATAGGATCAGCAATATAAACGTATTGGTGAAAACACAAATTTGGTGGTTACTTGAAAAGTGAAGAGATGATTCAGTAAAGTACTCCAGAATCATCCACCGCACACCTGTGAAATGGACACTCGCCGGAAAAGCTGGCTACCATTACAGCAGCAAACACGCACTCAGTGTAGATCCGCCATCTGTTGTGGAGAAGCAACTCACACTATCCAGAAGTAGCTGTAGTGAATAAAGCTCACCAGGAGCCAGAAGAAGTCTCCATAGTGTAGTATGTATTGGAATTGTATGTTAAAAGCTAAAATAAAACAAATCATAAAAACATATGACAATGGGTGCCACTGCCGACCCAGTATTGCACTGAACTATTGTTTTTTCACCAATAAGTTCATATTGCTGATCATATCATGGGACTGTGCTTTTAAATCTATATTTTTCAGTACATTGTTTTTTTTATTGTTGATTTCCATCCACAAGATTGGACTTAAATATATTTTTTTCACTTTAGCATTTTTTCACTTTAACACTTTTTTGGACATTGTTTCAGTGTGCTGTCCATTTGTAACACAGTATTCTCATCCCAATGCTGTTCGTATACTTTTGGCGTTACACAATTTTTCTTAAGATTATTTATAAGTTTGGTATATTACTTATCTGTGTCAGCTGCCGCCCCATCACAGCACAGAGATACATCTTTTTTATTTCAATATCAATTACTTGTAATAATATATGGCATGACATCTAGTATTGTTTTAGGAAGCCCCTATTTCCCCAAACTAGTTCTGACAATGGAAGATTTCCACAAGAATCTAGCCAAGCAGGGCAAAATATAAAATGTAAAAAAATAGGGTACATTTTGTTTTTGCCATTGTCTCTTTTATCTTGCTGCCCATAAGCACTTGCCCATAAACGTTATCCTTCTTACCACTCATGGGTGAACTACATGCGCCATAGTATATGCAACTTCTACCTACATGCTGGAGAACCTATTTAGCTTTTTTGTTCAAAATAAAGTGCACTAAAACTAAGCAAAATTGCAGGAGCATAACAATAAACATGTCAGTCTGGTTCCAGGGGAGGATAAAATGTATTTTTTTTTTAATTTTGAAACAATGGCATTGATTTCCAAAACTCTTACAGGAAATTATGAATATATTTCTGTAATTTTTGTCTATTATTTAATATACATTTGGGACCATATAACTCAGGCACTTTGATGCTTCATCTTATTGTAATGATCACATGCAGGGGGTTCTTCCAAAGAAGTGGGGTTCTTTAAATAAGTGGCACTTCCTCTCTTGCACTTCAGCGATTTGCACAAAGCAAACCACAGCAGACTGCAGGTGACCTCATTTCCAAATTATCTCACCTTCCTCTCTGAAACATGCACTCTTTACCTCTCCTCCTTTTCACAATTGCAGCCTCTCTCCTCAAACTCACTTTTCTTCACCCCTCAATCTGTACATATTACCCTCACTTCTCCCCTCCCTCTATTACTGCACTCATCACCTCTTTCTAACTCTAAGCTCACTTGCTAACAAACCCCCCCAGGATACTGAAGCATGTCCCCTCATACAAATCGTATTCTCATATTACCTCCCTTACTTTTCTGCTTCTCCTAACCACTGGAGATATTTCCCCAAAACCTGGGCCTCCCTTATTTAACTGTACCCAACACACCCATCACCATCACCCTACACCCTCTGGCAGTAGTCACAATCTATGCAGTTTAGTCTCTATTCCTCTTCTTCCCAATGCCAGCCTCCCCCTCTCCTGTGCCCTCTGGAACGCCCGCTCTGTCTGCAACAAACTCACCGCTGTTCATGACCTCTTTGTCACTAATTCCTTTAACCTACTTGCTGTCACCGAAACCTGGCTTCACGAATCTGACACCCCTTCTCCTGCTTCCATCTCCCAGAGTGGCCTTCACTGGACTCACTCCCCTAGGCCTAATGGGCGTAAGATAGGTGGAGTGGGATTTCTCCTATCCCCCAAAGCACCTTCAAGGTTATTCACTCCCCTCCCTCTCTTTCCCTCTCATCATTTGAAGCTCACTGTATATATCTATTCTCTCCAACTTCCCTAAGAATTGCTGTGATCTACCGGCCCCCTGGACCATTATCGACTTTCCTTGATGAGTTTTATGTCTGGCTACCCTACTTTCTCTCTTCGGAAATTCCCACAATCCTTCTCTGTGATTTCAACATCCCTGCTAATACAAACACTCCTGCTACTTCTAAACTTCTTAGTCTAACCTTTTCATTTGACCTGAAGCAATGGGTACAGGCTTCTACTCACTCTGATGGTAACACCCTTGACCTTGTATTCTCCTACCTATGCACTCCATGCAACTTCTCAAACAATCCTTTTCCTCTCTCTGACCATCACCTTATTAGTTTCTCTCTCTCCCTGTCTTCCACCACCTTTCCCTCCAATCGCTTAACCCTGACTTGTAGAAACTTTCGTAACTTCAACTCTTCTCTCCTCTAGTCTGCTACTGACCACCTCCATGACAAAATCTATCCCCTGTCCAGCCCCAACCAAGCCACCATCCAAACCAATCCCTGTCCTCCACCCTGGACAAGCTCGCTCCCCTCACTACATGCAGAATTAGGCCTCAACCCCTACAACCCTGGCAAACAGATGACACTAAAATTCTCAAAAAACGTAGTCACGTTCTTGAGCGTCTGTGGCACAAGACTAATTCTCTCAAAGACTTCAACCAATACAAATCTGCCCTCCAAAAATACTATTCATTCCTCCACACTGCCAAGCAAACCTATTTTACAACTCTTATTAACACCTTCTCATGGAGTCCCCGTAAACTCTTCTCTACCTTCAACTCTCTACTTGTCCTCCACCGCCTCCACCCACTGACTCACTCACTGCCCAGGAGATTGCTAATCACTTCAAAAACAAGATTGATATAATCCGTGATGAAATCTCCACAGTTAAGACCCCATATCAACTGGTACAATTGACACTCCCTTTATTCAAATCTGTTACTACAGACGAAGTTGCTAAACTTCTTTCTAACGCCCACCTAACCACCTGCCCCCTGGACCCTATTCCCTCTTAAATACTACAGTCACCCTCTGACTCTATCCTACACTCTCTAACCCACATCTTCAATCTCTCCCTCACCTCTGGCATTTTCCCCAATGCTCTAAAACATGCACTGGTCACCCCCATACTTAAAAAGCCGTCCTTGGACCCTACCAATCTTAACAACCTACACCCTATCTCCTTGCTCCCCTTTTCCTCTAAACTTCTTAAACGCCTGGTTTACAACCAACGGAGTGACCACCTCATTAAGAATAACCTTCTTGATCCCTTTAAGTCTGGATTTCACCCTCAACACCCCACAGAAACTGCTCTTTTAACACTCACAAATGACCTACTAACTGCAAAAACCAACGGACACTATTCTGTACTCCTACTTCTGGACCTTTCAGCTGCCTTTGACGCGGTTGACCACCCCCTTCTCCTCAAAAAACGTTACTCCCTTGGTCTCCGTGACTGTGCTCTTCAGTGGCTCTCATCCTACCTATTCCAACGCACCTTCAGGGTCACTTGCAATTCTACTTCCTCCAGTCCTCTTCCCTTCTCCGTCGGGGTCCCCCAAGGTTCTGTTCTTGGACCTCTTTTATTTTCAATCTATACCTTTTCCCTGGGTCCGCTGGTCAGTCTCTCACGGCTTTCAATATAATTTCTACGCTGACGACACACAAATCTATCTCTCCACCCCTCAACTCACTCCATCAGTCTCCTCATGCATCACTAACTTACTAACAGACATATCTGTATGGATGTCACACCACTTCCTCAAACTCAACTTGTCCAAAACCGAGCTTATAATATTTCCTCCCCCAAGTGCCTCTTCCCTGACTTATCTGTCAAGAGTAATGGCACAGCCATCCACCCATCCCCACATGTCAGGGTGCTGGGTATTATCCTGGACTCTGAACTCTCCTTTCGGCCCCACGTCCAATCACTTTCCAAAGCTTGCCGCCTCAACCTCCGCAACATCTCTAAACTACGTCCCTTTCTAACCAATGAAACCACAAAGCTCCTGATTCACTCCCTGGTTATCTCTCGCCTTGACTACTGCAACTCCCTCCTCATTGGCTTACCTTTTAATAGACTATCCCCCCTTCAGTCCATCATGAATGATGCTGCCAGACTCATCCACCTTACAAACCGCACAGCGTCTGCTACCCCTCTCTGCCAATCCCTCCATTGGCTGCCACTTGCCCAAAGAATTAAATTCAAAATACTAACAATAAGTTACAAAGCCATCCACAACTCTGCCCCCAGCTACATCACTAGCCTAGTCTCAAAATACCAACCTAATCGCCCTCTTCGTTCCTCCCAAGACCTCCTCCTCTCTAACTCCCTCATCACCTCCTCTCATATCCGCCTCCAGGACTTCTCCCGAGCCTCTCCCATCCCCTGGAATACCCCAATCTGTCAGGCTGTCTCCAAATGTATCCACTCTTAGGCGATCCCTGAAAACTTTCCTCTTCAGAGAAGCCTATCCTGCCTCCATCTAACAACTACACTATTTTCTCCATTAGCTCATCCCCCGCAGCTATTACCCTTTTGTATAACTTGACCCTCCCTCCTAGATTGTAAGCTCTAACAAGCAGGGCTCTCTGATTCCCCCTGTATTGAATTGTATTGTAATCGCTTCTCTGCCTTTTGGTTAAGATCAAGTGTAGTATCTGTTCTTATCAGTTTCCAGAGGAGGCGCTGAGTCACTCTCGTTGGGCAGGGCCAGCAAATCCAATGGTGTTATAGTGCCTGGAAGGGCGGTTATCAGCAGGGACTACGCCGAGTTGCCCAATAGATACTGGGGACCGACCAATGGTTGAGTCTGAGCCGTCTGGAAGGGTTCTCCTGGTGAGAATGGGTGCTGCATCTGGGTCTGGCAGGAGGGTCGGGTCCCTGGCCCTCTGGCCTAGATTGCGGTAGCTCTAGCTACGGTCAGTTATTAGGGAAGAGAACGCTTACTCCCCTTTTGCTGGTTGGGGGGAGTGGTTAGTATCTACCCGAATGTAAAATGGGAAGGAGTGATGGGAGTGACGGAGGAGCCTGAAGGGGAAGGGCTCCAACCAAGCTCCCTGAACTTCATGCCTATCTGCATGTGGTGGGGGCTACTGTGGTCTGGGCCGTGGGCCAGGGTTGGTCTTGAAAGCCTATGGAATATGTGCCCCTGGAGTGGCAGTCCAGGGGTGCCAAATAGTCACTGTAAGTGGCAGTCACTTTGATTTGAGGCACCACGGTCACTGCACCATAGAACACGCTTTTTTAGCACCTGCCTCTTGGGCCGGGCCTTTTGGCTGGGACCAGAGGAATTTTTTATTCCTGGCCGGAGGGCCTGGTCATTGTTTTACACAATGGCCACCTTTTTCACTCTCCTCTTCACTATCCCTTCCCCACTTTCTTTTTATTTATTTTATTTATTTGATGCCTATGTTTGTCACGTTTTGTCTTTTTGTGTTTGTACACAGTTGTCTCACTGTGTGATGAGTAAGGATGCGGGTCCTCGGGCCAGCCCTGAAAGTCTTGGGAAGGGGTGGACATGGCCTTTTGGCTTAGTTCGCCCTCTCTCATGGGGTCTCCCTTCGGGGGAGCCTCACCTAGTACTTGGGTGGGTTCTGTTTCGGCAGGCCCTCCAGAAAACAGGGTCTGTCTGGTTTCGGCCAGCTAGACCATTGTAAAGTACCTTTGTCCCCGTCTGGAGCCTAACGCCCCGGGGGATCAGGGAATTGGCACGTCTGTGTACCCGTTGCACTTTTTTGTGACCACTCTTTATGCGTGTGCACATTTTTTTGGCACCGGGTGAAGTTTTTTTGGGTATGTTATGCACGCCATAGGCTTTGAATAAAAAAAAAAAAAATGTAAGTGTATTGTAATTGTACTGTCTGCCCTAATTTTGTAAAGTGCTGCGTAAACTGTCGGCGCTATATAAATCCTGTATAATAATATATAATAATAATAATTGTGATGATCACACTCACTCCCTTGTAAGTTGGAGACATCCTATACGGACATTATTCCACTGCATAGCTTGATGTCATCTTCAAACACTGAAATGGTACTTTTAATCCCAGACCCTATATTATTCATAAATATATTAACCACTTCAATACAGGGCATTTTCACCCCCCTTCCTGCTATATACAAAAAAAAACGACAATTTTGAAAAAAAAAACAATATTTTTTACTTTTTGCTATAATAAATATCTCAATTAAAAAAAGAAAAAACACACATTTTTTTCTCGGTTTAGGCCAATATGTATTCTTCTACATATTTTTTGTAAAAAAAAAATCGCAATAACCGTATATTGATTGGATTGCGCAAATGTTTTAGCGCCTACAAAATAGGTTATTGATTTATAGCATTTTTATTATTTTTCTTTTTCTACTAGTAATGGCATCGATCTGAGATTTTTATCAGGTGTGCGGCATTGCGGTGGACACATTGGACACTTTTGACACTATTTTGGGACCACTGACAATTATACAACGATCAGTGCTATACACACACAGATTCACGTTCCTGCTCTGTGACGAGCAATGGCGGATGCTCGGCCGCCAGGCACACGCATCAGCTCCCAAAAGTGATGCACCGGGCATGTACATGTGCCCCCTACTACGATGGGAAGCCGAGGATGTCATATGACACCCGCCCGGAGGGACAGAGTGTTCCTGCGGCCATCATATTACAATGGCTGGGTAGTGGTTAAAATGTAAAGGTCCCAGCACTGAACCTTGGGGTTATGAGTGATGTACCCCAAGGTTTAGTGTTGGGATCCTTACTTTTTACTATATTTAGAAATGGTATAGGGTCTGGGATTAAAAGTACCATTTCAGTGTTTGCAGATGACACCGAGCTATGCAGTGGAATAACGTCCTTACCAGATGTCTCCAACTTACAAGCCAACCTCAATGCACTGTATAATTGGGCAACTGTGTGGCAAATGAAGTTTAATGTTGATAAATGTAAAGTTATGCACTTGGGGGTTAGAAACATGCACGCATCTTATATACTAGCAGGAGAACAGCTGGGGGAGTCAACGGTGGAGAAGGATCTGAGTGTTTTGGTAGATCAAAGCTTTAAAGTGGAAGTCAATGCTAAAACTAAAATCCCTGCATCTACAGACAGTGACACCCACAATCTAACACTACCCTATCTAGCCCTGTAAAGAAAAAATGAGTATACCTTTTCTGAAGCTGATTTGACCGATCTTCAGCGGCGGAAGCTCTACAGAGGACATGGCCGACAACGGCTGTGAAATGAATGGGAAGTGATGTCACCCATAGAGTTACTATGGGGCTTCCGTTGTCAGATGTGTCCTCTGCACCCGCCTACACAGCAAAGCCGCGGCTGACATTCAGCATGGGATTGGGTCGGATCAGCTTCAGAAAAGGTATGCATACTGATTTTTTCTTTACAGGGCTAGATAGGTTAGTGTTAGATCGTGGGTGTCTAAAGATGCAGATATTTTAGTTTTAGCATGGACTTCCACTTTAATAATAGCGCGCAATGCCAAGTTGTAGTTTCCAAAGCAAGCAAAATCCTTTCTTGTATTAAGAGAGGTATGGACTGCAGAGAGAGAGACATAATTTTTCCCCTGTACAAATCATTAGTAAGACCTCATCTGAAATATGCAGGTAAGTTGTGGGCACCAGTTCATAAAAAGGATATCGGGGAACTAGAGAAAGTACAGAGAAGGGCAGACAAACTGATAAGAGGCATGGAGGAGCTCAGCAATGAATGATTATCTGAGCTGAATTTATTCTCTCTTGAGAAGAGGAGGTTAAGGGGGGATATGATCAACATGTAAAAAAACACATACGTGGTCCATATAGTGAACTTGGTGTTAAGTTATTCATTTTAAGGTCACCACAGAGGACAAGGGGGCACTCTTTACGTCTGGAGGAAAAGAGATTTCATCTGCAAATACAGAAAGGCTTCTTCACAGTAAGAGCTGTTAAAATGTGGAATAAACGCCCACAAGAGGTGGTTCTGGCCAGCTCAGTAGATTGTTTTAAGAAAGGCCTGAATTCTTTCCTAGATACACATAATAAAACTGGATACTAACAATTAAAGGTAAAATTGATCCAGGGAACATCCGATTGCCTCGTGGGGGATCAGGAAGGAATTTATTCCACTGCTGGAGCAAATTGGATCCTGCTTTATTGGGATTTTTTGCCTTCCTCTGGATAAACTGTAGGGATATGATTGTATATATTTTTTCCCCTTCTATTAGTTGAACTGGATGGACTTGTGTCTTTTTTCAACCAGACAAACTATGCAACTACTGTATATGTAACTCACAGTGCTTTTAGGGGAGGAAAAAATTCTTAACGCCAAAAAAACTTGACAACTTGTGGTGCTCTGGAGCTTAAGCTGGAAGAAAGTTAAATTGAGGCATATACGGTTAAATACTGAATGACAACACCACCTGTGTTTTGTATCTACATATGTCGCAATTTTCAGATCAGCATTTGGAATGACTGTCAGACTTCCGTACTGGCAAGCCCTAGATCACATGAACATCCACAGAGAAATGTGGTTTCAAATCCCAAGACCTAAGAAAGTTACTTTAGGCTAAAGCCATTGCAAGTAAAAGGGAAGCAGTGGAGTTAAAATGTGACAGGACTGCAAACATGGACACATTTTATGAAGTGAAACTTCTTAGTTCTTCCTATTGTTTTCTTATTTCCAGTCTGATTTACAACAGCTAAGTTTAGGACAACTGCAAAAATATTTTTTTTTTCAAAGGAAGCTTCTGTACCATAAACATCATAAGACTTTCATCAATTACAAGCAAACAAAATACTGTAAAATATCCACAAAGCAGTGACATATTCCACAGTACTATCCTGAGAGCAGTATCATTTGACTCAGCCAGTGCCCTAGGGAAATTTTACGTACCCATATACAAGGGGTAGCTAGACAAAGACAGTTGGATATGCAGGTAAAATCAGACCTCCCTCTTCTAGGCCTTTACATAGTACCTGAAAGACCAAAGGCTAGGCACATGTGGAAGTTTACATTTATTTTGTACCGAGAGGCAAGAGAAGAAGCACCTAAAAAAGGAGAATGCTGCCTCCTAATTAGGGCTTTGCATCACAGAGGGTAGTCAGTCAAACCTTCTAAAAGTGTGAGCTCCAATAGAATCGAGGGCAAGGAAGGGAAAAGACAAGTTGTCAGTTTTCAAAGTTCACCATTATCTCCGGGAAAAAATATTTTCCTAGTGGAGTAAATACAATCCAGTCCAACAAGTCACCAGCACAGTAGATTTTCTATTATTTACTAGACATGTGCACACTGAAATATTTTGTTTCGGAATTTCATTTTCGTCCGAAAAATACATTTATTTAGCTACTCCCGAAATTTGTTTTTATTTATTTTGTTTTTCGTTAAAAATTACATTCGTCCGAAAATCCAAATTAAGGTTGAATCTGTCATTGAAGGCTTATGGTGTCTGTCGAATGTTCAAAGAAGATTAGACGGAGCAGCTAAACTGTACGACGCCGTATAGTTTACCTGCTCCGTCGAATCTTCTTAGAACTTTCAACAGACACCATAAGCCAAAGTACGTGTGTACTTAATTCTAGCTATTTTACTGCTCCTCCTCTTTGGTTACAATCAGCCAATAACATTCATCATCATCATTATTTTTATTTATCTTTTCTCCCCTACGTCGAATCTTTTCTCCCCCATGTCGAATCTTTTCTCTCTATGTCGAATCTTTTCTCTCTATGTAGAATAATCTTGGACTAATAGAGTTAAGGTTAGGCACATTCGACCACAGGTTTGATGGACACAGATTGTTATTGTCATCATCATGTCGAATCTCCTATCTATATCGAACTGTTGTAGCAATGAAAATGAAAATAAAGCATTTGTTTATGTCGGACCTTTCGTTTTCAGGTTCTGCACTTTCGTTATTGTTTGTTAAAACGATAACGAAAATACCTGAAATTCGGACGAAAATGCATTCAGACGAAAACGAATGCACATGTCTATTATTTACTTGCATAATTACTCACTATGGGGTAATTAGTATTCAATAGCATCCTTGGTGGGGTCCAAGGAGATCCTGAAACAGCAGGAAGAGCACAGAAGTTCCAGCTCCAGCATACTAAAATTCCATTGTAAATCTGTATTCAACAATAAAAAAAGTAAGGAATAAAGACTTCTTAACAGAACATTACCACTTTGAGAGTTCTAGTATACTGTACTGGTGCATGGCAGTATTTCCCTGCAAAGCATTCCTGTTGAGGCTAGTAGGTCTCACCATTCAGCAGGGATACATTCTGACCATAGTAATACAGATAAATGATGGCTTAAACTGTCACTTAGTTCTTAGTGAACATTTCTCCTTTCATCAGAAGCTGTGTTTTCTAATTCAGCAATTAATCAAGGAGGTATTTTTAACGTTGAAGAGAAGGAATAAACATAATAGAGGCTTTTAAGGTTAGCAAGAGAGGAAGGTCCACATATAAACAAGTTGTAAATGACCACATGAGGTAAGGAGATGCACATTGACTGTAAACCATGATAAAGTCCTAGAGGACAACTGACAATTGTCAATTGACAATACATAGTAGACAAGGACTGAGGGAACACAAAAAATTATTCTACCCCACATTATCTAATATGTACTCCGGTTGTGAATAACAATATGAAATCATTACAAAATATAGAACTAACTTTAGATACATAAAAAAGAAATACATACAGAGAAAAAAGGGTAAAAAAAGTGAATTGTTATTAATATTATTATACAGGATTTATATAGCGCTAACAGTTTGCGCAGAGCTTTACATGAGGGCAGACAGTACACTTACAATATAAATCAATACAGGAGGGATCAGAATGGGCCATCTTATCTTTCCCTGCCATCACTCTTCTATGTTTGCAATTATGACATTTTGAAATTATAAGTACATATTTTAAAAGCAGACTTCTCTTACTGTGTTGCCATTTTCTCTTTTTGATTTTTGGAATGTATATTATTATTATTTTAGAATTTTGTATTGTATTACTAATGTTTTTATATTGTAAATCACCTGCACCAATTAATAAATAAATCAATGAATTTCAATAATTGTAAAAATATAAGGAAACGTCTCAGACAATGAAATAGAAGTCCACGGTGTGTGTGTGTGTGTGTGTGAAAAGATGAAAAATCTCCCATCCAGGGATCTTGAAAATAAGGGGTTGATTTACTTAAGGCAAATCCACTCTGCACTACAAGTGCACTTAAAGTGCACTTGAAAGTGCACTTATAAGTGCAGTAGCTATAGATCTGAGGGGTAGATCTGAAATGAGGGGACGCTCTGCTGATTTTATCATCCAATCATGTACAAGCAAAAATGCTGTTTTTTATTTTCCTTACATGTTCCCCTCGGATCTACAGCGACTGAACTTCCAAGTGCAAAGTGGATTTGCATTTAGTAAATAAACCCCAAAGTGTTGCGACAGACCAGGAACCTCCATCAGGTGGACAAAAATGCAGGCTTACCAAATGAATATGACCCCCTAATAATAGAGAAGTTATAAAAATCCTTACCAGCTATGTCTCCCCAGCTCATCCTCAGAGTTAATACATAGCCTGGTTGCTCATATACCACCAACTCCATCCACCAGCCACATATGCTCAAAAATAGAAACAAGAGTAGATGCTCTGCATACAAATCACATTACATTACAAAGATCACAGGGTATTTGCACATTAAAAAAAAACTCCAACCGTTATACAAACAAATTTCTGAGTCATGTCCAGTTGCCCAATGACCCCAGCATGTAGCTCCACCTAATGTTTGAGAATACTTATTTTATGAACCTTATTCTATGTTTGAAAATACTTGACATTTTATCTTGAATAATGATTTTGTTTGATCAGCTTGATGTGATTAGTTGTATATATAGTGCTGCACAGTGTTGATTGATATTGTTATTCACCCTATAGTGAAATTTTGGATGGAGTAATACTGCAGCTGCATTAGTTTGGGTTTATGTAATAGTTTTTGGGGTCTGTGCATTATTTTGTTTAGGGCATTTCTTAATATTTAAAGTGCAGAGTAGGGATATATTCTTTAAGTTTATTTATATGTTCATATGTTCCTACTGCCACAGATGTAGTATTTACATCAGTGGCAGTAAAAGTGTTAATTCCTAACAGAATGACATTAGTTTGCTAAAACATGGTGTATAATAAACAGTTGGCATGTTTTTCATAAAATACTGTATTCACTTTTGTTCATAATTTTCTGCATCTCAGTGTTCCTGATCCCCTTAGCCTTAGTTAGCCATTCCTTTCTACATGCTTGCGTCAGCATGGGCTGCACATCATTGCTCTGAAATAGCTTTCTGATAGTGACAACAGTGGACCATGCCTGCTTATTGTGTGTTGACACAGGAGCTTAAAGACACCACCATGTTTGCATATGACAATGCAAGAGCACACATGGGAGATGTTTGTCACCCCATAGAAGTGCTTAGACAAGGACCTTTATGACAAGAACCCCAATTATATTAATAAACACTGCATATTCAGAAAATGGAAAAACTATCCAAATGCAATTCATTTTTTAATGAGTTTAGATCTACTTTAACTCCGTAACTACTAATATTCTAGTATAGTCCAGGTAACTATGGATGGGGATTTCCTTGGGAAGTCCTCTTTAACCAAGTAACCACATATGCTCAGATTATGTAGATACTCTTTTTTATATTTAGTTCTGTACTACACATATCTTTTCTATATATATATATATATATATATATATATATATATATTTATAAGCTGCTTGGGTGGCATGACTTATGACTTAGGATGAAATGCTGGACGATTACCTTCCTCTTTTTCATGTCCTATGTCCTCTTTATCATGCAAAGTGCTCATCAAGAAAAGGTTCAAAAACAGTGCATAAGAAGTCAGTGTTACATAAGTATGGCAAATAAAAATATAAAAGCAAATTGATAGGCATTTCACTTTAAAGAACTGACAAATTATTGCTATTTTTATTATATTCAATTAAGAACATAGGCTTGACAGAGTGACAGAATAATTTGATTTCAAATGAGAAATAGTTTGGAGGTATGCTATAAGAAAATTTTATTTTTACTTGTGTCCTGGTTGAAGTGATTTCCCCTCACTTTTAGTCCTGGTGACATGACAGGAACTCGGGAGAGGACATGACAGAAATGAAATTTTGTCAGAACTTGCAATATTTTGTAACTTTACTCAAAACAAATATAGCAATACTGCATGGAGTTCCTTTGTAATTTGAGGCTTTCTGCTTTGTTCCAATCACCATTACCTCTCTATGAATGCTGTTGTTATATGCAGTCAATGTCCTACTTCATGGAAGGCAAACGTGGTTAAATTACTGTTCTAAAGACAACAAGTCGTATTAAACTGCAGTTTTATTCAGTAGATGCAACATTTCAAGCAGGTGAATCAGTTAAAAATTACAACTTTTATTTCCAGAAAAGATTGATTGATTGTTCAAAAAAAAAAGTCATGAGCTAGTATAAGTGCAACATTCATAGATAATACTAAACATATTTCTGGTATAGTGTACAAAAGTTACTAGACAACATTTCTATGACAAACTTCTCGTCAATCAGTTTCTTCTGCAGTTCTTTTTTTTTTTTAAGTGTGCTAGTGTTCTAGAAAATAAGTGGAACACAGGCAGTAGACCTGGCAATAGAACACTGAAGACAGCTGGTAAAAGGACTAGTAAATGTCCATGTATATTCAACTGCCTTATGTAAAGCAGGTGTCTTTTTTTGGATTCCTATAGTGAAACTGTTGCAGGTTGTTAGAGTTAAAGTGTAAGTCCACCCTAAAACCATCATTCCTGCAACTACAGGCATCCACGAAGGAGCACTAACCTATCTAGCCCTATAAAGAAGAAATCCGTATACGCACCTTTTTTGAAGCCAATCCGACCCAAACTCCAATGGCGGAAGCTCTGCAGAGAACACAGCCAACAACGGCTGTGAAATGAATGAATTGTCAGATGTGTCCTCTGCACCCGTCTCCACAGCGAAGCCGCGGCTGACAGCTCAGCGTGGGACTGGGTCAGATCGGCTTCAAAAAAGGTATGTATACTGATTTCTTCTTTACAGGGGTAGATAGGTTAGTGTTAGATTGTGGATGTCCATAGATGCAGAGATTTTAGTGTTAGGGTGGGCTTCTACTTTAATAATCAAAATTACAGTATAACATCAGGCACCAATAGGTTCCTATATGTACACTTTCTAATTCAATCCTGTATAGTGTGCGTAGGGAGCCCTCCAATGCCAGCTTCATTATGTAACTGCTGCCTCAGCTTTGCTTAGCTCATTGTTTTAGCCTGCCCTTGCCAGTCCAACAACCAGTGAGAATTCCTTTACAGGCAACTTAGGTACTTTCAGCGAGTGGTGGGATGGTGGGGTTGGCGCATAGTGCCAAGCCAAGAACAGGCCAATATTGCAGTGTTCTTTCATGATTCAGTGGCTCTCCAACCACACAACCTAGAAACTGTGACAGGTTCCCTTTAAACTGTCAAGCTAATATTGAGTAATATTAAGTAGAACTAAATGCAAAATGTAAAAGCCCTCATTGGGGCGTGTTCTATTGGGGAGATTTCTCTTCACTGCCTGTCCCATAGCAAAAAGTAAGGAAACCCTTGGTTGTCAGGAGAGTCACCAGAACTTGTGTCCTCACTAAAAGATTTCCCCTCTTTTTATGTTCCGGCGACAACCCCAAATCTGGAATTATATCTGGACAAATAGAGAGAGCACAGACAGCAGTTACAACCTTAGAGCTGTTCCCTCTCCACTCTATCAAATAAAAAAAAAAAAAAGTGTTGTCTTTAGTTTTAAGGAAAATAAAGATTTACATCTTTTCTTTATTCATTGAAATGAATTGCTTGTAATCATTAGTAGTTTAGGAGCAATGACTATAAATACTACTCTCAATTAACTATCAAATAGAGTTCCACTTACTAAAACTGCACCTTTAATTAAAACAGTTACATCATAAATATTCTAACAGCTTTCCTCATCCTCTTATTACTTCTTCAACTTTCCAAAAATATATTTTCCTTTCCATCAGATCCTGTTCAGCAAAATGCTACTTCTCCATGGTTAAAATAATTGCCTTACTTCATTTTTCAAAAGTAGTACTGCAATCTCCACAAGAAAAAAGGAGAAGAGAGTCCAGGACATGAGAATCAATCTTTCACATTTGAAAATAAGATCATGTCCTCATTTCTCAATGACAATGCAAACGCTTTAAGCAATTGTTGCCTATTCATTTACTTAGCTATTAGTTTCCAGTAGGTACATGTTCATTTAACATTAAGGCCTCATTCACATGGGCGTACTATAGCGTATGCTCATGTGAGCGACATGTTTGCCTACACAGGGATGCACAGGAGTCCATCTATTTCAATTTGGATGCAGTAGCTGCACGGACAGGGGTTGCCTGCACAGGAATGAATGGATCACTTGTGCATCCCCGTGCAAGCAAACACTGCCCTCACAAGGTAATATGCTATAGTACACCCATCTGAAGAAAGCCTAAAGCTGAACTCTAGCTAACTCTAGCCTTATGTTCAGTCTTGCACAGTTGTATATGCTCCTCTCCTGTACTGAAAATGGTTAGTTTGATTTCATTGCAAGCTGAATTTCCCACAGCGTATATTAGAAGCTGTAGCAAGACAGATGAAGTCTGGCTCATTTTTGCACTGAAGGACATCCAGCATCTTCAAAGCCTTTCCTTCCCACGATTTCCCCTGACTTGCCCCTTTCATTAGTTGGATTTCAACTCTTTTAACAAGAACAATTGAGTACTGTCCGTGAAATGTTTTAAATTTGCAGGAACATCCAAATTTTCAGGACAAGCTTTGGGGGTGTACTCCTATCTTAAAGGTCCAAGCAGTAACTTGAAGAAGGGGGTACACTCCAAACACTTGTCCTGAAAATTTGGATGTTGCTGCATATAAAAAAAGTATCTCAATTGTTTTTGTTGCAAATGCACTAATACCACTACAATCACCTCAAACTCTTTTAACAATAGAGGCGGCTCAGAATTACATGCAGACTTTATCTATGGTGGTGTGCATGTCTGCCTAGGAAGGCCTACCCCTCCAAACCAATATCCACCCATCCAGCCATTCTGATATTTACACGTCTCTTGTCAAGCCCCAGCTCACTAACTGCAGAAAAAGTGAGGCTGTTGGGAGGAGTACAGTGGCAGGGTGCTGTGATGTTTTCAGAAAGCTATGTAAAGTATCCTGCCAACCCCTTTCACAGCCTTGATCTTCCTGTATTGCAAGGAGAAGCACAGAAACCTGGTGATAACATCACTGGGTCTAAAGTAATCTATGTAATCAAAATGGAAAGGCTTTATTAAAAATGTTATTACCATACTGATGGTGGTGGACCAGGGACAGCAATATATACTATAAGCAGTCTAAACTTTAGCTGTAGTATTTTCCCTTAATCATTGGCTGTAATCCAATAACCTTTTTTTATGAATTGTTTATCTATTGAGGGAGCAGCAATTAATATGTACACATCAATACACATACAAATAGAGGATCAGGGAAGACATGTATTGTCCTAAACCCCGACTCCATGGGACGGCAAGCAGACACCAGATGGTAGGAAATCACCCAAGGCAGCTCCTCTGCTGTTACTTTCAGTGATGTCTTCTCTTTCCTGCCACATGGAACATCTTGTCTTTATTCCAGATTACTTCTTGTCTGTAACTGACATCACTTCCTACATCACTTCCCTGATCCTCTGTGATGGGGGATCATGGTATTCCGGTAAGGGCGCATTCTCGTTGATTTGTGGTGGTGGATCTCACTTACTATTGGGAAACAGGAACCGATTCACCAATTTATGCTAATTTGTTGGACTTTAATTTTTATTTTCACTGGTGCTCACTACACTATATTGTTCATTGATCACTGATCTTTTGTCATTATTATTTATTGACCACTGGACATTTTTTATTGTTGTTATCGATTTATGCTATTTTGTTGGACTTTATTTTTTATTTTCACTGGTGCTCACTACACTATATTGTCCATTGATTACTGATCGTTTGCCGATTTATGTTTATCGATCACTGGACATTCTTCATGGTTCACGCCGTATATTAATTCACCAATTTAACTTATCACCTGTATGTTATTATTATCATGCAGGTTTTCACATATATATTTTCACAGTACTATATTTTTTAAGGGTAGCACAATTTTTTATTTTTTCTCCTACATAAATATGGTTACATACTATAAAATGATCACCATTATACATATTGAAAAAAATATGTGTATTCCAGTTCTTGTTTCTCGCCTACTATTAGGATGAGATCCAGGAACTGCTATCTTGAATCCAACCAGGCCCAGAGTTTGGCTACCTGCAAAATTGAATGGCAACTTTGTTTTTCTTCCCTGGCCCTTGCCATTTTTGTTGGATTTTTGAGACTTAAATTGAAGCCCCCTACAGAAGCAAAATGGCTATTAGTATATACTCACCAGCCACTCTTAGTTGGCGGCACCCATTATTAAATAATCAAAGAGTTTCCCTCTAATGATGACTTCCAATTTACATGAAAATTCCCTATCTTTTTAGGATCCCTCCATGTATACAAGCAGAGTGGCTCTCATAGTCATTGCTTGACAAGCAACAGCAAAACCATATCACTTTTTTTCTGACTTTGGGTGTAATATTTTTCCACACAAAAAAAAAAACACAGAAAATGTAATTTAGGTTAGAGTAAGATTTGATTTCAAGTTGTCTGATATTACAGTGTAATTGTCATTTCTCTGCTATGTAGGTACTACTGAAAGGTTTTGGTTTTCATATGTGTGCTGCTTATGACTGCCCTCAAACAGCATATAAGGGCTTACAATTTCCTACTGTAAGTGTGGGAAGTACTGCAGCTCCTTTACCACAAATGTTAATGTGCCAGGGAGAGCACCACTGACCATTGCTCCTGTCATGAAAGCTAAATAGCAGTGTCTTCTTTTTTAGTTACATACACTGGGAAATCAACAGAATACTGTAAGCACATTATACATAACTGTTGATTCTGCCAGAAATACAGAGAGCTCTTAATTTCCTGTTGTGGGTAGAAAAAACTGCCTTCATTTAGGCCTATGAATGATGTCATTGGCAGCTGTCCCGAGTCATGTTACTCCCAACAATTGTACTGCCTTTATTACCTTATGACTGAAGTTTGGAAGCAATGTCCAACTTCTACTTCACCCTCCCACGTCACTGACATAGTTAATGTTCTTAAAGGCCCCCAATGTAGACTGGAGCTTTGGATTCTCTCACGCTGCTGAGTTTAGAGGGTACAGTAGAGTCCTCACTTTAGGAGGTATAACTACTCTGCACTTGACTCTTATTGGAGCACACTGGTTGTTAATCAAAAGCAAGTGGAAGCCTGCTAAGAAAAATTATTTGCACGTGCCTGCAGACAGCTGCACTCATTTTAAAGTAATACTAAAGTCTCGTTTTCTTTTCCTTAAAAATAACAAACATGTTATACTTACCTGCTCTGTGCAGTGGTTTTGCACAGAGACAGCCCTGATCCTCTTCTTCTCGGGTTCCTCTTCGGTGCTCCTGGCCCCTTCCTCCTGTTGCGTACCTCACAACAAGCAGTTGCTATGGGGGTACGAGCCGAGCCACAGCTCTGTGTGTCCATTCAGACACGGAGCCGCAGCCTGCTCCCTTTCTCTCTTCATTGACTGACTGACTTTGATTGACACCAGCAGAAGCCAATGGTGCCACAATGCTGTCTCAGCCAATGAGGAGGGGAGACCCGGACAGTCGAGTCTCTCGTGCAACATCGCTGGATCTGGATGGAACTCAGGTAAGTAAGTCTGATGCGCACAGAAGGCGTTTTACCTTAATGCATATGCATTAAGATAAAAAACCTTCTGCCTTTACAAACACTTGATGCCACAGAACACGGATTTAAAGCAACATGTGTAGCTGTGTTTTGACCTCAAATTAAAAATATGGATAGCATACAAAAAACTTAATGAAGTGTGTAAATAATAGTACACACATGCCAAAGTCCTTTATTGTAGCAGTAGCAAGGTAACTTGATTTTGTGCAATGATGATTGAACTGAATGTATTAAAAAGAGGATGGGATTTCAATATTTTTTTTCTTTATCTTTTTTTTTTAATGGTTTGTTGTTTCCTAAAACTGCATTTAAAGCAAACTTGACAACATGACCCAAAAACCAGTCAAAGTAATGCAATTCATGCAATGAGTGACAGCGTATCCAGTGTCCAGTAAGTCTTCCTAAAAGTATTTCATTTTTTACTTTGTTCAAATAATTTGTTTATCACATAGGAACTATGCCTGGTTTTAGGTTCCTTTAGCTGGAAACATCTGCCATCCCCGCAAATCCTAGCCTGAAAGAGGCTGAGAAAATTCTGCAGATATTCTGTGGTATTTTATGAAACTCAGTTCCTGTTGAAGCCTTGAGAAACTAACCTTATCTCCTGCCTTTAGAGGACCAGAAGAAGCCAGCTGCCACATAAGCACTGGAGCAACTTCCTCCATTCCTGCTTTGTTTCCACAAAAAGATGGTTTATGTGAAATTACAGCTATAGCATATCTGCCCAAAACACTTATACATCTGAACCTGTTGCCTTTTCGAATGCCAAGCAGCTTCTGTTTACCTGAAATTTACATTATGCTTAATGTTGGCCAAACAAAAAAAAAGTCAGTTGAATCATATCAGGATGCATTAATGAATGCATTTATTTATTTGCATATAAGTAAGTAACATTGAGGTTGGTTTACTAAAGGCAAATATACTGTGCTCTGCAAGTGCAGTTGCTCTAGATCTAATTGAGAAGCTCTGAAATTAGGGGAAGCTCTGCTGATTTGTATCATCCAATCATGTGCAAGCAAAAATAACTCTTTTTTTTTTTTTTTCTTTCATGTGAGTATCCTTTGCAAAGTGAAGCTTAACTCATTTACTAAACTCTAGAGCAAGTACACTTGCAGTGCACAGTATATTTGCCTATAGTAAATCAACCCCAATGTGTCTCGTACAACTGTAGCTCAAAACTCATCCTTTAAATATAATAACAATGCCAAATATAGTCAGGGATGTGATACACTGACACTGCTCTTTCTTTATATGTAACAGTTTTAATAGGCACTACAGGTATACACAAGCAAATAATAATTAGTTTAGTTTACATATTAGTGATTTACACAGTATATTTAAACTTTACAAATAATTCAATTTAATATAATTTGTTTCAACTTACCCATGTAGCTGAAATAAAGTTACTAGTAATGAATTACGAGTTGTACAAGACTAAGGGGAGAAGTTATACTGCATACCTAATTGTGTCAAGAAATTAAAGTGTTACAAAACCCAGTAATATGGAAAAAGTTCATCTGCCCCCTGACCCCCCCCCCCCCCCCACAGTGCCCACAGCTTATAAATCTTCTTTTTATATTAAAATACTGCCACTATATACCTTTTTGGCTGATCTGTATCCCGCAGTCACATGATAAACTGCAGGATCTGCCCGAGTGCTGAGTGTTCAGGTAGGAGGTGATTTCCACTACAGGATGTGTCCTCATGTTGGTATGGGAGGCAGATCATCCATCAATCAAGATGTGACATCCCACCCACTGTTCTCTTTTAGTTACTGGGCATGGAGGAGGAGGGAGGGACTGGGCTGTCATTTAGGATGTGTATACACACACCCAGATGTGTGATGTCAATATCATGTAACCTGAAAAGCTCAGCTCAACAAGGAAATATTCTCTTCAGCGATAGAGACCAAACTGAGCATGTGCGGGGGGACCACTCTGTCTTATCTGGCCTTGCCCGGAGAGATCCTGCAGGAGGGAGGGGGGATCTGTCCATACAGGATCAAAGAGCCTTTGATACAATACAATACAGATGATTAACCCCTTAAGTTCCACAGTGAGTATAACAAGCATGCTATTCTGCATATACAAACAGTTTTTACTGTTGTGGGTTTAGTAACACTTTAAGTTAAAGATTTGTACTTACAAGTAATGTCCTAGAGAACCAGATCTATATCTTGATTCCATTGGCACCGTGGTAGACTGTAGTGGATTGACAACCAACCCCACAAGGACACCTTTTACCCTTCCGACACTTCCTTTTCTAACCTTTCTATCCACCCTACTCCCTGCCATGTTCTTTGCTATTCTTTTAATATGACATTATTCCACCTCCATAATAGTTGGTATAAGGCCATCTATACTGCTAGTAGTCAAAAGTCATGGTCTAGTCTGTTTTATTGAGGGGAGGTAGAATGAAGCTGCTAATTCCTTACATTCGGAACAGTGTACAGCTTGTATAACAGCCTAAATTTGCTGTCCTCTCAAAATAACTCAACACACAGCCATTAATGTCTAAACCGCTGGCAACAAAAGTGAGTACCCCCTAAGTGAAATTTGACTCGTTAGTGTTACAAGGTCTCAGGTGTGAATGGTGAGCAGGGAGCTGTTAAATTTGGTGTTATCACTCTCTCATACTGGTCACTGGAAGTTCAACATGGTACTTCATGGCAAAGAACTCTCTGAGGATCTGAAAAAAAGAATTGTTGCTCTACATGAAGATGGCCTAGGCTATAAGAAGATTGCCAAGACCCTGAAACTGAGCCGCAGCACGGTGGCCAAGACCATACAGCTGTTTAACAGTACAGGTTCCACTCAGAACAGGCCTCGCCATGGTCGACCAAAGAAGTTGAGTGGCTGTGCTCAGAGTCATATTCAGAGGTTGTCATTAGGAAATAGATGTATGAGTGCTGCCAGCATTGCTGCAGAGGTTGAAGGGGTGGGGGGGCTGCCTGTCAGTGCTAAGACCATATGCTGCACACTGCATCAAATTGGTCTGCATGGCTGTCGTCCCAGAAGGAAGCCTCTTCTAAAGATGATGCACAAGAAAGCCCGCAAACAGTTTGCTGAAGACAAGCAGACTAAGGACGTGGATTACTGGAACCATATCCTGTGGTCTGATGAGACCAAGATAAACTTATTTAGTTCAGATGATGTCAAGCAGGTGTAGTAGCAACCAGGTGAGGAGTACAAAGACAAGTGTGTCTTGCCTACAGTCAAGCATGGTGGTGGTGTGTCAGTGTCATGGTCTGGAGCTGCATGAGTGCTGCCGGGACTGGGAAGCTACAGTTCATTGAGGGAACCATGAATGCCAACATGTACTGTGACATATTGAAGCAGAGCATGACCCCCTCCTTTCGGAGACTGGGCTGCAGGGCAGTATTCAAACATGATAATGACCCCAAACACACCTCCAAGACGACCACTTCCTTGCTAAAGAAGCTGAGGGTAAAGGTGATGGACTGGCCAAGCATGCCTCCAGACCTAAACCCTATTGAGCATCTGTGGGGCATCCTCAAACGGAAGGTGGAGGAACGCATGGTCTCTAACATACACCAGCTCCGTGATGTCGTCATGGAGGAGTGGAAGAGGACTTCAGTGACAACCTGTGAAGCACTGGTGAACTCCATGCCCAAGAGGGTTAAGGCAATGCTGGAAAATAATGGTGGCCACACAGAATATTGACACTTTGGGCCCAGTTTGGCTTAGACATTAATGGCTGTGTGTTGAGTTATTTTGAGAGGACAGCAAATTTACACTGTTATACAAGCTGTACACTCACTTCTTTACATTGTAGCAAAGTGTCATTTCTTCAGTGTTGTCACGTAAAAAGATATAATAAAATATTTACAAAAATGTGAGGGGTGTACTCACTTTTGTGAGATACTGTAAATAAAGAATAAAAAAAATGAAGTTAAAAATGTTGTACTATGATATTTTACTTTGGTTGTTTGCATCAATGTTTTTGTACCTACAGAAAATATACAGTATTGTATGGAAAACTGGGACACACCACAGACCAAACCAAAATTAGGTTGCGCTCATGCAGTTAATATGCAAAAAATATGTTGGCTTTAAAGAAATGTGAAATTCCTGTGTGTACAACAGCTTTATCTGTACACCTGTATGTGCACCTGTTGGCAAGGCAAGGTATTCGGGATTACATCTACTATAAATGTAAGTGCAGTTACACGTTAATTGTGCTTCCCACATGACATGCACGGTTCATCAAAAGCAGGTTCCTTACTGTCTAAGCTGTCCAGTGGCCATTTTTTACCCTACAGGGGATGTTTTTTTATTTTTTTTTATACTCCATTCATCCATAAGGCACTGGACTCTATAGATGATTGCTTGTTCCTCTTTTCTGTCTGATAGGGATCTGGGGAATTTTGTTTTATGCACATTTTCTACACTGTTCCTCCCACACACATCCTTTTGCTACATTAAAGTATATTTAAAATTGCCATTTTCTCCAGTGCCTTTTCCATAGAAAATTTACTGTTGTAGTATCTTTTCCTGTTTTTTAAGGCATAAGGCATACACACGCTTCTTTCCTCCAGCACTGTTGCAGCGCTGCAACAGGACTGGAGGAAAGAAGCGTGTGTATGCCTTATGCATGCAGCTACTTACTAATAAACTAAAAACAAGCCCAAAAACCTTTCCCAAATACATACTGTATATTATTATATAATTATATACAGAAATGTATTTGCTCTGACTCAGTTCCACTGTATGTCTTCAATGCATCAAATTTACCAAAACCTGTAAGACTTTTTCCCAAATGATGCATTTCTTCTGCGTGTACTACTTCAGTGTCAGTGGCAGATAGATTAATCTAGATAAACCTCCAGTTAAAAAGTTTATCAGCCTAGAAGAGATGGACCCAGGAGATAATGCTGACTTCCCCTAACAGTAGATTTGATCAGAAGGCGCTACTGCATCCGTCCTGAAAACTCACATATCTCAACTTCCAGTGAAAAAACACATTATTTTCCTTTAAACTCTATTTTTATAATTATCACATAAAAAAATCATACAAATGAAGTAATTTTGCTTAGATTTGAATGAATAAATGTCTATAATCCCAAACGGCTATAGTCTTTCCAAAATTATTTTGCTAATGTGTATAGGAGCTTCAAACGTGCTGTTATTACAGTGATGAGACAAAATCAACTTTTTGTGTTCACCTTGAAAAGGCTTGTTTTTTAAACGTTTACACTAGCAGACATTGAGGATGATTTACTAAAGGCCAATAGGCTGTTCCTTTTGCAAGGGAATTTTACCCAGAGTTTAGTAAATGAGATGAAGTGCTGCTCACTTCCACTATCCAATCACGTGCAAGCAAGAATGCCGTTGTATCTTCCTTGCGCATGATTGGATATTCTTTGCAAAGTGAAACTCCCCCACATTTACTAAGCTGTGGCAAAGTGGATGCTTGTTTGCCTTTAGTAAATCAACCCTATTGCATGCGCCTACTGGTCTCTCAGTATGTATCAATAATGTTATGGCAGGTGTAGAAGTACTGGTCAGTTAAGTTAGCAGCTGGGGGCTCTACCAACAAAATGTAGATTTTCTACAACATATTTATCTAATAAGAAAAATAATACTATGACTAATAATGTGCTACTTGAAATTGCTAAGCTGACTAATGTAAACCTGTTTTCAATGCAAGCAATACAAAGTGCTAAAATAACCAATCCCTAAAACCCAAATCCAGCATTCGAAAGCTTAATTCTAATTAACAGCAAAAGTGTATCTACAGCCAAAATAGTTCTGTAGTTTTGGATGGGCTAAAACCCTTGTCAAGTTTAATTGCTGTCTATGCCCTATTAAAGATATTTACCTTCTCTATTTGTCCTGGTGACCACTGTAATTAGGACTGAAAGTTATGAAATTATCAAAAATTTTGAGTTGTCACTAGAACAGAAATAGAGGGGGTCAATGGGGTCACCCCACTCACTGACAACTAAGAGGGTTCTCCCTTGCCCTCACTTCCTGTTTTGTGCAGAAGACATAGAATTAAGGCAGAGCTCTCAATAGGACACAAATGGCAAAAATACTTGACAGTTTTAGCCATTACCTACCCTATTCAAAAAAAAAAAGTTTTAGTCTTTAGTTATACTTTATGGAACCAATTACAGTATTCATGTTTAAGTACAGCAGGGCAGGGGTGAAGATGCAAGTCAACTTCCCCCATATGGCAGCAGACATTACTTTGTATAGAAGTGCTTAGAAGTGCTGTTAAGTTTTGTCAAGGAATCTATTATAATTTAATATTTGCAGCTTACGGTGACAGGCAGCCTCACTGAATAACAGGGTGATGCAGGGAGAGGGTGAAACCAAAGCACCACCTTCCTAACTGGCAATTGCACAATAGACTGGACTTAGTTTTGAGGCTCTTGAGGTGTCCTGCCAGCTACCCCACAGTACATGCAGCCTGTAAGTGCCTGCATGTCTCTTATACTTTCACTTTGTTGATTTTGTATTGATAACAGGTTTTTAATGTGGTTTTGTACATTTTTACTTGTTTTAGTATGCTCAGGAATAGAAAATAAAATATATATAATATATATATTTATATGTAAATAATAAAGCGGCTGTAAAGGCTGAAGGTTTTTTTACCTTAATGCATTCTATGCATTAAGGTAAAAAACCTTCTGTGCCAGAGGATCCCCCCAGCACGACCTTATACTTACCTGAGCCCAATCTTGATCCAGCAATGTGCACAAGAGCAGTGGCTCTCTCCCTTCTTACTGGGAAAATTGATAGCAGCGGGAGCCAATGGCTCCCGCTGCTGTCAATGAAATTCTGTGATGAGCTGTCCTGTCTGTGCCAATATCCGCTTTTATGGGGGCACTCACTAAAGAGGTGGACCCAAGAGCACCGGCGGGGGACCCGTGGGGAAGAGGATCGGGACTGCTCTGTTAGATAATATTAGGAAAAAACCCAACCTAACATTTACATAATTTGCACACCCCCATATAGTTATCACAAAACATAATCAACAGAGTCTGCTGATGATATCACATTAGTGTGAGCTTTATAAAAAAAAAGAGGAATAGTAAAGCTTTATAACCCTTTAGACGCTACACTGTGATGCAGGCAAGGTTTGTACAAATTGTAAGCATAACCATTAACCCCTTTTCAACTGCCCAACACATAACAGTATGTGTGGTGGGAAAGGAGTGGGCCAAACGCCCACACGCCGCACATATGTGTCGCTGGGTGGGCTTTGTTTATGTGCTGGGAGCGTGCTCTCTGCATGCTCTCAGGGCAAGGGCTGAGCTTTTGAACACAGCTCTCAGCCCGGGCTACAGATCGGTAGCTGGTGGGTCCAGCTTCTGATCATATGACCATTGTGACTGTGGTCATATGATTAACGATCTTTCCTTCAACTCATTTAAACATGCAACTTTTTTATGATTAAGGTTTTCATTTTTGAACTCCTGGATAGGACAGACTGAATTACAGTAAATAATAATGTATGTGTGGTTTTGATATGTTGTCAGCATATAAAATGTTGATTTATGTTGATAATTCCACTGTAAGTATGTTTTGACAGTAAATATACTCTGTGTTGTAGTTTCCAGAAGAGAAAACACATTAGCTTCTCACTTGGCTTTGTAATACAAAATGTCTAAAATTGCATTCTTTAACAGAGAGTCTGATATTGCTTAATGCATTTATTTAAAAAAAAAAAAAAAAACATCTATTCTACAGAAGAAAAAACTAAGAAATAAAGATGCTCGATTCTAGATATAGAAAGCATTCTTCCAGTTGAGAGGTGAATCATAAAGCCGGCATAATTTAGAGGCACTGATTCCTCAATGTCTCATCGCAGGAAAGCTGACCTACCAGGAACACTTAATGAAAAACAAACAAGAAAAAAACAGCACATGGAAAACCTTGTTGACTGCACAAGTCAATGTGTTCAGACGTATGGTGAAGCGAAGAGCAGAACACTAGCAAATTTCATGCTCGAGAAGAGGAAGAGTCTCAGACTAACTTACCAAACTACTATAAATACAACTGCTATTTTAATGCAAAATGCAATGGTTCTCTTTTGGAGTTGAAAGAAGTATAAACGCAGAATAACTCTGTAAACTCTTCAACCACACCATTGTAGCAGTAAGTCAAATTATGTTTATAAAAGGTGCCAGCATATACCGTGTTTCCCCGAAAATAAGACCTACCCTGAAAATAAGTCCTACTGTGATTTTCGGGGAGGACTGCAATATAAGCCCTACCCTAAAAATAAGCCCTAGTTGAAAGCGCTTGTAAAATGCCAGAATCCACTCTATCACAGTAGTATATAATGTAAAGTGTGTATGTTTCTGTAATATAATTGTGCCAAATACCTTTGGTATAGCGCCACTCAGCTGACCTCCCCCCTCCTCCTCTTCTCCCAGCTGTCATTGCCTGCTGTAGTCAATCAGCCCCCCTGAGTATAAGGGAATTGGCAGGAACAATTTGACGTGCTGATGTACTATTTTTAGAAATATAGCACCTTCTTAAAGGGTTCCTTTGACCATTTCTTGAATGTATACCCTTTTAAATGAAATGCTGTTAACAAATGTCTAAATTTTTAGAACACCATGGGAAAGCCAAAAGAAAATGCTAACGGTTCAAATTACACCAAGCTGCATAAGCTTCTCACAATATTTTTTTCTCAAATCTAATGTGGAACAAATGGATCACATGAAAGTTTAGGACTGATGTGAGGTGCAGGTGTCAGATGAGTCAATCTAGGATTTCAGTTGAGATCATGTGGCATAGCAAACTGATATGGAAGAATACATCTTTAGACTAAGACTATGAAAAAGTCATGCTCCACTGCTTCAACAATATGCACTCAGCTATAGGTAACAAACGCAGAGCTTCAGCCTTGCACGACATAAGGAAAATTATTAATATAAAACGTGTATCTGTTCATAGGTTTCCCATTTTTTGTGTCATTCACAAAAAGCTTGCTACTGCACTGTATGAAGGTGCCATATTATAACTACGAGGCAGTAGCTAAATCCACACCAGTATTAATCAGAATATACTTTTTACCCCATGGTAATTTTTGCCTGTATAAAAAAACTACCTAAATTAGGTGGCATATCCATAAATATTTATGTACAAAGGCCATGGAAGGGCTGGTGAGTGTTACAGTCAGATGACTGAGAGGCATGCCTGAAGGGTGCAAGCAGTCTGGGATGGATGCAGTCTGCAGAACTAGCAAGGAGGGCTAATGAAAGGGGCAGCTGTAGCCAGGCGGCCTGGCAGTGCCTGAAGAGGTGGTACTGGGGTCAGTAGCCACAGGAAATGGCAGCTAGCACCAAAGACCTCTATTTTTGCTGCACTACTAAAAGGTCCCTGACTGCAAAGGGCATTCGCTTGGATCTAACTGAGATTTTGTTGGAGCAGTCAGTGCTAGCTGGTCCTGGGAGTTGTAGTTTTACAAGCAAGTCTGTGCTGAAGGTAGAAGAGAAGTGTGTATATACCGGATGTACAGAGTGGAGTCCCTGAAGAGTTCTTACTGCAAGTGGGCATCCTATAACAACCTTTCCCCGTCCAAGTTAAATCCCCCTAAAAAAACAAAAACAAAACAAAGCTGCAAGGACTGTTTCTTGTCTCTAGTGAGAGTGGAAAATTCATGTGCCTGGCTGTACAGGGTTGGAGATATTCACCATATTCCATATGGAATATTCACCATATTCACTAGTGGCTTCTGCGGGTGTAGCGCTACATACCAATCAGATGTTTACATTCATTTCATGACCTGCACATTTCACAACTAGCTATATCCTGTCCCCCTAAACATCTTAAAAAAAGCTGTGATATATTCACAGCACAAAGCAATCAAAGCAATTGTAGTCAGTTAAAACAGAATATAATATATATATATAAATATACATCCATATATATACTAATGAGGACAGGGCTAGATTTATGTATCATAAGCCTATAAGTACGAAAAAGAAAGTACTTAAGGGTAGTTGTAATGCTTATCTTTTACATTAAACTATTAAGTAAGTTATAGTTACCTGCTTTGTGCAATGGTATCTCCTCTCCTGGGGTCCCTCACTGGCGCACTTGGCTCCTTCTTTTCTCCAAGTGCCCCCTCAACAAGCCGATTGCTGTCGGGGCACTCATGTGGGAGTGCGCCCAAGCCGGGGTGTGTGCATTTATAGACATACACAGCGAGGCTCGGCCACACCCACCGCTCCCTCCTCACAGGATTTGACTGACAGCAGCAGGAGCCTATGGCTCTCGCTGCTCCCAGGGACTCCCGTGAATGCAGGAAAAGAGGGACAAAGACAGCGCTGGATTGAGGCAGGACTCCAGTAAGTGTTCAACCAGTTGCTGCCCGGCCACCGTCAAATGATGGCTCTGGTTCTGGGACAACGTCATATAGCGGCGTCCCCAAAACGGCCACTCTCGCTCGCCCGTGGGGGTGCGCAGCGGGGCAATCGCGGCTGCGCCGTCTTGCTAGGACATGGCGCGACCCCGATCTCTGTAAAGAGTCATGTCCGTGGTTCTTTAACCATGTGATCGGCTGTGTCCAATCACAGCCAGTCACATGTAAACATTGCGATGCCAGTAATCAGCGCTCCTCGCCTCACACTGACATCTCCTCTCAGGGGACAACAAAACATGTAATCAAGGCACTGATCATCAGTGCCCTGATTACATTATAGTGCCAACAGTGTCACCAATCAGTGCCCACCATTGCCCACCAGTGCCAGCAATCAGTGCCCACCAGTGACCACAAGTGCCACCAATCAGTGCCCATTAGTGATGCCAATCAGTGCTGGCTATCAGTGCAGCCTATCAGTGCTGCCCATTAATGCCCATCACTGCTGTCCATCAATGCCCATCAGTGTCACGCATCAATGCCCATCAGTGCCGCCTTTCCGTGCAGCCTATCAGTGCCCACCAGTGCCGCCTATCAGTGTCAATCAGTGCCACCTATGAGTGCCCATCAGTGCCACCTATTAGTGCCCACCAGTGCTGCTTAACAGTGCCCATCAGTGCCACCTAACAGTGCTCATCAGTGCCGCCTATCAGTGCCCATAAGTGTGGCATATTAGTGCCTCCTCAGCAGTGCCCATAAGTGCCACCTCATCAATGCCCACCAGTTCAGCCTATCAGTACCGCCTCATCAGCGCACATCAGTGAAGGAGAAAAATACTTACTGACAGAAACTAAGTAAAAAAAATTTTTTCTAATTTTTTGGTCTTTGTTTTTTTTTTATTAGTAAAAAATAAAAAACACAGCAATAATTAAATACCACCAAATGAAAGCTCTATTTGTTTGAAGAAAATGAAAAAAATTTCATTTGGGAACAATGTAGCATGACCGCACAATTGTCATTCAAAGTTTGACAGCGTTGAAAGTTGAAAAATGGCCTGGGCAGGAAGGGGGTGTAAGTGCCCTGTGGTTAAATATGGCTGATAAGGGGGGGGGGGGCACAGGTATTGGCTTTAGAACCACTTTGAAAAGAAAAAAAATTACAGCACACCTTTGTTCATATTTAATGTTAACGATTACTGTCAACTTAATCTATAGTTTTGGCCCACCCCCTTCCATATGGAAATGGAAGGGGATTAACAATGCCACAGTATCATTTACCAGCTCAGAGTACCACATTATTATATATCAGCTCAGAATGCCCAAATAATTATATATCAGAATACAATGACCATATTATCATATGAAAGCACAGTGACACCTTATTACATATCAACTCACAGTGTCACATTATTATATACAGTTACAGATCAGAGTGTTACTTTGTTATATATGGTTTACAGCATACAATTATTATATATCATCTCAGTGCATCAAAAGTATTTTGGATTATTTTCTTGCCTTCTGCTTCACCTCCACCTCCCGAGGGGCATTCTCATAAAGCTGTCCAGTGCGAACCCTGAATATTCATGTGCACACAGGTTGTGAATACTGAAGCTTGTTCTTCTACAGCTGTCCTTGGTTGCCTGCTAACTGCTAGTGGCATCACCTGCAGCTGCAAGAATCCTCAAGCACTAAAGGCTGCCCTCCAAAAAATGGAAAACCCACTTTGTCACAACATCATAGCTGATCCATAAGCAACCCTAAGCTTGGTGCAACAGTGGTTAAATCAGAGGCATTGGACATCTATGCCTACAGGTAAATCAAGCCCTGAATGAAGATCTGCATTTGCATTGAGAGACACTGTCACTGTGACCAATCAGGGCTTTGTCGAGAACATTCCCCCATCCTAGATATACCCACCTTGATAGCGCTCCCTCACCTAGGCCTCTGAGCACTGTCACATGACTGAGGAAATAATGTCACCATTTTCATTATACCGGCCAATACTAGGGACTTGAGTACTGGCTGTCCTAGATACCAGTGCAACTAAGGAGCACTGGCAAAGTAAGTATCTGGGGTTCGGTGGGTGGGACTTGAACAGAGACACTATCACTTTGCTCTAAATAGGAAAGGTGACAAAGTCTCTTTAAGCTAATAATATATAAGAGTTGAACCTAAACAGTGTATTGACTCTGGAAAAATTACCATTGTATTTCTTTATATTTAAGGTGGAATATCATCATTTTTAAAAGGTACACAGACATCATTCAAAAAATTGGGATGAAATACTGGATGCTTATAAACAGGTGTCTCCCAAGGTATCAAATCGCCTTACACAGCTTTACATACATTTTCTACATACCTGACCCTAGTATGCATTGCAAGATATAGCCCCCTCATTCCCCTACATGTCCCAGATGTTCTGACCCCTGGGGGACCTTTTTCCACATACTGTGGGACTGTCCGGCTATACATGTCTACTGGTCGCAAGTGGTTCAATTCATTCATGATAAGATGGGCTCACCTCTGACAGTCGACCCCAGGTGCCTGTTAGTTTTCTTCCCTAACCCAGAAAATGAAAGTTTGAGACACTTTTTCTACAGGAAGTGCTTTTCGTGATTAGGAAGCTCATTGCACACCAGTGGATGTAGGCACTCCCTCCCATGCTTCATGCCTGGTGTTATGAAGTCAATTCTTCATCACCTTGTAAGAAACGTATCTATGTATATAGAGGGTGCCCAACCAAGTAAAATAAATGCTGGGACCGTTGGTTGGCTGTCCCGGATACCTGCCTATAATCATGTACTGATACCAAATGCTTCATGTAGGTGTAATTATGCCTTGTAGTGTGGTCTCTGATGTTCTTTCATTGCCTATATTGTGTAGTTTGTTTTTTCACATGGTAATTTTACAGAACAGTCTTTGACTGATGTCTATGCATAATTCTACTTTTTCATATTGTACATAACTACCACGGTTGTGAGATTTTTTATCTTCTCAATAAAACACATTTGAAAGTAAAAAAAGAATGACAATGACCCTAATATTACCCTTCTTTAGTAAAACGAATGCTTATATTGATGTCTGCGTGCCTTTTGGACGTTTTTCTTCACTCCGCAATGGATCCAGACAGAAGAGTAAAAACTGACAGAGATAAGAATCCTGCCCTATACTATCTGATAATAAATACAATGTTGGCTTACTTTTTAAAGGCTTTGTATATGTTTAAAGCAGTGTTAAACACACCATCCGGGGTTCTTACAAGGATCAGCTTTTATTTGTGCATGTAAAACCCTTATCCCAAAAAAAACCCAAAAAAAACAGTTGCTGTAACTGGAGAAGAGAAACCATATTGGGGAATATGGGACTTTAAGGGTGCTTATTAATACAGATGAAGATCACACTATATTCAGTAAAAAAAAGTATATATTTTTATACAGAAAAGAAAAACATTAAAAAATGTCACTTCCTTCATACAGTTTTCCACGCAATCATTCTACATGTTTCGCCTTACGGCTTCTTCAGGAAAATGCATGGACTTTATTTCTAGTAAATAGATACAAAGATAAATCAGTAAGAGAAAAAAATCCATAAAAACATATTAAAGTACATATATTAATACATACATAGATGCATCCGTGTAGATAGCAGGAATTTCCCAACCAGAAGTTCTAGCCCCAATGTTTTGGGGACTCAGATCTACGGTGGGTAACTGATATCAGAGCGAATTTTTGGACACAAATGGTCCCGCCCGCAAGAATCTCCCAACTAAGCCGGATCACCCACAGAGAGAGGTATAGATAGCTTGTATATGATTTTAAAACCAATGTTTCCTGTGAATCAATCAAAAATGTTATTGTGACATGTCAATTTTAGTGCATGTCTATATATGTATTTATGTAGGATATTACATCCTTCAACAGAATAAAGGGGTATGTGCTTACATAAAAAACTTTTAAAATGGATAACATGCAGCTGACGGCAATGATTATCTAGGCTGTGTAGGGCCAGAGCCAGGTCTCTGAAAGTAGGGTAACATTAAGGCATACGAGAGACAGTATAGTTGTAATAGGGTCCCTTATAGGTTCAATCATTTAAGAATTCCTGCTTATGTGATAAAGGAGAAACTTGCCTTCACAAGCCACTTAGTCCGTGGGTGTAATATCCTAATTAAATACATATATAGACATGCACTAAGATTGAAATGTCACAATAACATTTTTGATTGATTCACAGAAAACATTGGTTTTAAAATCATATACAACCTATCTATACCTCTCTCTGTGGGTGATCCAGCTTAGTTGGGAGATTCCTGCAGGTGGGAACATTTGTGTCCAGAAATTCACTCTGATATCAGTTACCCACCGTAGATCTTGCTCTGAGTCCCCAAAACATTGGGGCTAGAACTTCTGGTTGGGAAATTTCTGCTATCTACACGGATGCATCTATGTATGTACTTTAATATGTTCTTATGGAATTTTCTTTTCTTGTTTTGCATATGTAATTTTTTCTCTTGCTGATTTATCTTTGTATCTATTTACTAGAAATAAAGTCCACGCATTTTCCTGAAGAAGCCGTAAGGCGAAACATGTAGAATGATTGCGTGGAAAACTGTATGAAGGAAGTGACATTTTTAAATGTTTTTCTTTTCTGTAATAAAAATATATACTTTTTTACTAAATATATTGTGATATTCATCTGTATTAATAAGCACCCTTAAAGTCCCATATTCCCCAATATGGTTTCTCTTCTCTGTTTATTTTAAGGGATGATGGTGCCTACTGTTTGAGTCTGTGTCTTGATCACTCTAATCCCTTAGTTACTGTAACTGCTTGTGTAACTGCAGTGTGAGCTGGAGTTTGTCTTTAATTCGTTAGTATACATAAATCTGCTAATATATATAACACTCCCCTCCCCCCAAACTGACAATGCTGCTGTCCAAAGGTGATCCTGTGTTCTTTTATCCAGGTGGGGACACTTTAATACATGTGTCTTATTGGCCAAAAATCTGTTTTGGGTTTAATACTGCTTTAAAGGATAACTAAAAGTTCAGTTTAAAAAAAAAACCCAAACATGTCATACTTACCTCCTCTGTGCAGTTGGTTATGCACAGAGTGGCCCCGATCCTCCTCTTCTGGGGTCCCTCAGAGGCACTCCTGGCTCCTCCTCTTCTAGAGTGCCCCATTGGAAGAGCGCTCTCCCTTGGGGCACTCGTGTGGGCGCGATCCCGTGTCCTGATGCTGCGTCCATTGACACATACAGCAGGACTCGGCTCTGCCCTCCGGCTCCCACGTCATTGGATTTGATTTACAGCAGCGGGAGCCAATGACTGCGCTGCTATCAATCTATCCAATCAGGACCCGAGACACTGGCTGGAGAGGGTGTGCTCGTCCCTGGCGCAGGAACGATTGGGCTTAGGTAAGTAAAAGGGGGGCTCTGGAGTGCTGTTGCATCACAAGAGTTTTTTCCCCTCAACCGTGAGGGTTTACAACCCCTTTAAGATATCAAACTTTTAAAATTCATATCTATCAAATACAATGACTGGTTTGGGGCCCACATATTGTTAGATATGCACCTTAATGATCTAAGATCTCAAGACAAAGACTCTAAAACATATAGCTCATGCACAAACCAATAATGCCATTCTGCACCAAATTCGGACTTAAATTTGATGACTACAGAAAATATTGTTATTTTGTTGGGTAAGGCTTTACAAGGTACTTTATACTATGGAAATTGATGCTGTATGTAACAATGTTTGAAAGGACTACTAAGGGAGAAAGGGAGGTTTCACCTGTACCTAATGCCCCGTACACACGGTCGGATTTTCCGATGGAAAATGTGCGATCGGAGCGTGTTGTCGGAAATTCCGACCGTGTGTGGGCTCCATCGGACATTTTCCATCGGATTTTCCGACACACAAAGTTGGACAGCAGGAGATAAAATTTTCCGACAACAAAATCCGTTGTCGGAAATTCCGATCGTGTGTACACAAATCCGACGGACAAAGTGCCACGCATGCTCAGAATAAATAAAGAGATGAAAGCTATTGGCCACTGCCCCGTTTATAGTCCCGACGTACGTGTTTTACGTCACCGCGTTTAGAACGATCGGATTTTCCAACAAATTTGTGTGACCGTGTGTATGCAAGACAAGTTTGAGCCAACATCCGTCGGAAAAAATCCTAGGATTTTGTTGTCGGAATGTCCGAACAAAGTCCGACCGTGTGTACACCCTATTAGTCTTACACCTGGCAACTGGTTTTATAGCAACCACTATTGTCCCTACTTGAGTTTCCTAATAATGCTGAATTAAGATAATGACTCTTACCAAGTGATTTCTCATTCTTCGCATTTTGTTGTGACACTGCATTGGTGGAGAGATCTTCAGGCATAGGCATGGGTTCATCATTGTCATCCAAGCTGTCACTCAAGGTAGGACTTGGGGGGTTTCCTATCAAGCAAGAAGAAAATGTCAAAATGTATTGTTCATTTGATAACCTGGAATATTGATGGTGGCATGCATGTCTGTCATGGGAGTCAACCATACAGAAAGACAACACCTAAAAAGAAGGTTAAAGTCTTTCTGCCATTTTTAGAAAACAATAGTAAAACAACTTGCTCTATATCAATGATACCATTAATTTTACCTTTATAAGACATCCGCAGAAAATTTGAATGGTAATGAATAACAGGAAGATACAATATTTGTTATTAACACTATGAACTGATCCCTGTGAATAAGTAGGCCTTCTTTAAGAGTGCTTTACATGTTGAATTGGTTGTTAATGCTGAAGGTTTTCCCTAATGCATTCTCTGCATTAAGATAAATGCTCTAGGGACAAACAGAGAAATCTTGGGTGTAGGCCTGAATGAGTTCCCCCATAGCACATGGTTTGCTATAGTGAGCACTCAGCCACTCGGCAGGGGGGCGATTCAGGAGTTCCGGCAAGGGACCTAAGAAGAAGAGGATCGGAGCAGGTAAGTATGACATAAGAGTTGGCAAGCACTTGTAAGTGCTTGTAAGCACTAAGTGCTTTTATGCATGTATTAATGTGAAAAATTGATATAGTTTAAAAAAAAAAAAAAAGCACATTGGCTTGATTTTTTAAGGCTGCAGCCACACACAAGAAGTGCTAATTCATCACTCAAGCAACTTTATTATACTTCATAATATTGCTTGTGAGGCCACTGTAGCATGCCTTAAGTGCTGTTTCAGATAGATGAAACAGGCCTTCTATATGGAAATAGACAAAACACACATATAAAAAATTCATTTTGTGCTGGTAGTATAATACACCTGTGTAGTTCTTTCTATCTCAGTCTGTTCAAATATCACTCTAGCTGAACTCTAGGCATCTGAATGCACAGTTGAAATACACATATGTGAACTGTCTTGTCTCTCAATTTGCAATTCTTTATCACTAGACTAGTGATTCACAAACCTCTACCCAAAAGCATAGCCAGACAGGTGACCTACATTTTTCACCATTGGATTTATGTTATATGTCATAGTCAACAACCCAACCACAGCTTGAATGGACACTGAAGGGGAATCACCACATTTATGAGGACATCAATCTGCTCTGTCTTTTAGTCAGCAAGCTCCTAATGTGATACTGACAGTAGTGTGCAAGGCAGTAAAACTTGACTTGCTGACAGTTCTGCCCCTTCTTCACCACTAAAGCTGACCATAGACAGAGAACATTTCTTTCCTGCAACCACAGTGTTGACAGGGGGATACCTTCCACCAAGCCATTGTGTTCTCCCAGTGGAGAGGGCAGAGGAAGCCGTCCCCACCGGGTGAACACAGTGATATACAGTGAACACAGCCGCTATAACAGCCGCTAGCGATAATTGCATGTAAAATCTGGCAGGCTGGTTGTACCCAAATTGATTGATCGATCAACTTGGGCACATTCAGCCTGCCCATACATGGTTTGAATCTCAGCCAGTCCCTTCTACGGCCGGCTTTAATCCTGTTGTACTGGGAAATACAGGATGCAAATAGGAATACTATTTAAGATACTTTTACTAGTTGAAGTCAAATACAATTATACCTTTTGATAAAATAATATTGTAACTTATTTCCAGACAGTGACATCACTTTGGAGCTTGCAGCTTTGCAATTTCCTGTTTTACCTCCATTCCTTTAGCCTGCTCACTATACTATAAATAGGTATCACCACAATGGGGTCATTCTTCCTGTGCCTAACCCCATTTTATAAACTTGTCAAAACACTTATTCTTAACAAACTAGCTGCTATCGCTCTTAGTTACTGGGCCTCTGTGCAGGTCCTTACATTCTCAATCTAATTACTGGAACACAGGGATATTGGAAATCAACATTAAAGCATATACAATATATTATATTGCAGATTATCAGTCCATAGATGTGGTAGCTGCATTAAGGCTTTTTCCCTTTATTTTCACCTGTTAATCCTGACGGTAACATATTCACTGCCCAAAGGATACAATGGTCACTAACTGTACTGTATCTGTGATGCAGAAGGATTGTCACTCTGGGCTGTTCTCCTGATC
This sequence comes from Aquarana catesbeiana, assembly GCF_042186555.1. Lineage (NCBI taxonomy): Eukaryota > Metazoa > Chordata > Amphibia > Anura > Ranidae > Aquarana > Aquarana catesbeiana. The sequence continues at coordinate 228,106,338 of NC_133328.1, forward strand.
TGGATTACAAACACCTCCCTTCCTCACCTCACACACAAGGGGGCAATATAGCTGTCTCCATTAGATGGGTTCACATCTCGCAGCAGGGGTCCGCTGCGTTCTTGTTCTCCGTTTTAGGGCCAAATTTTTGCCTGAATTTGGCCCTGAAATGGAGCCAAAGATGCACAGGACCCCTGTGCAATCCGCACTGCAGCCGCCCAGGAGATGTGTGAACAGGCTCCATAGAGAGCCGGTCACAATCTCCTGTCATGAGAATTGGATATGAGGAAACCCACTTCCAATTCACACTAGAGTGAACCCAGCCTTAAAGTATATAAGATTGATTTAGTAAAGATGTTTCATTTCCAAGGAAATTTTCCCTTAGATTAATAAATGTGGTGGAGATTCATTTTGCAAAGAATACCCAATCGTGGAAAATGAAAAAAAAAAAGAAGCATTTTCCTTGCACATTACTGGATGATAGCAGTCAGCATTAAAGTGGTATTAAACCCAAAAGAAAACATTTATTATATTACAGATTACCAATTCTTAGATGTGATGGCTGCATTTATTTTCTTTCTTAGGCTGTTTTTCCTTTATTTTCACTGGATGATACGGACAGCTATTTTTCAACAGAACAAGATGTCCTGCAGATGTAGCAGTTAGACAGTTGAGACAAACCATTTAATACTGACAGGGGTGCTTACAATTATTAGTTTTTATTTATTTATTTATTTAAAACCATCATCCCAAAAGAACAAAAAAAATCTATTGATGTAACAGCTAAAAAGTGTTAGCTGGAGTTTGGCTTTAATTTGTTTAGTGTTTTTAAATCTGCTATTACAGCTAACACTACTCTCCCTCCAGACTGACAATGCTGCTATCCAAAAGTGTCTCTGTTGCGCCTTCATCCAGTGTAGGCACTCTAATGCCCCGTACACACGGTCGGATTTTCTGATGGAAAATGTGTGATAGGACCTAGTTGTCGGAAATTCTGACCGTGTGTGCGCTCCATCACACATTTTCCATAGGAATTTCCGACACACAAAATTTGAGAGCAGGATATAAAATTTTCAGACAACAAAATCCGTTGACGGAAATTCCGATCGTGAGTACACAAATCCGACGGACAAAGTGCCACGCATGCTCAGAATAAATAAAGAGATGAAAGCTATTGGCCACTGCCCCGTTTATAGTCCCGACTTACGTGTTTTACGTCACCGCGTTCAGAACGATCGGATTTTCCGACAACTTTGTGTGACCGTGTGTATGCAAGACAAGTTTGAGCCAACATCCGTCGGAAAAAATCCTAGGATTTTGTTGTCGGAATGTCCGAACAAAGTCCGGACTTTTCAACCAAACTTGTCCGACAGGACGAATCCGTCGGACAATTCGACCGTGTGTGGGCTTGATCGGACCTGCAGCTGACTTTTTCAGTTGAAAATCAGACGGACTTTAGATTTGGAACACATTTCAAATCTTTCCGATGGACTCGAGTCCGGTCGAAAAATCTGCTCGACGCTAGGGCAGCTATTGGCTACTGGCTATCAACTTCCTTATTTTAGTCCGGTCGTACGTCATCACGTACAAATCCGTCGGACTTTGGTGTGATCGTGTGTAGGCAAGTCCGTTCGTTCGAAAGTCCGTCGGAACGTCGGACCTTTGATGCCGAAAAGTCTGCCCGTGTGTACACGGCATAATACAGGAGGTGTGTTACTGGCCGGATCACCAGGTGAAAGCAGAGGGAAAAAAGAGAACTAATGCAGCCCTAACATCTAATGATTGGTAGATGACATTTTTGGTTTTGGGCTTAATACCACTTTAAGTTTGTTGCATGTTTAACTTTAACCCAAAGTCAAATAATCAATGGTGAAAACAGGACTCGCACAACAATGATCTATGAAACATTACACTTGTACAATGTAAAGGATCAGAAGTGTGTGCAAAGCTTGCATAGAAATGCACATTTTTGCATATCTGCCTTGAGCAAATATTCCCTTTCCTCGTTCTAATGAATTCTGGTGACAATGTATGATCGGTTTTCCAGAGACTATGCTTGTAACTTCACTAAGCTGAGGCATAGCAGGTACAATCTGCCAGTTAAAGAGATAACATCTCTGTGCCTTTTGGTTCTTTGGAAGTGCCGGATATTGTTCCGTTAAATATATCTCACTTTGTTCTTCTCATTTCACAACTGCAACACTTCTTACCATCAGATATTAGTTTCAGAACAGGCAGAGATGTGTGTGCTAAATGAGGTTAATGTGGGCTGTGCTGTTCTATTGTCTCTTGCAAGTGCAACATTTCCCAAAAATAGCGAGACTACATGTACAGGCTTTACTGGCGAGCTATATATGCAGAGCTATATGAAGGACTGAAATGAAAGAAACCATGATACTTATCTTAACAAGTCTTTGACATTTAGGACATGTGATCTTACCAAACTTATTAAAGAGATCACATAACTATTTTTTTCACAATTATGATAAATAATGTTTTTATATAATGCTTCAGTTTTTTTTTAAAGAGCCAGTCCAACTAAAACTGATATTTCATCTCTTTGGCTGAAGCAGGAAGGTTACAACACTTCACCATTTCTTATATCTTTCTGGGACTGTGGCAGTGAGATCCCTGACCTCTGCCTTAGCCATTATGTGGGGGTCCTCTAGTCTTGCTGTATCTTTATTTTTAGGTTTAATTAAATACACTTTATAATTGATATCATATTGAGTGTAATGGTGGCAGTTGGAATATCTAAAAGCGATTGTAAAGTCTTGGTTTTTCTCCAATAAAAATAACAAACATGTTATACTTACCTGCTCTGTTGCAGCCCTGATCCTCCTCTTCTCATGTCCCTCTTCTGTGATCATGGCCCCTCCCTCCTGTTGAATGCCCCCACAGAAAGCAGATTGCTATGGGGTCACCCGAGCCGAGTCACAACTCCCTGTGTCCATTCAGACACAGAGCCCTAACCTGGCCCCACCCCCTCTCTGCCCTGATTGGCTAGCTTACTTTGATTGACAGCAGTGACAGCCAATGGCGCCGCTGCTTTGTTTCAGCCAATCAGCTGGGAGAATATCAGACAGCTGAGACACTCGTGGGCATCGCTGGACAGAGAGGGACCTCAGGTAAGTATTAGGGGGGCTGCTGCACACAGAAGGCTTTTTATCTTATTGCATAGAATGCATTAAGATAAAAAACCTTCTGCCTTTACAGCCCCTTTAAGGTAGCAGGGAACAACTGCAACTCTAAAATGGAGAACAGAGCCACGCAGAAAGATCTTTCCACTGGAGACTCCAAGAGATATAAGAAGCCAGTAACTCAGCCCAGCAGGCTCCATTATCACGAAAATATTACTTTTGGTCGCACTGACCTTTTTTAAAAAGTATTCATGTTTGGCTAGAGGTCAAACAGTATATGCATATGAATCATTTTATGGCCCTCCTATTTATGGGAAGATTTATTTTCCCTTCCCCGGGTACATATCTTTATGTAACCGGAATATATCATATTATCTCAGTTCAATATTTTTGAAAAGTATGCATTTGAAAATGAAATGTACTTGTAGTTATGAAATGATCATTACCTATTCTTCCTGATTTTGGCACTTGACAAGTCTTTGGGTAGAAGAAGACAGCAGAAGATACTCCTGGCTGTTTTGGAGAAGCTGTCTACTGACCTTTTTTCAGCCAGTTGCAAATTGAATTTTTAGGGCACAGTAGCTGTATCGGTTCCCTTTCCTCTTCATAGACAAAGCAAGTGCAGTCAAACAATCCAGGGTCACAAGTTTAGATAAAGAACTATTTACAAAAGCATATATTTGTTTTTGGGATTTGCTGGGCAACCATGTGCCATCTGAAATGCATAGAAACTGAGAAGATAAAACAGGAGTTGTTGTCAGTAGCAACCAATCAGGTCATCATTATTTTATGGAAAAATTTGGGAAAATATGATTTTCTATAATTTTATTGAATCAACTAACTATTGTCTCTAATCATCATCAAGAAACCCAGTGGAAGGATCCATTGCACACTGCCCCAGTAACATCATATACAGTGCCCACAATTTTAGAACTAAAGACAGAGAAGCAGAAATGTGCTCAAGGTGTTGGCAAGCTATATCACTCACTCGCTTCTTATACCCGTCATACTGCAAGTCAAAAATTATTTTGTACTGTATCACTACCACCTGCATGAAGTCTGCATGCTCTTTCTGTGCTTCTCTGAGTTTCCTCCAGGTACTCTAGCTTCCATCCAACACTCCAAGGACATGCTACTAGGCTAACTGACTCCTGTCAAAAAAGGCCCTAGTATGTAGTATGTGTATGCATGTGAGGTGGGGACCTTAGATTGTAATCATCTTGAGGACAGGGACTGATCTGAATTCACAACATATGTAAAGTGCTGCATTAATTGTTGACACTAAATAAATACCTGTAACAAATAAATAAATAATACATATCCACTGGTAGCTCTGGGTGGCATGTGTTTAGCCTCTAGAAGATTGGTACCAGCACTGCAGGCACTGCATGGCACCATTTTTTTAATGACTAACATAGTAAAATAACCGATAGACCCACTGTACTGTGATCTCCTTTGACCTGTTGAACTGTTGATATTAGCATCTAAGGGAGTGTATGGCTTAAATGTCTCTCCTACAATAAGCCAACAAAAAGCAGTTTCACTCACTTCACCTGACTTGCGACACCACTGGACCTATCACCACTGGCCAGTCCAACATAATGGACTTTAAACCTGGCCCACAGTTATTTATTTTTTAATCTTTACTCCTAGGGAATATATGGAAAGGTTAAAGTTGCTCTGTCCCACAGGAAGTATAAGGACTGCCACTGCAGGCATCCTGAAAAGGCTAGATGATTGGCTGTATCTGATTTTGGTCTGTTTTAGTCACATTCCCATAACAAGCATGCTGTAAATGAGTGTCAGAGAAATGGCAAAACGACTTTTCTTTATAACAGTTAGCAAGATCAACATGAGCTGGCAGCAACAGCAGGTACAACCAAAGGGTAAGGTAAGCATTTAGGATGATACTTATATTTGTTAAAGGTCAGCGACATAGACAGCACTGAAGTCAAAGCCTCAGAACATTAGCCAGGGCATCAGTATTCTTCAAGGAGAGTTTAGTAACTGCAACCTTCACTAATCTCTCATGAGAGTGTTCATTTAATTGTGACTATGTAGTACATTGAACAATCCACCTTTTGCTTGAATCCCTCCTGAAAACTTCTAATGCTCTCTGCACATTGCCTAAGGTATATCTCACCAACCCCTGCCACTGATAAGTGCTATTCTCACCAGATTTTGGAGCACTTTTGTGAACACCATAGTGTAAGTTGGTGATGTTAATAATGTGCTCATCTTTGTTTTTCTGAGAGAGTGCTGGAGAGAAAGCAGCACCTGAGAACCAGTAGTGAAAGAATCTCCCTCTTCTTTATTAATTCATTCTGTGGATCTATTTTTCCACTTCCACCAGTCATCAGTTCATCAGTCACCAAGGGGGAGGTCTGAAAAAAGCAGATGTCTGCTTTTCTATCCAAGATAGCCACCTTCACATGGTGGAATGTGCTATTGTATGTTAGTCCTGGGGAGAAGATCAGACAGTGAACCTACATGTCAGGCCAGTCAAGTTCCTCCACCCCAAACTTGCTCATACATGTCTTTATGGACCTTACTTCGTGCACCAGTGCGCAGTCACGTTGAAACAGGTAGGGGCCATCCCCAAGCTGTTCCCACAAAGTTGGAAGCATGAAATTCTCCAAAATGTCTTGGTATTCTGACACCCTAAAAGTTCTCTTCACTGGAACTAAGGGGCCAAGCCCAATCCCTGAAAAACAACCCCATACCATAGTCCCTCATGCACCAAATGATTTGAACCAGTGCACAAAGCAAGGCCCATAAAAAAATGGATGAGTGAGTTTGGGGTGAAGGAAGTTGACTGGCCTGCACAGAGTCCTGACCTCAACCCGACAGAACACCTTTTAGATGATTTAGAGTGGAGACTGCGAGCCAGGCCTTCTTGTTCAACATCAGTGCCTGACCTCACAAATGCGCTTCTGGAAGAATGGTCAAATGTTCCAATTAGACACTCCTAAACCAGAAGAGTTGAAGCTGATAAAGCTGCAAAGGGTGGGCCAACTCAATATTGAACCCTACCGACTAAGACTGGGATGAAGTCAAAGTTCATGTGCGTGTAAAGGCAGGTGTCCCAATACTTTTGACAATATAGTGTAGGTCCTCTTTAAAATGTGGAAAATAAAGTTGGATCATTGAGTCTACTTCTTCTGTATTTAAATAACTATGCCTCTTATCTAACTTTTCATTATGGTCTCCCTCCATCCTAATTACAAAAAGACAACATTGTACAGACCTCAGATGCAGACTACACATAGTGCATGCTGTCTGCGGCTGTCTTCTTATTCCTAACTTCCCCATCAGTACCATGATTATTGTACTTAACGGACCTGCAGGGAACATGTGCATCCTCTTAACAAGCAGCAGGTAACACAGTTGTAGAAAATGATACCATGCTTATTTTGTACCTAAGGTCTGTAATATATATAGATTAAAGGGTCAATTATCCATTACAGTCAAGTTAGATAGAACCAATTGCACTGGGGATAATTCACGAAGGCATATACTGTATATCAGGGGGTAATTTAGCCTGTCAGGAAATGCCATAAAGCTGAATTCCAGAAATTCAGCCACTTTATAAAAAGTGAAGGCACAATATGAGTTAAGTCCAAAGAGGTGCATGATATCTTCTTGGGTTATCTCTATTATTTACATTTGACAGGTTTTGAGTCCCTCTCCAGGATCTGACACATAGTAGCTATGCCCGTCCCTCCACTCTGCTTGCCCATTCAGAAAAGCTTTGGTATTTTGTGAATTAGAAATTATTTTAAACCTTTTGTGGTTTAAAATGCAGACATATAAGCATAGAAAATCTGTATAAAAGTAGCTTTTAATAATAACATTAGCTAAAAATGGCCAGTGACATTGGCCTTATCTTAAAAAAGATGACATAACATTAAAATTGTTACAAAAAAGAAGAAAGACCTAACAGGGATCAATAATATTTTTTACACCGTATTTTGTGAATAATGCCAAGGCTTCTGTGAATGAGCAGGAGGAAGGGAGGGGCAGGCATAGCAACGGCATGCAACTGCACACTCCGTGTTGGGCTCCCAGAACTACAGCAATAGCCATCTCCTGGAAGTACTGTAATAGAGCTAAGCCCAGGAGGTGTCATGCACCTCACTGGACTTAAAGTGGTGTTCCACCCCAAAAAAAAAAATACATGAATGTGCCTAAAAAAAAATAAAAAAAAACATTTTTTTTTTTTTTTTACTCACCTCTAAATGCCTGTTGCTAGGGGGTCCCTCATAGTCTGCCTCTTTCAGTGCCTGGGCTGGTGACATCACTTCCCCTCGGCACAGGAAGGGCTCAGCTCTGCTCCCTCCCTCTTGTCAATCATCTGGGACCCATTACAGGTCCCAGATGACTGAGCGGCCAATCGCGGCACTCGGCGCCGCTCGCGCATGCGCAGTGGGTGCCCGGCTGTGAAGCCACAGCTCGGCGCCCACAGTTGCAATGCCGGCACCGCCGAACGGAGGGGGAGATGAGCGGGGCTTCGATCCCCTGCATCGCTGGACCCTGGGACAGGTAAGTGTCCAATTAAAAGTCAGCAGCTGCAGTATTTGTAGCTGCTGACTTTTAATTTTTTTTTTTTTTTTAAATGGGAACTCCTCTTTAACTCATAGTGTGCCTTTGTTTTTTTTTTTACAAAGGAACCAAATTCTTGGAATTCAGCTATAACTATAATAATGTATTTGGGTGGACTTACTTGTTGATTAAGAATAATGGCTTGCATTTGTAATTATGTTTTGCCACTTCCAATAAGTAGCTTTTTAAATCAGTAGTAATGTCTATAATGTTTTCTTCAACAAATGGGTCCCCTGGCAGGTTTAAGCCATAATAAACTAGTATGCACTGCCTATTAGTACATTATGACAGACTTACCTACAAACGCAGCCCTCCAGCGCTGCGCTCTCACCGCTCTCTCTTGTCCCCGGCAGCTCCCATCTTCTCCTGGTCTTTCTTCCGGGTTTAGAATCTTTGGTCGCTTGATTGGCTGTGCCGGGGCAACATCACAACGCAGCGGCACACAGAGCGGGACGTAAATGTGGTCTGAGCTGCACATGTGTTGGCGAGTTTTGTAAAAATTACTTTACTACAACTTTAACTTTTCCCAAAAATGGTAAATAAAAAGACTTTTATATAATCACACACATAGGTTGGACTTGATGAACTTGGTCTTTTTTCAACCTCACCTACTATGTAACTATGTAACTCTTAACTCTAATACTTAAAATACAATATTCAAACAATCACATTAAGCAAAGGGTTATAGTCTTATACTCAAGTTTATTTAATTTCAACTTCTTGCAGATAATCACTTTCCCACCAGTGGAAACGTTTTCTGGCCCATAAGAATGCACCACCAGACAACACAATCGGCTTTCTTAGTTAGCTTCCTAGGAGCAATTTTTAAAACTCTCCTTCACTATGCAGTCAATTTGTCAAATCAATTCAGGAGCCCATCACCAAATAAAGACAGACAGGATAAACAGTGTATACTGTTCTTACAGTGATGTACTGTATGTAGTTATCTATGCCATAATTATCTTAAAGTAGAAGTTCAGCCTAAAACTAAAATCTCTACTTGCAGCCACATCCTAAGACTAACCTATCTAGCCCTGTAAAGCAAAAATCACTATACATACCTTTTCTGAAGCTGTTCCGGTCCGGTAAAATGCTGTGTTGTCAGCGGTGGCTGCTCTGTTTAGACAGGAGCAGAAGAGACAGCCAACAATGGAAGCCCCATAGTAACTCAATGGGTGACGTCACTTCCCAGGCATTTCCCAGCCGGTGTCGGCTGTCTTCTGCACACAGATTCTGCTGCTGGAGACCGGACTGGAGTGGCTTCAGAAAAGTTATGTATATGTGTTATATTATTGCTTTACATGGCTAGATAGATTAGTCTTAGATTTTGGCTGCAGGTAGATTTAGAGATTTTAGTTTTAGGCTGAACTTCCACTTTAACTCCAAAGTAGCACAGATCTATTCTTCATGAGTTTGTCTTACCCACTTTTGATGTGCAGTGTGTCATCCCTGCACCTCTATGGTGCCCCCCCCCCCCAAATATCAGATATTAGGTTTAGTGCTCTAACACATTTGCCTCTTGGCCCCTGTTTCAGTTGTAGAGACACCAACACTACAGGAAATGCTGCCATGCTGCATCACAATCACTGAGACACAGTAGCGGGACTGTGGCTATCAATCACAGCCAGTGAGGAGGAAGCAGGGGGGCAGAGCCTAGCCCCGTTCTGTGTGTCCTATGGGTGCTCAGAACGGGGCTGTGGCGCAAGCATGCACGAGTGCCCCCAGAGCAAGCGGCTTTCTCTGGGGGCACTGCGCAAGGAGGGCGAGGCAGGAGTGCCAGCAGGGGACCAGAGAAGAGGAGGCTCGGAGCTGCTTTGTGAAAAACCATTGCAAAGAGCAGGTAAGTATAAAATGTTTGTTATTTTTTTTGAAAAATCCTGCCTTTAATATCACTTTACTTCTTTTTTGAATACTGTTAACCCATGATGGTTACTATAGCTTTTGATACCTCCTTACAGGTCTCCCTAGAAAAGCATTGCTGTTGTGAATTTCCATGGGGTTATTCTAATAATATACACTGTTTACCAGTACTGATAGTCAACATTCCTAATAAAATTTGAATACTTTAGAGCATTTTAAAACATACCCAAAACTGCTAAACTAAACAATAATTATTTAATATTAGAGACCACATTAAAATGTATCAAGCCCTGCCCTTTTAGGTGTGTAACAATGATGAATGAATGAATGAATAAATTATTGTAAAGAAGGAGCTGCCCTTACCCTTTGCTATAACCTAATCCAATCCAGCTGGTGAAAAAGTAGTAAAATACAACCAAAATGTACTCGTGTGCCTCTACAGCTTTTCATATAGCTATGTTTCCAAACTGGTAAACACGAGGAGCCAAAACTATTTTTGTTTTTTGTTGGAGCATTGGGCACCTGGTCCTAGATGCTTCTAAAATATAACTAAAGGCAAAACTTTTTTTTTTCAGTTTTGCAGCCACATCCTAAGAATAACCTATCTAGCCCTGTAAAGCAAAAATTTGTAAGTATTGCTACCTTCCCCCTGTTAGCGAGATTCACACTTTTTGTCCTTTTTACCATTATCAGTGATAGTGAAAGTAAAAGAAAATCCCAAATTTTGATTGTCCCCGGAACAGTAAAAGAGGGGAACTCTTCCAATGGCGACCTGGGGGGCCTACAAGATTCCCTTAATTTACATGGATTTCCTCTCACTTCCTGTTTTGGTCAAGAGACAGGAAGAGAAGGAAAATCTCCTCAATGGAACACAAATGGCAAAAAAGCTGACAGGGGTAAAAACCCTCCCTTACTCTCTCCATAATGATAAAAAAAAAAAGTTTTACTTATAGTTCTAATTTATGGCCTAAATTATGAAGATACAATCAGTATAAATGAACCCCCAAAACAAAAATGCAGCTCATCATTCTTAGATGAGGTGGCTACTTTAGTTTTCTTTTTTAGGATGTTTTGCCTTATTGTTGTTCCCACCAGTAATTGTTTTATTTTTCAACTTCCTTTAACAGACCAAGATTTGCAGCAAAAGTGGCAGTTAGAGGGTTGAGATCAATCATTTAATACTAATAAGGGTGATTACAATTAATTTCTTTTTATTCATTCATGTAAAGCCTTTGTCCCAAAAGGAAAAAAAAACGGTTACTGTAACTGTTTAAAAAGTGTTAGCTGGAGTTCATTTTTAATTTGTTAATCAAGTCCATCTAACTTAGCTAGTCTAACTAACACTACCATCTCCCCAGAGTAACCATGCTGCTGTCAGGTGTTACTGGCCAGATCACCAGGTGAAAATAAAGGGAAAAAAGAAAGCCCTTTTTAAATACAAACATTATATGTGGTGGTTTGGACTAACCTACAATATATTACATTTTTGTTTTGGGTTTTAACACTGATTTAAAGCGGAGCTCCACCCAAAAGGGGAAGTTCCACTTTAAGGAGTTGTTCTCCGCTCCTCTTGAACAATTGGCACCTTTAAGGAGTAGGGGGAGAAGGTACCTGATTTTGACAGGTGCCCGCTTCCCCTTTCTAAGTTCTCCTTCATTCCTCCCCCTACAGTCACCTGGGCACTGACAGGTCCCAGAAGACTGCATCCACCACTCAAGACGCATAGCGTGACTCGCACAGTGGGCACCTTGCTCTGAAGCCGCAAGCTATCACAGCCAGGTGCCCAGAGTGAAGATGCTAGCGCCAGGGACTGAAGACAATGGGTGAGACCGACTGGGGTGAGCACACCGCTGGATCATGGGACAGGTGAGTGGCCGTTTTTTAAAAGTCAGCAGCTATAGTTTTCGTAGCTGCTGGCATTTATTTTTTCCACAGGAGACTTGAACTCCGCTTTAATGTTACACACTAATACAAAAATGGTATGTGCATTTTTTTTTTACAGATCATGTTCTAATTGTAATTTACTTTGAGAGAATATATGGTTAAAGAATAACTAACTGCCTCTTTCTCTGTCCAGTCCATTTATCCTAAGCAGGGTGAAATTGTCTCACTGTTGAAGAGAATCTATAGTGTTTTTAAAATTGTTTTGTTTTAGATATGTATACAAATGTAAATACCTAAAATCAAACTAGGGACACCCACATTATTGTAAAATAAACTTCAAATAGAAACAAATAGTTGTGCACAGAGCCTAGTAAATGAGGTAAAACTTCACTTTATAAAGAACAACCAATCACATGCAAAGAAAATAAAAAACAAAATTTTTGCTTGCAAATAATTGGATGATAGAAGTCAGTTGAGCAGATATGGATATGTCATCTACCCGCTCTGCTCAACAGGGGATTAGCAGACAGATCCCCTGCTGATCTCAAAGGAGTCCGCCCCACGTGAAAGGGCCCCAACTCAGTACTCAGTACACTGTTTACTTGTAACACCCATTTGCAAAACAGTGTTTCTTTCTCTTTTCAACTAGCACAAATGAATTCAGATTTAGAATAATGTAACCACCTCCCACCCTCCGTATAGGCAAATAATGGCAGAGGGGTGGTTCTATTGTTCTAGGACAACGTCATATGACGTTGTCCCACTCTCGCCACACGGCGCATCCCCGATGACGCGGCTCTTTACCCATGTGATCAGCTGTGTCCAATCACAGCTGATCACATGTAAACAAGGAAATGCCGGTTATCTTCTTTCCTTTCCTCTCACTGACAGCGTGTGAGGAGTGCTGATCAGCAGCATTTCCTCACAGGGGAGACCTGCGCAGATAATCAGGACACTGATCATCTGTGTAGCCCCAACAGTGCCCATCAGTGATGCCAGTCAGTGGCCATCAGTGATGCCAATCAATGCTGCTATTCAGTGCTCCTCAGTGCCTGTTTATCAATGCCGCCTATCAGTGGCCATCAGTGCTGCATATTAGTCACTCCTCATCAGTGCCACCCCATCATTGGCCTTTAGTTCTTTCTCATCATTGCAGCCTATCAGTGCCCATCAGTGCAGCCTCATCAGAGAAGCAGAAAAACAGAAACGAAAAAAAACTTTTTTTTTCAAAATTTTTTTTGCAGAAACTTAAAAACCCAATACCACCAAAAGAAAGCTCTATTTGTCTCAAAAACAGTGTTGCATGACCACGCAATTGTCATTCAAATTGTGACAGCGCCGAAAGCTGAAAATTGGCTTGGGCAGGAAGGGGGTAAACGTACCCAGGTTTGAAGTTGTTAAGCAGGAATTTTTTTTTTAACCTGTGTATTTGAAATAAGCGTAGGCTAGGGTGGAGGTATCAGTTTTAATAAATGTGATCAATATGCTATCAGATTAGGTAGACAAAGCAATTACTTGATGCAATAAATGCAAATGTAGCTTCTAGCAAGCCACCGCTGACTGCAAATGGTAAATATAAAATAGTGATGTTGTACTCTAATCCTTTTCCTGGAGTTCATAGAGGGACACATAAATAGTATAATTCAGAATTCAGGAACATTGGGTTACACTGTTGCCTTTGGACACTGGCAAACAAAAAGCAATTGGCCAGCCAAGTATAACCCCTCCCATTTCCATGATGATTTTGTTCTTTTAGAAAAGCAGTATTAGGATAGCTCATATACATACACTGAGGGGTGGGACCTGTGTCCCTTATCAAACGTCAAAAAGAAGAATTTTACTGTGAGCTCAAAAAACCTGTTTTCTTAATTGGTCATCAAGGGACAGTAGAATATAAGACTACTGGGGTGTCTCAAAGCAGTCCAACTGAGGGAAGGGCAACACAGCAACAAATGATGAAAGATGGGGACATGCATCCTTTTCTAAAGGTTTATTTAAAAAAAAAAAAAAAAAACAAGAAGAACAGTACAAAAACCAATAGGCATGCGTAAATACAATCAGTACAGAAAACATATCTCAGTGTCACAGGTATAAGTAGAAAAAGCGTTAATACAATTCCATAAATTGGTTACAGTTGGAGAATACAAAGAATCAAACAATAACTTCAGATGCAGGTAGATGCCCAACAACAGGAAACCAAACAGACACGGTATCATTTGTGTGAGTTAAGACACCGTGTCTCAGAAGCATGGAAATCACACCCAGGTAGGTAAGGGAGTAGAGGGCCAGGCATGTCTCTCAGAGAAAATGTCTAATAGAAGTCAGATCAGGAATGTCAGAAAAGGGGGTGGGGAGAGGGTAAGGAGGAGAGAAAGAAAAAAAAAAAGAAAGGGGGGGGGGTACGAAGAAGGCATGGGGGCCCCCCAGTACATGTTGGCCGATCTGTCATGCAGCCAGGGAGGCAAAGATGAAGGCCTCTAGAATGAGGGCGAGGCATAAACAAATGGCAAGGCACTCAGGAGGGACAGTGCTGTTTGTAGAGGTCTGAATCTTTAAAGAGGAACCAACGTGTCCAGGTAGATATATATGAAGACGCAGTTTCTTTGCTGATGTGTACCAGTTTCTCCTTCTCCTGCCTGATGAATGCGATGGAACCATTCAGTGAGTCCCAGTGGAGTTGATCTCCAGAATCTGGGGGATAAGCGTTTTGGCTGCATTCAGCAGATGCATTGTAAGGGATCTTTTGTATTTGAAAGGAGACATATCTGTGTGGTGTAGGAGAAAAGTGGCTGGGTTGAGAGGTAGGTCCATGTCCATTATCTGTTTGATTGCTGAGTGTATGGTGATCCAGAAGGGGCGTATCCAAAGGCAGGACCGACGTGCATCCTTGTTATCCAATTGATACTAGATATTCTCCTGCATAAAGGATAAATGACTGTCCTGTTGGATTTCATGCAAAAGTTTTGCACTATAATAAAAGCACTGAGTGCTTTGAGATCCAAAATAGGACAGAGATACCATCTGGCTTTAAAAACAGTGAACAGGTTTGAGAAAAACCAATGAAAGCCTACTGTTTGTGGAACATCAGGAATGACGCCTTGACCAAAGAGTTTTGACAAGGCAGAATGGAGATCTGTTAGCCTTTGTGGAGAGGTTGGAAGATTTGACAACAGGAAACAGGGCACAGGCACTCACGCATTAGAAATTATGGTATGTTGGTCCAGGTGTCTGCAAAGTCTAATAGTAGTCTCTCCACTTTGGAAATTGTGAGAACACGTTTGCAGGTTAGGAGGACTTTAGAGCCAAGGATTTATAACTGAACTGGGTCCCTGCTTTAAGTCTGGATTTAGAGTCCTTGAAGAAATGAAAGCAATTCTTTTTGACCCTCGGTAGAATGTACAGTATATTGCTGAGTGGGGCTTAGGTTTCTTTTAAAAAGTGGTAAAAACATACTTTTACTGCCAGTGACTTTTTTTATAATGTGTCAAAGGAACCCAAAAGAGACGTTCTTCCTCAAGGTTCCTTTTACATTGTCCCTCAAACCAGTATTTTAGCCAGTGTTCACAACATATCAACAGGCAGGGGAATTATTCTGCAATTAAAACAATTTCCATTATTCCAGCCACAAAATAGCATAATACAGCAGGCATAAGCTGCAAACATTCCATAACTGACTAGTAAGTAAGGATGGCATAAGGTTTCTTAGATGTTTTCTTGGTTTACACCGCCTCCAAGGCCTGGCAAATTGCCATGAAAAGGATAAAAGATTACTGGTCAGAGCCTGTTGGTAAAAAAAGGATTTGCATAGAACTTGCTGATGATGTGCTGGTGACATTTCTACATATAAGCAGAGCTAAAAGTGACACAGCACTTAATTCTTCTGCGTGTTAATCTATTAAGGGAATAATGGGAGAAAACGGTGATAATGTGTCATGCTCATATGTGGATAAGCCCCATATAACATAGTTGTGGGCCCAAAGATCGTTCCGCAGCTAACAGTCACAGTAGCTAAGTACAGGAGAGTACCCATGCAGAACCCAGTGAACATTTTACATTCCAGGCAATCTTGGTCCCTCCCACAGGCATACAACCTAGGGAGTCTTTAGGGATCAGGATCACACCAATGTCTTGGTCCTGGACTTGTAAAGCACTCTGCGGCTAAAAAGCCAGTACACTAGGCATCTACAGAATACCACAAGTAAAGATCACATTACAGGCTACCTCTGCAACTCTAGCAGGGTCTGATTGTGGCCTCTAAGGCAGCAAGCAGGATCACTAAATCCAGATAGCTGCTTGAGTCCTAACTCTGAAGCATAAAGATAGATTTTGATTGAAGAAAAAATAGTCTTGATGAATGTAAAAAGGTCTAGAAAAAATTGGTTTGCATTTCGGTGAAGAGAAAAGACATTCAACATCTTAGCGAAAAACTGAAGTATCATGGGAGTGGGAGGGTTTCTACTTGGCTGGCCAGCGTTTTTTGTTTGCAAGTGTCTAAGACCGCTTTCACACTGAGGCCCTTTTCAGGCATGTTTGCAATAGAAATAGTGCCTGCAAACTGCCTCCCATTCATTACAATAGGTGCTTTCACACCTGGGCGATACGCTTGCGGGGCATTTGGAAAAGTCCTGCAAGCAGCATCTTTGGGGCGGTTTGGGAGCACTGTATACAGCGCTCCCAAAACACCCCTACCCATTGCAATGAATGAGCAGCGCTTCCGAAGCGCCTGAAAAACGCTTTGGAAGCGATGCAACACAAGCGTTTTTAACCCCTTCTTTGGGGTTAAAAGCACCCCGCTAGCGGCTGAAAAGTGTTAAAGTGCAGCTAAAACGAGCAGTGATTTAGCGCTAACGCGGCCCCAGTGTGAAAGAGGTCTAAGTCCTCCTCCTAAAGACAGCAGAAATATATTTTTAGTCATGGTCATAATAAATAAAGAAAACAATAAAAAAATCACTGTACATTCCTACTTTTGTAAAATGGCTATAAATATGGGTGATGTCAGTATACTTTTCCCATGCTGAGCTGATAACTATATGGGGAACATTTTTTTTTAGCATGGGTCTGAGCAGAAGTCACTTTTCCTCAGTTGTAGCTAAACATCATTCTTGTGTAAGTGTGGATAATTGGGATGGAACATCAGCAAGGGCTGCTTACACTAAAAGGCTAGGCTCCTGGTATATACAGTGCCCTGAAAAAATATTCATACCCCTTGAAATTTTCCACTTTTTTTCACGTTATAACCAAAAACATAAATATATTTTATTAGGAGTTTATGTGATAGACCAACACAAAGTGGTGCATAATTGTGTAGTGGAGAAAAGGAAAATGCGGCTAACAAGCCAGTACACTAGGCTTAGTTTTCAATTTTTTTATAAATAAATATCTGAAAACTGTTGCGTGCATTTGTATTCAGCCCCCCATCAATACTTTGTAGAACCACCTTTCGCTGCAATTAGAGGATGGAAGTCTTTTTGGGTATGTCTCTACCGGCTTTGCACATGTAGAGAGTAGAATTTTTGCCCATTCTTCTTTGCAAAATAGCTCAAGCTCTGTCAGATTGGATGGAGAGTGTCTGTGAACAGCAATTTTCAAGTCTTGTCACAAATTCTCAATTGCATTTAGGTCTGGACTTTGGGCCATTCGAACACATGAATATGCTTTGACCTAAACCATTCCAGTTCTGGCTGTATGTTTAGGGTCGTTGTCCTGCTGGGAAGGTGAACCTCCGCCCCAGTCTCAATTCTTTTGCAGACTCTAACAGGTTGTCCTTTAAGATTGATCTGTATTTGGCTCCATCCATCTTCCCATCAACTCTGACCAGCTTTCCTGTCCCTGCTGAAGAAAAGCATCCTCACAACATGATGCTGCCACCACCATGGTTGACGGTGGGGATGGTGTGGTCAGGGTGATGTACAGTGTTAGTTTTCCACCACACATAGCGTTTTGCTTTCAGTCCGAAAAGTAAAATTTTGGTCTCATCTGACCAGAGCACCTGCTTTTACGTTTTCTGTGTCCCCCACATGGCTTCTTGCAAAACTGCAAACAGGACTTCTTAAGGCTTTCTTTCAACAACGGCTTTCTTCTTGCCACTTTTCCATAAAGGCCAGATTTGTGAAGTGCACGACTAACAGTTGTCCTGTGGACAGATTCTTCCACCTAAACTGTGGATCTCCGCAGCTCCTCCAGAGTTACCATGGGCCTCTTGGCTGCTTCTCTGATTAATGCTCTCCTTGCCCAGCCTGTCAGTTTAGGTGGACGGCCATGTCTTGGTAGGTTTACAGTTGTGCCATACTCTTTCCATTTTCAGATGATGGATTGAACAGTTCTCTGTGAGATCTTCAAAGCGTGGGATATTTTTTTATAACCTAATCCTGCTTCTCCACAACCTTATCCCTAAACCTGTCTGGTATGTTCATTGGCCTTCATGATGCTGTTTGTTCACCAAGGTTATCTAACAAACCTCTGAGGGCTTCACAGAACAGCTGTATTTATACTGAGATTAAATTACGCACAGGTGGACTCTATTTACTAATTAGGTGACTTCTAAAAGCAATTGGTTCCACTAGATTTTAGAAAAAAATTTAAAGCCATTTATCATTTTCCTTCCACTTCACAATTATGTGCCACTTTGTGTTGGTCTATCACATAAAATACCAATGAAATACATTTACGTTTTTGGTTGTAACATTACAAAATGTGGAACATTTTAAGGGGTATGAATACTTTTTCAAGACACTGTACAATGCACCTGACTTATATAACCCCGAAATTTTTTCTTTTTTTTTTTACCTGACTTGCTCTTTAAAGACAAACTCCACCTGAAACTGCAATTTTCAAGTGATATTAAAGCCATTTTTAATAAAAAAATAACAAACATGTTGTGTTCCGTGGAGCGGTTTTGCACACAGCAGCCCCGATCCTCCACTTTTCGGGTACCCTGACGGCGCTCCTCGCCCCACCCTTCTGCCAAGTGCATCCAGAGCAAGCAGCTTGCAATGGGGGAACCAAAACAAGCTCCCCAAAGATGCTGCTTTGCGTGTTCATTCACATACAGAGCTGCAGCTCGGTCCTGCCCCCTCACGCTCACTGGCTGTGATTGACAGTATCGGGAGCCAACATCTCAGTCAATGAGGAGGGAGAGTCCTCAGAGAGCCAAGGCTTTCGTGTACATCGCTGGATCGTGATGGGGCTCAGGTAAGTATTGGGTGGCTGCTGCACAGAGAAGGTTTTGAGCCTTTAGAACCACTTAACTTATCGGAGGGATGGGCTTTACTGCTGTGTGGCAACCAGTAATAATAACAAAAAAAAAAACATAGATACTTTCTTGAATCTCCTGGGGACTCCAGGGCAAGGTATCTCCAAAATAACTTCCTATAACCATTAAAATGACGATGCCCCCTGATAGATTATCATTTTTGAGTGAAGCTAGCCTCTTGGGCACATGGGCAGAATGGGAAGCCTAATCCATTATTAAACCCAAAAGCAAGCGTTTGCAGCATACCGCTTCTGATATGTGATGGCTGCATTTGTTTTCTATTTTTAGGTTTTCTTTATTCTATTTTCATCTGGGGATCCAGCCAGCAAGTCTGTTGTTTTTCGCAAGCTCAAGTTCTCCAGCGGAATTTATCAGTTTACATGGATGAGACAAGCCACTTTACATTTGATTAAAATGTTTAGCTTTTATTTATTCATGCAAAACCTTCATCCCAAAAGGAAAAAAACTGATTATAAAGTGTGAGCTGGAGTTTGGCTTTGATTTGTTTAGTGTACCTAAATCTGCTAATACATTAAACACTACCCTCTCCGCAGACAATGCTGATGCCTACTGTGCTTCCTGTTCTTCAAGTTGTGTCTTACTAATACAGAAAGTATGTTACTGACCAGCTCACAGATGAAAACAGAGAGAAAAGCCAAAGAAAAGATGCAGCCACCACATCTGATTGCTATTTTTTGGTTTTGGGTCTAATACCGCTTTAAAATAAAACAGAGACTGAATTCAACTACTGATATTTATAATAAAGAAATTTTGAACTCCAAGATTATTCCTAAGATTTGTTTAGAAGAAATTGGCTCTGTTTTTAAAAATCTAGCTTTCTAGAAAAAAGAAATAATCCATAACTGTTAGCTCATCACTTTAGTGAATATTATAAAGTGGTTCTAAAGGCCGGAGGTTTTTTACCTTCATGCATTCTGTGCATGAAGGTAAAAACTTTCAGGATGAAGCAGCCCCCTTCAGCCATTGGCTCCTGCTGCTGTCAATCACAGCCAGTGAGGGAGCATGGAGCAGAGTGCTTGGCCCTGTTCTGTTGGTCCTATGAACATACAGGTAACAGTCCATATTCCCATTGCAGACGATCCTGGAATGTGGATCATCACATGCCTGACAAAGAGGTCCTGTGTGGCTCCGAAATATTGCACTACACTGGTTGTGATGTGATCTTTCTTCAAAACCATTTGGACGTAACTGAAGATCTCTGGTGTGCTGGCGAATATTTACATTGTGCTATGGACCCACAGAGGTCTCGGGAGTGAGCATGCACGAGTGCCCCCATAGCAAGCGGCTTGCTATGGGGGCACTCATCAGGGGGGAGGAGCCCAGAGCGCTGGCTCGAGTCCTGAGAAGAGGCGGATTGGGCTGCTCTGTGCAAAACCATTACACGGAGCAGGTAAGTATGACATCTTTGTTATTTAAAAAAAATCTACCTTTAATATAACTTTAATTTTTTTAAATCCTTCTAATTTTCCCAGGAAAACCCTTTACATTTGTGCAAAGGAGGTTCACGTGTACAATGCTTTTTTTTCATATCTATAGTGTAGGTTATATACTACAGAATCAAAACCATGTACAGTACAATTTGTTTTCTTACATATACTTTGCTCACTATAATCTGCGTTTTTTTGTTTTTACAAGGCATAATATTTTGTACTATTCACAATGCCTTTTTTCATACTCTATATAATACTAAATTGCTTATTAGAATAGATTCTGTAGTGACCTCACCTGACATCTGGGCCATATCCTGCACCTCATCTGTTTCCATGTTTCTTTGATTATCTGTAAATTGGAATTTAAAGACTGTTAATACGTATTTAAAAGAACTAAAAACTAATAAGAACAATTATTAAAATATCCTCCTTATTCTTTTCTGTCTGTACCTGCCTAGGTATCAGACAGGAACAGACCTTGAGCCTTTCATACAGAAAAACAGAATTACAAAGATGTATAAAGAAATATCATTAGTAGCACAGGAGGACCAAATTTGTTATTTATTGTTAATTTTCTACTGCATAATAACCCAAAATGCAAACTGACTGCAACAAAATTAAGCAGAAAATTAAATGGCCTTGGGTCATTGTAGGCACAGAATTCATTCTCTCGGCTGATCCATACTTATGTTCCTTTTAATTTACTGAGCATGCATCGATGAACCTTGAGTCAGTTTGGTGACACGCGTACAATCAGCAATCAGAAACGAAAGCAATTTGCTGAAGAATGTCTCATTTGCCCAAGCAAGGCTGCATATCTGAGTAGGAGCCGTTGCTGGCTCCATTAATAATGAATACACCTCAAACAGTGGCAGATGGGTAAAACAGAAGCTCTGGTCTTAAACGTATGTAGAGTCCCCAAGTAAGACCATACTGGCCCCCTTCTACTAGGGAGAAGTGAATCTCCCAAAATAGCAAAGCAAGCCCGGGAGAGAGAGACAAACTGACTTCCTGTTTAACTTAACAGATGGCTCCACAGCTTTGGAACAAATAATAGGAAACACTTGCCCCAGTGTTGCAACACATAATGTTCTGAGGACTGAGTTGCAATAAATGGGAAACACCAGGGAAATACTGGCTTAGGGGTAGCTGGTTAGAAAAAAAGCAAAGTTTTGACTTGGGTTGAAGATATAAGTGGTGTTAATCTCTAGAGTCTTAAAGGCACATCTGGTAGCTAAAAAAGGTAAGATGGCTTTGTGCTAGTTCCCAAATCAACTATCAGACTCAAGAAAAATGTTAAGCAAACTCTCTAAAATGTTCAGTAATTATGAAGTAAAGTTATGAATCTGGGCTCATATATTCTACTGTAAAGCAAAATGATATAGTAATGCAAGAATTTGCATATCAAATTGAAACCTGCAGAATTCTAGCTCTATTTTTTCTGTATTTGTCTCCTTTAGATGAGTAATATGTATGAAAATATACTTTGGATTATTTATAGAAATGTATAAAAACATGTTACATGCAAAGAAAATAAGTATGGGAGCTGCCCCCCAATGAGTGGGTTGTGGAAGGTGCAGACTCTGAGGCTGCTCATGTCAGCTGCCATGGAAAAAAAATAGTTTGGGAGATCATACTTTTCAACAATCACTTTCTGCAGGATTGTTCCTGGTCGGTGTCCCATTAGGTAGTGAATCCAGAATTACCAGAAATACTATGTCAGAGAGGGCTTGCATGTCCTAGGGCCTAGGGCTGCACAAAGGGGTGATTTACTAAAACTGGAGCACAGAATATGGTGCAGCTGTTCATAGTAGACAATGAACGTCTAACTTCAGCTTGTTCAATTAAGCTTAAACAAATAAAACCTGGAAGCTGATTGGTTTCTATGCAGAGCTGCACCAGATTTTGCATGCTCCAGTTTTCGTAAATCCCCCCCAAACTATGCCTTACCTTTTTATAACAATGGTATTTCACCTGGCACACCTGAGGGACTAAAAGACATGATCTGGGATCCAAGAACCAAGGTAAACAGGAAAAAAGAGTGGGGTTTTTTTTAACCATAAATTGTTCTCATGATTAACAGCTACCAGGGGATTTTCTTTTCCTTTTATGGTAGAATAAACCACAGTCCTGCTTAAGTCTGAACCTCGCAAGACCAAAAACATGTTGGAGATGTGAGTCAGTGGAAAGAAGTAGCCACATATTTTTTTGTTGAACCAAAATGCAAAATTTTTGCATGCAAATGCAGACCATATCTCAGACGTCTACACAGTTCCTAAAACCAAAGAAACCCCCCTTTTCCTCAGTCATAAAGCTATTAAGCAGACAACTTTCTTACTTATTTCTCAATAAAGCTGCATGATCCTGCATTCTTACATTATGGGAACCAACACTGCCACCCTCTATGAAAATGTGTTCTTGGTTCTGTTGGATTGTTGCCTATGGAAAGATTCACTCACATGTTATTCTCTTATGTCTTCTCACGGTTTCTACTTATGCTGTGCTTGTGTACAATGCTTGTCTAGTCCTCAACTCTGTTCTAAATAAAGATTAATTTGGATTCACACTGTTGCACTGAATTAACACACACATAGTAACACGGGTTGCATTCAAATGTAAATTTGTATTTTATTGCAGCAAAATGTGCTACCAGTGCATTATACTGTGCAGGTGCATTGGATTACCATTAACAATGAATACCACTGCATTGCACAAATGAAGGGAATCAAGTCATCACTGGGAGTTCCCTCATTTCTTTCCTTACAAGAACACTGTAAAGACAGTGGGGTGAATTTACTAACACTGGAGAGTGCAAAATTTGGTGCAGCTGTGCATGGTAGCCAATTAGCTTCTAACTTCAGTTTGTTTAATTACGCTTTGACACTAAAGCCTGGAAACTGATTAGTTTATATGCAGAGCTGCATTCGATTTTGCCCTCTCCAGTTCTAGTAAGGCCAGCTATACACAGTTTGAACTATAAATGGGCAGGCTGATTGTACCAAGCTGATCGATCGAACAACTTGGGTACATTCAGCCTGCTGGATTCATTCGATTATCACAGCTATAGTTGCTAGCGATAATCACTGTCCCCGCCAGGAGAAGACAAGGGTCCGTGCTTGCAGGAAAGAAATTCGCTCCATGACCTAAATCAACCCCAGTGTGTACAGAAGAAATACTGAAGCTAGTACTTCTTTCTTCTGATGAAAATGCTAATTGCCTAGATGATGATCCACTGTCCTTAATATTTTTAGTTACTAACCTGTAATTTAAGTTAAAAAAAACCCTGCAAAATAAAATGTTTTATACTTACCCCTCCAGCAGGTGGTATATCCAATCTTCAACATGCTGCTGGGTCACTACAGGACACAGTAATGGTATAAGGGCTAACAACTGCAGTTTGCTGGAGGGGACCATAAATCTAACACATCGGGAAATGTGTTGGATGCTAAATAATCTTTAGCTGCTGAAGATCTTGAAGGCAGTGAAGACATGAGGCATCACCCAGAGGTAGGTACAATGCATTTTCTTTTGCAGGGGTTTTATAACTTTTGTATTTGCAGCGATGCATGCACATTTCCCCATGTTTTATCACTATCAAACCCAGAACAATCCACTTTGACCTGCCAGAAGTGCACTTTGCTCCTAAGTTCTGTTGTGTCTTGACAACACACAACATTTTGTGGACTGAATGGTTTCACCCCTGCCCATTTTTTTTTTTGCTAATCTACTCAAACCCATCATTATCCTTTTCTCCACAACATACAGATTAATCATACTGTAGTTCCAATATAATGACTAGGAAGGCATATTGGTCTCCTTTATATAATAATACTGGAAATGTGCCCAAGACACCGCACAACCCTGATTTTCTGACAGGTACTTTTTGCACTCAAACAAATATATCATCTCTTTTGATGATAAAGTGATTATTTAACAGACCAAAAGGGAGCAAGTAACAGAAGTTCATTGTTAGGATTTATATACACTTTAAGCATTTCTATCTTCAGATTATATAATGAACAAATGATAAAAAAATTATAATTGTGCACTGGGGAAGCGTTTAACACATAAAAACAGCCTACACCAAAATTTGTGATATCAAATTAGTGCATAAATATATAATGAACAAAAGTTTGGGGACACAAAAAGGTTTTGATTTACTTCAAATAAATGTATAGAAATCAAGCTGACTAGTTAAGGAAAACAATCCCTCGTTACTTAGAACGGGCATCACTAAATGGCGGGCCATGGGCCAAATGCAGGCTGTGTCAATCTCCCATTCAGCCTGCCATTTAGGAGCATTTTCTTCCCCTTGCCGTCGCTCTTTAATCATCAGAGAGCCGACAGCAGGAGGCGGGACGGTTATGGATGAGGGCGGAGCTGCCCGAGGGTAGCAAGCAGGTAATTGGCTTCTAGGATGAAGGGCGGTCCTAGCAACCAATCGCTATCTTGCAGCGCCTGCCCTCCATCCAGAAATGCTGTACCTCCCTCCGATCTCCGCTCTGTGTAAGGTAAGACAGTGAGGGAGAGGGCAAAGTTACAGGGGGTGAGGACATTAATGTGAAAGGCTGAAAAGTTGTGAGAATGTGTGTGCCAAAGACAGTGGTAATTGGGGCTGATGACGTAAAAGTTGGAGGAGGCCTGAGGACTGTGAAGTAGGGGAGCTGAAGACTGCGAAGTGGTGGGCTGAGGACATTAAAGTGGGTGGGGGCTGAGGATTGTGAAATGGGGGAGGCTGAGAACTGTGATATGGTGGCCTGAGGACTGTAAAGTGGGGGGGGGGCTGAGGGCTGTGAAGTGGGGGGGCTGTGGACTGTGATGTGGTGGGCTGAGAACATTAAAGTGGGGGGACCTGAGTACTGTGACGTGAGGAGGACATTTAAGCTGGGGGAGCTGAAGACTTTAAAGTAGGGGCTGAGGACTGTAATGTGAGGGGACTGAGGACTGTAATGTGTGTGTGGGGGGGGGGGCTAAGGACATTAAAGTGGGGGGAGCTGAAGACTTTAAACTGGGGGCTGAGGACTGTAATGTGAGGGGACTGAGGACTGTAATGGGGGGGGGGGGCTGAGGCCATGCATTTACCCATCAACACATGCTCAAAGCCCATCGACAAAGATCCTACTGAACATAACCATAAAGAAAATAATACAGTACTTATTAAAAATAATAGCTAACAGGGTTCTGGGATACTGGGATTGGTGCAGCAAAGGGGCTTTCAAGCGCTACAGATTGAGACATGCTCACTCTCTTTACCCTTCAATTGTTTCACAATATCTTGTAATCATTTTGTTTGCCCTATATATTAACCACTTCCGGACCACCCACCGTCGTTTTACGTGATGACTTTGAAGGAGGATATTGTTGTTATGGCAGCAGCTAGCTGCCATAACCCCGGTATCCTCTTCTTCAGCGGTCCGCTACAAGATAAAAGTGGTCTCTGCGGCGGATTTGCCGTGAGATCACTTTTATCAGCGGCAGGAGAGGGGCTCCCCCCTTTCCGCTGCGATCCGGTGCCCACGCCGCTTACCGGAGCCGTCGGCAGCGATCGCATCTGTCCCCTGCCTGGGTATGGAGACGAGTGAGGGGAAAATGGCCCTCTCCCGTCTCCATATCACTGCAGGGCAGAAGTGAAGTCAAAACATCACTTCCGCCCATAGCTCTTAAAGGGCCATTTTTTTTTTCATTTTTTGAAATGACAACATTTTTTTTTTTTTGCATTTTAATGTAAATATGAGATCTGAGGTCTTTTTGACCCCAGATCTCATATTTAAGAGGTCCGGTCATGCTTTTTTCTATTACAAGGGATGTTTACATTCCTTGTAATAGGAATAAAAGTGACACGATTTTTTTTTTTTTTTAAAAACAGTGTAAAAATGTAAAAAAAAAAAAAAAAAGGTAAAATAAATAATAAAAAAAAAACTAGTGCCCACATATGAAAACGGTGTTTAAACCACACATGTGAGGTATCACCGCGATCGGTAGAGCAAGAGCAATAATTCTAGTCCTAGACCTCCTCTGTAACTTAAAGAATGCAACCTGTAGAATTTTTTAAAAGTCGCCTATGGAGGTTTTTAAGGGTAAATGTTTGTCGCCATTCCATGAGTGGGCGCAATTTTGAAGCATGACATGTTGGATATCAATTTACTCGGCGTAACATTATCTTTCACAATATAAAAAAATTGGGCTAACTTTACTGTTGTCTTATTTAAATTCCAAAAAGTGTATTTTTTCCAAAAAAAGTGCGCTTTTAAGACCGCTGCGCAAATACAGTGTGACAGAAAGTATTGCAATGACCGCCATTTTATTCTCTAGGGTGTTAGAAAAAAATGCATAATGTTTGGGGGTTCTAAGTAATTTTCTAGCAAAAAAAACTGATTTTAACTTGTAAACAGCAAATCTCAGAAAGAGGCTCAGTCTTTAAGTGGTTATTATCTTTTAATACTTGCAGTAACTTCTGAGGATGGAAGACTACCACCAAAATGTCAGTTTGCACATGCTGCTGTGTGTTTCAATTAAAAGAAAATGTTTTTTTCCCTATATTGTACAATTTAGGCAACTACCTCAACTTGCTGGAAATTGATTATGATTGGTTCTTGTGCACTCTGCATTATGTTCAAAATGCCCATATTTGTTTTTGTAATCATGTGCATTTTGGCTTTTTAACAATTAAGCCCTAGTTAGCCAACACCAAATTTGCTGTATCATCCACAAAATCAAGAGGCAGGTTTCCAGAATCTTGCAGACTTCTTTGCAAATGCCTGCAGTATGAAATTTAGGATGGTTATTGAGCTGCGGTGCATAAAAACGGTGTACAAACTCACCCCATCTGATCAAGTATGTGCAATATGTCTTTGCCATTTTGCTAAAAGGGATTTCTGTGCTTTCTTTGCTCACAAACTATGGAAAGTGCTGCAAGGTGTTATATTAGACACTTTTCCTTCTGCTTAAAGGGGTTGTAAAGCTTAATTTATTTATATTTTTTAAATGACAAACATGTCATACTTACCTCCTCTCTGCAGTTGGTGGTTTCAGCGGCGCTAGTAGCTCCTCCTCTTCTCGAGTGCCTCGCCAGAGAGGCACTCCCCTTTGGGACACACATGCGGGTACACTCTCAAGTCCTGCTTCTGCATCTATTGACACAGAAAGCAGGACTCAAGCAAGCCCCTCCCCCCCGCGTCATTGGATTTGATTGACAGCAGCAGGAGCCAATGGCTGCGCTGATATCAATCCATCCAATCAGGACCCGAGAAACCAGCATTTGCTGATGTGTTCATCCCCGGCACGAGATAGAGGGGGTACAGGTAAGTAAAACGGGGGCTCGGAGGGGGGCTGCAGCATTACAGGAGGTTTTTTACCTCAATGCATAGAATGCATTGAGGTGAAAAACCTCAAGGGTTTACAACCACTTTAAGGAATTACAAAACCGGCTCAACAAGGTACCATGTGATTATAATACAACACAATAATGCCCGTAGACGTGGTGTATCTGGATTTTGCAAAAGCATTTGACACAGTTCCCCATAAACGTTTACTGTACAAAATAAGGTCCGTTGGCATGGACCATAGCGTGAGTACATGGATTGAAAACTGGCTACAAGGGCGAGTTCAGAGGGTGATGATAAATGGGGAGTACTCTGAATGGTCAGGGGTGGGTAGTGGGGTCCCCCAGGGTTCTGTGCTGGGACCAATCCTATTTAATTTGTTCATAAACAACCTGGATGATGGGGTAAACAGTTTAAACTCTGTATTTGCGGGCAATACTAAGCTAAGCAGGGCAATCTGTATTTACTTCTGGGCCGACATGAGGGGGTGATTGGAACAAAATTTTGTTACAGCGCGAAATGCAATGGATTTGATATTTAAATGCTACAATACCTCCCGGTCTTAATGAGGCAAAAAGTTATAGACCTTTTCTAGAAGGTTTTAGTTCAGGTAAAACCGACTAGATTATATTAAGATCACATTTGATCTTCTAAATGGACCACTCTGATTATATCAGAAACCCAGTTTCTCCATTACCTTGGGAAGAAAAGAACAGCTGCAGACCACCTTCCAATGATTTTATTCCAAAAAATAGCAATAAACAGCCAACAAAGACAGAGTGTCCGAACCCAGGCGGTGACGTGCCTTTTTACACTGACCTCGGTGCTTCTTCTTAGTTTCTAAACCGCTGGCAACAAAAGTGAGTACACCCCTACGTGAAAATGTCCAAATTGGGCCCAATTAACCATTTTCCCTCCCCGATGTCATGTGACTTGTTAGTGTTACAAAGTCTCAGGTGTTAATGGGGAGCAGGTGTGTTGAATTTGGTGTTATCGCTCTCATTCTCTCATACTGCTCACTGGAAGTTCAACATGGCACCTCATATCTGAGGATCTGAAAAAAAAAGAATTGTTGTTCTACATAAAGATGGCCTAGGCTATAAGAAGATTGCCAAGACCCTGAAACTGAGCTGCAGCACGGCGGCCAAGACCATACAGCGGTTTAACAGGACATATTCCACTCAGAACAGGCATCGCCATGGTCCACCAAAGAAGCTGAGTGCAGGTGCTCAGCGTCATATCCAGAGGTTGTCTTTGGAAAATAGACATATAGGTGCTGCCAGCATTGCTGCAGAGGTTGAAGGGGTGGGGGGTCAGCCTGTCAGTGCTCAGACCATACGCCGCACACTGCATCAAATTGGTCTGCATGGCTATCATCCCAGAAGGAAAACTCTTCTAAAGATGATGCACAAGAAATCCTGCAAACAGTTTGCTGAAGACAAGCAGAATAAGGACATGGATTGTCCTGTTGGTTGATGAGACCAAGATAAACTTATTTGGTTCAGATGGTGTCAAGCCTGTGTGGCGGCAACCAGGTGAGGAGTACAAAGACAAGTGTGTCTTGCCTACAGTCAAGCATGGTGGTGGGAGTGTCATGGTCTGTGGCTGCATGAGTGGCTGCTGGCACTGGGGAGCTACAGTTCATTGAGGGAACCATGAACGCCAAACATGTACTGTGACATACTGAAGCAGAGCATGATCCCCTCCCTTCGGAGACTGGGCTGCAGGGCAGTATTCCCCCATGATAATGACCCCAAACACACCTCCAAGACAACCACTGCCTTGCTAAAGAAGCTGAGGGTAAAGGTGATGGATTGGCCAAGCATGTCTCCAGACCTAAACCCTATTGAGCATCTGTGGGGCATCCTCAAATGGAAGGTGGATGAGCACAAGGTCACTAACATCCACCAGCTCCGTGATGTCGTCATGGACTTCAGTTGCAACCTGTGAAGCACTGGTGAACTCCATGCCCAAGAGGGTTAAGGCAGTGCTGGAAAATAATGGTGGTCACACATCGCTGTCGTCACTTTCAGTATCTGATGACGAATTTCCCCACAAATCACTATCGCTCAATTCTGCAAGTGATTCTTATTCACTATCGCTGTTTTCTATCTAGTTTAAAACCGTTTTTGACGTAAAGGGACACTTTTTGGATGCCATGGACATTCTCAAGTTTCAAGGCAGAAAGAACAGTATATATTATATAAACATGCAGGCAGGGCACTGGACAAAGCACTAGGGACAAAAGGGATGTGAAATGATTTGATACAGTAATGTAATCTAACAGATTACAGTGTATTATGTGTGTTATGTGTTTTGTACTTTTTGAATTTACAGCCGGGCTCCGCTCCCATGCGTTGCAACGCTCACAGGGAACGGGGCCCAGAACAGTAATACATCTGGCGGAGGACACAGTCGGAGGACATCACAGGACCCTGGGGACAAGGTAAGTAGCCTATCCCGAGTGTGGCTCGTGGTTACCGCTTTTGGTAATGAAAATTCACCCCAAGCCACACTCGGGAATACCGCTAGGGAGGTTAATGGCTGTGTGTTGAGTTATTTTGAGGGGACAGCAAATTTACACTGTTATACAAGCTGTACACTCACTACTTTACATTGTAACAAAGTGTGATTTCTTCAGTGTTGTCACATGAAAAGGTATAATAAAATATTTACAAAAATGTGAGGGGTGTACTCACTTTTGTGAGATACTGTATGATATATGATATGTTGACTCGAGTTCATGTTTTGATTGTATCATTTATTTTTACAATTTTTAACAATTTTAATGATACAATTTTTTCAATAATTTATTTTATAAAAATCAATATGTTTATTGTCTTCAAAATCCGACCAAATGAGGACATGTTCTAAAAATTATGCACCAGGATGATGCCAATTACACCCAGAATAATATGAGTCTATCTATTTAGATATAATAAAAACAAACCATGAGCTCTACCACCCTGTAGCTCTTTTTTTTTTTTGCTTTTATATGGCAGCCAGGGCAATTTTTTTAACTATATTTTCAAGTTGTGGCTTTGAACACTGATAGTATTGAGATTGCCACATGCTGCAGCATTGAATTTGCCCCGATTTTTCTTTCTTCTCTGATTATGGGATTATGGTTACGGCATCCTTCTGTCAAAGGTTTCTCACATAGGTATCTGGCTTGATGACAAGCTGTAAGATTGATTCTCTGAATAAGAAAATAACTGGACCAAGAAGGGACTTGGACATGAGCACAGGTCCTCTTAGGTTGGATTCACACCTACACAGTTTTAGTGCTTTTTGCATTTTGTAGATTTGCAATACATCTGCAAAATGCAAAAGGCACAAAAAATGCATAGGTGTGAATCCAGCCTTAGAAAGCAACACAAAAAGCATACAAAATGGGAGAAGCAAAAGTGAATAGAAATTTGGTAAGTGTTGTGCAAATTAGCAGTTATATAAAAAATAACCTATAATTTGTTAAATTCATATGTATGGCAATTCATACAAGGCATCAAAGATATCTACCCTAAACTCTGACCCCCAAAAAAAGACATTTCTTAAGAATTGTCAAAGGCAAGCATGTATTTATCTGCAACTTAATGGATGCTGTATTTCTTACGATAATGGGAGCCATATATTTTCAGATCTCATAATGACTGAGAACTTTACTGAACAGGGCACCACTATGATTCGCTGCATTCTTTTCTTTGTCTATGATGAGGCCAAGCTTTGGAAACTGAGCCCATAATTTTTTCTGATGAAAATAGAGCAGTTTTCAGTTATGATTTTTTTGGATTATAACAGTAGGGACAAACTTTGAAAAAAAAATGCTTAAAGATAGCTAGCTGCAATGAACCAATGGAGTAACTAGTGGCTTGTGAAGAGTTTCTGTTAAAGGTGACAACAACCACTACAAGCTTAAGAAACACTGTAAAATATCTAGGCAACTAGACCATACTGATCACATAGTTTGCACAGGATAAAGTGAACACTAAACTATCCATGTGTGCACCATATCCACCCATCAGCTGGAATTAGGAGGAAGTTAGTCTAGTCATGGAGCCCCCCTAGAAAAGAATAGACAGATGTATCTGACTCACCACCATTGAACTGGTGAGACATCTGAGACAGTGATGTTGCATGAGAGAACTATCCCTCCTGATTGGCTGAGACACACAGCAGGCGCCATTGGCTTCCGCTGCTGTCAATCAAAGTCAGTGAGCCAATGAGGAGAGAATGGGGTGGGTCCAAGCCACGGCTTTGTGTCTGAATGGACACACAGAGCAGCGGCGTGGCTCATGTGCTCCCATAGCCAGAAGGGGGGAATTTGGGACTTTAAATTAGACTTTAAAGTCCCACATTCCCCTTTATTATGTGCTCCCATAGCAAGCTGTTTGCTGTGGGGGCACTCAGCAGGAGGGAGGAGCCAGAAGCGCCGGCGAGGGATCTGAGAAGAGGAGGATCTGGGCTGCTCTGTGCAAAACCATTACTTACATGTAAGTATAACATGTTTGTTATTTTTAAACAAAAAAAAAAACAAGACTTTAGTATCACTTTAAGTTTTGTTAGGCTTTATTAGCCTCATATGAGTGCTCAGCATCAAGTCTATATATATATATAGCATAAAGGTGACTACAATATTTTAATGAAGTTGCTTATATTAGGTATGCATAACAAGTATTAACAATTTAGGATCATTTACTAAATATCAAAACATGTATATGAACACAGCAGCCTGTGTTGGACTAATACCTGAATTTCAGGTACACATAAACTACAATAATGTAACATATTTTAAATGCAACTAGTTACAAGTACATATATTTGACTTGAAATTAACTTCCCAATATGGCATAACCTAGCAGACTGGGAAAAGGACTGGTAGCCCAAGGAGCTAAACAGACTAAGGCCCCTTAGCTGATCCCCTGCTGATCGGGGCAAAGCAGGCAAATGACACATCCATGTCTAATCAGTATCTGCAGAACAGACATGGGCAGAGCCTGCTTTGCTCTACGGGCATCTGGGAGTTTACACCAGGCTACCTCCGTTCTGCTCTGCTTAAATGGAAGAGGATGGAGTGCTTAGAGGGCCTGATCGGAGGTAGGTGGGCGTCAACAGACACAAGTCAGTTTACACCCACCCATCCAAAGAAATGAATGGACTGTCCAATTGGAAAGCTCATCTGAAAGGGGCCTAAACAAGAAACGTGCTGACAGGAGTAGAGACCAGAAGGATACACTCATCAGTGTGCTATTGCTTCTTCACTATGCAGTCACAATCTGGGGCAGGAGGTGATCTACCTGTGTTGCATGACATCAGTAGAAAGTGGTCTTGTCCCCAACCTGGCTTTTGTTGTCTCACATAGCAGGGCTGTTTAAATTTCAGGACTTGGTGGACAGAATTACAAGCAGGTAAACCAGCTATTACATATATATTTTTACTGTGTATTTAGTTGTTTGCTTTGAGTTGTTTTGGCAAGAAATCAAAGGTCTAGTAAAAAAAAAAGTAGCTTGTAGCATTTTTTCATAGACTATGGCCTAAACCAGTAATGCTTAAAGTGCATGAAGATAATGAAGGTACATGCTTGAAGGTAAAAAATCCTTCTGTGTGCTGCTTCAACAGCCCCCCCCCCCCAATACTCACCTGAGCTCCCTCTTGCTCTTGATCTAGCGAGAGCCTCACCTGTCCCCGGACTCCCTCTCCTCATTGGCTGAGACAGCAGCAGGGGGCATTGGCTCCCACTGCTGTCATTTACAGCTAGTGAGTCAATGAAGAGCAAGCGGCTTGCTATTGGGGGCACTGGTTAAGGGGAGGAACCAAGAGTTCCAGCGGGAGACCTGAGAGGAAAAGGATTGGGGCTGCTCTGTGCAAAACCACTGTACAGAGCAGGTAAGTATGACATAGTTTTAAAAAAAATGTAAAGCCAAACCTTTAATACCACTTTAATGTAGAAGCAAATTATTTTTTTTTTCATTTTTGGATCGAGTAAGGGAGGATCATAACCCCTATCAGTTTATTTCTTGCCATCTGTGGAGATTTTCCTTCACTTCCTGCCCAAACAGGAAGTGAGTGGAAATCCCTGCAAATTAAGGGAATTCCATGTAGTTATCCTCTCTATTATTTTTCTAAGGACAACTCAAATTGTGGGATTTTCTTTTACGTTCCCTTTCAAAGATAATGGTAAATAGGACAAACAGAGAGGGGGAATCTCCTTAAGGGGGGCACAGACAGCAATAAAAAACTAACAGGTGTTCTAATTCATCTCTACTGTCTAAAACAAAAAAAAGTTTTGCCTTTAGTTGTACTTTAACCATTTACAATGTCTCAGAATCCCTTTATTTAAAAAAAAAAAAATAGGTACCCAGAAAAAGATGACTTATACTACTTACTGGTCCAGAGGGCAATAAACTTGAGCTTTGCACTTTTACAAAGTTACAGCCCCGAAGAATCACACACACTTATAGGTAAGATTGATACCTGCGACCTATGTTGTATGTTTTTGTGCAACCCATCAGGTCAATAAAGCAATATTAAACCCAAAAACAAACCACTTACCAATTCTTAGATGTGTTGGCTGCATCAGTTTTCTTTCCTTTATTTTCACCTGGTGATCTGGCCAGTACATATAGAAAAACAGGGAGGGTGCACCGAACTTGTGCATTACCAAAGATAAAATTCATTTACATAATAAAAGCAAGAGTCATACTCACAAACAAATGTTTAAAAAGGCTTAACATTGCTCCAAAAATTCGGAACTGTATCATCTGCAACCTGGACCGGGTGTTGAGAGGAACCAGATGGTATCACGAGCGGCTTACGCGTTACGGGGGAGTACCCTCTTCGTCAGAGCCTCAGCGATAACAGGCTAACTTTCTCTAAGTTACCTCTAAATAGAGTCATTCACATGTCTGGGTGACGCCCCCCAGAGCCTGTCACACACTTCTGGGTGGACCCCGCCCACCATGCCAGTCTATCAGACAGACCATATCCCACATCATGTTATCAAACTCGCAAATGCGTATTTGATCCCATGAAGAAGAAGCTAGTACCCCCTGCACAGGCAGCATGGTACATTACCCGTATCTACCCAACCATCATCCTATTTCATTTAATTTAATACTTGATGTTATCATATTAATATATAGCATCAGGTAGTCACTATAGAGGTTCGCTTACCCTTTCTGAAGTGTTGCAGCCTTCCACATCATGCAGTCCAACATAGCTGCTAGTGGATGGGATGGGGGGAGGGGGGAGTGCTGACGAGGGAATTAGTCTAGAACAGTGTTTCTCAACTCCAGTCCTCAAGGCGCACCAACAGGTCATGTTTTCAGGATTTCCACTATTTTGCACAGGTGATTTGATCAGTTTCACCACCTTAGTAATGACCACAGTCGTTTCATCTGAGGGAAATCCTGAAAACATGACCTGTTGGTGCGCCTTGAGGACTGGAGTTGAGAAACACTGGTCTAGAAAGACCAGGGGATAGGAGTGGATACGTCACCATTGTCTGCAAAGGGGTCTAGATCAGAAATCATAGTAATGGTGGAAAAAAGAAAAGAACAAAAACGCGCTGTCTTAAAGTGATAAATAATAGCTGCCAGCACAACAGAAATCTGTGAATATGTGAACAAATAGGAAAGTGGTAAAGTGCAGCGCTAAAAGTGAAGGTGAAAGTGAGATTCCCCTGATGGGATAAAACTTGTAACAAACCATTACTGATGTGCATAAACCATGATAAAATACATACAATATTACTCTAATATACAAACAGCAATAATGATGATGTTTACATAAACCAACAGTGCATATATATATATATATATATATATATATATATATATATATATATATATATTACAATGAAAGTCCCTAAAGTAACTCCAATATATAAAGTGACTTGCGAGATAAATCTGTGAACTAGTTGTCTGTTGATAATCCACCACCAAAAGGAAAGAGGCTTACCAGACAAGTTGAACCCAACTAGGCATACGACTGATGAGTCAACAGAGCTTGTGGTGTAACACACCCAGGGAAGAAAATCAGCATACACGGTTTCAGATATAGACCAATCAGGCAGAGGTCCGTCACAATGTATAACATCAATGGGTATCCACCAAGGGAACAGTGACCACAGATGAAGAACGGATCCTCCCAGTATTATATATGGTAGAAGGAAAAAAATTGGGCCACATAGTGTGATTCCATTTACATAAAAGGCATTTTATTGAAATAAGTAAAATGGTCACTCACATTTGAGAAGGCATTAAAATGCATGTAAGTAAAATCAAATATCGCAGGGGCATCAGCAGAGCCCGTCCCGACCGGTTTCATCTCAATAAGACATCATCTGGGGTTATTAATGGTGGTAATGTAGTAATAGAGGGTGGGGTTATAGCGCACGTGCCACTAACAAAATTGTGTGGCACGCACGCTACACCGCAATCAGAAAGCGCGAGTGGATTTGCGTTCCACCCGCCACTTCCGGTTGCGGCAGATGTCACTTCCAGGCGAACCTCTATAGTGACTACCTTATGCTATATATTAATATGATAACATCAAGTATTAAATTAAATGAAATGGGATGATGGTCGAGTAGATACGGGCAATGTACCATGCTGTCTGTGCAGGGGGTGCTAGCTCTTCTTCATGGGATCAAATACGCATTTGCGAGTTCGATAACATGATGTGGGATATGTCCTCTCTGATAGACTGGCATGGT
This sequence comes from Aquarana catesbeiana, assembly GCF_042186555.1. Classification (NCBI taxonomy): domain Eukaryota; kingdom Metazoa; phylum Chordata; class Amphibia; order Anura; family Ranidae; genus Aquarana; species Aquarana catesbeiana. Next base: position 228,142,541 of record NC_133328.1, read on the forward strand.
GGGCGGGGTCCACCCAGAAGTGCGTGACAGGCTCTGGGGGGCGTCACCCAGACATGTGAATGACTCTATTTAGAGGGAACTTAGAGAAAGTTAGCCTGTTATCGCTGAGGCTCTGACGAAGAGGGTACTCCCTAGTAACGCGTAAGCCGTTCGTGATGCCATCTGGTTCCTCTCAACACCCGGTCCAGGTTGCAGATGATACAGTTCCGAATTTTTGGAGCAATATTAAGCCTTTTTAAACATTTGTTTGTTAGTATGACTCTTGCTTTTATTATTTAAATAAATTTTATCTTTGCTAATGCACAAGGTCGGTGCGCCTTCCCTGTTTTTCTTTATGTTTCAGCTCTAAGGACACCCATTGTTCTGAGGAGGGCAGCAAGACCTATGACATTCCACTCTCTATCCAAAGGGTTGACTACACCACTTACATATGGACTATGCACCTGAGCGCAGGAGATTGCTTTGTGTTGTTTGGATCTGACCAGTACGTCTGTTGTTTTTCAAAAGAACAAGCTGCCCTGCAGATGTATCAGTTACAAGGTTGAGACAAACCATTTACTACTGACAGGGGTGCTTACAATTATCAACTTTTATTCATCTATGTAAAACCTTCACCCTAAGGCTGAGTTCACACTGGCATTAAAAGCAGGAGTTTAAAGGGAAGTTAAAAACGCCCCATAAACGCCTATGCAAATGATACAATGGACAGCACGCAGTGCTGTTCACATTATAAAAACGTGAAGCCTCATGACAAGTCAGGAGGTGTTTGAAGCCTTTCAACGCCTCCCATTCAAGTCTATGTTAACGCACCCAAACCACACTGGCATACGGTCGTGGCACATTTCAAGGATGGTGAGAATTTTAGCTAGTTGTTAAGGAGCAGGTCGGGAAGCCGGCTGCCACTCCTTAACAACTGATGAATTGTCAGCTGTCAATGAGCGAGTGTTCCCCCCCCCCACTCCTGGAGCATATTAGGCCACATGCCCTCAATATGTGGGGGGATGCTTTGGGGCAGGGGAAGCTCTGCACCCCGCACCCCAAAGCAACTTGTCCCCATGCTGATGGGGACAAGGGCCTCTTCCCGACAACCCTGTCCGGTGGTTGTGGGGGTCTGTGGATAGGAGGCTTATCGGAATCTGGAGCCACCTTTAACAAGGGGACCCACAGATCCCAGGCCCCCCCCCATGTGAATGAGTAGGGGGTACCCCTACCCATTGACCCAAAAAAAGGAAGTGTAGTGTTACAAAAAACAAAAAGACAGTTTTTGACAAGTCCTTTATTAAAAGCAGGATGGCTCCCGCTGTTATGCCAGCGAAGCTATTTCCCAATTCTTACAGTATATAACAATGGGGCATGGACACCCGGTGATATCACCCGGACACCCCCGATCCCCTGTGACGTCACCCCCCATCATGCCTCAGGTGGTGACATCACAAGGGGGTGGGGATCTCTGGGTGACGTCACCGGGTGGCCATGCCCCATAGTTTTATAAGAACTGGCAGACAGCTTAGCTGGCATAACAGCAAAAGCCATCGTCGGAGCAGGATCAGATTCTTTTTTATTTTGAGCGGGTTGGCAGTGGCGGCAGAAGAAGGAGAAGACGACAACATTATCGGAGGTAGAAGACATCAACGGAAGGAGAAGACAGTGGAGTGAGAAGAAATCACAAGGGGGAGAAGACCGGAGGAAGAACACATCAGAAGAAGGAGATTACTGGAGGAAGAAGACTCTGAGCTATGACGGGAGACATTCGTCAATTAACAAAGGACTTGTCAAAAATCGTCTCTTTGTTTTTTGTAAGACTACACTTCTTTTTTTTTTTGGTGAATGGGTAGGGGTACAATGTACCCCATACTCATTCACATAGAGAGGGGGCCCGGGATCTGGGGGCCCCCTTGTATGGTTTTTAGTAAGCCTTCAGTCCTAATGAAAGGGCAGAACAATGACCCTATCTCTCATTGGGTATATAGTTTCATCACATATATATATATATATATATATATATATATATATATATATATATACAGTATCTCACAAAAGTGAGTACACCCCTCACATTTTTGTAAATATTTTATTATATCTTTTCATGTGACAACACTGAAAAAATGACACTTTGCTACAATGTAAAGTAGTGAGTGTACAGCTTGTATAATAGTGGAAATTTGCTGTCCCCTCAAAATAACTCAACACACAGCCATAATGTCTAAACCGCTGGCAACAAAAGTGAGTACACCCCAAAGTGAACATGTCAAAATTGGGCCCAAAGTGTCAATATTTTGTGTGGCCAACATTATTTTCCAGCACTGCCTTAACCCTCTTGGGCATGGAGTTCACCAGAGCTTCACAGGTTGCCACTGGAGCCCTCTTCCACTTCTCCATGAAGACATCATGGAGATGGTGGATGTTAGAGACCTTGTGCTCCTCCACCTTCTGTTTGAGGATGCCCCACAGATGCTCAATAGGGTTTAGGTCTGGAGACCTTGGCCAGTCCATCACCTTTACCCTCAGCTTCTTTAGCAATGCAGTGGTCTTCTTGGAGGTGTGTTTGGGGTCGTTATCATTTTGGAATGCTGCCCTGCGGCCCAGTTTCCGAAGGGAGGGGATCATACTCTGCTTCAGTATGTCACAGTACATGTTGGCATTCATGGTTCACTCAATGAGCAGTAGCTCCCCAGTGCCAGTAGCACTCATGCAGCCCCAGACCATGACATTCCCACCACCATGCTTGACTGTGGGCAAGAAACACTTGTCTTTGTATTCCTCATCTGGTTGCGGCCACACACGCTTGACACCAGCTGAACCAAATAACTTTATCTTGGTCTCATCAGACCACAGGACATGGTTCCAGTAATCCATGTCCTTAGTCTGCTTGTCTTCAGCAAACTGTTTGTGGGCTTTCTTGTGCATCATCTTTAGAAGGGGATTCCTTCTAGGACGACAGCCATGCAGATCAATTTGATGCAGTGTACAGCCTATGGTCTGAGCACTGACAGACTGACCCCCCACCCCTTCAACCTCTGCAGCAATGCTGGCAGCACTCATACATCTATTTTCCAAAGACAACCTCTGGACCTGATGCTGAGCACGTGGACTCAACTTCTTTGGTCGACCATGGCGAGGCCTGTTCTGAGTGGAACCAGTCCTGTTAAACCTCTGTATGGTCTTGGCCACCGTGCTGCAGCTCAGTTTCAGGGTCTTGGCAATCTTCTTATAGCCTAGGCCATCTTTATGTAGAGCAATAATTATTTTTTTCAGATCCTCAGAGAGTTATTTGCCATGAAGTGCCATGTTGAACTTCCAGTGACCAGTATGAGAGAGTGAAAGCGATAATACCAAATTTAACACACCTGCTCCCCATTCACACCTTTGACCTTGTATCACTAATGAGTCACATGACACCAGGGAGAGCAAATTACTAATTGGGCCCAATTTGGACATTTTCACTTAGGGGTGTACTCACTTTTGTTGCCGGCGATTTAGACATTAATGGCTGTGTGTTGAGTTATTTTGAGGGGACAGCAAATTTACACTGTTATATAAGCTGTACACTCACTACTTTACATTGTAGCAAAGTGTAATTTCTTGAATGTTGTCACATGAAAAGGTATGATAAAATATTTAAAAAAATGTGAGGGGTGTACTCACTTTTGTGAGATACTGTAAATAGTTATAGAGTATGGCTTCCACTGTCCTATTTTGAAACAAATTTTCTATACTAGTTTTCCCATTAAATAATGTTTCCAAAACATGGATACTTTTGAGTTCAGCAAAATTCTGTCTGGAGCTGGAAAATTTGGCTGGATCTCCAAATTTTGGCAGGTTTATCCCAGACTTTTATTCAGCAATGCAGTAAACAAATATAGCACAATGCAGAAGGACAAGTCCATAGCATAAAACAAAACATCTGCTCATCTGAGCCACTAAACTTACGTTAGTCACCTGGGTTCTCCCAAATAGGTTTTCCAAAGAAAACAGGCAGCACATGTAGCTTTTTAGCGTTCTGTCAGCAGTGAGCCTTTTCACTCAACAGCAGCCTCTCACAACAAAGAGAGTGACAAAGAGAGTCTATAGTATAAATCATATCAGATATAAAAAATGGCCCATGGAGGGCTGACTTATGGGATCGTAGGCAGAAAATAAAGAAAAACACAAACAACCAAATCCTTTATTCAACATATTTATTGGATGAAATTTGGCCACTACTTTTATTATTGGTTTACATTCACATTAACTTAATTTCAATCGACAATATATAATTAACCCAGCATTCAATGACTTCATACACCAACCTTTAAGAAGAAAGCTCAGCCACACAACTGCTCCCTCTTATAACATAACAAGAGGGACCCAACCACATAATAAGGCCACGGGTTAGTGAGGTTTGTCTAATAGTTAAAGTATTGCAGGGTTTATCCCACCCAAAGTTCTACAAAGCCCCGGGCTCCAAGGCTGAACACCAAAGCATGTTAAAGCGGAGTTACACCCAAAAATTGAACTTCCACTGTCTGGATTCCCCCCCCCCCCGTGTCACATTTGGCACCTTTCAGGGGGGAGGGGGGAGCAGATACCTGTCTAATACAGGTATATGCTTACACTTCCGGCGAAAGATCACTGCGGTATCCGCGGCGATCTATGCCATGTCCGGCCCCTCCTCCGCCCCCCCCCACTGTCTTCTGGGAGACACACAGGTCCCAGAAGACAGCAGGGACCACTCAGAACGTGCAGTGCGACACGCGCATGCACAGTAGGGAACCAGGCTGTGGAGCCGCAAGGCTTCACTTCCTGACTATCTTACTAGCAATGCAGGTGCCTCCACCTGGAGCTGAGGGTCAGGTTGGCTGCGGGTGAGGACATTGTGGGTGCCCTGGACAGTTAATTGTCCTTATTTTAAAAGTCTACAAAAGAGAAGAATGCCCCTTGGGTAGGACTTTAGCAGCACTTGAGTAGGAATCACAATCAATTAAATAGAAAACTAATCAATTAAATAGAAAACTACTCATATATTTATTTAGAAAATACAAAGATAAAAACATGTATCATGGAGTGTACATATCAACCATAACTGATATCGCAAGTAGTTGAAGTGGATGGTGATTGAATTGAATCCTTTACCTGACGCATTTTGGAGTCTACAAGAGATGCTCCTCCCTCAGGGATAGATAGGATATAGAAAATTAATTGCAAAAATCAGATGCCTATAGCGCACTCCATGGCATTAAAAACAGCGTCAGAATCAACACAGTGGCCACAGGAGACCGCCATCGCCCATTGGAAACCCTGTATATAAAAGTATTTTTAAAAACGTAAAAGTATTTTATATACTGGGTTTCCAATGAGCGATGGCGGTCTCCTGTGGCCACTGTGTTGATTCTGACTCTGTTTTTAATACCATGGAATGCGCTATAGGAACTATATATATATTTTATTTTTTAGCAGAGACCCTAGAAAATAAAATGTTGATCGTTGCAAATTTTTGTCACATGGTATTTGCACAGAGGTTTTTTCAAATGCAATTTTTGGGGAAAAATACACATTTATAAATTAAAAAAAAAAACTACAATATATAACCTGATTTTTTGTAATATTTCAAAGATGATGTTAAGCACAGTAAATAGATACCTATCTTTAGAATTGCGCACGCTCGTGGAATGGTACCAAACTCTGGTACTTAAAAATCTCCATAGACGACATTTTAAAAATATCTACAGGTTACCAGTTTAGAGATACGGAGGAGATCTAGTGCTAGAAGTATTGCTCTTGCTCTGACGTTCGCAGCAATACCTCACATGTGTGGTTTGAATACCGTTTACACATGTGGGCGTGGCCTACATATGCATTCTTCAGTGGGCGCAAGCACGGGGGGGGGGGGGGGCTCTTAAAAAACATTTTTCATTATTATTATTTATTTTATTACTTTTTTACTTTTTTTTATTTTTACACTGTACCTTTACTAAACATGTTTTTGATCACTTTTATTACTATCACATGGAATGTAAACATCCCTTGTGATAGAAATAAGCAGTGATAGGTCCTCTTTATGGAGAGCTCTGGGGGTCAATAAGACCCTACATCTCCTCTACAATGTAAAGCATCAGATAAAAAACAAACAAAAATACATTGATCTAAAATGCTTTAAAAAAATAGCCTCGTCTACATTGGGTCAGAACTGGAAGTGGCATCATGATGTCGCTCTGGTCCTCCTAGACCAGTGATGGCGAACCTTGGCACCCCAGATGTTTTGGAACTACATTTCCCATGATGCTTATGCACTCTGCAGTGTAGGTGAGCATCATGGAAAATGTAGTTCCAAAACATCTGGGGTGCCAAGGTTCACCATCACTGTCCTTGACCATAGAGATAAGAGGAAGCCATCTTTCCTCCACTCATTTTTGTTACCAGCTGCCGCAACTGCCGGATCAGTTCTTGGGGTTAACGATCATACAGGTAAGCCCGAAAATCACTGGGAAGCAACAGGAGGAAGGGGCAACCCCTCCTGCTGCCTCTAAAAGTGATCCAGCGGCGAATGCACTGATCAGACCACTTTTATCGGTTAGAGAATTGCCCTCTCAAAAAACAGTACCGGGGTTACGGCATATTGCTGCAGCCATGACCCCAGTATTCCACTTCCCACCGAGGCTGTCATTTGTCTATGGCCCGGTTAGGAAGTTACAGTCTTTCATTCAACCAAAAGACCTAACAGTTTTTACCCCAGACCTCATTCATGTGGTCCTAGTTGGGACCATGGCAAAACCTATGTGGATCAAACTTCTCAGGGGTAGCTAGCCAAACCTGTCACTTGCTGATAGCTATCAAGTCTCCACACATACCACAGGTAGACCTCTTGTCACGCAAGTTCCAACCTTCACTCATAGGTTAGAGGTAGGTATCTCCACTCCCTTCTCCCACACAGAAGACTGCCTCTTTTCACTTCCAGAAATATCAAAAACCTATATGCTGACCCAAATCCAGGAGCCAAAGCATGCCCACAACCGGGAACCGTCTCCCATGCTAAAAGCTGCTGTAAAGTGAGCCTGTCGCTCATTTATAGCCCTACTGCTTGTATGGTTCTTGATATTTCTAAAATGTTATTTTTTTTTTTAAATTGTCCATCCCATGTAGTTTCCAACAAATTTGATCAGCTCTTCAAATGTTAGTGACTCAAAGGAAAACTGTCTTCAGGCATATGACTTATGTTGTGAAACTTTGAGCATGAATATATTTCACACCTAGCTGTATCTAAACAGGAAGATGATACTTCCTGTAATAATTTGCATCCCCTGCTTATTTTACTCTCTGTGTATATCATTTCATAGAAGGCTGACTGAATTTTTGTAAACTCTATGTTGGAAAAAATTTCTATACTTCATGTGCTGTTTACCGCAATGAGCACTGCTTAAGTATATGTAGGAAGGCCAGTATGGTGGCCTGAATTTATGGGAGGAGCCCGGGGGGGTACTTAAGCAGCCCGCTCACCTGTGGTGCTTGTCGGTTTCCTGTGCGCGATATACGTCACTAGGCCGACTATTCGATATACCAGCGTCCGCAAGTTCTTGCCTCGCAAAATTCCGGATTCGATACCGTTCTCAAAACTTTCGAAGTCTGCGTTTTTCGTTCGTAGTTTGTACCACGCGGCTGGCTTGGCTGTCGCAGGTAAGGTCCCGTCGGACTTTTCGTTTTCATATCAGGTCACTAAACCGTAATTTTAAAAAATTTCGTTTCACTCGCTTTTCATAAACTGCAATGTATATCGAATTTTTCGTTTTATGTCATGTCACTAAACCGTACTTTCAAATTTCGCTACTCGCACTTCACTATTGTAACGTGTATCGCTCGTACTTTCGATATGTTACCATTTCGACAGCACCGCGACGCAGACGTCGCTTCATTTCTAGCATATCGGTGTTAAAAATATGCATCAGTAAACAGCCATAGCAAGTCGCAATTTGCAAGTTATCGGATCAAGTCAGTTCGATACCAATCATTTCTCATTTCTGAAACATTCTAGAACTCATTTCTGACATTTCAAATCATTTCAAAACATTTCTCATTTCAGTCACCTACCGCGCTCCGATTCGAATCCAGTCGCATCAAAAAGATGCACCGATTCGTTCCGGTGTGCCCCAGTTATTTGGCCTCATTTCTATACATGCTCCAGAGTTACGTTATGGTCTGTCATTAGTACCTCTGTCATGGTTATCATTTCATTCCCACGTATCACGTTCCGGCATGAATCCAGTCGCATGGTAATGCACCGATTCGTCTCGGCGTGCCCCAGGACTGGCCTCATTTCTATACATGCTCCAGAGTTACGTTTTCAGTCATTCATACCTCTGTCATGGTTATCATTTCATTTTTCACCTATCACGTTCCGACATGAATCCAGTCGCATGGTAATGCACCGATTCGTCCCGGCGTGCCCCAGGATTGGCCTCATTTCTATACATGCTCCAGAGTTACGTTTTCAGTCATTCATATCTCTGTCATGGTTATCATTTCATTTTTCACCTATCACGTTCCGACATGAATCCAGTCGCATGGTAATGCACCGATTCGTCTCGGCGTGCCCCAGGATTGGCCTCATTTCTATACATGCTCCAGAGTTACGTTTTCAGTCATTCATACCTCTGTCATGGTTATCATTTCATTTCCACCTATCACGTTCCGACATGAATCCAGTCGCATGGCAATGCACCGATTCGTCTCGACGTGCCCCAGGACTGGCCTCATTTCTATACATGCTCCAGAGTTACGTTTATCAGTAATTCGTACCTTCTGTCATGGTTATCATTTCATTTCCACCTATCACGTTCCGACATGAATCCAGTCGCATGGCAATGCACCGATTCGTCTCGACGTGCCCCAGGACTGGCCTCATTTCTATACATGCTCCAGAGTTACGTTTATCAGTAATTCGTACCTTCTGTCATGGTTATCATTTCATTTCCACGTATCACGTTCACACATGAATCCAGTCGCATGGAAATGCACCGATTCATTGTGGCGTACCCCAGGGCTCGGCCTCATTTCTGATACATGCTTCAAAGTCCGGATCATAGCTAATCGCAGACATCGGGGGATGGATCCATGTCTCTGCCATGCAGCTTACTACCATTTCGCTCCCACAACGCATCACCGTTCCGGAACCAGTCGCATCTGACATGCACCGATTCTTTACGGAATGCCTTGCTGGTACCAAACAGCATTTCATACCTATACCAGAGCTCGGATGGTTGCCAGTCGCAAACACGGCACAACCAATTCAAGCCTCGGTCTAATAATCATTTCTCTCATTTCATTTCATACGGTGCTCCGATTCGAATCCAGATGCATCAAATAAGCACCAGATCGTCCCGGGTGCACCAATGTTTTCACTTGCCTCATTTCAATACATGCTCCAGAGCCCGGTTCTCGGTCGAATCAATGATGACGACCAGGCCGGACCTCTGTCATGGAGTCCATTCATAATCAAGGCAAACATTTCGAATCATTTCATTGTCATACAAATCGTTGCTTCAAAAAACCAGTTAGCAATCCCTTCACGAATTGTCACCTTTTCGTTTTTCTCAGGTCAGTCAAAGTTCAGTAGGTCCACCCTGCACCAGGTTGGACGATATCCCCCCAGGTTACAGTCAACCAGGAAACAAAAGCTCAAGATAATCCTCTCCAGAGCAACCATGTCTCAGACCGGCAGCGAAGACCTCGCGGCCCCGCTGTCACCTTCTCCGGTCTCAGAAAGCGGCAGCGTGCAATCCTTTAGGGGATGGACTATCCCCAAACTGACGGCAGAGCTCAGACGCAGAGGTGTCCCCTTCCCCGCCACAGCAAGGAAAGGCGAGCTTTTCAAACTCCTCTTTCCCCCACCAGCAGCAGGACCCAGTACCCAACAGGCATCCCTTCAGTCGATATCATCGGCCATTTCACAATTACACACGATGGTGTCATCTCTATCCACCTCAGTTGCAGACGTCCAAACCAGGGTTGCACTTCTGGAGGCCCGACCGGCCACGGCTGTCCCCGACCCAACGGCAACTCAAAGCTTGACACCTCTTCCTGCAGGTACCTCAGGCTCAGGCCACATTGTCTACCCCTCCCACCTGGTCCCAACCAGTATCAGGAAGGACATCTTGGACGGCAAGGACGTCAACCTGGCCTCTCTCCTCATTTCCGTGCATGATTTGGCAGAAAATAAAGCCTACTCCTGGGGCGACATATCAGTGGTCCTTAAATCTAAAGACCCCAGATTGAACCGCAAGTTAACAGTCTCAGAGTTTACACTGGCCTTTGGCATGCTCAGAGATGTCCTGTGCTCAGCCACCCCTAGCAGGCGGGAAGAGCTGGACTTATATCTCCATACTGTGGTAGACTTAGGCCACAAGTACGGTGGTTTTGCCTTTTACGACTACCACCGTTCCTTTTCAGCCAAGGCCGCGGCCAGACTCATACAGTTCCAGATCACGACAGATTGGAGTCTCATGGACACAGAGCTCTTCTGCCGCCACTTTGCCGGCTTACGCTCACCTCTGTGTGCGATTTGCCAGTCTTCCACCCACACTGCCACCTGGTGCGCCAATACGGCAAACAGACGGCCTTTCGAGTTTCCCTCTACCTCAGGTTCAGTACAGGGTCAGCCGATCCCTGAACCAACGCCTCAGGTGGACAAACTCGGACGCCCAGTCCGAACCGTGGGAGGGGCAGCCATCTGTAATAACTTTAATCAGGGGTCCTGCAACTTCAGCCAGTGCCGTCTACTTCACCTCTGCACCTTATGTCATAGAGCACACCCCAGGATTTTGTGTGAAGTCAAGCAACACAAGAAGGCGTGACTAAGCCGGATCAACCTCTTATGGTTAGGATGGTATCTCACTTCACATCCCACCCCTTCCCTGGCCACCTTCCTTATCCAAGGCTTCACAGCAGGCTTTCACACCGGCCTCATTTCACTACCCCACACTACCCACGAGTGTGCCAATCTTCGTTCGGCAGCCATTGACGAACAAGCCATAGATCAGCTCTTACAGGCAGAGGTGGATCGAGGTTACGTGATAGGCCCTTTCAGTTGCCCCCCTTTCAACACATGGAGAGTCAGCCCTATTGGGCTTGTCAAGGGCAAGTTTTCAAATAAATTGCGTTTGGTGTACGACTTGTCTGCGCCTCATTCTTCCCACATACCCAGTCTCAATTCCCTGATCCCCTCCGAGGAGTTTTCCCTAAAATATTCTTCCGTGGACATGGCAATACAGGCGATCATCAAAGCAGGCACAGGCGCCTGGCTCTCCAAAGCCGACATCTCGGATGCCTTCAAGCTCCTGCCCATCCACCCATCCCTTTGGTGCTGGCATGGCATCAAGTGGAAGGAAACATATTATTTTGCTACAAAGCTCACCTTCGGTTCGAAGAGTAGCCCGTGGCTCTTCGACACGTTCGCCCAGTCCCTCGGTTGGATACTATTACACAAGGGTCAATGCCATGAAGTCATCCATTATCTAGATGACTTCCTACTGATAGAACCACCCAGCAAGCCCCCAGGAGATCTCGACAAACTTAGGGTAATTTTTGGAAACCTCAATGTTCCTATTGCTGAGCACAAAGTCGATGGCCCAGCAAATAGCATCACTTTTCTCGGGGTCACCTTGGATACCTGCGCAATGCAAGCCAGACTCCCCCTCGACAAACTAACACGCATTAGGGCAGTCCTTCACGAGTTTACACACACCAAGGACTGTACCAAAAAACAGTTGCAGTCCCTCCTGGGTATGCTCAACTTCGCTATGCGAATTATTCCACAAGGCCGCACATTTGTATCACGCCTACTCAGATTTCTGTCGGAAACTCAAGACCCTGATCAGATTTTGAATTTAGACTCCGCAGCCATAGCGGACCTATCCATGTGGGAGGAATTCTTGTCCGCCTGGAATGGCATATCTCTATTCATACCTATAGTTTCGCTCCATTCACCCCAGGTGGTTACGGACGCCGCAGCCTCCACAGGTTTCGCGGCAATTTTTGGCCATCATTGGTTTTCAGGACCATGGCCTCAACAGATACTAATCATACCCGGCTTTTCCCAAACATCTGCCCTCTTTGAGCTTTACCCCATAGTGGCAGCCGCACAACTCTGGGGCCACCACTGGACAGGACAAACTGTAGTCTTTAGCACCGACAACCAGGCCACGGCAGACATCATCAACAAAGGCAGGTCCAAGTCCCTAGCAGTCATGTCCTTCCTGCGCAGGTTGGTACAACTGTCTTTACAACATCAGTTCAATATACACTGTACATTTATTCCCGGCAGATACAACTCAGCAGCTGACGCACTGTCACGTTTCAATTATTCCTCCTTTTTCGAGCAGGTTCCCGATGCCGATCCGATGTCGGCCCCTATCCCTGTCTGGTCACAACTGACCCTGGACTAGTTCAACATTTACACGGAGCTACACAACTTATAAATCATTCCCTCTCCTACAACACACTTAAAGCCTACCAGACAGCTTGGAAGGCCTTTAACAAATTCCTCACGTCCTGCCGTAAAGGACCAACAGGTATCAAGCAGGTACTGGCCTTCACTGCACACTGCCACACGCAGCTGGCCTTATCCTACAACACCATCCGGCTATACCTAGCCGGCATTCAACATTTTATGGCGCTTGAAGACCCCACGAAACCTTCACTATTCTCATCTCACGCTATACGAGCCGTTCTAAGGGGAATTCAGAAACAACAACCAGTCGTCAGCACTAAGCGCTTGCCCATTACGGGACCCATCTTTAGGGACATGTCAACTATGCTGGCTACCTCGCCGTTCGGTCTGCTCCGCAGCATCGTCTTACAAGCAGCGATATATCTAGCGTACTATGGGTTCTTGCGCCCTGGAGAATTCACCTATAACAAATCCACAGACCCAGTACTATGCAGACGACACTTACTTAGATACCAAGACCACTTCATCCTGCACCTCGAGGTCTCTAAAACCCAGCAAACGGGCTCAGGAGCGAACATTTACCTCTACAAAACCGACAACAGCTGGTGTCCAGTCGCCGTACTCAACCGGCTCCTGTCACTCCTGCCTGAACAACCAGACAGCAGTCCCCTTCTACCGTTCCCAGTTAAACCCTTAAACGCCTCTCAGTTTGTGGAACACATAAGAATACTTCTCCGCAATCTTCATCTTAACCCTAGTCAATATTCAGGACACTCTTTTCGCATCGGAGCATCCTCCGCGGCATCCCGCCACGGAGTTCCAGACCACATCATTAAAAGACTGGGCAGGTGGAAGTCAGCCTGCTTCGCCCGGTATATCCCTAACCCACAAACAGAGATGGCACAGGCGTTCTCCAAATTGGCTCAATAAGTAATTGAAAATCAATAAAATCATAACCCTACCTGAATGTTTTTGCCCCCTTATTTTGGCATACCGGCCATTAGACCAAGGCACACTTTCAGGTCCATTTCATATGGTAAGTCCACACTTTCAGGTCTATTTCCGATGGTAAGTCCTATCTTTACTGTAAGTGGTATCCATGTACATACCGGACATAGGGCTCCAACCATAAGTAGGAAGGCCAGTATGGTGGCCTGAATTTATGGGAGGAGCCCGGGGGGGTACTTAAGCAGCCCGCTCACCTGTGGTGCTTGTCGGTTTCCTGTGCGCGATACCCACCCTCCCATCCCCATTTCACAGCATTTCTCAAACTATTCATTTCATTCATTTCTCTTACAGAATAATCATTTCTTAAACCAGGGTATGCCCCCTTATTTTGGCATACCGGCCATTAGACCAAGGCACACTTTCAGGTCCATTTCATATGGTAAGTCCACACTTTCAGGTCTATTTCCGATGGTAAGTCCTATCTTTACTGTAAGTGGTATCCATGTACATACCGGACATAGGGCTCCAACCATAAATGTACTTTATTTAGAGAAAGTATGGAATAAAATATGAGTTTTAAAAGCAAATTGCATAAAGGGAAACTATAACTGTCTGGTGTCAAAGATCAATTAATTCCCTTTTCATAGATATTAAGCTTTTAATCTATTGTTTTACTATGTATATATAAACCTATACCAATAGGTAGGTGCTAGTAAGGTTTAGTTTTACTAGGTTAGCCAGAACAGGTAAATTTAGGCAGGCTTATGCTGCGCGCTAGGCCTGTCTGTTTTAATCTGGGGGCTGGGAGTGGTCAGAGTAGCTGTGGGCGTTAGCACCTGTGCTCTGGCTCTGGGGCGCCTCCCCCTGTTCCAGGGAGAAGGTTCTGGAAAGGGGGCTGGGCCTGGAACTGGAGTGGCAGGCAGCTTTTGTGTGAGCCCTGACCAATCCCCATCGAGATTGGCAGGGGGCGGGCCTCATATATAAGCTGAGGTGATTCTCCACAGGAGACCGAGTTGGCTGGGGGAAGTGAGGAATGGCATGTTAGTCAGTGGCAGGAGGCCATCCATATCTGGAGGGGGGGGTGCGCCGATCGCAGGAGAGGCCCGGGGAGAGCTGTGAAGGGAACATTGCCTCTACATGGTCATTGGCAATGTCTCTGCCACCACACGGTCGGATGGCAGGGAACTCCTGGAGCAGAAGGGCAGGTGAAACTGGCGGTACGCATGGTCCAGTCAAAGTTCCTCATCAAGGACTCAGGGTTGTTGGAAGTTCGGTGAGTGTTACCACAGTGGGGCTAGTGGTGCCAAGGGCTGAAGTGCCAAGGAGTCTATGAAGGGAACTCTGCTAGTACACGGTCACTAGTGGAGTCTTCATCAATACACACCGTGGATGATGGGGAGTCCTGGATCAGAAAAGAGATTGTGGGGATCTGTGTCAAGTCGATGCTGCCTGCGGCACATGATTTGCAAGTTGGGCTGGCTGGGAACAGTAGTCCATATTTCCTAGAATATATGCTTTTAAACCACCAGGCCTCCGGGGAGAGGTTCTGCAGTTATGGGCAAGTTATGGGCAGGAGGTGAAAGAGATCTAAGAACATTGCTTTTACACGGTCATTAGGGATGTCTCAGGCACCACAAGGTCGGATGGTGGGGAACTCTTAGATGGAATAGTCTGTGAAGGTTGAGCCGTAGGAGGAGCAACAGTCTGCATGAAGATGCAGGAGGAGATTCATACCTAAATATGCACATTATATGTTCTGGCTCTAAATGTATTCAGAATGTACTAAATCCTTTAATATGATGGCAATAACTTATACTATGGGCATCCCATATTCCTAATCCCTATACAAGTTGTACCCCCCCAATAAAAACAACAAAAACAAAGCTCGCAAAAGACTGTTCATTGTCTCTGGAAGTGATGTATGAAGTCTGGCAATGGGGTGATTTGGTGGATTGTTTTGTTACTAGCTGCAACACCATGGCTACATAAAATCTTATTTAACACATAAACATTTCATACAGGCTGTGTATCAACAAGACTGAATTCACAGACCGTTATAGATCTACAAAGAGTGCATCATAGAATCTGCTTCTTCCGGACTCTTCCTGAATAAAGCTGGCCATAGATGGATTGAAATTTGTCCCATTCAGGAGAGACTGGCTAAATTTCGATCCATCAATGGCTGTTCCTATTTGTGAGAAGTCAATCTAATGATCGCCTCCTCTCACACGGAACTGTGGGGGGCCAATCACTGCTGTGATTCATTCAGTTGTCTGCAAATATGGGCCTTAGCAATTGAACTCTACAAACAACATTTAAAAACACAACTATACAAGCAAACAGCTAAAACTAGATTAGGTTAACATGGTGAAAAGAAGCCTAAATTGCCAACCACTAGCTGTAATGTAAATGTGAGCATTAAACATTCAAGCTGAACTTTTGTCACTTTAGTCAATTGCATCGCTATGCAATTTGACCAAATTTAAGACATTCTGCAGGAAAGGTTTACAATATATTTAGTTTAAGCACCTTTCTATGCTTCAAAGTAGCAGTCATCTGACCTGTACTAGCCACAATTCCTGTGTCCTACAGCAGAGCTTGAGGAGGAGAATTGTGCCTCTCATGCCACAGATATGTGCTGTTTACTCTTCTGCGGATGCTAGATTTTCCTGCATTTCATGCTGCCTGTGCTTTGTGAAGGGGTATGAATTAAGCCTGGTACACATGGGCAAAAAATCACCCAGTTCAGCAGCAGTTCCCTTGTACAACTGTCTGTTCAACAGAAGTTGGTCCAACAACCAACTTCTGTGGAACAGTCATTCTTGAAAACCAGCATTCGATCAGCGCTTGTAGCAGTCCCCCTGTCAGAATACAATGGGGTGGATTTACTAAAGACTGTGCACTTTGCAAGTACAGTTGCACTCTGCAAGTGCAGAGCTTAGTAAATTAGGGGAAGCTCTGCTGACTTCCATCACCCAATCATGGGTTTTCTTGCAAAGTGAAGATTTATTTTATTTACTTATCTCTGGAGCAAATGCACAGTCTATTTGCCTCTAGTATATCCACTCCAATGTCTCAGGGAATAGATCCCTGCATCAAAATCGCTTGTGTTGATGTGGGCATCTGTCAGTTTTGCTTTATACGCTCAGTCCACTAATCATGCACTAGTAATTAGTAATTTTATTTTAAAATTTTCTAATTGAATTTTGTTTTACAATTTTCTAATTGTTACTGCGAACCAACTTCCAAAATCAAACGTTTAGAGCAACTTACATTTTGAGGTACTTTTCAAACAACATTCATCAAGTCTTTGTAAGCATTATGTAATGTATTTGCAAGAGAAACCTACCAGTATATGGCCAGCTTTAGAGGGACGGGGGCATGAGTTATGGAGGAGGCGGTGATAGGCAAATATGCAGTAAATATACCCTGCCACTATGATGATGAAAGTAGAAGGGAGGAGACTCCACGCCTGCTATGTTGTCAGAGCATATCTATATGTTGTCATAGCATATCATAGCATAGCTAAGATTAGCTGCAGCACCGGTAAAATAATGCATTTGGGTGGCAAAAATATGAATGCAATCTATACACTGGGGGGAGAACCTCTGGGGGAATCTAGGATGGAAAAGGACCTGGGGGTCCTAGTAGATGATAGGCTCAGCAATGACATGCAATGCCAAGCTGCTGCTAACAAAGCAAAAAGAATATTGGCGTGCATTAAAAAAGGGATTAACTCCAGAGATAAAATGATAATTCTCCCACTCTATAAGACTCTGGTCCGGCTGCACCTAAATATGCTGTCCAGTTCTGGGCACCAGTCCTCAGGAAGGATGTACTGGAAAGGGAGCGAGTACAAAGAAGGGTTACAAAGCTAATAAAGGGTCTGGAGGATATTAGTTATGAAGAAAGGTTGCGAGCACTAACTGTATTCTCTCTAGAGAGGACGCTTGAGAGGGGATATGATTTCAATTCACTAATACCGTACTGGTGACCCCACAATAAGGATAAAACTTTTTTGCGGAAGGGAGTTTAACAAGACACGTTGCCACTCATTAAAATTAGAAGAAAAGAGATCTAACCTTAAACTACGTAAATCGTTCTTTATTGTAAGAGCGGCAAGGATGTGGAATTCCCTTCCACAGGCGGTGGTCTCAGCGGGGAGCATCAATAGTTTAAAAAACTATTAGATAAGCACCTGAACGACCACAACATACAGGGATATACAATGTAATACTGACATATAATCACACTCATAGTTTGGACTTGATGGACTTGTGTCTTTTTTCAACCTTGTCTGCTATGTAACTATATGTAACATGTGTCAGTATAGACTGGAAGTGCGTCCTCTACTGTACTTCCAGCATCACAAAGAATGCTGATTTTTCATCTGATGACTGAAAAGATAATAATCTGAACTACACTACATAGGTAAGGACCTTACAACTTCTCTACTACTGTTAGGCTGCTTTTATACTGAGGTGTTTTCAAGTGCTTTTGCATAAAAAAAGTGCCTGAAAAGCTTAAGAAAAATGCTACTTGTCCTTAATAATTGCTGAAACGGAAAATAGAGTCAATCAAGCAATGATCCTTGCCAAAACAGAGGCTATAACTTAAGATAAAATATCCAACTTTGAGAATATATGGAATCCGTGGGTGACTCACTTTTTGCCTTCCAATTTTGATGCTTCCCTACTAAGTCCTTGGTAATCTTGATTTATACTCCCATTCTCTGCGTTCATGGCATGTGTTTATTACCATGTACTACCCCAGGGACCCCTACTACCTCTCATTTCTTTCTTTCCTATCTATTTTTTCTCCTACCTAAGATTACTTTTTCTTTTATCTTCTTTCTCTCTTTTACTTTTTCCCCCTATTCTCTCTCTCCTCTTTCAACTTACTCTTTATATACCGGTAGTTCTGGTAGAAGATCTTTTATTTCCTTGGTTATCATTATATCAATTGTACATAGTTCCAATATGTAGTCTAAGATTTTAGATTTTATAACAAATTATTTATTTATTTTATTTTTATTTAAAAACTATACTCTTGATAATAATTAAGACTTTTTTTTTTCTGAGGTCATCTTGTATTAACCTGGTCTAAGTTGGTTTTATTCTCTCTTATACAATGTATGACACAATCTTTTGAGTAGTTAGATCCATGCTAAAATTGTTTTAGTTAAACTACTTTTAGTTTATGTTGGAACTACAACTCAATATAATTACCATATATGTGATCTTTTCTTTTGCTGCCACCATATGTACTTATGCATACTAATTGTTAAAATTCAATAAACAAATTTGACAAGAAAAATGCTACCCTTTAAAATCAATAAATGTGTTCACACTGGGGTGGTGCGCCTCCCTTTGCGGTGACAAAAAGTCCTGTTAGCAGCATTTTTAGGGCATGATTGGGGAGTCAAAGAAATGCATCAAAAAGCACCTTCCCACTGAAAGCAATCGAAAGCGTGGTAAAAACTCGGCAAAAACGTGGCAAATATGCATCCACAATGCGTTTTTGGTGCAGGTTCGCATTCACATGTCCTTTAAAAACCACACCGCAAACGTGATAAAATCGCAGCAAAAACACATATGCATGGATCAACATGAAAGTAGCCTTCTTTTTTTTCCCTAATCATACTTACATCAGGGGATGCAGCATGGGTCCCAGGACCTTCAAAAGTGTGATAGGTAGGAATGAAATGAGGTGTAATTTATGCCCCTAGAACGCCTGAAGGTACTACTTCAATGTTGGGCCTCTGTATGTGGACAGGCTGTGTAAAAGTCTCACACATGTGGTATCGCCATACTCAGGTGGAGTAGCAGAATGTGTTTTGGAGTGTAATTTTTGTTATATACATGCTATGCGTTAGAAATATCTTATAAATTGACAACTTTGTGTAAAAAAAAAAGATTTTCATTTTCTTTCCACGTTTTCTGAAGACTTGTGTAAAAAAATTAACCGTTCAAAAGACTCATAATGCTTCATAGAATATACGTTAGGGTGTTTGTTTTCCAAAATGATGTCATTTTGTGGGTAATTCCACTGTCCGGGTGCTTCAGGGCCTTAAAAATTGTAATAGGTCGTTACTAAATTAGAGGTGTAATTTATGCTCCTAGAACGCCTGATGGTGCTCCCTGTATGTTGGGCCTCTGTATGTGGCCAGGCTGTGTAAAAGTCTCACACATGTGGTATTGCCATACTCAGGAGGAGTAGCAGAATGTGTTTTGGGGTGTCATTTTTGCTATATACATGCCTTGAGTAAGAAATATCTTATAAACTGACCACTTTGTGTAAAATAAAAAATACGTTTTAATTTTCTTCCCACGTTTTCTGAAGACTTGTGGAAAAAAATGAACCGTTCAAAAGACTCATTAAGCCTCATAGAATAGACGTTTGGGTGTTTGCTTTCCAAATGGGGTCAATTTGTGGGTAATTCCACTGTCCGGGTGCTCCAGGGCCTTCACAAATGTAATAGGTTGTTAAAAAATTAGAGGTGTAATTTATAGAACCCCTAACGGTGCTCCCTGCATGTTGGACTTCTCTGTGTGGCCAGGCTGTATGAAAGTCCCACACATGTGGTATCGCTATACTCGGGAGGAGTAGCAGAATGTATTTTGGGGTGTAATTGGAAGTATGCATATGCTGTGTGTGAGAAATAATTGTTATTATGACAATTTTGTGAAAAAAAAAATCTTAATTTTTCCCAAGAATTGTGGGAAAAAAATTACAACTTAAAAAAACTCACCATGCCTCTCACTAAATACCTTTGACTGTCTACTTTTCAAAAAGGGGTCATTTGGGGGGTATTTGTACTTTTCTGACATTTCAGAGCCTCAAGAAATGAGATGGGCCATCAGTGCGTCAGGTGTGATCAGATGTGATCAATTTTCAATGATTTGCACCATAGCTTGAAGACTCTATAACTTTCACAGAGACTAAATAATATCCACTAATTTGGGTTATTTTTGCCAAAGAGATGTAGCAGTATAAATTTTGGCCCAAATCTATGAACAAAAATTACTTACTTGCAAAATGTTATCATAGAAACTAAATAAACGTGTTTTTTTTTTTTTTAATTTTCTCTCTTTTTTCACTTCCAAAAGAAAGCTCTATTTGTATGAAAAAAAATGATAAAAATTTTGTTTGGGTACAGTGTTGCATGACTGAGTAATTGTCATTCAAAGTGTAAGAGCGCTGAAAGCTAAAAATTGGTCTGGGAAGGAAGGGTATATAAATGCCCTGTATTGAAGTGGTTAAAGAAGTACTAAAAGCTGAGCCTTTTTTTTTTCATGGATATGATTATTTAAATATAATGCACAATACTTGTAAAAGTTTACTTTAAATGTAACTGTATTGCCTTATATTACCTCCAGTCTATCAGCCACCATGTTCTCTGGGTTCAGATGCTGATCTTCCCTGCACAAAGTCTTTAAAGTGATTTTTTTTAAACAATAAACATATTATACTTACCTGCTCTGTGTAATGTTTATGCACAGAGCAGCCCTGCAAATTATAGTATAGAGTGCCCCTATAGCAGTGATGGCAAATCTTTTTGAGCCCGAGTGCCCAAATTGCAACACAAAATCAACGTATTTCTTTCAAAGCCAACACTGCAATTAAACCCGAATACCAAGGTTTTAGTTTAGAAAAAACAACTTGTACAGTTGTCCAAACTAATAAACAGTTTTTGTCTTAAAAGAAAAACACAATAACAGAGCTTTCAATTATACATTCAATAGGGCATAATTCCCCCCGCTCACCCCAATGAAGGGGCACTCATTCCTCCCAATGAAACTAAAGATGGGGCACTATTCCCCTCAATGATGGGGCACAATGTTTCCCAATGTCACTAATAATGAGGCCCAATAACACCAATGATGGGGCACAATGTTTCCCAATGATTGATGAAATTTGTGAGGGCACCTCCACTGTGCGTACTTCTTCACCACCCAACATACGTTGCCTAACAGTACATTCAACACTATCCTCTCTTGAATTGGCTACTACTGAAGAGGTTACAAAACTCTTCTCAGAAGCCCACTTAACCAATTGTCCCCTGGATCCTGTTCCCTCACAACTACTGTGGTCACCCTCCTCTTCTAACCTATGCTCCCTCACTCACATCTTCAATCTCTCCCTCTCTAGTGGCACCTTCCTCTCCCCTCTAAAACATGCGCAGATCACTCCCATACTTAAAAAGCCCTCACTGGACCCCACCAACCTGAACTACTTAAGACCCATCTCATTGTTCCCATTCACCTCTAAACTTCTAGAACGCTTAGTCTACAAACGTCTTAGCTCCTACCTCAGTGAAAATAACCTTCTTAACCCCTTACAGTCTGGCTTTCGCTCGCAGCACTCCACGGAAACTGCCTTACTAAAACTCACTAATGATTTACTAACTGCTAAAACCAACAGCCAGTACTTCATACTCCTACTACTTGACCTCTCTGCAGCCTTTGATACTGTTGACCACCTGCTCCTTCTCAATAAACTACATTCCCTTGGCCTCCAAGAGCCTCTTGCTCTATCCTGGTTCTCTGCCTATCTATCACAGCGCTTCTTCAGTGTCACCTACAACTCTGTCTCCTCCTCTCCATTGCCCCTTTCTGTGGGGGTCTCCCAAGGCCCTGTTCTTGGACCCCTTCTCTTCCCTATCTACACCTCCTCCCTCACTTGATAACCGCCCACAGCTTTCAATACCAATGATACGCCGATGACACACAAATCTGTCTACTCCTCACCTCACTCATTCAGTCTCCTCTCGCATTACTAACTTACTACATGACATATCAGCATGGATGTCGCACCACTTCCTTAAACAAAATCTCGAAACTGAGCTATTAATATTCCCCCCCGCCCCTGTCCCCCTCCAAGACTTTTCCATCAAAATCAACAATGCAACTATCAGTCCCTCCCCTCACGCCAGGGTACTAGGTGTAACCCTAGACTCTGACTTGTCATTTCAGCCTCAAATCCAATCGTTGTCAAAAGTTTGTAGAATTCACATCTGTAATATCTCTAAAATTCGCGCCTTTTTAACAAATGAAACCACCAAGCTCCACATTCAATCCCTTGTTATCTCTCACCTTGACTATTGCAACTCCCTTCTCATTGGCCTGCCTCTCCATAGGCTATCCCCTCTTCAGTCTATCATGAACGCTACTGCCAGACTTATACACCTTACCAACCGCTCAGTGTCTGCCAACCCTCTCCTCCAATCCCTACACTGGCTCCCAATCACCCAGCGAATTAAATTCAAAATGCTATCCACAACATACAAAGCATTTCACAACTCTGCCCCGAGTTACATCACCAATCTTGTCTCCAAATATCACCCAAATCGTCCTCTCCGCTCTTCTCAAGACCTCCTACTCTCAAGTTCTCTTGTCTCCTCCTCCCATGCTCATCTCCAGGATTTCTCCAGAGCCTCTCCCATCCTCTGGAACTCGCTACCTCAACCTGTCCGGCTATCCCCTACTCTTGCTACCTTCAGGCAATCCCTGAAAATCATCTGTTCAGGAAAGCCTATCACGTCTCCAACTAATCTTTTACCACTTCCATCAGCTCATTCAACACACTTTCAACCTTTTGTAACACCTGCCCATCCCTATTAGATTGTAAGCTCTTCTGAGCAGGGCCTTTTTAATCCTCTTGTATTTTATTGTATTATAACTGTATTGTCTCCCTTTTATATTGTAAAGCGCTGCGTAAACTGTTGGCGCTATATAAATCCTGTATCATAATAATAATAATAATAATAATAATAATACCAATAATGAGGCCCAATGATACCAATGATGGGGCACAATTCCCAGAACTGCTGTTTAAAATGTAATTTATTTATTTTTGTTTTAGAAAAAAATAAATGTAATCCAAATTTTGGGGGTTAATCTGGATCCTGACCTAGAGACAGGGCCAGGATTAAGGAGGTGAAACAGGACAGGAAGGAGTCGAAAGGGCAAGGTACCCACCAGCAGGTGAGCAGCTTGAGCCTCTGCCTCTAAGAAGCTAGCTGTTCTTTTTGTACCTCTTCTGTCCATGGATTGACTGTTTTGGATTTTACTCAGTTATGCACAATAAAGTTGGTAGCCTCCCTGGCAGTTTTCCCGAGTGTGGCTCAAGGGTTACATTTCAGCACCATTAGCGGTAACCCCGAGCCACACTCGGGATTACATCTCAGGATCCTGGTGCATATACTTACCTTGTCCCCAGGATCCTGTAATGTCCCCCCCCGCTGTGTCTGCGGGCTCTGTCCCCCTCCCGAAGCCTCTCTGTGCCGGGCTCCATTCCCTGCGAGCCTGGCGGCAAATTCAAAAAAGTGAAAATTCATAACACATACAGTACACTGTAATCTTACAGATTACAGTACTGTATGAAATCATTTCACATCCCCTTTGTCCCCAGTGCTTTGTCCAGTGCCCTGCATGCAGTTTTATATTGTAAATACTGTTCTTTCTGCCTGAAAACTGGAGATTGTCCATAGCAACCAAAAAGTGTCCCTTTACGTCAAAAGTGGTTTTAGACCAGCTAGAAAACAGCGATAGTAAATTATAACACTTGCAGAATTGAGCGATAGTGCATCGTGGGGAAATGTATTTTATTACTATTATATTATTATTTTTTATTTATTATATTGTAATTTATGATTGTGTGTTTCAAACTTCATCATACCCGGGATATCTACTAGACTTTTGGTGGACAGATTTAAGTGTGTTATTGCTAAGAATTACAGGCTTACAATATAAAACGCAAAATTTCTATGCAAAATAATTGTACTGCTTTGAGATGCAAAAATCTGAAATAATCACATCGCCAGGGAGGTTAATTCGGTGTCCGTCCAGCTACCTTTCTTGATTGTCTGCATGTTTTCAGAGCTAGCACCTGATGTCTGAGAGTGGGGCAGGCGATCCATGGGATAACATGCCTGGAGCGGTGTGAACACTTTTTGCTTCGGACTGATAAGATAATAACTGTACATAATGTCCACTCCACATTAACATGTCACATGTTCTCTAAGTAATTCCCAGCACGTCACCGCTGACCCCAGAGATTTGTGGATTTCCACCCACATGTCACTGCCACTTCTTCTTAGTCACACTCACCTCGAATACGTCACCGCTGGTCCTAGAGACCTGTGGGAGATGTAGTTCACGATGGGGGGTGCGGTGCAGTGTGGACGATTGGATGTCAGTGTGTGCTTTTTTTCCCTGGGGTGACGGCTGTGGCACGTGTGCCACAGGTTCGCCATTACTGCCCTATAGCAAGGTAAAAAAAAAACTTCTGTCTTTAGAGTCACTCACTTCCTGCAAAGGACTACATGTTCCATGAGGCATTGCTCAGGCACTTACTGACATGTATGGGTGGTGCACTGAGCTGTTTATGTGCTGCACTGTATTTCCTGATATGTAAACAAATAATGCATAAACAAGTATGCAGGGCAACTAATTGGCTGGCCGATTAATTGATTCTGAAAATAGTTGGCAACTATTTTCAGAATCGATTAGTTGTTGATTAATCGAATAGTTGTTTTGGCCCTAGTTGCAAGTACTGCAAATATCACTGGTAAAATAGTTACTACTGAAATATCAGCTTTGATTGATGTTATTGAAGTATCTGTTCACTTACATAAATTGATCATAGATTCCAAACACATGCAAACATCTTTGAACAAATACAACACATGGATAAATACGGTCAAGAATATTTCTTTATTTAGAAGCCTCTAACATACTAAAATCTTTTTTTTTACATTATAAAATCTAGTATATCACTTGCACATGTAGGTTATTTTGCGTAGTGGACCCCATATTAAACAATCACATTCCAGCTGTACACATAATCAGACCACATACTGTAAATCAAACAGCATTCTTTTAGGTCACTTTCTTTTCCCAAAATCAACTTGTTTTGGAAAATACACATCAAGGTGTGGGAAATGACCACACATTCACTGCCACCACTGTAACTTTAGGTTTTATTTAATATCAGAAGAGTAACAATCTACAGTAACCTATAGCATCTGCCAAACATGTCTGAGGGTAAATACCTAGCCCTGTTTCAAAAGAATACTCAGGTGTTTAACCTGTTTTCTGCAATATGGATAAAAAAAAAAAAACTAATGGTCTACCAGGT
The DNA here is from genome assembly GCF_042186555.1 of Aquarana catesbeiana. Taxonomy (NCBI): domain Eukaryota; kingdom Metazoa; phylum Chordata; class Amphibia; order Anura; family Ranidae; genus Aquarana; species Aquarana catesbeiana. The sequence goes on from NC_133328.1 coordinate 228,168,048, forward strand.
TACTATCAGCAACAGCTTCCTGTCTTGTGCACAAAAGCATATATAAGGAAAACACATCTAGAGCATACTTGATTGTCCTTACCTGGGTGTCTGATGACCCCAGTAATGGTAGGACCAACAGAGCAAATCCAAAACTAACAGCTCGGAAGTCAGTAAACCTATACTATGGCTCTTAGCAGTCTCTCAGTGGTAATTATTACATTTTTGAATGCCTAAATGGTTTATTTCACAGGATTTTGTGCCCATGTGCAAACTTATTTTGGATAGAATAGGAAGCATAGAACCTTTGTCAAACCTTTTTTTTTCTGTCTCCCTGCTGTGCCGCTCCTAGAGAGATTTACCCTCTCAGTTAGTATTGGTCACAAAGACAAAAAGCGATGGAAAACACAAAATGTTAGAGTTTTCAACAGAACAGTAGAGAGCAAGGTAGGAACTGGTCAGAGAGGAATTACTTTGATGCAGTTGGCCAGCCTAAACATGTATTACAATACATGTGAACTAAAAATCCCTGTTTTTTTGTAAAGTTTGCTAGAAAGGATATACAGTATTGTCCAAAGGGTTTTTTAACGTTAACACACCTCTTTAGCACCTGATGGATCATATACTGTACATAAAGAAGCTATTGGGATTTGAGAACAGGCATATATTACTTGCAGGTCAGTGGCAAGACCTGAACCTTGTAGCTCTCCTACAACTTGTGTCTATGGGTCTATCTGCCCCACATTGGTACTATATCCACTGCATTTTGCAGAGCAGAGTAGGGACTGGCCATTGAGGGATTTCTTTGATGCAGCTGGCCAGCTTAAACATGTATTTCAATGTATGTGCTTCCTTTTTTTGAGTGTTAGAGACGGGAAGTGAAATGAAATCTCTTCAATGGGACAGCGACAGAAAAAAATATAGCGACAAGGTCTTATATCCTTCCTCTATCAAAAAAAAATTTAAAAAATTTTAGGTTATACATACACTTTCACAAAAGGTTTTATTAGTGCTATGTAGCTCACTAACTAATCCAATAAGTGTTTTTTTCTCAGTTCCAAGAGCCTGGCACTGTATGAATATTGTAGCTTGTCAGGAATAGACTCCTAGTCCAAACACTTAAAGCGGTAGTGAAGTCCAAGTTTTAATATATAACTACAGGTAAGCCTATAATAAGGCTTACCTTTAGGTACTGTAAATATCTCCTAAACGTGCACCGTTTAGGAGATATTTACTTTAGTTGCAGCGGGTGACGCCACTGGAGCATGCGCACTGTGCCTCCAATGGACAGCTGGCTGTCCATTTAGAAAGCTGCACTGCAGCCACTACTCCCGCATGCATCATTGTGACTGGGTCATTCAAACAGCCTGCGATCGTGGAAAGAAGACCAGGTGAAGATGCAAGTCCTGTCAGCGGTTACAGCGCAGAGCAGAAGGGATTCATTTTAAGGTATATTGATATAACATTATCCTGCATCGGCCCAATTTTTTGTGGTTTACTACTGCTTTAAAGCAGAAATATACTATGAAATCAACAACCATTTAATTATGAACAGCACTGAAATTGTAATTATGAACAGCCTGGTAATACAGATGTGTAGATATAAATAGGCCTCTTTTTCCTTTTGTTTTTCACACTAAACAGCAGTCCCTAGTTGCAGGCCAGCCATATAGGAAAGAATGGGATTTCCACTTGACATATATTTTCTTGTGGCAAAAAGCACAAGTTTTACTTCAACAAAACAGACAAGTGCCTCCTGACAGTGAGAGGGACTGAAAGCAGAAGGAAGAAACGATACAAAGGGTGGGGCTGGGAAAAGCAGAAAACTAGGTGTTCTCATGTGTTTAGAAGTAAGCCTATAATGTAATTCATAGCAGTGTTCACAGAGGTTCCAGGACCTGCATAGCACCTGGACACATACATAAGAACGCACTGGGAAGAAACTTTTAATGTACATTGTATTCCTTGATTGTTGCAATGTATGCATTCACATTGGCAATCAACTATGGACAGCTACAGCATGTCTAACACTTCAATGTGAGCTCTGTGGCAGTAAGTTAAATATGTTGCATCTATGGCACAAAATTAATGAAGTGAAGGAATCTTATGAAGGATAACTCATAATAATAGGATTCTGTCACACATTTTTAGAAACCATAGTGTGAACTGAGCCTTAATTCACTTTGTGGAAGTGGAAAAAAGAAAGCTGTACAGTAAAGGAAGTTGTGCAAATCTATTCTGAAATGAGCAAACAATTACATTGTAAGAAATGTTTGAATGAGAACATCCCAATGACCAGACAAGTTTTCCATTCCAACCTCGTATAGGGGCTGGGAGAAATAATGAACTGTCATGTGATATCTCAAACATTCCTTCATGAGGAGAAATACAAGTATCTGACTTCTCTGCAGTTTTGCTGATTTTAAAAAGGAGTATGGCCATTCCACCCCCTCTCCAGCCCGCTGCTCCAGTGAACACCTGAGGAGCAGAGCACAGAGTGAGCGGAGACTGACAATCACTGCTCTCTGTTCAGAGTGGACCAAGAACTGAGCACTCAGTGGTCATGCGATCACTCCGTTCTCATTCTTAGAGCCAGCAGGGTACAGCTGCCGCATCGGAAAAATGCAGCAGCGTGGAGGTGAATATGTATGTTTTTTGGGGGTTTTTTTTGAAGCCCACATTTCTCCTTTAATCTCAGCTAGACTGTCTGTTGTTATAGTCTTATAGACACTATGCTATGTAGTTACATGTTACCCTGCTTGAGTCACTGAGACATTGCTATGAGAATTCCATGTTTTTGCAGCTGTTACATATACTAAGTTACATATACTCTCTCACTCCCTTGGTCGATTACCTTTGCTATTATCAGTCCAAAAAAATGCTATATGCCTGTTTCTGGTAAGAAGAGGCATCAGAGCAACTAGCTCTCTAAAAAAGGTGGTCAGCAATGGTAGGCCACCTATTTTTAGAGTCTCCTTTAACTAATAACTCAGAGTGGGAACTGGCAATTGATGCCGATAATGTTCCAACTCGTTGCTGAAGAGAGTCTGCACTTAGTAAGATTGCTGGCTCCTTTAAGACCCCTTTCACACTGGGGCGGTTTGCAGGCGGTATTGTGCTAAAAATACCGCCTGCAAACCGCCCCTAAACAGCCTCCGCTGTTTGTTCAGTGTGAAAGCCCGAGGGCTTTCACACTGAAGTGGTGCGCAGGCAGGACGGTGAAAAAAGTCCTGCAAACCGCTTTTTTTGGAGCGGTGAAGGAGCGGTTTTGTTTCACCGCTCCTAAACCGCTCCTGCCCATTGAAATCAATGGGACAGCGCGGCTATACCGCGGCAATACCGCGGCTATAGCCGCGCTGTACGAGGAATTTTAACCCTTTTTCGGCCGCCAGCGGGGGTTAAAACCGCACCGCTAGTGGCCGAATACCGCTGCAAGAACGACGATACAGCAGCGCTAAAAATAGCGCTGTTGTACCACCGACGCCCCCACCGCCCCAGTGTGAAAGGGGCCTTAGTCAGGCCTAAAAACCTGTTGAGACTGTGAGATGCATGTTTCTCAGTACCAAGTATCTCAAAGTAAAAAATGCAGACTTTCTTTTGGTTCCTTTCAGGGTAACTGAGCTGAGGCTGTCAAGCTGGGGCTCCCTCCTCTGTAATTGTTTTTCTTGGCGTCAGGAAAACTTGTCAGAAGTGACCCATGCTGATAGCAGAGGAGGGATGCAGCAGACAGAAATTACACTTAGTGATCTTAATTGAGACGAGTACACACTATAGAGAGATATGCTTTGTTCCCATTTCATATCTGTGGTTTACAACTACTTTAAGGCAAAAAATGCTTGTCAGGTAAACTGTATCCCCTTTTTTAGGACCTAATCTAAAAAGCACTGTACCTTAAACATAAATCAAATCACCCACTGTATTTTTTTTTAGATGTTTTCTTTTTTTCAAGTTGAGGGGTATAAATGATTACAAAATTAAAATAAACACTTTATAAAGATCACATTTTTATCTCTTTATTGGTTAAATATAGAGCACGGCTAGCACGCCACACCACTGAAGGTTTATCTAGAATGTGTATATGCAGAAAGCTGATGAGATGAAATGAAAACCAAAAAACCTAAAGAATAAGTAGGCTGCTATAAATGACCTCCTTTTGAAAATTCTAGGTGAATGTCTGTCTTTGACTTCCAAAATATAATATATAGAGTAACTGGCCCATAACAAGCTTGCAGCATAGTGAGACCAGGACACCTTTATCTGCATACATGTGCTACTGGACCACTTTATCAAGTTATTGAAGGGATTGGGTGTAATTCACTTGAAGTGGATGGTGAGGATAGTAAAAAAAAAAAAAACATTCAGTACATCTCTGCAATTTATAGACATTTTCTTGTGCTTTATCCATGCAAATGCAGAAAAATACCTGATGATATGAAAGAAATCACTATTTGTTCTGACAACACAATGCTTTTATTATCCTTAAAACCCTTACATTATGAGCAGAACTGTCAGCCCTGACTAGTGAAAAACAGAATTCCACCTATCTCCCATCTTCTTTATCCCATGTACATAGATTTCTTTCTTACAAAACAATGGTGCTTCATTGACTCCCAAATGCCAGCCTATACATTATTGTGTGTAGAGAAAAGGCTTTTAGGAAATGTAGTTTTGGGGGGCATGCTGCCCCAGCATGCATTTTAGAAGCCTGGTGATGACATCACAGTGAGAAAGCTAAAATAAATGCTAGGACATGCTCTAAAGGGGATGACAGAGGTTTAGGGGTAAATTTGTGTAATGCCTGAACAAATACCTTAAGTAGAGAATATTCAATTAGCAAAGTGAATGTTCACTTAAAACGATATGGGTATGAAGTGAAAATAATATCAAACAATGACGTAGATTCTGAGATCAACTAGGGATCCATCATTTTCTCCACAAAAAAGGAAACGTAATTTTGTCAGGGTTGAATAGAACACCTTGTGAGTTTCTACAGTGTGCCAATTATGATGCCAACTTTCTAAAAGTATTAAAGATCCACCAATCCCTAGGCAGGTGTAGACAAGGAAATGCTATGTTTTCGTTTCTACAGAAATACAGGATAGTTTTTACTCTATAGATCTCTTCCCACTGTAAGCAAGAATGGTTGCTATAGTTTTAGACTCATCACTGGAATGCTGGAATATTGACTTCACAAGCAATGTTAGGTCATACTGGCTGGATGCACTGGAGTTGATTTACTAAAACTGGAGAGTGCAAAATCTGGTGCAGCTGTGCATGGTAGCCAATCAGTTTCTAATGTCAGCTTGTTCAATTAAGCGTTGACAAAAAAAAAAAAAAAAACAAACAAACTGGAGGCTAATTGTTTTTTTATGCACAGCTGCAACAGATTTTGCACTTTCCAATTTTAGTAAATCAACCCCACTGTGTCCAGTAACTCAACCCCATTATCTTCATATCCTACTATCCACTGCATCTTTCACTGAATAACAACATACTAAATGCTAACCTCTTGTTGACCGATTTACACATATTATTATTACAGGATACAGGATTTATATAGCGCCAACAGTTTACGCAGCGCTTTACAATATAAAAGGGAGACAATACAGTTATAATACAATAAGATACAGGAGGATTAAGAGGGCCCTGCTCACATATATGTGGTGGCAAGAAAGGTGGGCTTTAATGCCCAGCAGTGGCATATTTGAGTCCTCTGTGTGCTGAGAGCATGCTCACTACGCACTCCCAACACACTCAGCTGTCACTGACAGCTTTTGGTTGGCTTCTGATTGGGAGCCAGCAGGATGGACTCCAACTCTTTTGACTGCTGTGAGAGACAATCATATAGGTCAGGTTACATAATATGGAAACCGCACCACCTCCCAGGTGTTAAGGGGTTAAAGTGTATGTAAAGTTAAACCCAAATAATTTTTTTCAGTAAGTTTGGCATCATGTCTCAGTGTATACAGTTTTCTTAGGCAAATCATGTTTTTGGGATTCTGTTGCAATATTTCCTACATGGAGATCTTGCCAGTAATAGCTTTCTCTTGCAGGCTGGCAACACTATGCCATGTCTCATGTGCACTCCTTGCTTCCTCCTTGACTTGCCTATCAGGTCTATCAGATAGGCAACCCAACATCCAACTGAAGGAGGTTGCATTGCAGACTGGCCACTCTGCTGATAATTGTGAAGCATCTGTGGGGCATCCTCAAACAGAAGGTGGAGGTGCGCAAGGTCTCTAACATCCACCAGCTCCGTGACGTCATCATGCTCAGGAGGTGTAGTTACCTGTTGGCACTCCAGGTAAGAAACATCGCAGTATACTTACAAAAACCTATTTGCCTAAGAAAACATCAAGTGAGGCAAACTTACTGAAAAACAGATTAAGTCTACATTTACAGGGGCCACTGGAAGATTTGATTCATGTGCGATTACATGCGCATAGCCATGTAAAAATCATTTATTAGTAAAGGTTTCCTGCCACAGTTGTTCCCATACACTTGTGATTCCAGAAGCAAGAATCAACTGTATATACCTAACTGACCTGTAAATGTAGCCTAAGGGTTTATTACAGCAGCAGTGCTGACCATTCAATCAATAACATGAGATATTTAATGAGAAAAGGACACCAATTCATGATTTACTGGTGTCATATGGGGTAAAAAATAAAGAGAACTGCAACTATTTTCACTTCACAGCCAATCATGTGTAGGGATCTTTTTTTACCTGATCAGATGTTTATAATCAGTGAAGGAACACGTTAATTTCTTACACTAGTAAATCAGACTCAGGTTCACTTCACTTTACAGTCTAACAAATCAGCCCTTTGTTTCTGATTCTTGTGTGATGTGGAGGTGCTGTGTATGTTAATTGTTAATTCACTTATAAGAATGAGCGCTGTGTACATGATACTAAACAAGGAACTACATTGCTTTAATATTTTTTTAGATATCTCTGTGAAATAGATATATATATATATATATATATATATATATATATATATATATATATATATATATATATAGAGATATATCTATCTATCTATCTATCTATCTATCTATCTATCTATCTATCTATCTATCTATCTATCTATATAGTATCTTAACAGTGTGTTTGTTACTATTATAAAAACAAAGTTTCTATGCTAGGATGGTAATTATATAAATAAGGGGGTATCCATATGTCCATTTCATATACAGGTTTACATACTAGCGTTGAACCTTGATGATCCACTTATCTCACTGTATTAATGGCTACTGCTTTTGATTACTAAAACAATAAGGATCAATGCAACCTAACACCATTTTGACTGTTTTAGTTGTTTTAAACAAAAATGTTGGTGGTAGGTTGCCTTGATCCTTATAATTGTTTTTTTGAGTAAAACTTCCTGTCTAAAAGAAAGTCTACAATGCAGTGTCTTTTTTTATTGAAAGTAGCTGATTCTCTGCAGTCCCTAAGTACTAAAACAACCATGATGCTCTTGGTAGCCAGTTACCTTTTTTACACAAAATGATAATATGATTTGATAATGTTTATATGAATCCAAACTTTTGTCTTAGTTTTGGACTGATATCTGGGGATCCATTAGAGAGATTTTCTCTCATTTACTGTGCTGGTGACGATGGTTTCACCAGACCAGTACTTAGACGGTAACTGATTAGGATATGACATGGACCTCACTGATTTAAATGTGTGCGATTTAGGGATGGAACTGACTTCTTTAAACATCCTGGCATTTGTACTTGACTTACAACTTACATATCTAAACAAGTCCTACTGTTGCTCATGACAACTTCTAAACAAGTGCTGAGCTCTAAAATGTACACATGCTTTCAAGCATTCTAAGTACCTGCTGACATCTTAAATGTATGAAGCCAATGAAAGGCTATCATTTGTATTTATATTCCTCCTACCATTTCAGTTACGTATTGGAGTTTTTTTGACCAGTAATGGTGAAAACCTCTACTGTATAGGCAGGTATTTACTGTTAGCAAAATAAATCTGTTTTCAACCATTTTAGAATTTTACAGAGCTGAAAACTCTACCAGTATTTGCACATTAGCATGTATGTATGTATTCCGTTTTCATATTTTCATAGAGGTATATAGCTTTTATAACTGTTTTGAGGCTTTAAGACTTACATGGTATTCCATGCCACATGCCACAACAGAAGTCTTAAAAGCCGTAAATGCACACGGCATAGCTACAACAACAATACACAATTCTTTAGCATAGCAGAAATGCAAACAGGTCTTATTTAGTAGTATTAACTCTTGCATATACTTACAATGCGGCACAAACTATTGGCATAAGCATTTACAGTACAATACTTTTACAGTAATACATATGTTGCTGACTCAGTTTAATTAATAGTAAGTTTACCTTAAACTATCACATGTATTACAAAAGGCCATCCTTAAAGCTGTATTTTAACTATCAATAATATACTGATCTTGGAAACATAAATAACAAATGAATAAAATGAAAAATAAGAAGGAAATCTGGCTCCCCTAACTTGATTTGGTATAAAAGAATGACACACATTTGCAGAGATGACTGAAAATTAAGCTTACTTTAATAAATCATCCACTTAAGAATCTTGTTTAAAAATGTATAACTGGCTAATACACTATTTCATTTTTATTGCAAGTATGTAAATATTTTATATATATATATATATATATATATATATATATATATATATATATATATATATATATATATATATTATTCCTATTTTACTCATATAAGCACAGTACACTTTCTCAGTTCAGTTTTTTGTAAATATATTCAATCAACTTTCTTATCTATCTATCCTTGATAACTTCCTAAATGCCCTTTTGTTTTACCTCCAGTTCTCCATTATTAGTGGATCCTTTTTTTATGTTCTGCATAGTGTTTTTAATGGCATTATTAATTATTAGTATTGTTGTAGTGGTATTATTAATTATGATTATTTCTATTATTATGAATATAAAGTATTGTCATCTTAGTACATCGACTGCTTGTAAGCAAAGGTAAAACTATATACTGAACAAAATAAGTCTTTCTGATAAATACTTCAAATACTTTCTCAGGTGCAGTTTTTATAATGTATTAGACATTTGCCATGATTTTTAATGACAATGTATTTCTTATGAGAAATATAGATTAATAGATAGTAACTTAGAAAAAAAGATAGAAAGAGATGGAGAAAGAGGTGTTTTCCTCCATAATCTTCTATAATAATAAAAACAAGGTCGTAAAGTTGATGTAAAAATTTAGTAAATTATGAAATTTAAAAAAAAAGGCCACATAAATAACATTCTAAACTTTTGCAAACACCCAATAATTCACATTTATACATAAACAGTCTAATTCTGTCTTACTGACCGAAAATGGTTCTTCTTACTGTTATGTCCACTCCACCTGCCCTCACTGACACCCAATAAAAACATCTGTTTCTCAGACTTGCAATATCCCAAAAAATAATCAATCCAATCAAGACCAACACATTGCAAGTTATGAGCCTAAGACAAATGGAGGCTTACTCATATAAAAACTTCTCCAAATTTTGTCAATGTCCTGACTACTTCCGTGTTAGCATAGTGTAGTCTGCAAACAGAACCTAAACCCTTTAAAACTCATAACAGATTATGAAAAAAAAAAAAATAATAAACACACCGAAAACAGTTTTCAAACATGTCCACATTGCTTCTGTAAATGTTTGGATTAAAACATTTAAATTAAGATGTGTTTACTTTCTACTGTTCGTACCTTCATATGAGCTGTACAACAAAACACCTATCCCTCGGTATTTATATATATATATATATATATATATATATATATATATATATATATATATATATACTGTACAGTGTATACAAAAAATTATATATCTATATCTATATAGATAGATATAGATATCTATATAGATATCTATATCTATCTATATAGATACACACACACACACACACACTCAATACCTTATCCTCCTCTATTCCTGTCTATATTTGCTTGTAAAACACATATTAAATTGCCCAACCTATACATAATCAGGATCTTCCTATGTTTTTAGTAACTTTCTCCAGCCCTTCATAACACCTATCCACTGAGCATGGTCCACACAACCTGTTGAACAGATGCAGCATGTATATGCTAAACTTGCTCTAAACTAAACTTTGGATGCCAGACAATCCATCCACTGCACTCGTGAGCCCAGATATTGAAGTACAATATATTTATTCAATACTTTTCATTATCAATCTAATGTATTTAGTACCTTGTTATCAATCTAATTTAAATAATACTTTTTTTGATCAATCAAATGTATTCAGTAGTTTTTTAGATCAATCGAACTTATTCAGTACTTTTTTTTTTTTTATTAATCTAACTTATTTAATACTTTTTTAATCAATGTAACATATTCAATATTTTTTTTTAATAATCTAACTTATTTAATACTTTTTTGATCAATCTAACACATTCAATACTTTTTTTATTAATCTAACTTATTTAATACTTTTTTGATCAATCTAACATATTCAATACTTTTTTTTTTTTTTAATCTAACTAATTTAATACTTTTTTGATCAATCTAACATATTCAATACTTTTTTTTAATTATTAATCTAACTTATTTAATACTTTTTTGATTAATCTAACATATCCGATACTTTTTTTTTTATTATTATTAAACTAAATTATTTAATACTTTTTTGATCAATCTAACATATGCAATACTTTTTTTTATTATTAATCTAACTTATTATTACTTTTTTCGATCAATCTAACATATCCAATATTTTCTTTTTATTATTATTAAGTATTATTAAGTATTAAACTAAATTATGTAATACTTTTTTGATCAATCTAACATATTCAATACTTTTTTTATCAATCTAACTTATTTAATACTTTTTTGATCAATCTAACATACGCAATACTTTTTTTTTATATTATTCTAACTTATTTAATACTTTTTTGATCAATCTAACATACGCAATACTTTTTTTTATTATTATTCTAACTTATGTAATACTTTTTTCATCAATCTAACATATTCAGTGCTTTTTTTTTTTTTAACTAACTTATTTAATACTTTTTTGGTCAATCTAACATAATCAGTGCTTTTTTTTTTTAACTAACTTATTTAATACTTTTTTGGTCAATCTAACATATTCAGTGCTTTTAACTGCAAGGTAACACTCCACACAATGACATAGCAGAGCTGTAGGCAGGCACATATGACACAGTATAGATTCTACCCATGTTGGCCAACTTGCTGAACCTCAGGTGGAGTGAAGATAGAATGGAACACAGGGAAGGTCTATCCATGTTCCTATGTATCAATATATATCATTCACCAATGAAGATTTGATGGCATGACCCAGAAGGGAAGAATGCACCTGCTATGGCTGTGCTGAGGAATAATCCTCTGATGGAGAAGTCAGTCTTGGGTGTTATTCTGAATGAGGAGACTTTACTGGAGTGGAGTTCAGTCATTATAATAATATAAAAGTGCACAGTGTGTTCAATATGCAGACTGTCCACGTGTTCCCCTGTATTTACACACATACATATATATATATATATATATATATATGTATAGTGTATGTATAGTGTGTATGTGGCATGCAGGTTGTACACCTGTAAATGTATATAATACATATAAGTGAGTGTAAATAATAGAAGGAATAGTGTAGAGCATTGAGAGAGGAGAGGAATAGGAGACTAGTGGAGGACTGGTCGTATAGAGGAGGACGGTGTGCACTTACCTGCTCTCCTATGTCCCAGCTGCAGTCCGCTCTCCCAGTCCCGTCCAGCAGTGGCTCCATGTGCTCCTCTGAGAGGCGCCCCAGGATGAAGCTCTCCTCTCAGTCCCACCCCTTTCCACTCCACTTCCTCATTCCAATGCAGCATGATAGCCGAGCGTTCTCCAGCCTGGCATCCCCTGTCTGCTGTGCCCGGCCGGCTCCACACTGCCATTTAATAGGGGAGCCGAGCGCTGCCTGCGATGTCTTGTCACATGAAAACACACCTCCCTCCCCTCCTGGACATTAATCACACAGCACATAATCCCAGCACTCTGCACAGCCCCGATACCAGCACCTTTTATTTCATACAAAGGAATCTGACATTTCTTTTCTCATTAATCTCTCCCAAAAGGAAGGAATCCATCTCTAGTCAACAACCCATTCTATGGGAACTTGGATTTTAATCGATAGTTGCAATATAGGAAACATAAATTACCAATGGTATCCATAGGGGTGCCCAGCCCATTGCATTAGCCATAGCTCCCAACTGTCCCTGATTTCGAGGGACTGTCCCTGATTTGGAGCAATGTCCCTCTGTCCCTCTTTCCTCCTCATTTGTCCCTCATTTTGGTCTGCTCTCTGTAATTCTATATAAAATGCACTTTTTATCTTTCAAAAAGTGTTTCCCAGTGCTAGACCTTTTATCTGATTTCTAAATTGGTGAATTTGTAAAATTTAAAAGCCAATGTTAAGGAATAGTAGTGGTAAAAAAAAAGATCTCTTGTGGATTTTATTAACCTTTTGCTTTGGTTAATTCTCCTTTAAGGGGGTGTGGCAGGAGGCGTGTCCTACACCTACAAACATTTGCTAGTAGGTCCCATCTCAAAATGTTGGGAGGTATGCATGCGTTAGGGTGTGCACCCCAAAGCTCAAACACACATCCACATATAAATACTCTGGACCCTTTGGTGCCTGCTCACCACAATCACTTGTAGCAGTGCCCACCGTTTTTTTTAAGCCAATTAGAGCCTCAGGCTCTAATCACGTTCTTCTAAAAAAAAAAAAAAAAAAAAAAAACCCCATTGGAATTCATGCATCCGGCACCCTGCATGTAGATTAGGGGCTGGGCACATGTATTAGGGGGGCGGCGCCCCTGCGTCCCCTATGGAAGGGCCGTCAATGCTGATGTCTCCCTTTTGAGACAGAGAAAGGGACTGAGGACAGAGATTCCCCATTCCCTTTCTCTGCAGCCTCAGCTGCATTGGACAGTGAATGAATGGGAAGTGCTCTGTGCTGAGCGGCTTCCTGTTCATACACATAGCTTACTATGCTTCAGTTATGAATGAATACAGCAAGTGATCGGTACTGATCACTCACTATGTTCATTTGAAAAAGGAAGGGGAAATTACATTTACTGACCCCTTCCCCCACTCTTCAACCTGAAACCTTCCTCCATGTGCCCGCAGCAGAAGCCAGGAGGGGAGGAGGGAAGCCAGAAACACTGCGGGAGGAGACATGGGGGAGCAGCTAGCCAGCAGGAGCCATCCACAGTGCATGGAGTGATTAGGGTGTGCCCAGGCACACCTAACACACCCCATGCACACGCCTATGATAGCATGTCTGGTTTTAACATACAATCCCATAATCTGATCAATCGAAATATGATCGGATTCGTGATCAAAGTGTCTCCAGGTGCTGCCAAATGATGCAGGATGATCAATAATTTTCCACTCTGGCTGATCGACTCAGTTTAATGGAATCTGATCTAAATCAAATTTAAATCAATTAGTGGGGAAGTTATGTCTGATCAGTTGTGGACAGAACTAATAAGAGACCTTCTTTATATATATATATATATATATATATATATATATATATATATATATATATATAGAAAGATCTAAAATCTATAGATTGTAAGATCCATGAGCAGGGCCCTCCAATTCCTTTTGTATTGAACTGTATTGTAACTGTACTGTCTCCCTTTATATTGTAAAGCAATGCGCAAACTGTTGGCGCTATATAAATCCTGTAAAATAATAATAATATAGGTGACCATACACACTTCAAAAAATGATTGATTTCTTTTTCGATCAATCTTTTCCAATAAGAATATGAATAATCTGTCCCAATAAGGATAATCAATGGTTAAGAACAGATTTGATTCCACACACAGGGAAATTATTTTTCATCAATAGCTGGAATATATGTTTGTATGTTTTAAAAGGCATTTCTAGTTAGCCCATGCAATCTCATAATGTGATCAATCGAAATACATTTTGATTCATGATCAAAGTATCTCGTAGTTTGATGCAGCATTATTGATGCAATTTTCCTCCCTGGCTGATCAAGTCAATTCAATTGAATCCAATCTAAATCGATTGGAAGTTATGTCTATTCAATCGTGAATCGACTTAAGAAGAGACCTTCACTTTATATCAATACAAAGATCTAACATCCAATGCCACGTACACACGATCGGACTTTACGGCAGACTTTGCCCGGCGGACTTTTCGACGGACTTTACGACAGACTTTCTGAATGAACGGACTTGCCTACACACAATCAACCAAAGTCAGTCGAATTCGTACGTGATGACGTACGACTGGACTAAAACAAGGAAGTTCATAGCCAGTAGCCAATAGCTGCCCTAGCGTGGCTTTTTGTCCGTCAAACTAGCATACAGACGAGCGGATTTTTTGACCGGAATCGAGTCCGTCGGATAGATTTGAAACATGTTTCAAATCTAAGTCCGTCCAACTTTTGAGAAAACAAAGTCCGCTGGAGCCCACACACGATCGAACTGTCCGACGAAATCCTGTCCGCCGGGCAAAGTCTGCCGTAAAGTCCGCTCGTTTGTACGCGGCACAAGGCTGGGTTCACACCTCTGACAGACGCGGCTCGCAGCAGGGGTCCGGAGAGTCCCTGTTCTTCATTTCAGGGATGAATCAGGGACAAATATTTTGTCTGAATTCGGCCTTGAAACGAGCCAAAGACACAAAGGACCTCTGTGCAATTTGCTCCGCAGCCGCTCTGGAGATGTGTGAACTGGCACCATAGAGAGCCGGTCGCAATCTCCTGTAATGCGAATTGGATGTGGGAAAAGCACAGAGTTGCTGCCATCAACCTGCTAAAAATCAATGGCAGAAGAAGCTGTACAGATCTTTCCACATCCCAACATTTATATCTATATAGGGACAGATGCATGGCCCTGAACATATACAGACTCTATCCAGTGGTGTATTTAGGTTTTGTGCTGCCCTAAGCCTGACTAAACTCACGCATCCCCTAATTTAAATATGAGCCACCCCTTCCTGTCAAGGCCACACCCCTTCCTGTTTAAGACCCGCCCTGTCATCTTCATGGGTGGACAGAGGGATGCCGTGTGAAGAGGACAGAGGGACTCCATGTGAAGAGGACAGAGGGACGCTGTGTGAAGAGGACAGAGGGACGCCGTGTGAAGAGGACAGAGGGACGTCGTGTGAAGAGGACAGAGGGATGTCGTGTGAAGAGGACAGAGGGACGTCGTGTGAAGAGGACAGAGGGACGTCGTGTGAAGAGGACAGAGGGATGCCGTGTGAAGAGGACAGAGGGACATCGTGTGAAGAGGACAGAGGGACGCCGTGTGAAGAGGACAGAGGGACGTCGTGTGAAGAGGACAGAGGGACGTCGTGTGAAGAGGACAGAGGGACGCCGTGTGAAGAGGACAGAGGGATGTCGTGTGAAGAGGACAGAGGGACGCCGTGTGAAGAGGACAGAGGGACGTCGTGCAAAGAGGACAGAGGGACGTCGTGTGAAGAGGACAGAGGGACGTCGTGTGAAGAGGACAGAGGGACGCCGTGTGAAGAGGACAGAGGGACATCGTGTGAAGAGGACAGAGGGACGCCGTGTGAAGAGGACAGAGGGACGTCGTGTGAAGAGGACAGAGGGACGTCGTGTGAAGAGGACAGAGGGACGTCGTGTGAAGAGGACAGAGGGACGTCGTGTGAAGAGGACAGAGAGACGTCGTGTGAAGAGGACAGAGGGACGCCGTGTGAAGAGGACAGAGGGACGTCGTGTGAAGAGGACAGAGGGACGTTGTGTGAAGAGGACAGAGGGACGTCGTGTGAAGAGGACAGAGGGACGCCGTGCGAAGAGGACAGAGGGACGTCGTGTGAAGAGGACAGAGGGACATCGTGTGAAGAGGACAGAGGGACGTCGTGTGAAGAGACGCCGTGTGAAGAGGACAGAGGGACGCTGTGTGAAGAGGACAGAGGGATGCCGTGTGAAGAGGAGAGGGACGTCGTGTGAAGAGGACAGAGGGATGTCGTGTGAAGAGGACAGAGGGACGCCGTGCGAAGAGGACAGAGGGACGTCGTGCGAAGAGGACAGAGGGACGTTGTGTGAAGAGGACAGAGGGACGCCGTGTGAAGAGGACAGAGGGATGTCGTGTGAAGAGGACAGAGGGACGTCGTGTGAAGAGGACAGAGGGACGTCGTGTGAAGAGGACAGAGGGACGCCGTCCGAAGAGGACAGAGGGACGTCGTGTGAAGAGGACAGAGGGACGCTGTGTGAAGAGGACAGAGGGACGCCGTGCGAAAAGGACAGAGGGACGTTGTGTGAAGAGGACAGAGGGACATTGTGTGAAGAGGACAGAGGGACATCGTGTGAAGAGGACAGAGGGACGTCGTGTGAAGAGGACAGAGGGACGCCGTGTGAAGAGGACAGAGGGATGTCGTGTGAAGAGGACAGAGGGACATCGTGTGAAGAGGACAGAGGGACGTCGTGTGAAGAGGACAGAGGGATGTCGTGTGAAGAGGACAGAGGGACGCCGTCCGAAGAGGACAGAGGGACGTCATGTGAAGAGGACAGAGGGATGCTGTGTGAAGAGGACAGAGGGAAGCCGTGCGAAGAGGCCAGAGGGACGTCGTGTAAAGAGGACAGAGGGACGCTGTGTGAAGAGGACAGAGGGACATCGTGTGAAGAGGACAGAGGGACGTCGTGTGAAGGGGACAGAGGGACGTCGTGTGAAGAGGACAGAGGGACGTCGTGTGAAGATGACAGAGGGACGTCGTGTGAAGAGGACAGAGGGACGCCGTGTGAAGAGGACAGAGGGACGTCGTGTAAAGAGGACAGAGGGACGCTGTGTGAAGAGGACAGAGGGACGTCGTGTGAAGAGGACAGAGGGACGTCGTGTGAAGAGGACAGAGGGACGTCGTGTGAAGAGGACAGAGGGATGCCGTGCGAAGAGGACAGAGGGACGTCGTGTAAAGAGGACAGAGGGACGTCGTGTGAAGAGGACAGAGGGACGTCGTGTGAAGAGGACAGAGGGACGTCGTGTGAAGAGGACAGAGGGACGCCGTGCGAAGAGGACAGAGGGACGTCGTGTAAAGAGGACAGAGGGACGCTGTGTGAAGAGGACAGAGGGACGTCGTGTGAAGAGGACAGAGGGACGTCGTGTGAAGAGGACAGAGGGACGCCGTGCGAAGAGGACAGAGGGACGTTGTGTGAAGAGGACAGAGGGACGTCGTGTGAAGAGGACAGAGGGACGCCGTGCGAAGGGGACAGAGGGACGTCGTGTAAAGAGGACAGAGGGACACTGTGTGAAGAGGACAGAGGGACATCGTGTGAAGAGGACAGAGGGACGTCGTGTGAAGAGGACAGAGGGACGTCGTGTAAAGAGGACAGAGGGACGCTGTGTGAAGAGGACAGAGGGACGTCGTGTGAAGAGGACAGAGGGACGTCGTGTGAAGAGGACAGAGGGACGTCGTGTGAAGAGGACAGAGGGACGCCGTGCGAAGAGGACAGAGGGACGTCGTGTAAAGAGGACAGAGGGACGTCGTGTGAAGAGGACAGAGGGACGTCGTGTGAAGAGGACAGAGGGACGTCGTGTGAAGAGGACAGAGGGACGCCGTGCGAAGAGGACAGAGGGACGTCGTGTAAAGAGGACAGAGGGACGCTGTGTGAAGAGGACAGAGGGACGTCGTGTGAAGAGGACAGAGGGACGTCGTGTGAAGAGGACAGAGGGACGCCGTGCGAAGAGGACAGAGGGACGTTGTGTGAAGAGGACAGAGGGACGTCGTGTGAAGAGGACAGAGGGACGCCGTGCGAAGGGGACAGAGGGACGTCGTGTAAAGAGGACAGAGGGACACTGTGTGAAGAGGACAGAGGGACATCGTGTGAAGAGGACAGAGGGACGTCGTGTGAAGAGGACAGAGGGACGCCGTCCGAAGAGGACAGAGGGACGTCATGTGAAGAGGACAGAGGGATGCTGTGTGAAGAGGACAGAGGGAAGCCGTGCGAAGAGGCCAGAGGGACGTCGTGTGAAGAGGACAGAGGGACGCTGTGTGAAGAGGACAGAGGGACATCGTGTGAAGAGGACAGAGGGACGTCGTGTGAAGGGGACAGAGGGACGTCGTGTGAAGAGGACAGAGGGACGTCGTGTGAAGAGGACAGAGGGACGTCGTGTGAAGAGGACAGAGGGACGCCGTGTGAAGAGGACAGAGGGACGTCGTGTAAAGAGGACAGAGGGACGCTGTGTGAAGAGGACAGAGGGACGTCGTGTGAAGAGGACAGAGGGACGTCGTGTGAAGAGGACAGAGGGACGTCGTGTGAAGAGGACAGAGGGATGCCGTGCGAAGAGGACAGAGGGACGTCGTGTAAAGAGGACAGAGGGACATCGTGTGAAGAGGACAGAGGGACGTCGTGTGAAGAGGACAGAGGGACGTCGTGTGAAGAGGACAGAGGGACGCCGTGCGAAGAGGACAGAGGGACGTCGTGTAAAGAGGACAGAGGGACGCTGTGTGAAGAGGACAGAGGGACGTCGTGTGAAGAGGACAGAGGGACGTCGTGTGAAGAGGACAGAGGGACGCCGTGCGAAGAGGACAGAGGGACGTTGTGTGAAGAGGACAGAGGGACGCCGTGCGAAGAGGACAGAGGGACGTTGTGTGAAGAGGACAGAGGGACGCCGTGCGAAGGGGACAGAGGGACGTCGTGTAAAGAGGACAGAGGGACACTGTGTGAAGAGGACAGAGGGACATCGTGTGAAGAGGACAGAGGGACGTCGTGTGAAGAGGACAGAGGGACGTCGTGTAAAGAGGACAGAGGGACGCTGTGTGAAGAGGACAGAGGGACGTCGTGTGAAGAGGACAGAGGGACGTCGTGTGAAGAGGACAGAGGGACGTCGTGTGAAGAGGACAGAGGGACGCCGTGCGAAGAGGACAGAGGGACGTCGTGTAAAGAGGACAGAGGGACGTCGTGTGAAGAGGACAGAGGGACGTCGTGTGAAGAGGACAGAGGGACGTCGTGTGAAGAGGACAGAGGGACGCCGTGCGAAGAGGACAGAGGGACGTCGTGTAAAGAGGACAGAGGGACGCTGTGTGAAGAGGACAGAGGGACGTCGTGTGAAGAGGACAGAGGGACGTCGTGTGAAGAGGACAGAGGGACGCCGTGCGAAGAGGACAGAGGGACGTTGTGTGAAGAGGACAGAGGGACGTCGTGTGAAGAGGACAGAGGGACGCCGTGCGAAGGGGACAGAGGG
Organism: Aquarana catesbeiana; assembly: GCF_042186555.1. Taxonomy (NCBI): domain Eukaryota; kingdom Metazoa; phylum Chordata; class Amphibia; order Anura; family Ranidae; genus Aquarana; species Aquarana catesbeiana. The sequence continues at coordinate 228,187,285 of NC_133328.1, forward strand.
ACGTCGTGTAAAGAGGACAGAGGGACGTCGTGTAAAGAGGACAGAGGGACACTGTGTGAAGAGGACAGAGGGACATCGTGTGAAGAGGACAGAGGGACGTCGTGTGAAGAGGACAGAGGGACGTTGTGTAAAGAGGACAGAGGGACGCTGTGTGAAGAGGACAGAGGGACGTCGTGTGAAGAGGACAGAGGGACGTCGTGTGAAGAGGACAGAGGGACGCCGTGCGAAGAGGACAGAGGGACGTCGTGTGAAGAGGACAGGGGGACACTGTGTGAAGAGGACAGAGGGACGCCGTGCGAAGAGGACAGAGGGACGTCGTGTGAAGAGGACAGAGGGACGTCGTGTGAAGAGGACAAAGGGACGTCGTGTGAAGAGACGCCGTGTGAAGAGGACAGAGGGACACTGTGTGAAGAGGACAGAGGGATGCCGTGTGAAGAGGACAGAGGGACGTCGTGTGAAGAGACGCCGTGTGAAGAGGACAGAGGGACACTGTGTGAAGAGGACAGAGGGACACTATGTGAAGAGGACAGAGGGACGCAATGTGAAGAGGACAGAGAGACACCGTGCGAAAAGGACAGAGGGACGCTGTGTGAAGAGGACAGAGGGACGCTGTGCGAAGAGGACAGAGGGACGCCATGTGAAGAGGACAGAGAGACGCCGTGTGAAGAGGACAGAGGGACGCCCTGTGAAGAGGACAGAGGGACGTCGTGTGAAGAGGACAGAGGGACGTCGTGTGAAGAGGACAGAGGGACGCCGTGCGAAGAGGACAGAGGGACGTTGTGTGAAGAGGACAGAGGGACGTCGTGTGAAGAGGACAGAGGGACGCCGTGCGAAGGGGACAGAGGGACGTCGTGTAAAGATGACAGAGGGACACTGTGTGAAGAGGACAGAGGGACATCGTGTGAAGAGGACAGAGGGACGTCGTGTGAAGAGGACAGAGGGACGTTGTGTAAAGAGGACAGAGGGACGCTGTGTGAAGAGGACAGAGGGACGTCGTGTGAAGAGGACAGAGGGACGTCGTGTGAAGAGGACAGAGGGACGCCGTGCGAAGAGGACAGAGGGACGTCGTGTGAAGAGGACAGGGGGACACTGTGTGAAGAGGACAGAGGGACGCCGTGCGAAGAGGACAGAGGGACGTCGTGTGAAGAGGACAGAGGGACGTCGTGTGAAGAGGACAAAGGGACGTCGTGTGAAGAGACGCCGTGTGAAGAGGACAGAGGGACACTGTGTGAAGAGGACAGAGGGACACTATGTGAAGAGGACAGAGGGACACTATGTGAAGAGGACAGAGGGACGTCGTGTGAAGAGGACAAAGGGACGTCGTGTGAAGAGACGCCGTGTGAAGAGGACAGAGGGACACTGTGTGAAGAGGACAGAGGGATGCCGTGTGAAGAGGACAGAGGGACGTCGTGTGAAGAGACGCCGTGTGAAGAGGACAGAGGGACACTGTGTGAAGAGGACAGAGGGACACTATGTGAAGAGGACAGAGGGACGCAATGTGAAGAGGACAGAGAGACACCGTGCGAAGAGGACAGAGGGACGCTGTGTGAAGAGGACAGAGGGACGCTGTGCGAAGAGGACAGAGGGACGCCATGTGAAGAGGACAGAGAGACGCCGTGTGAAGAGGACAGAGGGACGCCCTGTGAAGAGGACAGAGGGACGTCGTGTGAAGAGGACAGAGGGACGTCGTGTGAAGAGGACAGAGGGACGTCGTGTGAAGAGACGCCGTGTGAAGAGGACAGAGGGACACTGTGTGAAGAGGACAGAGGAGAGGGATGCCGTGTGAAGAGGACAGAGGGACGTCGTGCGAAGAGGACAGAGGGACGTCGTGTGAAGAGGACAGAAGGACATCGTGTGAAGAGGACAGAGGGACATCGTGTGAAGAGACGCCGCGGGAAGAGGACAGAGGGACGCTGTGTGAAGAGGACAGAGGGATGCCGTGTGAAGAGGAGAGGGACGTCGTGTGAAGAGGATAGAGGGATGTCGTGTGAAGAGGACAGAGGGACGCCGTGCGAAGAGGACAGAGGGACGTCGTGCGAAGAGGACAGAGGGACGTCGTGTGAAGAGGACAGAGGGACGCCGTGTGAAGAGGATAGAGGGATGTCGTGTGAAGAGGACAGAGGGACGTCGTGTGAAGAGGACAGAGGGTCGTCGTGTGAAGAGGACAGAGGGATGCCGTCCGAAGAGGACAGAGGGACGTCGTGTGAAGAGGACAGAGGGACGCTGTGTAAAGAGGACAGAGGGACGCCGTGCGAAAAGGACAGAGGGACGTCGTGTGAAGAGGACAGAGGGACATTGTGTGAAGAAGACAGAGGGACGTCGTGTGAAGAGACGCCGTGTGAAGAGGACAGAGGGACGCTGTGTGAAGAGGACAGAGGGACGTCGTGTAAAGAGGACAGAGGGACGCTGTGTGAAGAGGACAGAGGGACATCGTGTGAAGAGGACAGAGGGACGCCGTGTGAAGAGGACAGAGGGACGTTGTGTGAAGAGGACAGAGGGACGTCGTGTGAAGAGGACAGAGGGACGCTGTGCGAAGAGAACAGAGGGACGGTCTATTGTTAGGGGAGCGGTAGCGAGCTCCATGAGACACGCGTGTGAAGAGGACAGAGGGACGTCGTGTGAAGAGGACAGAGGGACGTCGTGTGAAGAGGACAGAGGGACGCCGTGCGAAGAGGACAGAGGGACGTCGTGTAAAGAGGACAGAGGGACGCTGTGTGAAGAGGACAGAGGGACGTCGTGTGAAGAGGACAGAGGGATGTCGTGTGAAGAGGACAGAGGGACGCCGTGCGAAGAGGACAGAGGGACGTTGTGTGAAGAGGACAGAGGGACGTTGTGTGAAGAGGACAGAGGGACGCCGTGCGAAGGGGACAGAGGGACGTCGTGTAAAGAGGACAGAGGGACGCCGTGTGAAGAGGACAGAGGGACGTCGTGTGAAGAGGACAGAGGGACGCCGTGTGAAGAGGACAGAGGGACGTCGTGTGAAGAGGACAGAGGGACGTCGTGTGAAGAGGACAGAGGGACGCTGTGTGAAGAGGACAGAGGGATGTCGTGTGAAGAGGACAGAGGGACGTCGTGTGAAGAGGACAGAGGGACGTCGTGTGAAGAGGACAGAGGGACGTCGTGTGAAGAGGACAGAGGGACGTCGTGTGAAGAGGACAGAGGGACGCCGTCCGAAGAGGACAGAGGGACGTCGTGTGAAGAGGACAGAGGGACGCTGTGTGAAGAGGACAGAGGGACGCCGTGCGAAGAGGCCAGAGGGACGTCGTGCGAAGAGGCCAGAGGGACGTCGTGTAAAGAGGAAAGAGGTACGCTGTGTGAAGAGGACAGAGGGACGTCGTGTGAAGAGGACAGAGGGACGCTGTGTGAAGAGGACAGAGGGACGTCGTGTGAAGAGGACAGAGGGACGCCGTGTGAAGAGGACAGAGGAACGTCGTGTGAAGAGGACAGAGGGACGTCGTGTGAAGAGGACAGAGGGACGTCGTGTGAAGAGGGATGTCGTGTGAAGAGGACAGAGGGACGTCGTGTGAAGAGGACAGAGGGACGTCATGTGAAGAGGACAGAGGGACGTCGTGTGAAGAGGGATGCCGTGTGAAGAGGACAGAGGGACGTCGTGTGAAGAGGACAGAGGGACGCCATGCGAAGAGGACAGAGGGACGTCGTGTAAAGAGGACAGAGGGAAGCTGTGTGAAGAGGACAAAGGGACGTCGTGTGAAGAGGACAGAGGGACGCCGTGCGAAGAGGACAGAGGGACGTTGTGTGAAGAGGACAGAGGGACGTCGTGTGAAGAGGACAGAGGGACGCCGTGCGAAGGGGACAGAGGGACGTCGTGTAAAGAGGACAGAGGGACGCTGTGTGAAGAGGAGAGAGGGACGTCGTGTGAAGAGGACAGAGGGACGCCGTGTGAAGAGGACAGAGGGACGTCGTGTGAAGAGGACAGAGGGACGTCGTGTGAAGAGGACAGAGGGACGTCGTGTGAAGAGGACAGAGGGACGCGGTGTGAAGAGGACAGAGGAACGCCGTGTGAAGAGGACAGAGGGACGTCGTGTGAAGAGGATAGAGGGACGTCGTGTGAAGAGGACAGAGGGACGTCGTGTGAAGAGGACAGAGGGACGCCGTGCGAAGAGGACAGAGGGACGTCGTGTAAAGAGGACAGAGGGACGCTGTGTGAAGAGGACAGAGGGACGTCGTGTGAAGAGGACAGAGGGACGTCGTGTGAAGAGGACAGAGGGATGCCGTGCGAAGAGGACAGAGGGACGTCGTGTGAAGAGGACAGAGGGACGCTGTGTGAAGAGGACAGAGGGACGCCGTGCGAAGAGGACAGAGGGACGCCGTGCGAAGAGGACAGAGGGATGTCGTGTGAAGAGGACAGAGGGACGTCGTGTGAAGAGGACAGAGGGACACTGTGTGAAGAGGACAGAGGGATGCCGTGTGAAGAGGACAGAGGGACGTCGTGTGAAGAGGACAGAGGGACGTCGTGTGAAGAGGACAGAGGGACGTCGTGTGAAGAGACGCCGTGTGAAGAGGACAGAGGGACGTCGTGTGAAGAGGACAGAGGGACGTCGTGTGAAGAGGACAGAGGGACGCAGTGTGAAGAGGACAGAGGGACGCCGTGTGAAGAGGACAGAGGGACGTCGTGTGAAGAGGATAGAGGGACGTCGTGTGAAGAGGACAGAGGGACGTCGTGTGAAGAGGACAGAGGGACGCCGTGCGAAGAGGACAGAGGGACGTCGTGTAAAGAGGACAGAGGGACGCTGTGTGAAGAGGACAGAGGGACGTCGTGTGAAGAGGACAGAGGGACGTCGTGTGAAGAGGACAGAGGGATGCCGTGCGAAGAGGACAGAGGGACGTCGTGTGAAGAGGACAGAGGGACGCTGTGTGAAGAGGACAGAGGGACGCCGTGCGAAGAGGACAGAGGGACGCCGTGCGAAGAGGACAGAGGGACGCCGTGCGAAGAGGACAGAGGGATGTCGTGTGAAGAGGACAGAGGGACGTCGTGTGAAGAGGACAGAGGGACACTGTGTGAAGAGGACAGAGGGATGCCGTGTGAAGAGGACAGAGGGACGTCGTGTGAAGAGGACAGAGGGACGTCGTGTGAAGAGACGCCGTGTGAAGAGGGCAGAGTGACACTGTGTGAAGAGGACAGAGGGACACTGTGTGAAGAGGACAGAGGGACGCAATGTGAAGAGGACAGAGAGACACCGTGCGAAGAGGACAGAGGGACGCCATGTGAAGAGGACAGAGAGACGCCGTGTGAAGAGGACAGAGGGACGCCCTGTGAAGAGGACAGAGGGACGCCCTGTGAAGAGGACAGAGGGACGTCGTGTGAAGAGGACAGAGGGACGTCGTCTGAAGAGGACAGAGGGACGTCGTGTGAAGAGACACCGTGTGAAGAGGACAGAGGGACACTGTGTGAAGAGGACCGAGGAGAGGGATGCCGTGTGAAGAGGACAGAGGGACGTCGTGTGAAGAGGACAGAGGGACGTCGTGTGAAGAGGACAGAGGGACGTCGTGTGAAGAGACGCCGTGTGAAGAGGACAGAGGGACACTGTGTGAAGAGGACAGAGGGACACTGTGTGAAGAGGACAGAGGGACACCGTGTGAAGAGGACAGAGGGACGCCATGTGAAGAGGACAGAGAGACACCGTGCGAAGAGAACAGAGGGACGCCGTGCGAAGAGGACAGAGGGACGCCGTGCGAAGAGGACAGAGGGACACCGTGTGAAGAGGACAGAGGGACGTCATGCGAAGAGGACAGAGGGACGCCGTGCGAAGTGGACAGAGGGACGCCGTGCGAAGAGGACAGAGGGACGCCGTGCGAAGAGGACAGAGGGACACCGTGTGAAGAGGACAGAGGGACGCCGTGCGAAGAGGACAGAGGGACGCCGTGCGAAGAGGACAGAGGGACGCCGTGCGAAGAGGACAGAGGGACGCCGTGCGAAGAGGACAGAGGGACACCGTGTGAAGAGGACAGAGGGACGTCATGCGAAGAGGACAGAGGGACGCCGTGCGAAGTGGACAGAGGGACGCCGTGCGAAGAGGACAGAGGGACGCCGTGCGAAGAGGACAGAGGGACACCGTGTGAAGAGGACAGAGGGACGCCGTGCGAAGAGGACAGAGGGACGCCGTGCGAAGAGGACAGAGGGACGCCGTGTGAAGAGGACAGAGGGACGTCGTGTTAAGAGGACAGAGAGATGCTGTGGGAGGAGAACAGAGGGACAACGTGGGAGGAGAACAGAGGGACACCGTGGGAGGAGGACAGAGGGAGGCCATAGGAGGCGGACAGAGGGACAGACGCCGTGGGAAAAGGACAGAGGGATGGACACTGTGGGAAGAGGACAGAGGGACAACGTGGGAGGAGGACAGAGGGACACTATGGGCGGAGGACAGAGGGACGGACGCCTTTGGAAGAGGACAGAGGGATGCAGTGGGAGGAGGACAGAGGGACACAATGGGAGGAGGACAGAGGGACGCCATGGGAGGAGGACAGAGGGACACAATGGGAGGAGGACAGAGGGACACAATGGGAGGAGAACAGAGGGATGCCATGGGAGGAGGACGGAGAGGGACGCGGCATCTTTTAATTTGGGGGGGGGGGTAAGGGGATATGTTACCCCTTATGGGGGGTGCTTTGGGAGGGGAGAGGATATATGCTAGTGGGGGGGTCAGATCCTCTCCCCTGCCAAAGCACCCCCCAGCACATATCTCCTCTCCCCTTCCATCACTCCATGTGTGCATCTGTGTTATCTGCCCCCCCCCCCCCCCTTCCCGGTTACTGTGTCCCCCTCCACTGTATATTATACACAAACCTCAGAACAGTAGCACAGCTCTTACACTGCAGTCATGTCCCTGGCGGCAGATGTCTCGGGTGCCCACGCCCCTGTCTGGCCAGTTACTGGAGCTCAGTGCCGACTCTTGTTATGGCACTGGACTCCGGGATTCAGCTGTACTCCCCTGATGGTGGCCCTGTGTGCGTGAGGAGAAAGGAGGGGTCTTTTTTTGGTGCGGGGGCAGTTTTTTGCCACCCCTCCTGGCAAAGTGCCACCCTAGGCCTGGGCCTTGTCAGCCTAAGTCAAGACACAGCACTGCATCCATTCCTGTATGCATGTAAACACTCACAAATGTGTGGGAAGGTCCTTATAGCCATTACATCTGTTAGCCTGTCATTGAATTTTAACAGGCTGCCCAATAATGATAGATGTTCTGTGCGGCTATGGCTGCATGCATAAACATACTCTGTATGGGCCTCTGTGCCTATATGAATGAACCCATATGGCTAGAAAATAGGACAATGTTTCTCTCATTCTCTCTCTCTCTCTCTCTCTATACATATATATATACACTCACCGGCAACTTTATTAGGTACACCTGTTCAATTGCTTGGTAACACAAAATGCTAATTTAGCCAATCACATGGCAGCATCTCAATGTATTTAAGCATCTAGATGTGGTGAAGACGATTTGCTAAAGTTCAAACCGAGTATCAGAATGGGGAAGAAAGGGGATTTAAGTGACTTTGAACATCGCATGGTTGTTGGTGCCGAATGGGCTGGTCTGTGTATTTTAAAAACTGCTGATCTACTGAGATTTTCACGCACAACCATCTCTAGGGTTTACAGTGAAAGGTCCGAAAAAGAGAAAATATCTAGTTAGCGGCAGTTGTGTGGACAAAAATGCCTTTTTGATGTGAGAGGTCATAGGAGAATGGGCAGACTGGTTCGAGATGATAGAAAGGCAACAGTAACTCAAATAATCACTTGTTACAACCAAGGCATACAGAATACATCTCTGAAAGCACAACGCATCGAACCTTGAAGGAGATGGGCTACAGCAGCAGAAGACCATACCATGTGCAACTCCTGTCAGCTAAGAACAGGAAAATGAGGCTACAATTCGCACAGGCTCCCCAAAATTGGACAATAGAAGACTGGAAAAGCATTGCCTGGTCTGACGTGTCTTGATTTCAGCTGCGAAATTCAGATACTAGGGTCAGAATTTGGTGTAAACAGCATCAACGCATGGATCCATCCTGTCTTGTATCAATGGTTCGGGCTGGTGGTGTAATGGTGTGGGGGATATTTTCTTGCCACACTTTGGGCCACTTAGTACCAATTGAGCATCGTTTAAAGCGGAGTTCTGCTTAAAAAAAATAAATAAAAGTCAGCAGCTACAAATACTGCAGCTGCTGATTTTTAATAATCGGACAATTACCTGTCCCACGGTCCAGCGATGTGGGGGAACAAAGCCCCCCTCCTCTCTGCGGCACCAGCATTGTAACTGTGGGCGCCCGGCTGTGGCTTCACAGCCAGGCACCCACTGCGCATGCACGAGCCGCGCCACGCGCCGTGACTGACCGGGCAATCATCTGGGACCTGTGACGTGTCCCAGATGATTGCCGAGAGGGAGGGGGGAGAGGTGATCTCCCTTCTGGTGCCACGGTGCGCCGGGAGCAAGTGGGAGCTGGGACCCTCTAAAAAGAGGGTATCCGCCCCCCCCCCCCCCCCAAAAATGACATGTCAAATTTGGCATGTCAGGGGGTCACCTCCCTTAAAGCAGAAGTTCCATTTTTGAGTGGAACGCCGCTTTAAACACCACAGCCTACCTGAGTATTGTTGCTGACCATGTCCATCCCTTTATGACTACAGTGTACCCATCTTCTGATGGTTACTTCCAGTAGGATAATGCATCATGTCACAAAGCTCAAATCATCTCATCACTGGTTTCTTGAACATGACAATGAGTTCAGTGTACTCCAATGGCCTCCACGGTCACCAGATCTCAATCCAATAGAGGGCCCTTGGTGGAATGGGAGATTGGCATTATGGATGTGCAGCCGACACATCTGCAGAAACTGCGTGATGCTATCGTGTCAATATGGACCAAAATCTCTGGTTTTGACCTTGTTGAATCTATGCCACGAAGAATTAAGGCAGTTCTGAAGGCAAAAGGGGTCCAACTTGGCACTAGCAAGGTGTAACTAATAAAGTGGCCAGTGAGTGTATATAAAGTGTATATAATATATATATATATATATATATATATATATATATATATATATATATATATATATATATATATATATATATATTAATATAGGGTATCATATATATAATACGAGGGTAAGGAGGCTTATACAGGGTTTTTTATTTAATACTACAGTTATTCAGTTTATCTTTAAAGGGGTTGTAAAGGCAATTTAAAAAAAAAAAAATAACAAACATGTTATACTTACCTCCACTGTGCAGCTCGTTTTGCACAGAGTGGCCCCGAACCTGGTCTTCTGGGGTCCCTCGGTGGTTGTCTCAGCTCCTCCCCGCAAAAACTAACCACCTTCATGTGAGCTCTCTCGCATGGTGGTTAGTTCTTGCGGGCGCGCTCCTGTGATACAGCCGCTCACTGTATCACTCGGCCCCACCCCCCAGCACGCCGCGTCATTGGATGTGATTGACAGAAGCGCGAGCCAATGGCTGCGCTGCTTTCAATCCATCCACTCTAGCCAATCAACGGCAAAGAGGACATCGGGGGCGAGCGCAGCAGTTGAACGGGCCTAGGTAAGTAAAACAGGGGGGCTGGGGGGGCCGGTATTGTCGGATGTTTTTTCACCTTAATGCATAGGATGCATTAAGGTGAAAAAACGCAAACCTTTACAACCCCTTTAATAACTAGAAACAGCTATAGCATATCCTCATTGACATATAGGGGTTGATTTAGTAGCTGTGCGTGGTAGCCATTTAGCTTCTACTTTCAGATTGTTAAATTAAGATTTTACAAAAAATAAAAAAATAAAAACTGGAAGATGATTTTTTTCTATGCAGAGCTGCACCAGATTTTGCACTGCAGGTTTAGTAAATCAACCCCTATAGACACCAGTTTCTATCTCATAAGCTGCAGTTGTTATAGTTTATTGTGGTATTTATAAACTTATTACAGATTTTCAGATAATACAGTAAATTGCTGGTAAAATGAAGGTTCATAATATCAATGTATTAGTGGCATATACTGTATTTGTAGCAAGCTTAAATTAAATTATCAAAGTTTGCTCAATAGTAGTTGAGCAACATAACACCTAATGGGGCTGTTGCACTCAACAGGACATTCATTGCAACATTTCCAAGATTTCCTTGTTTCCTTCTAATTTGACTGCTTCTCCTCAGTCTGTCCTTACAAAGGAACAATTTCACAATTTAAGCTGCTGAACAGTTTAAAGAGCCCTGCTTATCTACAGAGATGTGGCTATGGGTTCCTAGGGGCTAGGGAAACAGGAATGCTGAAGTTGAATACTAGATTAAGGAGCTTGAAACTAAATCTCGGATTTCTAACACAAAAGTAAAGTCTGAGACCTATATACAAAAATCTAGTGGGAAGTGTGGCATTAACTTTGGGATGGGCCATGGGAAATGGAACTCACATGGCTAAGGGGTACAGTGAAGGTAAATAGGAGATCGTCATTCGGCGTGGTCGTGAACAGGTTCAATTTCCTAATCTTTTAACCCAAACTATACAATTGTTATTATCAGGGCTTTTTTTCTCAGAAAATAGATGCAGGAACTCACTTCCCGCTCCAACCACACCATAACCCCACCCTCAGCCACACCTATCTTAGTAGAGAGAAGTACAGCAGCGCCAAAAAGTTGTAATAAGTTAAGGCTTGGAAACTGCATACCGCACAAGGTGCATGGTTCAGGAATGTGTAACACAAAAAGTACAGGACTCAGGAGTGCATAACACACAGGGCTCAGGAGTGTGTATTGTGCAGTGGTGAGAAGTGCGTATCACACAGGGCACAGAAAAAAAATCCCCCCACCCAGCTCTCCTCTCTGCACGAATACCCCCCATACACTTTCACAGCTTTTCTCTCTGCATAAATCCAAATCTCCCCCCAGCTCTCCTCTCTGCACAACTTCCCCCCATACACTTTTCCCAGCTGTCTTCTCTGCACAAATCTCCCCCCAGCTCTCCTCTCTACACAAATGCTCCCCTGCCTTTCTCCCTGCTGGATTCCTCCTCCTCCCCCTTCACTGCTAAAAATCCCCCCACTCAGCTTTCCTCCACTTTCCCAGATCTCCTCTCTGCACATATCACCCCTCTCTTCTCTACATAAATCCCCCGCCCGCATGCACACTTTCCCAGTTTTCCTCTCTGCACAAATCCCCCCAGCCACTTTCCCAGGTCTCCTCTCTGCACAAATCTCCCCCTTCTCTACATAAATCCCCCACACACTTTCCCAGTTTTTCTCTCTACACCCCCCCCAGCTCTCCTCGCTTCACAAATCCCCCCCCCCCAGTTCTCTTCTCTGTACAAATCACCCCAGCTCTTCTCTCTGCTAAAATCCCCCCACTCAACTCTCCTTACCGTACAACTCTCCCACCCCCACTTTTCAGGTCTTCTCTCTGCACAAACCCCCACACATACACACACACTTTCACAGTTCTCCTCTCTGCACAATCCCCCCCCCCAGCTCTCTTAGCTAAACAAATCCCCCTTCCCCAGTTCTCCTCTCTGCACAAATCCCCCTCAGCTGTCATTTCTGCGAAAATCCTCCCACCTCAGCTCTCCTTTCTGCTGAAATTCCCCCACCCGGTTCTCCTCTCCGCACAAATCCCCCCCCCGCCTTCCCAGATCTCCTTTCTGCACAAACTTGCCCCAGTTCCCCTATCTACACAAATCCCCCCCCCTTCACTTTACCAGATCTCCTCTCTACATGAATTCACTGTAACCAGCTCTAGGTCCCGTCATAAACTCACAACCTTCTCATGGCTGCTTCTCTGCACAACTGACTCTCTCAACCTCCCCTCCCCTTTCCATCCACAGTTCCCTTTCCTCTTCAGGAAAGTTGGCACCGTGCTCTGTATACTATGTGCAGGCTTTTTTTTTTTAATCACACTAACGTGATCAGAGAGCTCAGCCTATCAGAATTGTAGCACAGGGCCCAGGAGGAGTTTCAGAGCTCATTACTTGGCTCTGTGCTACAGTATCTTAGTAGCAGTGGCAGGCGGGGAAAGAAGCTGCCACCCGACCACAGGCAGCTGTAGTTGCGGCTCCTAGACCCGTGTGACTTACCAACAAATGTAGGGCACGGAAGAGCCATGGGTGTCCAGCATTAGTACATAGAAGCCAGTAGAGGAAGTGAGCTGTGCAGAAAACTTCCTCTACCAGCTTCTGTGTTAATTGACAGGCTTCACAGTACAGGGCTGCCGGAGGTGCCAGAACTCTGTTCCAGCACATTCTGGCTGAAAAAAAGCTCTGGTTATTATACTGGAACCCAAGAAGGGAAATTTTCCCCAAATGTCAAGGCTTTCTTGCTGCTTTACTAACCTAACCTTGGGTTGTTTTTCATGTTGTGTGTGTTTTGTTAAAAAAATGCCTTTTAAATGTAAGGCTTTTATTATTAAGAATTTCCCCAAATAAATTAATTGTGGGCACCCTTCTACATTTCTGTAAGCTTTAGCAAAGCCAAGAGAGATACAATCTTTATTGTACTTTCTTTAGGTAGTAGAGTTTCCAAATTTTTACAGTACTTCACTTCATATTCTTCACTTCATATTTGTCTCTGCTTAATCGCCTCTTCCCCCCTGCCTTACACATGCTCTAAGAGCCCTTTCACACTGGGGCGGTTTGCAGGTGCTATTGCGCTAATAGTAGCGCCTGCAAACCGACCCGAAAGTGCCGCTGCTTTCATTCCAGTGTGAAAGCCCCGGGGGCTTTCACACTGGAGCGATGCGCTGGCAGGACGGTAAAAAAAGTCCTGCTAGCAGCATCTTCAGAGTGGTGAAGGAGCGGAGTGTATACCGCTCCTTCACCGCTCCTGCCCATTGAAATCAATGGGACGGCGCGGCTATACCGCCGGTAAAGCGCCTCAGCAGAGGCGCTTTGCGGTGGTTTTTAACCATTTCTCGGCTGCTAGCGGGTGGTAAAACCGCCCCGCTAGCGGCCGCATACCGACGGTAAAGCGCTGCTTACAATAGCGGTGCTTTACCGCCGACACCCGCCCCAGTGTGAAAGGGCTCTTACTCCTCATCAATGTCTGTGCTATCAATCATAGTGCTATATCACTTGCCGATGGTCTCATAATTAACGATTGGATACAAAGTCAAATGACAACCAAAACACCCACAATCTAATTTGTGTCCATAATCTAAGAAACATGATGGTTGATTTACTCAAACTGGAGAGTTCAAAATTTGGTGCAGCTCTACATAGTAACCAATCAGCTTTTAACTTTAGCTTGCTCAATTGAGCTTTGACAAAAAAATCTGGAAGCTGATTGGTTTCTAAGCGAAGCTGCCCCAGATTTTGCACTCTCCAGAATCCGTAAATCAACCCCTTGATCTTAGAAGGTAAGAATGAGTACATGACTATTGAAAGCACTTGTTATAACATAGTGAGGGAGATTTACTAAAACTGGACACTCAGAATGGTGCAGCTGTGCATGGTAGCCAAATAGCTTCTAACTTCAGCTTCTTAATTTAAGCTTCGGCAGTAAAACCTGGAATCTGATTGGTTTCTATGCAGAGCTGCATTAGATTTTGCATTCTCTCGTTTTAGTAAATAACCCCCATTGACATTTTTCGGCTTTCTGGGAAAAACTCTTTGTCATGTGGCCAGTCTTTCAACATGCTAGAACCATCAGAGAACTTGCAAGGTGAAGTGCAGGAGCTACCACTTTCAAAGACAGGAAAATGTTTCCCTGACCACTGTTTTCAGTGGGACATCCACCCATGCTGGACCAGGACAAGGCTGGAAACAGAAAACAGAATAAATTGCCAATAAAGCTCAGGGAGCAACCCACTGCGAACTTCAGGGTTAGAATCCAGGATACTCACAAGATAGTCTGACTGAGTGCTCCAATTATTATTATTATTATTATAATACAGGTTTTATATAGCGCCAACAGTTTGCACAACGCTTAACAAAATAGAGGCAGACATTACAGTTACATTACAATTTGGTACACAAGAAATCAGAGGGCCCTGCTCATTAGAGCTTACAATCTAAAAAGGAAGGGTCAATTGATACAAAAGGTAATAGCTGTGGGGGATGAGCTGATGGGGGAAGTAAAAGAGTGTTAGGTAGAAGCAGGATAGGATTCTTTAACCACTTGACCACTGGGCACTTAAACCCCCTTCCTAACCAGACCAATTTTCAGCTTTCAGTGCTCTCACATTTTGAATGACAATTACTCAGTCAGGCAACATGCTACCCATATGATTTTTTTGATCTTTTTTCACACAAATAGAGCTTTCTTTTGGTGGTATTTGAACACCACTGTGTTTTTTATTTGTTGAGCTATAAATGAAAAAAGATCGAACAATTTGTAAAAAAAAAAAAGCATTTTTTTTGTTTTGGTTATAAAATTCTGCAAATTAGTAATTTTTCTTCATAAATTTTGGCCAAAATTTATACTGCCACATATCTTTGGTAAAAATAACCCAAATCAGTGTAAATTATTTGATCTGTGTGAAAGTCATAGAAAGTTATGGTGCCAATCACTGAAAACTGATCACACCTGATGTACTGATCTCATTACTTGAGACACTAACAAGCCAGGAAAGTACAAATACCCCCCAAATGACCCCTTTTTGGAAAGTAGACATTTCAAGGTATTTAATAAGAGGCATTTTGAGTTTTTTGAAGTTGTATTTTTTTCCCACAATTCTTTGCTACATGAAAATTTAAAAAAAAAATTTTTTTCCCACAGAATTGTCATATTAACAGGTTTTTTCTCTCGCACAGCATATGAATACCATAAATTATACCCCAAAACACATTCTACTACTCCTCCTGAGTATGGTGATACCACACGTGTGAGACTTTTACACAGCCTGGCCACATACAGAGGCCCAACATGCAGGGAGCACCGTCAGGGGTTCTAGGGACATAAATTACACATTTCATTTTTTGACTACCTCTTAAACTTTTGAAGGCCCTGGAGCACCAGGACAATATAAACATCCACAAAATGACCCCATTTTGGAAAGTAAACACCCCAATGTATATTCTATAAGGCATAATGAGTCTTTAGAACATGTCATTTTTTCCACAAGTTTTTGGAAAACTTGGAAAGAACATGAAAACGCATTTTTTTACAGAAAGTTGTCCATTTATAAATATTTCTAACACATAGCATGTACATAGGAAAAATGACACCCCAAAATATATTCTGCTACTCCTCCTGAGTATGGCGATACCACATGTTGGAGACTTTTCCACAGCCTGGCCACATACAGAGGCCCAACATGCAGGGAGCACCATCAGGGACATACATTTTAAATCTAATTTGACTACCTATTACACTGATGTGGCATGGATGTGGCACGGATGAGCACTGATGTGGCATGGATGAGCACTGATGTGGCATGGCTGTGGCAAGGATGAGCACTGATGTGGCATGGATGAGCACAGATGAGGCTTGGATGAGCATAAATGAGCCATGGATGAGCACGGATGGAGCATGGATAAACATGGTTGAGCCAGGGATAGATGGAGCATGGATGAGTCAGGGATAGATGGAGCATGGATGAGCACGGATAGAGCATGGATGAGCATGGATGGAGCATGGATGAGCACGGATTGAGCATGGATGAGCACGGATTGAGCATGGATGAGCCAAGGATGGATGGAGCATGGATAAGCACGGATGGAGCATGGATGAGCACGGATGGAGCACGAATGAGCCAGGGATGGATGGAGCATGGATGAGTATGGATGGAGCACAGATGAACAAGGGATGGATGGAGCATGGATGAGCACAGATGGATGGAGCATGGATGAGCCAGGGATGAATGGAGCACAAATGAGTCAGGGATTGAGCATGGGTAAGCACGGATGGAGCACGAATTGAGCCAGGGATGGATGGAGCATGGATGCGCCAGGGACTGAGCATGGATGAGCACGGATGGAGCACGGATGAGTCATGGATGGATGGAGCATGGATGAGTCAGGGATTGAGCATGGATGAGCACGGATGGAGCACGGATGAGCCAGGGATGGATTGAGCATGGATGAGCCAGAGATTGAGCATGGATGAGCACGGATGGAGCATGGATGAGCCAGGGATGGATGGAGCATGGATGAGTCAGGGATTGAGCATGGATGAGCACGGATGTAGCACTGATGAGCCAGGGATGGATGGAGCACAGATGAGCCAGGGATGGATGGAGAATGAATGAGTATGGATGAGCCAGTGATGGATGGAGCATGGATGAGCCAGGGATGGATGGAGCATGGATGGGCACATATGTAGCATGCATGGGCACAGGTGGAGCATGGATGGGCACATATGTAGCATGCATGGGCACAGGTGGAGCATGGATGGGCACATATGTAGCATGCATGGGCATAGGTGAAGCATGGATGCACATATGAGGACATATGAAGCATGTATGTAGCATGGATGGGCACATATGAGGACATATGAAGCATGGATGCCAAGTGATCACTCCATCATTGGACGGAGCGATCACAAGGTAAAGGGCCACTGCCATTGGCCCTTTACCGCGTTCCGTGACACGCTGGGTCACAGATATTGCCAAGTGCGTGCCCCAGGGGGCGCGCGTGAGCGCGATTCTGTGAGGACGTCCATGAACGCCCTTCCAGAATAAGCCGAACGTGCTGTAGCTGTCTTTCGGCTATGGCCCTTTCGGCATGTGGTTGAAGAAAAGAGTTTTCAGGGATTGTCCAAAGATGGATAGGTTAGGGGACAGTCAGACAGATTGGGGTAGGGAGTTCCAAAGGATGGGAGAAGCTCTGGAGAAATCCTGGAGGTGAGCATGGGAGGAGGTGACAATTGAGCTAGAGAGCAGGAGGTCTTGGGAGGACCGAAGAGAGCGGCTTGGTTGGTATTTTGGGACTAGGTTAGTGATGTAGCTGGGGGCAGAGTTATGGATGGCTTTGTAAATTATTGTTAGTACTTTGAATTTCATTCGTTGGGTGAGTGGAAGCCAGTGGAGGGATTGGCAGAGAGGGGTGGAGGACACTGAATGGTTGGTAAGGTGGATGAGTCTTGCAGCGCCATTCATTATGGACTGAAGGGGGGATAGTCTATGTAAAGGTAATCCAATGAGGAGGGAGTTGCAGTAGTCAAGGCGAGAGATAACTAGGGAGTGAATTAGAAGCTTGGTGGTGTCATTAGTTAAAAAGGGGCGTATTCTGGAAATGTTGCTGAGGCTAAGGCGGCATGATTTGGACAGGGATTGTGTGTGGGCCTGAAAGGACAGTTCAGAGTCTAAGGTTACCCCTAGGACCCTGGCATGTGGGGGCAGACTGATAGATGTGCCACTGATCTTGACAGAGAAGTCAGGGAAAGGGGCACGCAGGGGAGGAAATATTAAGAGCTCAGTTTTATATAGATTCAGTTTGAGGAAGTGGTTTTACATCCAGGCTGATATGTCTATTAGTAGATCAGTGATGCGTGAGGAGATTGATGGGGTGAGCTGAGGAGCAGAGAGATAGATTTGGGTGTCATCAGCATATAAATGGCAATGGAAGCCATGGGAGGCTATCAGCTGATCCAGGGAGGACGTGTAGATCGAGAATAGTAGAGGTCCAATCATCTATAATGCAGGAAGGTAAGGTACCGGGAGATAATAGGATCAGATGCAAATTGGGAAGTTAAAAAACAACTAAGAAGTCAAGACTTGAAGTGACAAATGCATACTGGAATTGATTTACAAAAGGAAAAGACACTATTTACCCACAAAAGTGTATGTTCAATTTGCAGAGTTAATGTTAATGAATAAGAGAGAAGCTGTGTTCAAGTTAAATACCCAATCATGTGTGATCAGAAAAATAAAATACTTTTTTTCAGTTTCACACGATTGGATATTCAAATACAGCTTCACATTATTTCACTGCAAAGGAGAGGAGACTATGTAAAATCATACACTTTCATAGTAGGATAAGACTATCGTGCAGTCCTGAGACTTTCTTTCTGTTTTTTTAAATTCTGCTGATCTTGTGACATGCAATAATATTCAATTTTTTAGTTTTTTTTACAACCACACCAATGTTCTTCACAGCTTTCAGTAGGCTTAGGCTGACATTCCCCTTTAACAAGACTAACAGCAGCTAGGGATCCCATTTCATGTACCCTTTTGGTTTTCTTCACCCGTGATTAACTATCAATTTAAGTCTACTATATTTTTTTCTGTGCCCAAAAAACTGTGTCAAAATTATTATATTATTACAATGTATCTGTTTTGATTTCAATAAACTATTATCCCTAAGGAAACTGCCATGTTTGAATTTAGTTTATTTAAAGAGGAACTATAATGGTTTTGGGTCCATTTTCTTTTACAGGTTTTTAGCTGTTTTTGAACTGATGTTTATGTGAAGGAATTATTTTTTTTTTCCTCCTCCATAATTCTGCTAGATTGAAAAACCTGTGACCCTTTTATTCAAATATATATATAAAGCACACATACTGACGTCTTGATGAATATCCCAACGTGCCATTAGGCATGCAGCTTGGCATGTTTATACATAAACGTATGGTAACAGTTCTTCATTTGTCAAGCAGATATTATGGTTCAATATCGTTTTAGCCAAGAAAATGTACATGATGATATGAGAGCACAATCCTCCTAGGTGACAGAGCGTCTATTATTTTATTATGAAACCATACAATTTGTGTTCTGTTGCAACTGGAATTCCAGATGCCTTGTACATTTTCTTTGGGATTCGGAGACTTTCAAGCACATTTATTTTTTATGAGGTTATGTGTACAAACATACACATGTGTACCTGGAATGTCTGAGACTGTGTTCCCTTGACTACTAGCCAGCCCTCTTTAACTCTCAGAACAGACCGTTTCCGTTACTGAATAAAATAACGCAAATGATTCAGGATTATCTATAGTGATGCTACTAAATAATGATTATAAGGGGGTATACATGTAAGATTTATTATGTTGTTTTGTGGGCATACACATCCCTTTGTCAGCAGTTGCTTTTTGAGCTCCTATAGGTTCATTTTCCTGCTATTATATTAATACTGTATATTCACTTTAGCTCCTGCTTTTGATATTTAATTTCATCAGAGTCCTGTATTTGTAAAATGTGGCCAAAATATTTTATGTCAATCTTCCTAGTCAGCAAACCAGGCTGATAGGTCAATTTGTTTTTCTTTCAGCCAATGGCCGGATCTAGGGGGTGCTGTGGCCCCCCCCATTTAATTTGTGCCCCCCAAAGCCTTTGCGCTGCCAGAAGTGACTCCTGTTCTCTGCTCTGACAGAAGTAACTCCTGTGGCCCCCTAACATTGCCCTTCTGACTCTTGCTCTCTGCCCTGCTGCCGTACAGACTGCTGGCCCTATCCCCTGCCCAGCTGACCCCTTGTACACTGCCCTGCTGACCTCTTAACCTCTGCCCCTTTGACATTTTTTACTGCACCCCCAAATTAGACAGGCTAGATCAGGCCCTTTTTTCATTCCAAGCAGCTCTCAATCTTTTCTGTTATGTAGAATTGTACCCTTGTGGATTATATAGTGTTCATGGTTTTTAATAAAAACACTTATCAGCAAGAGAACTTATAACTGAAGAGTTACCATATACAGAACCTGGAAAAAAGTCAATTTCTTCCCCATCCGTCTGTGAAGAGATTATGGAGTTAATTCATGTAATATACATATTTCGCACCTTTGCCATAAAAAACAGGCTCTTTAAATCTTCCTATTGTCAACATCTGGTCCTTCTACCATGGCTTTTTAATGTTTACATGATATGTACTACATGTAGGCAATACACAGCATTGCTGGACTCCTTTCCTAGTCCTGAAACAGTCTTTGCTCTATGTTCTTGGCCTACAATCAGATTTTTCAGGAAACAATCAGGGCCATACATTTCTTCATGGATTACCCACAATTTGTTATGATCCAAACTCCATGCAACCCTTATGAACAAGAGGAATTCTAGTTGGACGCACATCCGGTAAAATCACCTTTACATAGTTACATAGTAGGTGAGGTTGAAAAAAGACAAAAGTCCATCAAGTCCAACCTATGTGTGTGATTATATGTCAGTATTACATTGTATATCCATGTATGTTACGGTCGTTCAGGTGCTTATCTAATAGTTTCTTGAAACTATCAATGCCCCCCACTGAGACCACCACCTGTGGGAGGGAATTCCACATCCTTGCCGCTCTTACAGTAAAGAACCCTCTACATAGTTTAAGGTTAAACCTCTTTTCTTCTAATTTTAATGAGTGACCACGAGTCTTGTTAAACTCCCTTCTGCAAAAAAGTTTTATCCCTATTGTGGGGTCACTAGTATGGTATTTGTATATTGAAATCATATCCCCCCTCAAGCGTCTCTTCTCCAGAGAGAATAAGTTCAGTGCTCGCAACCTTTCCTCATAACTAATATCCTCCAGACCCTTTATTAGCTTTGTTACCCTTCTTTGTACTCGCTCCATTTCCAGTACATCCTTCCTGAGGACTGGTGCCCAGAACCGGACAGCATACTCTAGGTGCGGCCGGACCAGAGTCTTGTAGAGCGTGAGAATTATCGTTTTATCTCTGGAGTTGATCCCCTTTTTAATGCATGCCAATATTCTGTTTGCTTTGTTAGCAGCAGCTTGGCATTGCATGCCATTGCTGAGCCTATCATCTACTAGGACCCCCAGGTCCTTTTCCATCCTAGATTACCCCAGAGGTTCTCCCCCCAGTGTATAGATTGCATTCCTATTTTTGCCACCCAAATGCATTATTTTACATTTTTCTACATTGAACCTCATTTGCCATGTAGTTGCCCACACCATTAATTTGTTCAGATCTTTTTGCAAGGTTTCCACATCCTGCAGAGAGGTTATTGCCCTGCTTAGCTTAGTATCGTCCGCAAATACAGAGATTGAACTGTTTATCCCATCCTCCAGATCATTTATGAACAAATTAAATAGGATTGGTCCCAGCACAGAACCCTGGGGGACCCCACTACCCACCCCTGACCATTCCGAGTATTCCCCATTTATCACCACCCTCTGAACTCGCCCTTGTAGCCAGTTTTCAATCCATGTACTCACCCTATGGTCCATGCCAATGGACCTTAATTTGTACAGTAAATGTTTATGGGGAACTGTGTCAAATGCTTTTGCAACAGTGTATTTCAGCAAGTCCATAAAAACATATCCAAAAACACAAATAGAGGGAAACAGCATCACAATCCAACGCGTTTTACACTTCCTTAGCTCTTAGTCATAGTCAATAGCTATGACTAAGCACTATTGAAGTGTGAAACACGTTAGCTGGTGATGCTGTTCCCCTTTATTTATGTCTTTGGATATGTTTTTCAGGACTAAAATAAAGGGGATTTTACTGGATATGCGGCCAACTAGAATTCTTCTTGCTCATTGGAATGTGATGGACGAGGCCAGTACCTGATCTGTGTGTTAGTGGAGGTGGAGATGGTTGACTGACCTAGTGCGGCGTTCACACACACATCCATGCAACCCTTAGCATGCAAAAATGATATGATGTTGCAAGTTACAATAGGTAGTGGGGTGACCTTTAGGTATACATATACTGTATATGACTCAATGCTGAGGCAACAAGCATCCAGTTCTTAAGCAAAACAGGCTGTTTATTTCAGCACAATGAAACATAAAGTATATTCAAACTTCCAGATGCAAAGTAAATGGATGCATTTCTAAACATTAGTCTGCTCAGCTGGGCGTTACTTAGTCAATGTCCTGAACAAGTCTTTTGTTCCATGTAATGTTCCTCTTTGGAAATGGCAGCAGTCCCAAAACAGGTTCATGTAGCACTGGCAGTCTTGGTGCAGCAGCCTTTCTCTGACTTGACACATACACACTGACCACCACAGCTTGGTCCAACTTTACAACCACCATGTAAATATACAGTATATATAAATATATATATATATTGTATATTTGCACATTCACTGTCTCTTCCCTTCTATTAATCCTCAATCTCTCCACTTAACCTGGGGAATACAGGTGCCATAGTCAGTCCTTTGTACCAGAGTCGTGTAGGCAACATGACCAGTTTTCACATTCCACTGACAACCAATCCTGACAGTATGTATTCTACTGATATCTGTGGCTGAAAATGTCCATTATTTATTTGCACAGATCTAAAAATACACTGGTAGAATAATATGTCCCACTCTAAAGCACCTCATATTCTTTGGCTGTATTTAGTCTATTGTGTTTGTGTTTATATTCATGCGCCTCTTACCCGCTTAGGTATTTTTTTGGTCAAGGTGAACTAAACCTTTAAGCATTTACCTAACGTTTTCAGAAAGTGGTTAGAAATGGCACTCTCTTTATTTTTCACAGCAAGGATCTCATTTATAGGAAAGGTTACTCCACTCCTAACTGAGGAATTTGCACGTGAAAGCAACCAGTGAGTTCTGTGTACCATGCAGACACCAAAAAGTCCATTCAGTTTACCTTAATCTGATGTTCATGTAATTCGCAGCATTGACCATCTTATAGTCTTAAAAAGAGGAACAGATGACTTGCACAAATTTGGATGGCCTTGTTTGCCACCTCCCACTTGATATCCCTTAATTGAAAAATCGAAGGAGCCGTCAAAGAAAATCGCCAGCCAAAGGGCAGCTACATCCAATCAGATGCAGCAACTGTTTGAATATTTTGACAGCTGGTAGTCAAATACAATAGCTGTAGAGGGCGATTCATCCATCTGCACTGTATAGAGTGAATGGAGGAATCTGTTATCAGGCTGCAGGCTGAATGAAAAAAAAAAAGTATCAGTGTATGGACAGCTTTAGACTTACTGTAACCTGTGCTATGCAACTTCTCTCTGCTTCTTGGATCACTAATCCCATTCACTTGTTAAAGGAAGGAAGTTGAATCTGATGGTGGCTGTTTGGTGGCTGCATTTTTTTTGCATGTTATTTTACTATTTGTGAGAAGCAGCAGGGTGCTGGGCATAGGATGTATGCTTATCCTTTAAAGAAGGATTAAAGTGTATGCAAGGCCAAAGCCTTTTTTTTAAAATAGAGTGTGGAAGGATTAGAAGCTCTGCAAGTTTTTATTGGTCTCTGGGTCCTGCTGTGTAGATTCAAGATCTCTGTATAGCCCGCTGGTTATTGTCACCTCCACTATGTAGTTGTTTCATCAAAAGTATAAAAACCTTGTACAGTGTCCTTCATATACATGGGAGGTGCACATATTCTGAAACTAGGACTGAACATTTAACTTGATGTCCACAGGTACAAAAGATACGTATTCATTATGAATAAACTGATGCAAATGAACTTCTGTCACTGGAAATTGCATTGAAACAATATCATTCATAGCATTGTGTCCATGGGTAGGCGGGTGTGAATCAGCTGCCCAGTGAAGAAAGTGCATGCAACACAGAAGGTTCTTTAGTAGATTAAGCACAGTTCATCTAGTGGATAATAATAAGCAGATCAATAAGTAGGATATCACCCAGATCTGTAAGGTATAAAGTGCACTGAGAGATACAGTTACTGTGTAATAACTGTCCGTGTCTCCAAAATCCTGCATCCATGGGAATTGAGATGCTCTAAGGGGTATCCTAGTATTGGTAAATAGGTGGTGTCCTTCTTGTCGTCCTGTTTCTAGTAGATCAGGGGTCTAACAATTGTGGCCCGGGGGCCGGATGTGGCCCTTTGCTTGCTTTTATCTGGCCCTTGGGGCACTATTCCTTCCACTAACATGAGGCACTATTTCTCCCACTGACACCAACAATAGGGTGCAATTCCTCCCGCTGACCAGAGATGCTGACCTAATTCTCCCACTGACACCAATGATAAGGCACTATTCCTCCCCCTGACACCAATGATGTAATTTTTTTACTTCCACTGACCAGCAAGCCTATGGCATTGTTTACTCCCATTGATGCTAGGGCATTTTCTACTCCCACTGGCTGTCCACAGTCTGTCCCCCCTAAAGTTTTAAGGGCAGTAAACTGGCCCTTTGTTTTGAAAGTTTGGAGACCCCTTCAGTAGATTATGGCAGAACAGTGGGGCTTCTCGTGATTTAATTAGGCAGGTACTTGCACTACAAAGTTGTTGGTAGATCGAATGGAGATTGTACAGTAATGCCCTGTACACACGATAGGATTTTCCGACAACAAATGTTCGATGGGAGCTTGTTGTCGGAAATTCCGACCGTGTGTAGGCTCCATCGGACATTTTCCGTCTGAATTTCCGACAAACAAAGTTTGAGATCTGGATCTCAAATTTTCCGACAACAAAATCCGTTGTCGGAAATTCCGATCATGTGTACACAATTCCGACGCACAAAATTCCACGCATGCTCGGAATCAAGCAGAAGAGCCGCATTGGCTATTGAACTTCATTCTTCTCGGCTCGTCCTACGCGTTGTACGTCACCGCAACCTTGACATTCGGAAATTCCGACAACATTTGTGTGACCGTGTGTATGCAAGACAAGTTTGAGCCAACATCCGTCGGAAATAAATCCAGGATTTTGTTGTCGGAAAATCCTATCGTGTGTACAGGGCATTAGATTGTAACTTGGCAAGCTTAAAATTATGCATCATGCCAAGTTTTTGTCAACAGACCGATGAATTCCACTGCCTTGCCAAGGTCCGGCTTTTAAATTACTGTATAACATTATTGTAGCACTACCCCCGCAGGGACTGCTGGTGAATGGTTCCCCTATCCCTGCACAGCCAGGCAACAAGCATTTTTCCGCTCGCATCCGGACACAAGAACTTAGTCTCTGAGCTTGGTTTTGGTGTTTTATTAGTGATAAAACTTGGATGGGGTTATGGGATGCCCAACTTGACCGTAACAATGAATAGGGACAACTTCCTTCCTATTTACAAAATCCTGAACTTTCCTCTTACCTGGAAACCATCAGTCCTTAGTGGTCAAAAGCAAAATTCCCTTGAGGACTAGGAACTCTAAGTCCCTTTTAGAAAATAGTACAGTATGTTGTAAACTGCATACAGGAGTATTTCCTCTCCTCTGCAAAACTGCTCCCAGCTCTACCACTTGCAGGAACTACCTCCTGGCTGCTTGTCCACCAGCCCACCTGGCTGCTCTGAAGATCTCCCAGGGTAAGTGATAGGAAGGGTTAAGAACAGCGCTGACCTTCTAAAAGTTTGCTACATGTGGCAGTCTCTCCCCTTGTGAATGCCTGGATGTTCTCATGTACTCACTCTGTCCTCTTTGCTTCCTGCTGCTCCTTAGGCAAGATTACTCCTCAAACCAAGACACTGATAGGATCTTCCCAAGCCAGCCCGAGCCCAGCCTGTAGGCAGATCTCCCCAGACCCAGGGGTCGGTCCCCTCCCAGGCCACGACAGCCTTCTCAGAACTCCATCTTCCTACCTACTCCCCTGCTAGCATGGCTCCACCATATTTAAGGGCTGGCCCAGCCACCCTGCCAGGACATTGCCTGGGGATTGGCCAAGTTCCCTCCAGCATGCAGATCAGACCCTCCTGGCCTCCACCCACTAACTTCTAAAAGTTTCTCCAAACTTCTAGATCCAGGGGGAGGTACCAGAGACCTGCCTCTGTGGAGCCATCCAGCCTAACCTGCAGTAAACCTGACTCAATTTCTGTTTTACAAACTAACCATGAATCAAAACCTAAATTTGTCTGCACTAATACTAGTAGTACACTAGAGGGTACTACATTATCTAATCTAATAAATAATTTTTGCTGCATGTATCCCTCACTAAATTCTATAAAATGTGATTGTTGTCTCATTCATTAGCCTAAATTAGGAGGAAAATGGCATAAATGTGGAAGTGAACATACTGTATAGTCGAGCTCCATATGCCCCATACACACGATCGGACTTTCCGACAACAAACCCGTAGATTTTTGTTCAAAGGATGTTGGCTCCAACTTGTCTTGCATACACACGGTCACACAAATGTTGGCCAACAATTACGAACGTGGGAACGTGGTGACGTACAAGACGTACGACGAGCCGACAAAAAGGAAGTTCAATAGCCAGTACGGCTCCTTCTGCTTGATTCCGAGCATGCATGAACTTTTGCCTGCCGGACTTGGTACAGACGATCGGAAATTCTGACAACAAAGTTTTGTCGGCGGAAAATTTGAGAACCTGCTAGCCAACATTTGTTGGCAGAAAGTCCGCCAACAAATGTTCGATGGAGCATACACACGGTCGGACTTTCAGCCAACAAGCTCACATCCAACATTTGTTGGAAAATCCGATCGTGTGTATGGGGCATTAGAATTACGAATACGTTTAATATCACTTGTGGTTATCACTCTCCAAAACATTTTTAGATCTTATTTTGATAAACCTTCATTTTTCTTTTCTCACATTTCTCATATACACCTCTTCCAATCTCATTTATGTCTAGAACAAGAGCATTCACAAGATTATAACTGGACATCAAATTTGGTAGAAGTAAATTTATGATACACATCCCTCTAAAACTGATTAGCTTCTCAAAACAACCGGTGTACAACTGGACCAAGAACTATAGAAAGTCCCTATAATTGCCACCACAGTTATTTAAAATCTATGCCTTAGATTAGGCGGTGTGATTCTATTTGAAGCTTTGTTGGGGGTTTGGTCAGGTGGAGTAATAAAGGTTTCCATATGTAGATACACCTTGTGCATTAGAAAGATGCAGATAATGTAAGTTGCAAAATCGCACAATATTTATTTGCGCATATTCTTCATTTTATGTCTATGCATAGAAAGTAAACAAGCATTTATTTATACGTGGTAGCATAGGAGTCTAATGACTGATCTGTTTATCAGGACAGAAAAATGCACATTTGCAAATGGGAGTAATATCTGCAGGTTTAGAAAGTAATATACTATACTAGTAAATGAAATGCACCATACTAGTAAAAGAAATAAAGTGAAATCCTGTTTGATTCCCCATTTCACAGTAAGAAACGTATGCAACAGGAAGTCAGTGGTGCAGAGCTGGGGAGGTGTCTGCTTCCTGCTCTATACTTTGGCTTTCTCATCTGCAGCTCGATCAGTGTGTGTGCCATTTGTGACATTCTCCCTTCTAATACCACTTGTCCTCTTCAAGGTATGACTAATACCAATAGAGTAGGAGGGAATGTAGTGTCCAGGCCAAATTATTCAGTAGAATAAATGCAAACATATTTCCAATGTACAATGTACAAACATGTGTAATACTGAAATAAAAATATAGTATACACATATACTGTGTATATATATATATATATATATATATATATAATATATATAATATTATAATAATATAATACAATATATATATATACACAGTTGTGTAAAAAAAAGTATTTGCCCCCTATTGTTTTTTATTTTTTTTGCATATTTGTCACACTTAAATGACTCAGATCATCAAACGAATTTTAGTATTACACAAAGAAAACCCGAGCAAATACAAAATGCAGTCTTTAACCGGTTGTGGACCAGCCACCGCAGTTTTACTGCGGCAGCTTGGCTCCGCTGCGCAGAATCACGTTAATGTACGTGATCTCGCGAGGTCCGGACAGCAGGCGCACGAGCTCCGTGAGTCCGACCGTGGGTCCCGCGGACTCGATGTCCGCGGGGATACCCACGATCGTCTCACGGAGAGGAAGAACGGGGAAATGCTGATGTAAATAAACATTTCCCCGTAATTTGTTTATAATCTGTTCCTGAATTTTTTTAGATTGTGGCATGATGTGTGGCTTTTTGTGATCTGTTAGCGTGCTTCACTTTGTCAGACAGCCTCAATTTATGTGATTATTGATTCAACAGGTCTGGCAGTAATAAGGCTTGGATGTGGCAAGTGAAATTTAACTCAGCTTTCCAAGAAATTGTGGTTAATCACAGTTCATTCATGATTTAGCATGGGAGGGAGCAATTACTTTTTCACATAGGGCCAGGCAGGTTTTTACAGCTTTTTTCCCTTAATAAATGAAATAATAATTTAAAAACTGCATATTGAATTTACTCTGGTTATCTTTGTGTAATATTAAAATGTATTTGATGATCTGAATCATTTAACTGTGAGAAATATGCAAAAAAAAACTTTTTCACACAACTGTGTGTGTGTGTATATATATATATATATATATATATATATATATATATATATATATATATATAGGAAGGCCAGTATGGTGGCTTGAAATTATGGGAGGAGCCCGGGGGTATTTAAGCAGACCACCCATGATGGTCTGTGTCTGTTCCAGTGCGCGGTACCCACCCGCCCATTCCCCTTCTCAGGGTACTTCTCTTAAAACAATTTCTCTACAGAAACATCCATTTACTTTCTTATGCCCTGTACACACGGTCGGATTTTCTGACGGAAAATGTGTGATAGGACCTTGTTGTTGGAAATTCCGACCATGTGTGGGCTCCATCACACATTTTCCATCGGATTTTCCGACACACAAAGTTTGAGAGCTTGCTATAAAATTTTCCGACAACAAAATCCGTTGTTGGAATTTCCGATCGTGTGTACACAAATCCGACGGACAAAGTGCCACGCATGCTCAGTATAAATAAAGAGATGAAAGCTATTGGCTACTGCCCCGTTTATAGTCCCGACGTACGTGTTTTACGTCACCGCGTTCAGAACGATCGGATTTTCCAACAACTTTGTGTGACCGTGTGTATGCAAGACAAGTTTGAGCCAACATCCGTCAGAAAAAATCCTAGGATTTTGTTGTCGGAATGTCCGATCAATGTCCGACCGTGTGTATGGGGCATTAGGGTATGCGCCCTTCTCTTGACATACCGTCCAGCAGACCAGGGCTTACCGTTCAGCAGACCAGGGCACACTTCAGGTCTACTTTGTGTTGTTATGCCCCGTACACACGGTCGGATTTTCCAACGGAAAATGTGTGATAGGACCTTGTTGTCGGAAATTCCGACCGTGTGTAGGCTCCATCACACATTTTCCATCGGATTTTCCGACACACAAAGTTTGAGAGCAGGATATAAAATTTTCCGACACCAAAATCTGTTGTCGGAAATTCCGATCGTGTGTACACAAATCCGACGGACAAAGTGCCACGCATGCTCAGAATAAATAAAGAGATGAAAGCTATTGGCTACTGCCCCGTTTATAGTCCCGACGTACGTGTTTTACGTCACCACGTTTAGAACGATCGGATTTTCCAACAACTTTGTGTGACCGTGTGTATGCAAGACAAGTTTGAGCCAACATCCGTCGGAAAAAATCCTAGAATTTTGTTGTCGGAATGTCCGATCAATGTCCGACCGTGTGTACAGTGACGTGTTTATGTTGTTCATATCTCTCAGGGCAGAGGGCTCCGACCATAAATATATATATATCTGTGTGCGGTGGTCGGCAAGCGGTTAAACCCACAAGTGCTTTTTTTACCACTACTTTTCCTTTATATTGGCTTTTGGAATTTACAAATGCAGCAATTTAGAAATCAGATGAAAGTTTTAGTGCTGGAAAACACTTTTTGATAGATAAAAAGTGCATTTTATATACAACTATATAGATCAGACCAAAATGAGGGACAAATGAGGAGGAATGAGGGACAGAGGGACATTGCTCCAAATCAGGGACAGTCCCTCGAAATCAGGGGCAGTCCCTCGAAATCAGGGACAGTCCCTCGAAATCAGGGACAGTTGGGAGCTATGCACTAAGGCCTGACTGAAGTAGTGTCAGGTCTAACCACGAGGTGCCAGCTAGTCTGGTGGAGTAACAGTCTGCAGCAAGTGAAGTGCTGGAGAGGTGAAGTATAAAACTTTTGTGCTGGAGAGAAGACTGGAGTGTATATACTGGAGTGTTTATAGAAGTCCCAAGCAAGTTGCACTGAATCTTTCTGGGCATCCCATAACTTCCCAATTTCCATCCAAGTTATATCCCCTCAATAAAAAATATGAAAAAACAAAAAGCTTATGGACTGTTCTATGTGTCTGAGTGATTGAGAGATGGATGTCGGGCTGAGCAGGTTGACAGGTGAACCACAACATTCAGCAACACCTACGGGGGCATGGCTGCATATATATATATATATATATATATACACATATATATATATATATATATATATATATATATATATACATATATATACATATATATATATATATACATATATATATATATATACATATATATATATATATATATATATATATATATATATATATATATATATATATATATACACACAGTACAGTATATATAATATGTTGTAAAAACACTCTGAGTTTTATAGTTAAACACATTGAGCACAATAAAATAAACATTACCCAGCAAACTATTTGTTAAAGTTCTTACGCCGGGGGGCGGAGCCAGCGAGCGGCATGTGAGGAGCCTCTGAACGGAGCTCCGTAAGCAGACTACAGATCCTGCAGTGATCCTGGGCTAAAGACACCCACTTTTTTCTCAGGTGGTGGGGGATGAGTTCCGGGACCCCCCGGGAGTCTCTGGGGATGGTGAAATACGGCCCCCCCTGGCCAAAATCGACCGGAGAACGGCTGGCGAAATATGCATGGGGCTCTCAAAATGGCGCCGGCACACAGGAGGAGGAGGGCGAATGGCCGCCGCTACACAGGCCGGAGGATCCTTCACAGCAGACGCCTCCTCAGCAAGAAAGGGTGAGTCCTAAACCCCGGCGGGCTGATGAGCTGAAGAGGGGGAGATCCCTAGATAGGCTGAGAGACTCTAGAGCCAGTGCTGACAGAGCGGTGGAGGGGGGAGAGGAGCCATCCCTAACACAAATCATGGAGGCCATACAGGGATGTCAGAGCAAGTTAATAAACCACTTTGAGGAGCTGAAGGTAGAATTCTCTTTCATGAAGCATGACATGCAAAAATTAAGAGAAAAGGCACAGATCACGGATCGCCGCCTTGATACATTGGAGGATGTAATCAGGCCATTAGACACTGTAGCACAAGTGACTAAGAAGACACTGTCTGAACATACATTAAAGATGGCGGATATGGAGGATCGTATGCGAAGGAACAATATTAGGCTGGTGGGGTTCCCGGAAGGGGTGGAAGGGAGACATCCTGAAGAATTCCTTGAGAAGTGGTTGTTGGAACATATACCTTCTAATACCTTTACAAGTTTATTTGCCATTGAAAGGGCACACCGCATTCCAGGACGAGCACCTCCAAAGGGAGCCCCCCCTAGATCAATGATTGCAAAAGTACTGCACTTCCGTGACCGGGAAAATATTCTGCGGGGAGCCCGAACAGGCCCTGAGTTAACGATCGATGGATGCCGTGTATCTATATATCCTGATTTTTCTGCAACTACACAGAAGCAGAGGGCTTCCTTTCATCCGGTAAAGAAGAGATTAAGGGAACTTAATCTGATATACAGCATGCTCTACCCTGCCAAATTGAGGGTGGTGGACAATGGGAAAGTATATTTCTTCAATAATCCTACTGAGGCCTCAGAGTGGTTGGATACACGTGGTCGCCAACGAAATAGAGTCTCTCCCAACCGACCGTGAGTGAGTCCTGTGGAGACATCAATAGATTGGAGACCCAAAGAAGAAATGTCAGCAGAACCTGGGTGTTTTTTTGCGGAAACAAATAGGGGGGGGGGGGGGTCCTATTGGTTTTTTTTCTCTTTTTTCTCTTTTTCGATCGCTTCCTTCAGACTAACCTAAAATGATATTCAGGTTTCTCCTATAAAATTTTTTTTGCATGCATGCTGGCAGCGTGGGAGGAGAAAAAGGGTTTTTTAACCCCTGCATTATTCCTTCAAGAATGACATTTAGAGCTGTGCTTGATAGTACACAGACATGGAAGATGCACTTATATACTAGTTGGTTGATCCTCCCATGCGAACACAATATGGGGAACTGAACGTTTTTTTGTTTTGAATAGGAAATTTTTTCTTTTATATTGGCATGGATATACCAGTTTGATGATCCTATGGGACACATAATCTAGGGAAATGAACATTTTGTGTTTAAAAAAAAGAAAAAAAAAAATTTTTTTTTCCATACCTCCTAGTACTGTTTGGAGGAGAGGGAAGGGGGGGGAGGGAGAGGGAAAAGGGGGAAAAGTTTTGTACGGGACGGTTTATGTCAATTGCCAGCAATATATGCTAAGTCTGCAAAATGCTCTAGGCAATATATTTTTCTATTAGTAGATTTTGATTAATGTTTTTGCCCCCTTTTTTTTCAATAGCAGGTGAACGGTTCTTGAACAAATACGGGTAGAACTGGCCGCCCTTTTGGCGACTGGTCTCATGTGACGGTTTTTTGAGTCGCATCTCTGTTACCTACTTATTTTCTGGTTATGGGAAAAAAGTGCCTGGCATGTTGGGGCTGGGTGCGGGGAGGGGGGTGGGGGCAGTTGGGCTGTTTACTGGGACAAAGGGTTTATGTTAATGCACAGATGGAATTATCTTTACTTGTGGATTCTGCATTAGGTACTGCCCAAGGTATAAAGTATGGGGGAATGTGTGTCAGGGGAGAAGCCTGGAAGCCCGTTTTTACAGAGAACCATACCCAAGAGTGGAGGGAACACCTCCACTCGACTCTTGTCTCTGCTTCTTCATATCTCACATGGAGGTAAATTTGAGGGTGGTGGCCTGGAATGTCAGAGGCCTAAATGCTAAGTTCAAGCGCTCCCTGGTGTTTGACTATATAAAAAAATACAAACCTCACCTGATACTCCTACAGGAGACTCATCTGCAGGGCTCCAGGCTTCTCTCTTTAAAAAGGGCTCACATTGCTGGGGCATATCATTCCAGCTACTCCTCGTATGCGAGGGGAGTCTCTACATTGGTCACCAAGGCCATGCCCATATCCATTCAAGCAGTAAGAACGGATGTTAAAGGGAGATATGTGATACTTGTTTTGAAAGTGATGAACATGTCATTGACATTTGTGAATCTATATGTTCCTCCTCCCTTTGCGCTAACTCATCTGGATGATATGATGAAGGATACATATGAGGTAGCGGAGGGGAGGATCTTCATATTGGGGGACTTTAATTCAGTTTCTGATTCAGTGTTGGACAGGTTGGGGGGGAAGAGTGGCGCTCCCGCCCCACTGGCGGGATGGATGTCTGCTCATGGCTTTAGAGATGTCTGGCGGTTTCACCATCCTGACACTAGGGAATACTCCTGCTACTCCGAAACGCACGGGACACTCTCCAGAATAGACGCTATCCTAGCGGAGGGGGAGGGCATGCAATTAGTTCAGAAGATGTCTTACCTGCCCAGGGCTCTCTCTGATCATTCCCCTATGCTGTTGGAGCTTAATCTGGGACCGAAGCCTGGGTTGCGACTTTGGCGGATGGAGGCTAGTTGGCTTCAGGAAGAATATATAAAAATTAAGTGCACAGAGGCCATCAAACATTACTGGGCTGATAATGCCGGTTCTGGGTCCTTTTTGCTTCAGTGGGAGGCCTTTAAGGCCACGTTGAGAGGGGTGTTCATGGCGGAAGTAAAGGGATTTAAGAAGCAGTTGGCCTCCACACTACAGCATAGGGAAACAGAGGTCTCTCTCGCGGAGGCAGAGTATGTCAGGGATCCCACTGAGGAGAGGCTGTTGACATTGCGGATGGCAACACGGGAGTACAAGACAGCACTAACAGACCATACTACGAAGCTTGGCCTCGCTCAACGTCGGCGTTTGTTTGAATTTGGTGACAAGAATGGCAGATTGCTGGCATACTTGGCAAGGCCGGAATACGTTCCGGTACATATTAAATCGGTTTTCGACGAATGTAAGTTGGAGGTCTGTGACTCAACGGATATTTTGAACACTTTTGTCCTTTTTTATAAAGAATTATACAAGTCTTGTGCTCCTCTGGGGTCAGAAACAGTGGAAACATATATAGCGGACATTGATCTCCCAAAATTGGAGGAGGACGACAGCACTGCTTTGGAGGCCGGCATTACAGTAGAGGAGGTGGAGGAGGCAATTGCCTCCTTCCCCCCTAGAAAATCTCCTGGGTTGGATGGCTTCCCATCAGAATGGTATCACACCTATCGCTATGGATTAGCTCCCCGCTTGCTTAGAGTGTTTAATGAGGCTAGGATGGGCGGTGGGTTGCCCCCTTCTATGAGAGAAGCCTTGGTAGTCCTGATACCTAAAGGGGGGAAAGATCCTCGGGAATGTGATTCCTACCGCCCGATCTCGCTAATGAATGTTGACACAAAGATATTGGCCAAAATAATTGCAAGCAGATTGCAGTCAGTCATTCCTAAGCTGGTGGACGCAGACCAAACAGGATTTATTCAGGGTAGGTGCACTCAGATGAATATCAGGAGGCTTTTCTTGAATCTTCAGACGGTCCATGACAACTCCGGGACTAGGGTGGTGGCCTCCTTGGATACAAGGAAGGCCTTTGATTCGGTTGAGTGGCCGTATCTGTTTCAATTGATGAAATCTTATGGTTTTGGCCCGGTGTTCATCTCATGGGTCCGGCTGTTGTATACGGACCCTTTGATTAGAATACGGGTCAATGGTATTATATCAGATCCCTTTCCCATTGCTCGGGGCACCAGGCAGGGGTGTCCACTTTCACCCCTACTGTTTGCCCTGGCCATAGAGCCCTTAGCGGTACAGCTGAGATCTAGTTCACAGTTGACTGGATTGAGGATTGGGGAATTTGAGGAGCGAGTGTCACTCTATGCAGATGACATGCTCTTATATCTGCAGGATCCTGGACCCTCGCTCCTAGAGGCTTTCCGACTGATACAGAAATTTGGAGATTATTCTGGATTCCGTATAAATTGGAAAAAATCTTCTCTTTTCCCTATAGATGAGGGGGTGACTGTTCCACTGGGATGCCCCATTCCACTATCTCCATCTTTCAGATACCTGGGAATCGAGATTCAACTCCCCATTTCCAAGTTCCTGGAGGCCAATTTGTCACCAATTGTGGGGAAGTTTCGGGAAAAAGTGCAAAGGTGGCAGAATTTACCGATCACCTTGATGGGAAGGATAAATCTATTCAAGATGATCTTCCTGCCAAAGTTTCTATATGTCCTCTCGAACTCCCCGGTCTTCGTGACATTGCGGGTCTTTAGGAATATTGACTCCATTATTGTCAGTTTTTTGTGGGGGTCTAAAGCTCCCAGGGTTTCTTTAAAGGTTTTGAAACTACCAGTTACATTGGGGGGACTTGCCCTTCCGGATCTGCGCTCCTATTTTATGGCCTCACAGCTCTCTTTCCTTCACTGGCGGTTGTCTCCACAGACACCTAATGCTACTGCCCTGTTGGAAGCTGCAATTGCCACATCACAGGAGACCCTGCAGAATGTCTTGTATAGGAGGGGGGTTCCGGGTAGGAAGATAGGTTCGGTGATGGCGTTACCGGGAAGGGTTTTTCACCTGTGCTCTCAGCGACGAGGTGACGAACCCTTATGGCTGTCCCCTAACAGTCCCTTGTGGTACAATCGATCATTGGGGGAGTTTATGAAACTCTTTGATGGACCAGGGTCATGGGCAAAATACGGTATTAAATATCTACACCAAATTTGTAGTGATGGTCGTTTGTGCACGTTCACCCAGTTGCGGGAGCAATTTGGAGTGCCGAGGTCTTGGCTCTTCCGATATGCACAATTGAGGCACGCAGCACACACCCAGTTTGGAGGGTCTGAGATATGTGTCCAGAATACAGATTTGGAAAGAGTACTGCTTGACCCGGATGAGTCAAAGAGGATTTCCAGATATTACGGGGCGGTGGGTCCGGGTCAGGTAACTCTGACCTCTAAGGCCAGGGAGAGATGGGAGGTGATCGTCCCGGAGTTGTCGGAGGAACTGTGGCAGGAGGTACTGGACACTTTTTTGGTGTCTGTTATCTCATCCACGGACAGAATGATTCAATATCGATATTTACACCAACAATACTATACACCGACCAGATTGCATCGAATGCATAGGAGAGACTCTGCTATATGTCATAAATGTGGGAAGGAGGAGGGCACATTTGCACATATGGTGTGGGAATGTATGAAGGTGAGACCATTATGGTCTCAGGTCACTGAATTTATATCAGATAAGTTTGCTTTACCGAATATTTGCTCTCCGATGCGATGTCTACTTGGGATTTTTGATCAAGAGGATGTGAATGCCCACACTAAATTGTTCCTAAGGATCCTGTATTTTGGTGTTAAAAAGCTCATAGCAAGGAGATGGATACATGAGGAACAATTGACGCTGGGGATGTGGATTAAAATAATAAACGCAGATTTAATGATGTATAAAATGACCTACGAGGCTAGAGGGGCTACCAAGAAGTTTAGGAAAGTTTGGTCTAGGTGGATAGACTCTGAGAATACTCTGGATATGGAGATGCCCTAATATGCTGTATGAGTGATAGAGTAAAAAGGCTTGAGAGATGATAATAGAATGTTTGATTCCCCTTTCTAGATGGGCTAGATATGGTTTTTTTCTTGGCTCCTGAGACAGGGCAAGCATACCGAAATGCAGACATCCCGGGGGAAGAAGGTGGGAGGGAAGGGAAGGGGGAGTGTACTGTTCTGTTATAGGGGGGGGGGGGGAGAAAATGCACGTGTACACCAACAATTGACAGAATTAATGATGAGAAGGGCATATGTTAAAATTGTAATATGACTGTTATATTTATGGAATTCCTGTGCCAATGGAACGTATGGAATATGTGTAATACGAGTGATATGTATACTTGTTGTGCAAAAAATAAAAAAAACTTTTTCAAAAAAAAAAAAAAAGTTCTTACGCCAGTGCTTCCAACTTTCAATGTTTCTGGCTCCTGCTCTCCTAATGCTGCTTCCCCGAACTTCCGGTTTTCACAGGAAAGAGTTAAAGCATTAATAAACCCAAAAGAAAACATTTATTATATTGCGGCGTACCAATTCTAAGATGTGATGGCTGCATTCATTTTCTTTTTTAGTCTTTCTTTCTTCTTTTTTCATCTGGTAATCTGGCTGGTAAGCCTGTTGCTTTTCAAAAGAAGTAGCTGTCTTCCAGATGTATTAGTTTACAGTGGGATGGGACAAACCATTTAACACTGACAGGGGTGCTTACAATGATAAGCTTTGTTATTCATGTAAAACCTTTCTCCCAAAAGGAAAAAAAACAGTTTGCTGTAACTGGTTATAAAGTGTTATGCCGCGTACACACGGTCGGACTTTTCGTCTACAAAAGTCCGACGGACGTCGACGGACCAAAGCTGGCTGACAATCCGATCGTGTGTGGGCTTCCCCGGACTTTCAGCGGACTTTTCCAGTCGCAAATCTGACGGACTTTAGATTTGAAACATGCTTCAAATCTTTACGTCGTAACTCCACCAGACCCAGAAATCTGCTCGTCTGTATGCTAGTCCGACGGACAAAAACCCACGCTAGGGCAGCTATTGGCTACTGGCTATAAACTTCCTTATTTTAGTCCGGTGTACGTCATCACGTACGAATCTGTCACACTTTTGTGTGATCGTATGTAGGCAAGTCCGTTCGTTAGAAAGTCTGCCGCAAGTCCGCCAAAAGTCCGCCAAAAGTCAGTCGAAAGTCTGTCGGACGGGCTGTCGGACTTTTGTAGCCGAAAAGTCCGACCGTGTGTACGCGGCATTAGGCTTTAACTAGTTAGTGTATCTAAATCTGCTAGTCCATCTAACACTCCCCCCCCCCCCCAAACTGACAATGCTGCTGTCCAAAGGTCCCCCCTGTGCTCCTTCATCCAGAGAAGTTGCACTCTAATATAGGAGGTGTGTTACTGGCCAGATTACCAGGTGAAAACAGAGAGAAAAAAAAGCCTAAAAAAAGAAAACGAATGCCGCCGCCACATCTAATGATTGGTAAGCTGCAATATATTACATTTTGGTCGTGGGTTTAATATCACTTTAACAGTAGACAGTGCAGTCTCTAGTCAGTCTGTTAGTTTGGAAAGGAAGGGGGTAGAAGGAGGGAGGAGCAGGGGAGTGTCTCACCATCCAGGCTATGGGGCTGTGTTTCTATAGATGCACACCATGTATGGAGACATGACTCTAGTCCCTGCGTACAAGGGTAGCTCCATAGGATGCCTATCCTGAAAGTAGCCCCTGTGAAATAGGAAACCTGGGGCAGTGATCATGGTACCGGCTTAAACAGAAATGAAAAGATATAAGTCTGCATACTCAGTAAGCAATTAAATCAGCTGTTAAAAAAATAATAAAAAAATAACACTTTAATTTCTCACAAACCATAGTACATAACTAGACAAATTGAAAGGCAGCATTGGATCCTAAATGCCTGAAAAAAATAGGCAGGCTTTTAATATGTGTTTAAATATATAGTATATAGGGATCAAGTCAGAGGCATAACGTTAACCTTCAGGGCCCCAGTGCAAGAAGCTATGAAGGGCCCTTTCCTCTGGTCTAGGTTCCCTTCCCTCAGAGCCCAGGGCCCTGCCCTCTGGCCTGGAGCCCTTCCTACCGATCCCGTGTTGCGACACATAAAGTCAAAACACATTCATTTCTATGGGTGTTGTCTTAATAAATGTGACTCAAGTCACAGTGACAAAAAAAAGGTTCCTACACTACTTTTCTGTGACTTTGGTACATTTGAGTGTTATAGACTGTAATGTTAAATCACACAAAGTCACAAGTAAGTCACAAGAAAATGGCGACTTTGGGTCTCAGGCGCGCAAACTGAACCTTATGCTCTGCAGCGGCCCCTCTCCTTGGTGGCGTAACACCAGGGCCTGGTCACAAGTGCGACCTTTGCGACCCTAGTAGTTCCGCCACTGGATCAAGTAACCTCTAGAGTCTTGGAGGAGGCCCATCATAAGATTTTATGTGTATTCAAGGATAGTAAGGTCTCCCTGTCTGAAAATGGAAGAGCATGTTGGGGAATATGGCTCCAGGAGTTCCCTCAGATATGTGGAGGTCATCTTCCTCTTCCTCATTCCTAACTTGAATGTTCAGTGTTTGACAGCAGAAGGTGAATGCCAATGGGTGAGCTCCAATCAAAACCTGCTGTCAGAGGAGGAACATACCCTACCCTTACCTGTATCCTAGCAGAGTTAAAACTGAACTATAGGTAAATATAAAAGACACAAACAAATGCATTAATTAATACGCCATAGAATACTGTATATTTTGAATACAAGAAGTGTTAGGCTCCTTTCACACGGATGGATAGAATGTTGCTTTTAGCTGCGGATTTTCTCGTTTTTCTGCCGCAGCTAAAAGCACACAATGCTTTCCTATGGCCCCATTCACACACTGCGTTTAGCTGTGATTTAGTTACATGTGGTTCCGTGCGGATAGAAAAAATAGAATTGACTGCGTCCAGGAGCGATTTAGCCCAGCTATCCGCACATAACCGCAGTGCACTGTGTCAGCTGCGGATAGCAGCCCGAGCTGGCTCGCTCATCGGGAAAGAAAAAATGTTTTTTCCTTTCCCAATGAGCGACAAGCAGCACGGGGATCCAACTTGGATCCCCGCCAATACCAGGCACTGTGTTTGATATGAATCTTGAGGGGGAACTCCACGCCAAATTTTAAATAAAAAAACGGCATGGGTTCCCCTCCAAGAGCATACCAGGCCCTTCGGTCTGGTATGGATTCCAAGGGGCACCCCCTACGCTGAAAAAATGGCATGGGGGACCCCCCAAATCCATACTAGACCGTTATCCGAGCACGCAGCCCGGTCGGTCAGGAAAGGGGGTGGGGACAAGCGAGCCCCCCCGAACCGTACTAGGCCGCATGCCCTCAACATGATGGGGTTGGTGCTTTGGGGCAAGGGGGGGGGGGCGCCCTGTGGGCCCCCCCACCCCAAAGCACCTTGTCCCCATGTTGATGAGGACAAGGGCCTCTTCCCGACAACCCTGGCCGTTGGTTGTCGGGGTCTGCGGGCGGGGGGCTTATCGGAATCCGGGAGCCCCCTTTAACAAGGGGGCCCCCAGATCCCGGCTCCCCACCCTATGTGAATGAGTATGGGGTACATCACTACACAGGTTTTAAAAGTAATTTATTAGGCAGCTCCAGGGGTCTTCTTCCGACTTTGGGGGTCTTCTGCCGACTTCGGGGGTCTCTCAGGCCTTTTCTCCCTCTCTCTGGTGTCATCTTCGCGCTCTCTGGTTCTTTTCCGGTGCCTTCTTCCTTCTGCCGGGCTCCTCCGCTATCTTCTGCTCTTTTGTCGCTCTTTTGCTAGCGGAGGAGCCTGGTCTTTTGAGACGTCTTCTTCCCTCTTCTCTTCCAGAGATGTTCCCCCTCAAGATTCATACCAAACACAGTGCCTGGTATTGGTGGGGATCCAAGTCGGATCCCCGTTCAGTATGAGTCTGTACCCTGTCGGGTTGCTATGGAAATGGCTAACCACAGCTAAACGCAACCACAGTTAATCGCACTGTACAAATGCAGCTGATCGCAGTGCCTGGTGTCTTGAATTTCACAGAAAAAAAACATGCTTTTAACTGCGGCAGAATAGCCGTCCGTGTGAAAGGTGCCTTAATACCTGCATTTGATCTGGTATTTGTTTCTTAAAGACCCTGTGTAGTTGAGCTAGTATGTGAAAGGAAGAATAATCGCAAGGAGCCAATCAGGTAATGTGCTGATGAGAAGCATGCAGATAGGTAGAGAAAGCCGGGAGACAGAGAGATGAGCTCATCAATGTGCTGCTTCTCCATTCACTGTCCAATAACATGTTAGGTGGGTTCAGGATGACCTGGGCACAGTAGAAGTGGGTTAAATGATGTTGGCCATCAGATTGAAGATGTCTAGCTGCAGAAAAAAAGTACTGTGGGGGAACTCTGTAGATTGAAGGTAAATATTGCAGCAAGAGCTTGTTTTGTTGTTTTATCCTTCTGTTAGATATTCATTTTTAACTTGTTATTGTTTGGCTGGATATCTGCTATAACAAACACGTAGGCATTGCTGGGCTTTCATAGATTGTCTAGCACAATTTCCAATCTGATCACACATCACAATGCTTATTTTTAAACAAAGACCCTTTTACAACCAATAAAAAAGAGAAATCAGACATCATTTTATAAACTTAAAGTGGTTCTAAAGCCGGGTACACGCAGACCAAATGTCAGGAGACATTTGTCAGTTCAAAAAAAACGGCCAACATTCGACCCATGTGTATGTCGACCTGTCCGACAAAAGCCAGACGTTTGGCCGGCTTCTGTCGGACGAGCATGCTGGAAAACCAGCAGCCGACCGACTCCCAATCAGTGCTCTCAGTCAATGGCAGAGAGTGCTGAATCGAGTGTTCTGGCGGGGGGGGGGGGGGGGGGGGGGCGTTTCCTACTCACTCAGAACACAACAGCTCAGCAGGGGAGATCGCTGAACAAATTTTGAATGGTTAGTACAGCTGTCAGTTTTTTTTGGTGCAGAAAAAAACTGTTATGCCCCATACACACGGTCGGATTTTCCGATGGAAAATGTCCGATCGGAGCGTGTTGCCGGAAATTCCGACCGTGTGTGGGCTCCAATCGGATATTTTCCATCGGATTTTCCGACACACAAAGTTTGAGAGCAGGCTATAAAATTTTCCGACAACAAAATCCGATCGCGTCAATTCCGACCGTGTGTGGCCAGTTCCGACGCACAAAGTGCCACGCATGCTCAGAAGAAATCCCGAGACGGAACAGCTCGGTCTGGTAAAATTAGCATTCGCAATGGATACAACACTTTCGTCACGGTGCAATGTTAAAAATGGTTTAATACAGTGCACTCTCTTCTTCTTTATAATGTGAGAAGAATGAAGTAGTTTTGCTGCTCAGATTCACACAGACTTCTCACAAACTTCTTTCTTTATTATTTACCGGGATTCCCTCAATATATTTTGATGTGTCACATCTGACAAAATTATTTTTGTGTTGTATTTTTGTTTTTTTTTATTTTAAGGCATAATTTTTTTTTTTTTTTAGGTTTGTATTTTTTTAAAGGCTGATCTTTGTTTTATTTTATTTTTACTTTTACTCCAGAATATTTTTGTGTGTGTTTTGTGTGTTAAGTTACCACAACACCATTATTATCTTGTCTTATTTAATCTCAAGGAGACTGCTTGGTGTTGGTGTCCCTTGTTAATTTCACATTGTACTTTAGAAATGTACTTGAATCCTCACAAACAAACTGTCCTTTTTGAAGTAAAACAAACATAGGCGAGTATAATTGAAACAAAAATTCCTTTATTAAGGGCTCAGAACCAAACAAAGAGGGAGGCAACGCTGGAGAAACAGCAGAAATTAGCGCAGCCTTGGACCCCAGGGCAGACATCAATTCTTTACCAGCACAATTGGTGGCCTGAGGAGTCCATATGTAAGGGAGTGCAGTCTGGTCCAGAAGTCCCCGAGATCCGGAAAGCA
Source organism: Aquarana catesbeiana (assembly GCF_042186555.1). Lineage (NCBI taxonomy): Eukaryota > Metazoa > Chordata > Amphibia > Anura > Ranidae > Aquarana > Aquarana catesbeiana. The sequence goes on from NC_133328.1 coordinate 228,229,469, forward strand.
GCAGATGACACAGATCTGTGTCCCCAGGCTGTGGTACTACAACAGGCTGCATCTTTTGCCAGACCAGACTGAATCCAGGGCCATCACTCTCTGGTCTTCTTTCCACGCTTCCTTCCTGGCTGTGGCTCTGCTGTTGGAGATGTTGGAGGAGGAGGAGTAGGACCTGGAGGAGGAGGACGACTAGTATGACCTGGAGGAGGAGGAGGAGGAGGAGGAGTAGTAGTAGGACCTGGAGGAGGAGGAGGACTATGTGTGAGGTCACAAATGTGGGTAGCAGATGTTATTTGGCCCCTCAACCCCTTATTGAGAGCTTCCAACATTAAGGACTCACAGGTGAGTTGTTGGCCCTCCTCCATCCGCTGCATTTTGCAGGCAATTATGCAAGCAAAGTCCTCCCCCACAGTGTGGGGGGCTGTCGGGGCCTCTGTAGCCTTCCAAAAGAGGCCTATGGCAGCCTCCTCCAGGGTACTCCTCTTCCTGCCACTTTCTCTTTGCAGGTGGCTGGGAGGGACCTGGATATCAGGCAGCCTGCTTGGCCCGGCCACCTCCTGGCTGAGACTTCCCTGTGTATGAAAAAGGGACATGGTTTTACTTTTTGCATCATCAATCACAATCATAAATTAGTACTCCAAACTAACATCTAGTTAACATCATTGATTGGACAAGCAGAAATATTTAGAGGAATGCTATACCTGGCTCAAGCTGGGCTCCTCCACATGTTGCTGCCTGGAAGGCCCAGGTTGGGCATCTGAAGCCTCAGCTGGGGGGAAAGGAAGCGTACAAGGAAGACTGGAGAGTGCTGGCCTGGGTTCAGTCTGACCTGCCAGAAAATACAGCCTGTCATAGTACCACATCCTGGGGACATAGATGTCATCTGCAGCTCCTGATCTCTGGGAATCCTGGACCTTCTTGTGCTCCCTTAGATAAGTGCTCCTCAGGCCACCAATTAGGATCTTCAAATAGGTCATGTCTGCCGTAGGTATCACCGTCTTCACAAATTCCAGCAATTGATCCAGGGCTGCCTTCCTCTTTGTTTGGTTCTTATAATGTGGGTGGTTTATCTCCCAAAGACAAGGCAGCTCCTTGAACATATCTATGAAGATTGCCATAAAGTCGGTATCTTTCAAGATATCCATTTTCACTGCAAGACACAACACAAGACAAACCCTAATGTCAGGCAAAACTCTCCTAATCTAGTTACAATATAGGCCTCAATCTAGAAGCAGTATAGGCCCAAGTTTGGCTCTTACCTTCGTTATCATGATCGGCGCCTCTGATACTCCTTCCTCCGCTCACAGATCGTACGTACTACGCACGTGTGTTACGCTTCATACACACTGTGCATGCGTGTAACTCGGCCCGCCCCTGACGTTCTTTCTAGTCTATTCCCCGCCCCTTTTCGTTCGGCGCAGTGGGTGAAGAGCACATGGCGGAGTCAGAGCAGGTGCGTGCTAATTATAGCAATGAGGAGGAGGAGGAAAGCCTGGATCCGGAGACGTCCCGATCCAGAAGGAGACGATTTAAGGCCTCAAATATGTCCTTTGGTGAGATGTTGGAGATGGTCGACATAATGAAGAAATAAAAACAAAAAACCTGCGCTGGCAACTCACCATAAAGAAATATGTATAAAGAATGATAAATAATGTAAAAGGACAATAAAATTGAATATGCACAAAATGATATAAACTGTGTAAGATTGGTAAAAATGCCGCTAAAAGGAGTCTTTGATAACGCCCTGGGGGGAGCGGTGAAATGCATCGACGCAACATCCGGCTTGCGCCTGAGAATCTGAGAACCAGTGACATCACTTCCTGGAGTCGGTGGAACGCACGCCATATAGCAGCGAACACCGACTGGATATCTGAATGCCTGCTCTGCACATCGGTTCCGTGAGTAGCGCTGTTATGCGCAGGTGATCTCACGGTGTCATAGGTTTTACACTATATGCTTTCTCTTTATTTTCGGGTGGAACGTGAAGTCCATGGTTCCCAAGGTCTTTTCATAATTATTACCAGCATTAGCCTATCTCCATGCCCAAACTCAGTCTGTGGATGGAAAAGCTCGAAGCCTATTGACTGATTTTGTGAAGGAATACCTTGATGTAAAGGACTCTCCGTTAATAGAAAGTTATGATTTCATCTTTATACTTTGTTCTCACATATTATTTGAGTTGCCAGCGCAGTTTTTTTGTTTTTATTTATAATCAAAGTCGTAGCACTCGTATCCAGCAGCTGCAACACGTTAGGTTATACCAATAATTTTTTTTGCGAGCGCTGTTTTTTATCTATTTATGACATAATGAAGAAGGCCGACTATGAAGGAAAGTATGGACCTTACCCCAACCCCAATATCAGAAAGGCCAAGATCATGGCGAAAGTGGTCAAAAGTCTGCACCGGAATTTTGGGGTACGTCGATCGAAAGATCAGCTCAGGAAGCGGTGATCGGACCTGAAATTAAGAGAGCCCGAGCAGTACAGAAAGATCTGGAGAGTGCTGCAAACAAGTAAGTAATTGTGCTGTGTTCCTATTCTTTTTGTCTTTCTTACGTTCGTGCTTTTCTTAAGTGTTGTACAGTTTAAAATGGCAACTTTCATGCTCATGGACACATTATTCGTTCGTATCAAACATTTTTCTTTCGGCCTATAAAACACCATTGTTTTGGCCATATGCATTTGCCCTCATTTTTTAGGGCCTACTTGTATGCAACAAATTTGGTTGTGTAGATGGGATTGTTACTAGAATGAAATGCAAACTAGATTCTGTGTAAGGAGAGGACACTCAGCAGCTGTTTTCACATCTGGACGCTGGAGCACTAGTGTGGGACACAAGAACACCCTTTTTATTAGGGGGTCCCACACAGGTGCTCCAGTGGATACTATAGGGATGTCTCCATCTGTGAAGCTTGTACCAAACAGATAAAGTATTGAAGCTTGACAAAGGACACTCAAAATTCTACATCTTGGAACTCTGCCAAAATAGACAATTGTACCCCACTTCTAAGCAATGCTTCATATTTAAAGTTCTGCCATCAAATATCTGTGTGCTAAGTATACCATTTTTGTTTTACATAGGGGAGAAAAGACTCGGAGGACACCCCTCACCCGAGGAGACCAGAGACCCCCCACCTCGGGAAGAAGGGGAAATACCCCCAACACAAGAAGAGCAGGGGGAGGAAGACGTGGTGGAAATTGGCACCACAACAGGTGAGTAAGTAAGTAAGTGAGTAAGTAAGAGATGGATGCCGGCATATTTATAATACCTGTTTTTTTTTTTGGTTTCTATCTTTTTAGGTGATCGTGATGTTGTGGATCCAGGGCATTTCACCTCAGAAAGTGCATAGATCCTGATCGGGGAGATCATGGGGTGTAATTTAGCATTGGAAAACCTCAAGAAAAACATCAATGATGTTATTCAAAAAAATAATAACATCATTGATGTTTTGGGGAGAGTTTAAATCCCCTCCAAATCCCTTTGTTTTTTTGTGTGCTACAATGTTAAAAATGTTTTAGCGATTTTGAGAAAAGCCAAATTTTGAGGATGCACACAGTGTCTCGATATGTGCTATCTGCCATTACGAGAGATCAATGGACGCGTTTTGGGGGTGCAACCCCTTCCTCAATAATAAAGTAGCTGATTTTCAGGACTCACCACATTTCTGTCAGGGTCAGCTAAAACAAACACAAGCAGTAAATGTCACCTAAGATTTGCTTAATTTTCTTTTATTTGATCAAGGTTTCACAAATTGTCTGGCATATTGATGGCCCCCCTACCCGCAAAGAACTCAAGGTATCTTAGCCGGACATCACGGGCACTCAGGGAGGGCAAGCCAGGACGGCCACTTTCAAGCGCTGTCAGGGTTGTTTCATTTATAATTTCGGCCTCAGGCCCAACTGAGCCAGCATAGTTGGCAGAATGTTGCTGTAAAAGGTTATGTAGAACACAGCATGCCAGGATTATATGATTCAGTTTATACTCCGCCATATGGATGGGTGTAAGAAATAGGCGGAACCGGCTGGCCATGATTCCAAATGTGTTCTCCACCACTCTTCTGGCTCTGGCCAGCTGGTAATTAAAAACCCTCTGGTCCGGGGTGAGGGTCCTCATAGGAAATAGCCGCATAAGGTGGTCCCCCAGCGCAAAGGCTTTATCCGCAACGAAGATGAATGGGAAGCCTTCCACATTGTCTTCTGGAGGTGGCAAGTTCAAGCTGCCATTCTGGAGATGCCTGTAAAACTACGTCTGGGTGATGACTTATCCGGCCATTCTTCCCCACGTCCACATACAGGAACTCATAATTAGCCGACACCACCGCCAACATCACAATACTATTGAACCCTTTATAACTATAATAGTATGACCCCGAGTTGGGTGGTGGGATGATGTGGACGTGTTTCCCATCAATTGCCCCTCCGCAGTTAGGAAAGTCCCACCGCTGGGCAAAGTGGGAGGCCACAGTCTGCCATTCCTGTGGCGTGGAAGGAAACTGTGGAGGGAAAAAAAATTAGTCTTTTTGCACATTAAAACATGGAAAGCAGATTAGACACAAACATTCTTGGCCAACATCAAGATAACATTTATTAATGGGAATTTTTAAACACCAAAGTATAAGGTACACCTATCAGATTCCCCCTCCCTAACCCCCCTCATGGGCCATTTATAACATTATGGGGGGGGAGCTCTTGGACAGGTAACCCTCTCCACTTCATTGAGAGATGAATGCCTAAATAATGGGTATTACTTTGAACAGCACCTCCTTAGTTACACTATTGGCAGCCCACTGGACAGGTAAGAAGTGTCATAATACAAAGATATAAATACACACTGTACACATTTGAGCACATTTGGAAATTCTGCTTTTACCTATCAAGATAATAATAGTATACAAAAACTTGAAACAGTACCATTTGAAAGTATACAGGCAGGCCCTTGCACTACATGCTTTGGGGAATTCATCCATAAATCTGACCAACAAAGAGATGGTTATAGTGTGTATGGGTTTGGCAAAGTCAGCAGATAGATGATTGAGGATAGATAGAGAATTGGTATTGGCAGCTGACTTAGCAGTTGGGGGGGAGGGAGGGTTAAAAATGATTTGGGGACCACCCAAAAAAAAGCCTCTGGCACTCTGCCTGAATTTAAAGCACCAATCACATTTTAAAACATTTTAGGGGGTGTTTGGGGTAAAGCACTACTATGGAGCTGACAAAATACATTGTTAAGTGACTATATGAGGTGAATATAGGGCCAGGAGAGCATGTTGGGGAGGTAAGTGAAGGCAAATATGTATGAAGGAGCAAAATAATAATTACATAAAAATCCAGCATGCATGAGGACAAAGGGGACATAAACAACATATTCCAATCATGGTAATTAGGGAATGAGGAAAGAAATACAATATATTATCAAACAATAAATACAATAAAATGTGATATTAAAGGATAAAAATCTTACCTTAATATACTCCTTCTGCAGGACCTGTATGAACAGGTCTCTGGGATAATGATCCCCAGAGCCTGGGGGGAGATGCCTGTCGAGAACTTCAAGTCCTGCAGGCTTCTCCCTGTCGCCAAGTACCGCAGGGTAGCAACATGCCTCTGCTCCGGAGTGATGGCTTGCCTCATGCAGGTATCCTGCCTGCTGATATAGGGGGTCAGCAAAGCCAACAGACGGTGAAATACGGGGTCCGTCATCTGGAGAGAGTTCCTGAAATCATCAGGATTATTCTCACGGATCTCACGGAGCAAAGGCATATGACAGAACTGGTCACGCTGAAGCAACCAATTCTTGGTCCATGGACTACTCCCCACCCTGTTCATGGGCTGGACTTGTGTCAAGGTCAGGACCCCAACACCAAGCCCCCGCACAGCACGAACTCTACCAGGAGTACGTATACGCAACATGGCTAGAAAACGGTCGGCTGCTCAGAACGAAGTAACAGAACGCACTAAAGAACAGCAAGGCCTGTGAAGAGCGACCTGAAAAACAGTAACGAATGAACAAGAACACAATGACAAGTCACGCGTAGCTTGCTTGCACGCACTGAAGAGCAGATACAAACCTACAAGCACAAACTGAACAGCAGAAAACGTTCTGAAAACCACGAGTCTGAAAAAGTGCGAATCGTCTCTCACCAAACTTTTACTAACACGAGATTAGCAAAAGGAGCCCAAAGGGTGCAGCGCTTGGTTCTGAACTGGCCTTTTCTAGTCTCGTCGTACGTGGTTTACGTCACTGCGTTCTTGGCGATCAGAAATTACGACAACTTTGTGCGACCGTGTGTACGCAAAACAAGTTTGAGCCAACATCCGTCGGAAAAAATCCTAGGATTTTGTTGTCAGAATGTCCGATCAATGTCCGACCGTGTGTACGGGGCATTAGTGTGTACTAGGCATAAAGGCAGAAAGTTTTTTTTATTCTAATGCATTCTATGCAATACTTACCTGAGCCCCATCTCGATCCAGTGATAATGCATGAGAGACTTAGCTGCCCAAGACTCTCCCTCATGATTGTAACTGCGACATTATGGCGGACAGATCGGACACTTTTGGCACCAATTTTGGGACCATTCACATTTATACAGCGATCAGTGCAATTAAAAATGCATTGATTACTGTGTAAATGTGACTGGCAGTGAAGGGGTTAACCACTAGGTGGCGCTGTAGGGGTTAAGTGTGTCCTAGGGAGTGATTCTAACTGTAGGGGGGGGCTATGTGTGACACGACACTGATCACTGCTTCCGATTACAGGGAGCTGTGATCAGTGTCAGTGTCACTAGGCAGAATGGGGAAATGCTTGTTTACATCAGCATTTCCCCATTCTTCCTCTCCGTGAAACGATCGTGGGTATCCCGCAGACATCGAGTTCGCGGGACCCGTGATCACACTCACAAAGGTCGCAGCGGGTGCGCAACCCGCTTCTTAAAGGGCATTGTACAGGTACGTTAATCTGCCTGTACGTGCCCTTCTGCCGACATATATCGGCGTGAGCCGGTCGGCAAGCGGTTAAAAGAGAAGTATGTTTTTTTTTCCCCCCATCATAATTACCTAGGTGAATGCTGCATCTGTCCCCCGCCGCCTCTGCACTGAGAACCGAGCGATCGAACACTGCCGATGGCTCAGTTCTCTCAGCTCCCCGAGCTGCCTGTCAGTCAGCAGCTCTCCACTCCCCCCCCATGCTCACTGGAGCGCTGAGCTGTGGAGGAGTGGGGAGCTGCCGTCTCAGGCTCTCAGCGACTCTCTGAGAGGCTGAGGCAGCTATTAGTCCAGGCACCTGGCGGATCCAGACTTTATTGTCGTGATGACGCGGTGCCTGGACTGATTCCTGTGACGTCAGCAGAGAGAGGACTTCAGACCACTCTCTGCTGAAAACGGGTCACAGGAGTGCAAAACGAGCGCAGGCTGGACTTCTCCTTTAAACTTGTTTAAATTATGCTTCTTATTCTAAAGTGATTTACAAATGAAATAGAGGCATGTTAAAAGTTGTTTGTATTTTTTTTTTAATCTGGCATTACAAAAATGAACAAACAAAATTAATAAAGGTTTACAATTTACAATAAGCCAGCAAAAATATAGCTAAGGGGGCATCCACCCTTGGCATGCTTCTGCCTTTTGTTCTGGTAATAGCTGTTAATTCTTTTTCTTTCCCATCACTTTTTGTTGTGGTAACAGTGATCATCAAGACGAATAGGAAAAGTAAAACTACCCAAGGGGTGTTTTGGGATTATTTTTTCTAGCTGAGTCAATATGCCCAAGAGGTCAAGTGGACCCTTTGTCACATACTGAACAGTCTTCCCCTAATTTTGCACCAAACCTCAGACCAGGCTGTGCTTACAAGAACACTCTGAACCAATCACGTCACAGGCTAGATTCTCATACACCCAAAGAGACTGCTGTTGGCCTGCCATTCGCCTATAAATGAGACATGTTACCCATGCACCTCTGCAATTTAAGGCTTAATTTTCAATTTTGCTTGGAGTGTGCCTTTAATAAAATAGCCAGATTGTGTGCATATTTTTTAGAATAATGTTACACACACCCACACACATCAAACTAACGACAGAAATAACATTATATATTATTTATAGGTAAGTTCCTGTTTTTTTGAGTCTTTCAAATTCCCAATTTGAGTTGACACAAGGTAATCACATTTTAAAGAAGCCATTTAGTTCAACGTGATAGATTCTGTGGCAGAGAAACTGGAAAGGAAAAAACACATAAGAAATAGAGGGAAAGGTCTGGCATAATTGCTGCCCCCTGTTATTCAGCGCAGCAGTTGTCGTGTGTTTATGGCAAGTTAATTCTGTGCCACTGAGCTAACAAATAACAGCCTCAGGAGTGCAATCCAACTTATGTTAACAGAATGGTATGTGGTGATTTTATATGGAACAATTATGTCGGACTTTGTTAAGACTATTGAGAACATCTTTTCCATTTAGCTGCGAGAGGATGGGAGCAGGTTATATGCTACTACGTAAGGTTGACTAATGAAAGAATGTGCCGGTGAAAAGTGAATAACAGCATCTTTACACATTTGCAACGCATCCCTAATTGCTGTATAACTTTTCTACTGTATGTTGATCTTCAAAAAAAAAAGCCTTGTTCTTTACCTAGGATGTGTCACTATACATTTGCTGTTCAAGATTTGAGGTTGTTTTCCATATATTGATTTAGAATACCATTATATAGAATTAATGATTTGCTTCTCTGCCACATTAGGTGTGTGGAAAAAAATACATTTAAACTGTAAAATCAAACTTATACTATAATATATGCATTTAGAAGTATCTGAAAGCAAGAAAAAGTACATACAATAACTTTTTAACTGACCTCCTGGCAGTTTAAAAATGCGTATTTTATTTTGCTAACACTTAAAGCAGAACTCCTGGTGAAAATATTTGCCATTTGCCTCATAAATATCTTCTTTTTGTACAATTCAGCACTCTTCTCTTCCTTAACCGCTTGAGTCCCAGCATTTTGAACCTATATAAACACCCTTGAGTCCCAGGGCCTTTTCAGGTTTTGGACATGTGATTGATTGTCTTAGAATTGCTGCTTTGTTTTGCAGGCAACCTAACCAATCTTGATATTGTTTGTTGGGGGACTGATAGTACTTTCTTTTGATACCAGTACTTTTTCTCTAGTTTGACCACATAAAAAATGTAATTGATGTGGCACAGTTATTTTTTTGCTGAAACACATTTTTTAATTTGTCTGAAATCAATGTTTGAAAATATATTAAAAGACCCCAAAAATTTTCAACATTAAACAGTCTGAAGTGGCAGATTTAGAATTTTTTGAATATTTGTAATTAATAGTTTTGTATTGGGGTTACTTGAAATGAAAACAAAAAATTGAAAAAAAATTTGTTTCTAGTTACTTTTTCAAATTCGTATGCATATAAGTAGGTAATGATGCTAAAAATACTTTATACTACTACTCCTATACATGAGAACACTACATAAGTATGTCTTAGACAAATAGCGGGAACATGGCAGGACAAGGGAGCGCACTCTGGGCTTTCAGTAGCTGAAAACTGCCATGTCAGTTTTTTGGCACTGTGCTGCATTTACAGAGACTCACAAGTGACAGGACCCCAGAAACTACCCCAAAATGATTGAATGTAGACCTCTCAAGGTTTTTGACAAAAGATTTAACTTAGACTTTGAACCCTAAATTTTCAAAATGCACTTTGCAGCATAATTAGGATATTTAAATACTAACTTTTTAACAAAAGTGTAAATTTAGTGATGAGTTTTGCACACACGATGATGGCATGGTGTAAATTGCATCCAACAATATGTTCAGCTACGTCTCCTGCACAAAAGGATACCATATATATATATATATATATATGTATGCTTTAGTATATAAATCACTATTGTTTGTATTGCTATTACAATGCTGATATAAAATTAAAGTGTATGCCATAGATTTCTTTTGAATCCATGCCAAAAAGCAAGAGATACAAATGGGTGCACCTCAAGGCACCATGGGGTGCCTCGAGGTTTCTTCAGGGGTGCCTTGGAAAAATGCCTAAAAGTTACCCAAAAATGTATACAAGCCAGCAGGTGGATCACGCCTGCCTTTTAGTTACACAAAGCCACAGGTTTTTATTGTTCACCATTTCAACCTTCCAGCTACCAGCATCCTAACAACCAGTGATATCATCAGCATTAATAAGAAGGGTGCTGATTGCCTGCACAGCATCTTTGTTTGACCCTCCACTGCCCCTCTTCGTCAACACTGGGGTCACATTAGCTGAGTGATGGAGAGAAACTGAGGGAGAGGAGAAACACTGGAATACTGGTTGGTACTAGTGTGCAAAAGTGTATTTGCTTTGTAAGAATAAATCACCTCTAATGCTGGGTGTCCTACGTGTGTCGATGCAGCCACATTATGTAAAACCATTACAATTACCATTAGTTTTTTTACATTTTAGAATGGGGTGCCTTGAGACTGTTTATAATTTTAAAGGGTCCCTTGAGACTGTCCATATTTTAAAGGATGCCTTGACTGAAAAGAAGTTGAGAAACACTGGTCTATCCATCACTTTTTGGTTGTAGACCAGCGGTAGTTTCCATCTTGGCTTAACATTAACATTAACAAAATAGAAGTATGTGGTATAGTGAAGGCTTTGCATGTGATCTCTGTGAATGTAAGCCTACCATTTACACCTGGCAAAAACATATGTTCTATATGCCTAGAAATATTACTTCTATATAACACAGAGCATTGGAACAATTGTATTTAAATTTAAAATTAGGTAGCCATGACATTTGTGTGGACATACAAAGGAGTAAAACTAACAAAAAATCCTCAAAGATTGCTACAAGGCATAAAATATGTCTATTTTTGGTTCACATAGATGTAATGATCCCAAGGAGAAGAAATCCACATGTAAACATAACGCGTTTTAAAAAATCTTCTTCAGGAATACATGTGACTAGGATCAGCACGATGGAACCCAATTGGTTTCTTCTTTAAAACATGTCACAGGACAATATCAACTAGAATCACCATCAAGTGGAATATCTCCATCCTACAGTGGGAGAGATCAACGTGGAAAGACGAGGGCCAACCTTTTCAAAACTTGTGCAGTTTACAAAAAAAGGGGTCAAACGACAGAGGAAAGCACTATATATGCTGTATATCCAAGGCCCTATGATATAAAGGGTCGGAAATCTATAAATGTCTTGGCAAAAGCCACTCTATACATATATGCATATATCCCGAGGCTCCATATTAGCAATAGAGGCCTTTCACTCAACCACATCACTTGGATCGAAAAGATAAATAAGTAATGAAATCACATCAAACGCAACATCAGATCCAGTGGCAACACTTCCATAGGAACAATTGTATCTGTAGATGTTTTTGTGTATGTGGATTTACAGTAACATTTTAACTTTGTGCCTGCATTATACATTGTTCTTTACATTGACTATTCAAAAGCAGATGGATTTTGCCCCCCCCCCAAAAAAAAAAGTGATCAAATTTTGCATTACAGACAATTAAGTTCTATGTACACAGAATAAAACAAAACATAGAGACACATAGAGGATTCTCGTATCTTGATTTTCCAAAGCAGTTCCCCTTTCTTAACATGAGAAATCCTTAAAGTTTATTGAACCCAAAAGCAAATATTTATTATATTGCAGCTTAGCAATTCTTAGATGTGATGGCTATATTCATTTTTTAGGCTTTCTTTTATTTTCAACTGATGATCTGGCCAGTAAGTCTGTTGTTTTTCAACAGAACAAGCTGCCCTGCAGATGTAGCAGTTAGGGGGTTTAGACAAACCAATTTACACTGACTGACAGAGGTTCTTACAATGGTCAGCTTTTATTTATTATGTAAAACTTTTATCCCAAAGGGAAAAAAACTGTTGCTGTAATAAAGTATTAGCTGGAGTTTGGTTTCAATTTGTTAGTATATCTAAATCTGCTAGTACATCTAACACCCCTAGACTGACAATGTTGCTGTCCAAAGGTGCCTCTGTGTGCCTTCATCCAGAGTGGACACACTCTAAGCCCCCGTTCACACTGAATGTGACTGAAATCGTGCTACTTCCCTCAAAGTAGTATGATTTCAAAGCCGCAGGTCAGTGTGATTTCAGGTGCGACTTGCCTGACATCTGTGCAACTGGATGCGCAGATGTCTACGCAAGTCACACCTGAAATCGCAAAAAATAGTGCAGGAGCACTAGGTGCAAATTGCCATGCGATTTGTCAAATCGCATTATGAGTTGCACCGGTGTGAACGGGGACTAATACAGGAAGTGTGTTACTGGCCAGATCACCAGGGGAAAACAGAGGGAAAAAGCCTAAAACAGAAAACTTTTGCAGCCAACACATCTAATGTTTGATAACCCCTTGGCGCCGGCCGCACGCAAATATGTGGCCTCTTGGTGGGTGGGCCTTGGCACTGAGTGGCCACATATTTGTTTTCCTTTGCAAATTCAGCTGTGTCAAGAGCGGGCTCCCGGGACAGTAACTGGCTGCTTGTGATGGGGAGCTTTCCGATCATGTGACCACCGTGACAGCCAATCACAGTGGTCACATGATCATATACCCTACCCTGCCTCCCAGCAACCTAAACCTAAGGGCCAGGAGGGGCCGGCACCAAGAGGTTAAGCTGCAACATATAACATTTTTGATTTGATTTAACATTGAAAGTGATAAACAAACAATAAATAGTCATCATTTATGAAATATATTTCTACCAATACAATTGCTAGCAAAATGGATAGAAACAAAGTTCATACTACCAGTTACATGATGACCCTTATTAAACACAGAAGTTCTCTTTCTAAATATCTTCATTTTTTTAGCAGGAAGAAAAAAGTCTGCATATACAGTGTAGAAAACTCAAAAAAAAAAAAATTCTGTGGCTTGAAAATAGGGTGTGTGTTTATGACTTCCTGTAACTGCTAGGAAGAAGAGTCACAGAAACCTGTGTTCTTAGTTTAAAAGAAATAAGTCTGATTTACCACATGGGTTGATGGGCATGTCGGTCCCTGAAACCTAGGGTGTGTACAAGATCTGGTGAGAAGGAGCTTACCCAGTATATATTAGTAGAAAACGATAACTGTGTCCAGACATTGATTTGTAAGGGATAAGAGCAATGATTATTAGCTGTTCAAGTATATCCTAGAGGGCAACAAATTCCAAGCACATAAAACACCCATGTCTTCATTGCTTGCTAGAATCTGGAGATCTTTGCAGCACAAGTAACTGTAACCTCAAGTTTGGGGCCATTTAGAAGAAAATGGATTTTGCTGGCATGCAATCATGCATTATGAACTAGGACAGTGTCATTTGAAAAATAAAAAAGATTTAATCAACATAGTGGGAGAACTTTCAGTTTGCAAGGGAATGTTCCCTTAGCTTAGTGAATGTGGTGAAAATTCACTTTGCAAAGAATACCCAATCACAGGCAAGGAAAAAAAAGTATTTTTGCTTGCACATGTCAGGATGATATAAGTCATGATGGAAGTCAGCAGAGCTTCTTTTCTCTGCCTAGGCTAAGGGAAAATTCCCTTACAAATTGAACAGTCTACTTGAATTTAGTAAATCAACCTTACTAAAAAGGTAAGAGAATGTTATTTTGTATTATAAGTTAGAGAAAAAGTTTTGGACATTCATAACACATTGGGAGAAAGCTGCACAAAGAGAAAACAGCTGAATGCTAACTGCAAAATATATAATTATTATGTGCCAAATCTCGAGTGTACATGAACCAACTGAGAAGTTTGTGACAAACCCCTAATCAGAGACGATCCTGGCTTCTCCTCTTCTTTAGTGCCCACACAGAGACCCACATTCCATGGGGGCACTCATGCGGGCACACTCCCGAGCCCTGCTGCTGCATCCATTGACACAGACAGCAGGACTTGGCCCCGCCTCCCAGGTCCCATGTCATTGTATTTAATTGACAGCAGCAGGAGCCAATGGCTCCTGCTGCTGTCAATCTATCCAATGAGGACCCGAGACAATGGCCGAGCCTGCTGTGCTTGTGCCTGTTGCTGGACAAGCTGGTTTAGATAAAAGGTAGGCTCTGGGGGGGATGCTTCACTAAGAAGGTTTTTCACTTTAATGCATAGAATGCATTAAGGTGAAAAACCTGAAGGGTTTACAACCCCTTTAATAAAATAATTAACGACAAAAAAATGATGTGCAGAGAGCTGCCCCACAAGTGCAAGAAACATTAAAGTGATTGTAAACCCTAAACCTAAACATTACACAACAGAAAACAGAAGATGAACAAAGTAGTCAAGGGTAACACAATAATAGTACAGAATGTAGATTATATTGGCTCATAATTATTATAGAGGACAGCTGTCGATGAGAGACAGTGATCCCAACTCTTCCTCAGGATCATATCGAATTGGATATTGCAATGTAAAGGTGTTGATCCGAGCATATTAAATAAAAATGGCACCTGATCCATCAGCATAGTAGCTGTGCTTAAGACCATGGTAGCCAATTGTACCGTGGTCTCTGAGTAATCAATCCTTGACTACAGCGTGAAAAGTAAATAAGGAAGTGCACTAAGAGGTATGGCAGAGTTGTATTTTTAAGGGTAGTAAAGTTTGAGAGAAGAAAGAGAAGAAAGAAAGTGTAGGCCAGCCCCACGTGATCTCCTCCCCATCTCCAACATAAATTGCAATGTTAACATAAAATGCCTAAATAGGATACCCAAGGTCCCCATGTTGCCTCAAATTTAGCAGCTGAGTCCATCAGGGAGATAACCATTTTCTCTTGTGCCATCATCCAGGAAAATTTTCACCTGGCTGCAGCAATGGAGATGTTTGGCTGTTTCCAGGCTCTTGCTATGGTTAGTTTAGCTCCCAAGAGAATAAAGGAAATTAGATTTTGGGTAGCTTTGTTGGTTTTAGGGATGGGAGCATTAAATAATGCTATTGGGGGGTATTTGGGAGCCTGGCATTCCGCAACCTTACGGATCATTTGAAATATTCTGTTCCAGAATCCTCTGATTCTTTGGCAATCCCAGCATACGTGTATAATGGACCCTACATGTGAACAGTCTCTGAAGCATTGGGAAGAGGCCGATGGGTACATTCTAGCTAACCTGGATGGAACCAGGTACCACCTGGTTAACACTTTTAGATTGGCTTCTATCAGGGCAGTGTTGTGTATACCTCTGTAGGATCAGAAGAAGTTTCTATTCCAAATCTCCACATCCCAGCTATCTTGCATCTCACCCTCCCAAGCCAACATATAAGATAGTTTAGAGCTGTCTGAGGCCAGTGACAGGTATATTGTGGAAATGCCCCCCCTCTGCTCTGTGGCTTGGCCACACCAATGCTCATAAGCCGTTAAGCGCGGGGGTTCTGGTTTGTTCTTCCATTCAGAGTTTAAGAAGTGGGATATTTGCAAGACTCTAAATCTCCCTGATTCAGGCATTTCCAATCTGATTTTACAGTTGTTGAGCGAGAGTGGGCCTAGGGGGTAAGGTAAGGGCTTGGCGCTTGAACTGCCTGTAAACTCAGCTTCTGAACGCATTTGAAAAAACTCCCAACTTCTCCTAAACGTCTGTTTACCAGCAGCAGTGTACATGAGGCCTAAAAGGCCTTAACCTCCCTGGCGGTTTTCCCGAGTGTGGCTCGGGATTAAATTTCAGCACCATTAGCGGTAACCCTGAGCCACACTTGGGACTGCATTGCAGGATCCTGGTGCGACATAGTTACCTTGTCCCCAGGACCCTGCAATGTCCCCCCCCCCCCCGCTGTGTCTGCAGGCTCTGTACTCCGCCCGATGCCTCTGTGTGCCGGGCTCCGTTCCCTGCGAGCGTCGCGACGCACGAGGGCGGAGCCCGGCGGCAAATTAAAAAAAGTGAAAAATCATAATACATATAGTACACTGTAATCTTACAGATTACATTACTGTATGAAATTATTTCACATCCCTTTTGTCCCCATTGCTTTGTCCAATGCCCTGCATGCAGTTTTATATTATATATACTGTTCTTTCTGCCTGGAAACTGGAGATTGTCCATAGCAACCAAAAAGTGTCCCTTTACGTCAAAAGTGGTTTTAGACCAGCTAGAAAACTAATAATAAATTAGAACACTTGCAGAATTGAGCGATAGTGAATCGTGGGGAAATTCATTTTATTATTATTATATTATTATTTTTTATAATTATTTATATTTATTTATTATATTATAATTTATGATTTTGTGTTTCAAACTTCATCATACCCGGGATATCTACTAGATTCTTGTTTGGACAGATTTAAGTGTGTTATTGCTAAGAATTACAGGCCTACAATATAAAACGCCAAATTTCTATACAAAATAATTGTACCGCTTTGAGACGCAAAAATCTCACATAATCATAATAATCATACCACCAGGGAGGTTAATGTCCATTCCCGGTGTGAATTTGAGGTTACGATAAATATGCGCTAAAGGTTGCATGTCTGAAGTTAAGGCGGGTAGGCCTTTCAGGCCTTCCCAAAGTGCAATAAAATGAGATAAAATTGGAGACAAAATAGGAGGGCGATCTTTAGGAGGGCACCAATGTGTGTGTGTGGGGACTGCTTGTCATAATATATGCACCCAATTAGGTTTTTCCAAACATGAATAAATGATCGCCAATTGTGCCAAGCGTGCTGCTTGATAATACCACAATATGTTGGGTATCCCCAGCCCTCCTTGTGTCTAAAATTCTCCTTGAGAGGCCGTGACCGGAGGAACCCCAGATTAATTTTAAAATTTTGCTTTGGAAGATCCGTAGATGGTCTCTTTTAATAGGAATCAGGAGGGCCCGAAAAGGGTAAAGTCCTTTGGGAAGCATTGTCATCTTAACTGCATTCACTCTCCCTATCCAGAAAATTTTCATGGAGTGCCCATCCTTTGAGATTAATTTCGAGTTTTTTATAGAGAGGGGGGAAGTTGACCATATATAGGTGTTCAACCTTCGAAGAAAGGTCGGTTCCCAGGTATCTAACGGTAGAGTCACTCCACTCGAATCAAAAGGAGTGCTTAAGATTCTCAGCTAACGCATGTGGAATTGACACATTTAAAATTTGGGATTTAGGGAGGTTGACCTTTAGACCTGAGGCCTTAGCGAAGTCATTCAACAGCTTGCAGATGTTCAGGAGAGAGGTCGTTGGTGAAGTAACAAATAACAGTAGGTCGTCCGCAAATACGGCACACTTATGTGTCTGTGGACCGCAGTTAACCTCTTGAATGTCTGGGTGGTTACGTATGGCTATCTCCAGGGTTTCTATTGCTATTGCAAATATTAAAGGGGACAAGGTGCATCCCTGTCTGGTCTCTCTGGCTATTTGAATTGGTTCAGAGTAATAACCTTGGAGGGGTATTCGGGCTTCCGGAAAGAATAGAGCGCTGTCAGCAGACAGCTTCTCTGGTCAAGATGACAATTCTACCTAGGTTTCTGTATGTGATGCAAACGATTCCCATTAGACTACCATCCTCATTCTTTAAATCCTTCCGCAAAGCATGCTCTACCTTTATCTGGAGGAGCAAGCCTCCCAGAATTAAATTTACCAGTTTAAACCTACCTAAAAATAAAGGGGGGATAGCTCTACCAGACCTACAGAAATACCACCAATCTGCTCTTCTGACAAGAATAGTAGATTGGAACATTCACAACAAAGTTAAAGACTGGGTCACTTTAGAACAATCACTTTTCTCCCACCAACTAAATTCCATCCCATGGATCTGCCCAACGCATCACTCAAAAAACATTAAATCCCACCCCCTTATTGGTCCCACACTTGAAATATTTATTAATACTTATAAAAAAAACAACCCACTGCCTTGGCTGAGTCCTCTAACACCATTAAGAAACAATCCAGACTTTCTCCCAGGTACAGAAAAAAAGTTTCTCACTAAGTCATGACCACACAAAGAAATTCTTGTCAAACACTTCTTCAAAAATAGTAAACTCTTATCAAGAGATGAAATAAACAAAGATAGTGAACCTCCCCTGATCTCTCAATGGAATTACATACAAATTAGACATTACTTGACTAGCAATGAGAAAACCCAACACTGGACTAGACCTCTCACGACACTAGAAGACCTTTGCACCAAAACAACCCCACAGAGACATATCATCTCTATTCTATATAACTCGCTCTTTGTGAGTAATTCTGAATTCTCCAGCTCGTCATGCCAAGCCTGGGAACAAGATCTCAACCTAAATCTGACAGAGGAAAACTGGGAAAGAATTTTTATGTATGCACATAAAGGTTCTCTTAATGTCGCCACTCAAGAGTGTGGCTTTAAAATCCTCACTAGATGGTATAGAACCCCCACCCTTTTGCACAAATTCTCCCCCCAGACCTCGAACAGATGTTGGAGATGCAAACAGGAGGAAGGCTCGATGATACACATCTGGTGGACTTGCCCGCTAATCCAAAATTTTTGGAAAATGGTTCACGAAACAGTCACGTCAATCACCTCAGAAAACTTAAATTTTAACCCAGCACAGTACCTGCTACATTACAATTCTATTCCCAAAAAACAATACCTAAAATCTCTAACCATGTTTATGGTAAATGCTGCAAGACATTGTATCCCCTGCCACTGGCGCTCTATCTCTATACAATCAAAAAATGAATGGTTTCGCAGAATAAACAATATAGAAAGAATAGAAGAACTCATAAGCATATCTCAGGAGAAAATAACTCATTTTGCTTCAACATGGTACAAATGGATAGAATTCAAAAACTCTCAGACATACAAAGCAATCAACATTTAATAACATAACCGTACCTAATAAACATGGTTCACAAGAAGGTTTAAGAAAATGATACGGAAATAATAGGTCATTTTAACAATCCCTTACCCCTCCCCCCCCTCTTTTTTTTTTTCTTCTCCCTTCAAGTTATAACCTGGGTTAGTTAATAACCACTACTCCACTTCAAGATTTCTTTGATGCTACTTGAAAAGATAACTAGCATAAATAAAAATGTTTATTTTTGTAACTACTTACATCCATATTGTATTCATATACTGTCCTTTACTCTATTAAAACCAAATGTCATATGTACCACTTTTATGCAAATGTACTACTACAATGTTGGCAGGCATGTAAGGACAAGTCTAATCATTGAAGGGAAAAGAAAGAGACCCCTCAAAGAGTGGTGGGACTTTGAAGGCAACGGAAATCAGAATATAAATAAAAAAGCGGGTTTTATTATTACAATTATATAAAAATTATACATATTGACAAGAATTGATCCAAATACAAACATGTAAATCAATTTGACAGTAAAAACAATGTTCTGCTGGTGAATGAACAAACGGTGTATTCATATAGTCTTCTACCTGGGCCTACGCGTTTCGGGACTATTGAGGTCCCTTCATCAGGGGCAAAATGGTAAGCAGACTTTACACTAGTAAAACATGAAATATCATAATTAGGTACAATTGTATTGAACATGTTTACTGCACTTAACATCATTCCAGGAAGGGGGGGGAGAGAAAACCATGACTACACACACTGGCTTGCAGTATACTCAACCACCACTCTCTCCACTCCTTTTCAGATTTCCCCAGATGAGGTCTTTACTCACCATTGCAACTTTAGCTGAGTTAGCGCTTTTAGTACACTGACTTCTCTTACTTGCTACTGGATATATTTTCTACATACGAATATTGGGGTAAGTTTTGCATGCTGAGATTACTTTCTGAACTGCTTTTTGTGAATATCCGCATATCGTGCAATCTGCATGCTTCTCAAAATATATGGTCATATTGCTGCTCAGACGCATGTCATTATGCGTCTTCTGCAGACATACATCCAATTACCTTATAAGCCCCCTTTTTTTAACATCTCAGCACATAAGGCCTCCTCTCCTCTCCCTTTTTTTGTATTTTCAGATAATCTCCTCTTCTCCCTCCTCTCTTTTCCTGATCCCCTGGTCGCTGGGACCTTTGAGGTAGCGTTGTCCCCCTTTTGTGGTGATACATTGGGACCAGTGTGGAGAAGGTGGGGCCAGAGACACGCCTGTTTCCTTATTTGGTTTTCTGGCGTCTGATGCGTAGCTGCTCCTGAGAGTGTCTCCGACGGTTGGTCTCCTCTCCTGTTCATGCTTGGGTGTGTAGTTTTTTTTTTTTTTTTTCTCTCCCCCCCTTCCTGGAATGATGTTAAGTGCAGTAAACATGTTCAATACAATTGTACCTAATTATGATATTTCATGTTTTACTAGTGTAAAGTCTGCTTACCATTTTGCCCCTGATGAAGGGACCTCAATAGTCCCGAAACGCGTAGGCCCAGGTAGAAGACTATATGAATACACCGTTTGTTCATTCACCAGCAGAACATTGTTTTTACTGTCAAATTGATTTACATGTTTGTATTTGGATCAATTCTTGTCAATATGTATAATTTTTATATAATTGTAATAATAAAACCCGCTTTTTTATTTATATTCTGATTTCCGTTGCCTTCAAAGTCCCACCACTCTTTGAGGGGTCTCTTTCTTTTCTCGTATGCTAGGGATGGTGGCAACTCTTGTGACACTGTTGGATGGTACCCCTTTTTTTCTCTTGCTAATCATTGAAGGAGAGCAGGCCAAGTTCCCAGCATAGCTAGAGAACTGACCACGCTGTTTTCTCCTGCTTAGTGTGGTCAGTTTTTAATAGGCAGCAGAGGGACTGGCAGGAATTTTACATAAAGAAAGCAATACAAAGAGAACAGGATACTTTTTTATACAAGTACATGGCACAGCAGGCACATATCAGGAATAAGAAATGTTGGGTTTATACAGTATATTCTTTAATAGGTTCTGACCTTACTGCAAGCAAAGCAAATGATATTGCTTAAAGCCAAGTTGCAGTAGACAAAAAATAAAGGAAATAAAGTTAAAATTAACTGGACACTGATGTATATATAAATATATGTATACATCTGGTTCACAAGTGGGTCTCAGGTATCCTAGACAAAAAAATTTTTTACAACACCAATGCAGTTTCACCAGACAACAATACTTTTATCTACAACATCTGTTTGCATAGTGAAGTCAGCTAAATTGTATTGAACTGTGAATGTGCACAAAGACTGTGTATATTAGTTGTGTAACAAACTGTGTGATTTACCCATTTTTTGTTAGAAAGAAAATATAACTTTGTCATTCTTGTATTGTGATGGATAGGGGTCCACCAACATCCACCAAGAAAAGGGCAGAGTAGATGACTACAGGAGAGTACCTGATGGTAGAGATGCAGGTACTGGAGTCACAGGGTGCACAGGATCTCACTGAGGTCACTAGATTCAAACACACATCTGTGAGCGCCATCTGCTGTCACAGGAAGGGGGCTCTGGTGATTGGGAACATATTATGGTACACCATAAATACGGGTGTAACGTGTTCCTAAAATTGAACCTAGGCTTTAATATAGTGGGGGCATTTACACTGGCCACTGGCACCCCCAACCACCCACCTGGTGCTGCTCCTGCATAATGCTAATGCACATGGGGTGATTAGGGTGTGCCCAGGCACACCGGGCACACCCTGCACGCACGCCTATGATGATACTGGATGCTCTGGAGTGCATGGGGAGCACCGTGGCATACTGGGGTCAAAGATATTGCAGAGACTGACAGCTGAAGAAGCACAGTGAAACACAATGAGGGCTGAAGGCAAGCATGAATAAAACACCAGGATTCAGTGGAACACAATGGGACTCAGGTAGCATGGAAGCCACTGCACATGAAGATACGGTTAAGACTTTGACAGCATGGGGCTTGGGTTAGGCATAGTGCCACATTGCTTGAATGCTGAATGGGGTGCCTATTGCTAGCTTATATAGTGTTGGATGGGGTGACTACATAGTGTTATGCTGGGTACAAAAGGCCTGAAAATCTGGCGAAAATATTTGGTTCAGCAGGAACCATCAGACTTTCGGCCTGTGTGTACAGCTGTCTGTTGTACAGAAGCCAGTCTTAAGGCTGGCTTTTGTCGAACGGAGCATGCTGGAAAACTAGCATCCGACTGGCATCCATCCAGCGCTGGCAGCCAATGGCTGTGAGCGCTGATCAGTGTGTTCTGGCGGGGGGGGGGGGGGATTCCCCCTGTCAGAACACAATAGCACAGTGGGGAGTGATTGCCACACTAACATTGCTTGTGTTAGAAAACATCAGAAAATGGGCAGAGGATAGGTTTCTGCCTATATAACGGTTTGGATATTTTATCAACCCAGTCAAATAACTGAAAACAGTAAAGCAAAACTACACTCTACACTCTACACTACACTGAACTATAGAAAATATATTTATTGTTACAAAATACCAGTAACCCTCCATTATTAAAAAATTATAGCTCTGTCATTTAAAGCCTCCAAGTGGGTCCACCACACATTCATACGTCAACCCTATGCTACCTGGCTATTTTAAACTGTCATCATATTTAAGAACTGTCCATCAACTACATCCTTCACAAGGCAGTATCTCTTTGTTGCAACAATTGTGGATACAAAGTGCATCGCTTCTTAGTTAATATAATTGCAAGATTTCATACAACTGCTCAGTCCCTCTTTTTTCAACATAGTTACATGGTTACATAGTAGGTGAGGTTGAAAAAAGACACAAGTCCATCAAGTCCAACCTATGTGTGATTATATGTCAGTATTACATTGTATATCCCTGTATGTTGCAGTCGTTCAGGTGCTTATCTAATAGTTTCTTGAAACTATCAATGCTCCCCGCTGAGACCACCGCCTGTGGAGGGGAATTCCACGTCTGCCGCTCTTACAGTAAAGAACCCTCTACGTAGTTTAAGGTTAAACCTCTTTTCTTCTAATTTTATTGAGTGGCCACGAGTCTTGTTAAACTCCCTTCTGCGAAAAAGTTTTATCCCTATTGTGGGGTCACCAGTATGGTATTTGTAAATTGAAATCCTATCCCCTCTCAAGCGTCTCTTCTCCAGAGAGAATAAGTTCAGTGCTCGTAACCTTTCCTCATAACTAACATCCTCCAGACCCTCCTTTAACCTATACTGCCACACATTTTCTCTTTGGACTAATGGTTCAAGGTATGGGGTATGCACCACGCAGTGAATATACAGAAGAAATGGGATGTAGCAGTGGTGAGGTACTTCTATTAGATTATGAGGTGGTTTATTGTTTGCCTAATGCGGGTAAGAAATTTATAATGAATACTGTGTATTTTACTGCTGGTCCAATGCTCTTTTCAACATTCCTTAAAGTCACATATGTATTTGAACACACCCTTAATTTGTCATTGCAGTTCTGCATGGTCATTTTCTGTGATACCTGGATGTATCTGGTTTCTGCATCTGTCTCTGAATCCCCTGTACTGTATTCCTGTTACCTTGCTCCACTTCTCTAGGCTCCTCAACCCCAAATACTGCCAGCAGGTCCCTGCTACCCGTTACAGGAGGTCCACTGACACAAAGGTTAGTGCATTGTGACAGGACCCACAATTTCTAGACACAGGAGATTTACTAAAAGTGGTGCACACAGAATCTGGTGCAGCTGTGCATAGTAACCAATCAGCTTCTATGTTTTATTGTCAAAGCTTAACCACTTGACCTCCACAAGATTTACCCCCCTTCATGACCAGGCCATTTTGTGCAATACGGCACTGCATTACTTTAACTGACAAATGTGCGGTCATGCAAAAAAATTTTTCCACAAATAGAGCTTTCTTCTGCGTTTATTTATTTTTTTACTAGTAATGGCAGCGATCAGCAATGGTTTGTGATATTGCTGCAGACAAATCGGACACCTGACACTTTTGATACTTTTTTGGGAACCAGTTACAATACAGTGATCAGTGCTAAAAATATGCCCTGTCACTGTACTAATGACACTGGTTGGGAAGGGGTTAACATCAGGGGTGATCAAAGGGTTAACTGTGTACCTAACCAATGTTTTACTATACTGTGTGAGGTGCTTTTACTAGGAGAAGAGATGGAAACTCCATGCCTTCCCTCCTGTCAGAACTGCGATCTGCTTTATTTACATGGGCTGCTGATCAGCTTCCGCTGTGTGTAATCACAGTGGAAGTGAACCGCTGCCGGCGCGCATGCGAGCCCCCTACCCGGAAGTGTCGGAACACTGATTGATATATATATGTGATCTAGCGCACAGGTGCCGCCCTGTAGCAGTAAAACTACTATATGGTGGACCTAAATCGAATTGAACAAGCTGAAGTTAGAAGCTGATTGGTTACTATGCACAGCTGCACCAAATTCTGTGTGCACCAGTTTGAATAAATCTACCCCAAAGTTTCCAAATTTAAAAGGCTGTATTTGTATGTACAGCCTTGCTAGTGTAGCACCCTTTTTAGGTAGGTGCTAGAGTGAGTGTATATAGTTTTTGATTTCTCTGCTTGACAGGGAGACAGCTAGGCAAATATATGTGCTGTGTGCTTAACATAGGCTGTGATTGTTTAGCAGGGTCTGCTCAATGTGCTCTGGTTCTGCTCATACTATCTTGAGAAGTTTCACACTGTGTTTGTAGCTATGGAATGTACTGGACAGTGGGTGGAAACCATGAAGATGAGAGCATGAATGTCCATACAGCCTTAGCCAATTAGAAGGGGATGTGTCCCAATGCATGCTGGGTGACTGTATTTATATTTGATGAGCACATGGGCTCTGTGTCTTTCTCTACAGAGAGAGGTCCAGGTGGGCAGGGGGCTGCTGCCCCTCCTCAGCGCAGGCTGCCATGCGGCATCAGGTGGGTGACCCGCGGGCCTGAAACACTGAAGCTGCAACCCATGGTTCTTGTAAGAGCTGACTGAGGGAGGATGTCCGTGGATCCTGTCTGGTACTACTGAGGAAGGCTGCCAGTGCTGCTTCAGGAGCCTTGAGAGTACAGACCCCCCACAGGGGATCCCTGGGACTTGTGCTGCTAGATCCCCCTCTTGTGTGTGGTGGCGGTGGTGGTGGGGGGGGGGTGTCAGGACAAGTCTGATTATTGGGGGAGAGCACACTGAGTTCCCAGTTAAGCTTGATAACTAACAATGGCGTGTTTGTTTAGTGTAGTAAGTTTTTAATAGGAAAGCAGAGGGACTGGCTGGAGAACCAGGGATTTCACACAAATAAAGCAATACAAAGAGAACAGGATTTATTTTTCATACAAGTACATGGTACAGCAGCCACATATCCGAAATATGAATTGTTGGGTTTACATACTCTATAAGCAAACAAATGGGACAGTACACATATGATACTTGGCCCATTTTCAGGCCAGTCACTGGGACACCTCTTGTAGCATTGTATGGTTGTCAGCCACTAATAACCACTCTAAATGCATCCATTCAAAATGATAGAAGTGGATAGAAAGTGGTTAGTAGAGAATTTGGGATTAGAAAGAAGTTGACTACCTCACTAAACTTCTACTAACACAAATTAGCAGAAGGAGCCCAAAGTGTGGCGCTAAAGAGCTGAAAAACCATGTAGTACGTCTAGTACGTCACTACATTCATAATTGTTGGCCAACATTTGTGTGACCGTGTGTATGCAAGACAAGTTTGAGCCAACACCCTTCTAACAAAATTCCACGGTTTTGTTGGAAAGTCCGATCGTGTGTACGAGGCTTTACAATTATTCACAGAGGGAGGCTGTTAAGTGATTTTCAGTCTTCACCAGGGAGCCTGTTTTACAGTTATTTCTCAGCAATTATCCATGTTCATCATTGCTGAAATAACACATTTTTAGGAAACATTCTGTGGAATGGAGTCTCTTAATGAGTAAGTACCAGTGGCAGCACCTCATTCTTGCCCCACTGTGGATTGTGCTGCTTTCTTCCATCCAGAAATATACCAATGTCAATTAATGTTAATAATAAAATCTAACAAAGCCCCTGAACTCTTCTGTTTCATAAATTTAGCAAAACATTTCAAATAACAGTCTCACATTACAATGATCAAGGTAACAATCTTATTGGTTCAAGAGAAAAAGCCTGAACTAAATGAGGATGCTATTGACGTAATAGTAGTACATCACCCTCCTTGGTCAAGTAGGATGTGTTACATGTAGTACTCTTCGGGCTAATAAGCAGACAGGGGGCAATCCTTTGAGGAGGTTAGTGTCTCATGAATAAGTTCAGCATTGCTATGTCATTAGGGCCTGGCTGAATTTTGATCCATGTATGGGCTAGCTGATTGTACACAAGTCAATCTATCAGCATATAGCCAGCAACCCTGATCTTCGAGTCATCTGCCAGAAGCCACCACGGCAGCAGAATACAATAGCACAGCGGGGGGGATTCCCCCATCCACATCGAATGTGTGAATGGTGGAATCGGCTTAATTTTTTTGTTCAACCTGCTGGTTGAACAAAAAAAAAATTGAATCATGTACAGTATCTCACAAACGTAAGTACACCCCTCACATTTTTGTAAATATTTTATTATATCTTTTCACACTTCATGTGACAACACTGAAGAAATTACACCTTGCTACAATGTAAAGTAGTGAGTGTACAGCTTGTATAACAGTGTACATTTTCTGTCCCCTCAAAATAACTCAACACATAGCCATTAATGTCTAAACCGCTGGCAACAAAGGTGAGTACACTCCTAAGTGAAAATGTCCAAATTGGGCCCAATTAGCCATTTTCCCTCCCCGGTGTCATGTGAGTCGTTAGTGTTACAAGGTCTCAGGTGTGAATGGGGAGTAGGTGTGTTAAATTTGGTGTTATCACTCTCACTCTCATACTGGTCACTGGAAGTTCAACATGGCACCTCATGGCAAAGAACTCTCTAAGAACCTGAAAAAAAGAATTGTTACTCTACATAAAGATGGCCTAGGATATAGGAAGATTGCAAGACCCTGAAACTGAGCTGTAGCACAGTGGCCAAGACCCTACAGCGGTTTAATAGGACAGGTTCCACTCAGAACAGGCCTCGCCATGGTCCACCAAAGAAGTTAAGTGCATGTGCTCAGCGTCATATCCAGAGGTTGTCTTTGGGAAATAGATGTATGAGTGCTGCCAGCATTGCTGCAGAGGTTGAAGGGGTGAGGGGTCAGCCTGTCAGTGCTCAGACCACATGCCACATACTGCAGCAAATTGGCGTGCAAGGCTGTGTTGTCCCAGAGGGAAGCCTCCTCTAAAGATGATGCACAGGACGTATGAGTGCTGCCAGCATTGCTGCAGAGATTGAAGGGGTGAGGGGTCAGCCTGTCAGTGCTCAGACCATATGCCACACATTGCAGCAAATTGGCATGCAAGGCTGTGTTGTCCCAGAAGGAAGCCTCCTCTAAAGATGATGCACAAGAAAGCCCGCAAACAGTTTGCAGACAAGCAGACAAAGGACATGGCATATTGGAACCATGTCCTGTGGTCAGATGAGACCAAGATAAACTTATTTGGTTCAGATGTTGTCAAGCGTCTTTGGCGGAAACCAGGTGAGGAGTACAAAGACAAGTGTGTCTTGCCTACAGTCAAGCATGGTGGTGGGAGTGTCATGGTCTGGGGCTGCATGAGTGCTGCCGGCACAGGGGAGCTACAGTTCATTGAGGGAACCATGAATGCCAACATGTACTGTGACATACTGAAGCAGAGCATGATCCCCTCCCTTTGGAGACTGGGCCGCAGGGCAGCATTCCAACATGATAACAACCCCAAACACACCTCCAAGATGACCACTGCATTGCTAAAGAAGCTGAGGGTAAAGGTGATGGACTGGCCAAGCATGTCTCCAGACCTAAACCCTATTGAGCATCTATGGGGCATCCTCAAACGGAAGGCGGAGAAGCACAAGGTCTCTAACATCCATCAGCTCCGTGATGTCGTCATGGAGCAGTGGAAGAGGACTCCAGTAGCAACCTTTAAAGCTCTGGTGAACTCCATGACCAAGAGGGTTAAGGCAGTGCTAAAAAATAATGGTGGCCACACAAAATATTGACACTTTGTCGCCAGCGGTTTAGAAATGAATGGCTGTGTGTTGAGTTATTTTGAGGGGACAGCAAATTTACACTGTTATACAAGCTGTACACTCACTACTTTACATTGTAGCAAAGTGTCATTTCTTCAGGGTTGTCATATGAAAAGACATAATAAAATATTTACAAAAATGTAAGAGTGTACTCACTTTTGTGAGATACTGTGTGTCCTCTCTAAAAGTGGGCTTAAATTGACCCTGTAGTTTCAATTGGCGAACAACTGGACACTCACATCTCCCTGTCAGAAATTGAGGTGGTTATTCAAGACCTCCCCAAGGGGAAAAGCCCTGATCCCAACGGCTTCACGAATGACTATTATAAGCAATTTCCATCACTACTGTCCAGCCCCATGTGTGCCTATTTTACGGCCTTAGCTTCAGGCACCAAGATGCCCAAGAAGGCGCTAATGGCACATATCACAGTTCTCCCAAAGGAGGGGAAGGATCACGCTGTACCGGGGAATTATAGGCCTATCTCGCTTTTGAAAACTGACGTAAAAATACTAGCAAAAATATTGGCCAGTAGGCTCAAACCGATCCTCCAGACGGTCATAGACACCGACCAGACGGGTTCATCATGGGAAGATAAGCCAGGGACAATTCTAATAGAGCACTCCAACTAATTTACTGGGTTGAGTCTCAGGCGAGGACACATCCCTGTCTCGTGCTTTCCACTGATGCCGAGAAGGCGTTTTACAGGGTGGACTGGACTTACCTGTGAACGGTGCTGACCAGACTTTGCCTAGGCCCCAATATGCTATCGTAGATATCCTCCCTCTATAGCTCTCCGACAGCCAAAGTAAAAGTGAATGGTATAGTGTCTGATGCATTTCTGATCCGCAACGGGACACGCCAGGGATGCCCTTTATCCCCCCTCATTTTTGCATTAACCCTGCATTAACCCTCGAACCACTGCTTAACAAGATCCGCTTAACAAGGGCCATCAAAGGCTTCACAGTAGGACCGATGGAACCTAAGTTATCTGTCTACGCAGACGATGTCTTATTCTATGTCTCGGATCCCCTAATCTCGCTACCTAATATCATGGCCGAATTGAAAGACTTCAACTTACTGTCCAATTTTAAAATAAACTACAGCAAGTCAGAGATCCTATCCCTGAATGTGCCTATGGGTTTGCGTACACAGCTGCAGACCTCTTTCTCCTTCACCTGGTGTCAAACCTCACTAAGATGCATGGGGGTCTACTTGCCCACAAGCTGCTCCCAGCTTTACACGTGTAATTATGTGCCGTTACTTTCTGCTATAAGAACAGACCTAAAGAGCTGGGATCGGACTGCCTTCTCATGGATGGGCCGAGTCAGTGTTTTAAAGATGAATGTGTTGCCCCGTATTCTGTTTTTTCTGCAGATGGTGCCTATGCCACTGCCCAGACCTTTCTTCTTAACCCTCAACAGTTTGTTTCTAGAATATATATGGCATGGGAAAAGCCCCTGGTTGGCCCTCCGCACGATACAATGCCCTAAACTTAAAGGAGGTATAGGTGTAAGTTGCAGATACTATGAAGCAATAGCGCTACAACGCATCTTGGAATGGTATCATAATGTAACTCTGAAACTCTGGATACCACTTGACAAATTCTTGGCTGGCCAGAATTTGTCACATGCCCCATGGGTCCCTCGGGAGAGTAGAGGACTTTCCGTGCTGGTCTTTCCTATGGCGCCCATGCTCTGGTAATTTGGGATGCCTTGAATAAGAGGGGAAAGATCGCACCTCCAATTTCCCTCCTTGCTCCCCTAGGTGGTTTCCCTGGTTTTTTCCCTCCTTTTTCCGGGCCTGAGCGGCTGATGGAGAGTCCAGATGTGGAACATTTAAACAAAACCAGGGTCTACTGCCACTGGCCACACTGAGAATGCAGTATGGTACCTTCCCAATGGAGGAATGGTGCTATTGACAGTTTCAACACTTCATTCATAGTCTGCCCCAGGGTGTCCGATCTCCCACCATGGCATCCCCCTTCGAAGGGCTTTGCATGTCGACTTCAGCTATTCCACACACGATTTCTGTGCTATACGATTTATTACAATCACTGAGTAGCGAAGGGAAGCCAAGATACATTGGGGAGTGGGAGAGGAACCTTCAGCATGTCTTTACCGAGACTCAGTTGGACCATTTATACCGTCTCACACACTCGAGCTCAGTGGACACAAAAATGCAGGAAAATAGCTATAAGGTTCTGACCAGGTGGTATAGAGTTCCGTCCAAACTAGCCAGGATATACCCGTCTATATCAGATACCTGCTGGACAGAATGTGGCCTTAGGGGCACATTCCTCCACGTATGGTGTATGGTGGGAATGCCCTAGGTAATGGCCCTTCTGGCTAGATATACACGCACAGATTAAGATGATTTTAGACCTTGAGCTCCCGGGTTCTCTGTTGGAATCCTTACTGCATGTTCCCACCACTACTCTTGGCCCCATCGGTACTGCCACATCTACTCAGTGTGGCTAGGAGACTAATCTGATATATTGGATGAAATCACAAATTCCTACATGTACTGAGTGGATTACTCTATTGAATAATATCATGGCAGCAGAGGAGTGGATGGCCAAATGTAAAGATAGGTAAAAAAGTTTTATTCCTGCTGGGCCACTTGGATACACTACTCAAGTAAAGCAATGCCGGGTGCTCCAGGGCCCCTGCAGGTGGCAGCCCCCTCTGACTGATGGGGCCGGGCTGTCGGGGCTAACCTGGCAAGGTGAGCAGCCTTGACGAGCCTATTCATTCATTCAACTCAATTCATTTTACCCTGTTTGTATGTTTTTTATTTCATTATTTCATTTTTACCCTGTTTCTGTTTTTTTTTTTTTTTTTTTCCCCTCTCTGTTATGTTATCTCTGGGTACTTCCAGTATCTTCCTCTTGTTTGAAGGTCCGAACCATCATCAATGGTATACCAAGGAGGGTGCAACAGGGGTGATTCATTAATGTCTGAGTTTATATGACATAGTTGAAATATGATGTTCCCTACACCCCTGATACACTCTTACCTGTCTGTCTCTGACTGACCTAACAGACTAATATATAGGGCTCGAACGAGGGCTCTCTGTATGCTGTTTTATGCAAGAAATTTCAAAATAAAGATTACATAAAAAAAAAAAAAATTGACCCTGTATAGCTAGAGTAAGGGATGTTGTAGTTAACACCCATTTCAGTGAAAGAAGAAAAGAAAAAGAGGGCTGGAGAAGTGATGAAAGAAAGCCAAGCAAAGCAAAATGAAAAGAAAAAATATAGGGAGGAGAGTTGCACCCTTCATAAAAAAATGTTAACTGTAAGGCTGGCCATACAATTTTTCTGAATAATTTTCCTTTGGATTTACCAAAACCATATAATATGAGGTCAAACCTAAACACTTTCAATTTGTATGTAGTCAGGCAGGTCCTTGCACTACATAGTTGGAGGTTTATCTAAAGGAAATTGAAAAGGAAAATTGTATAATGTATGGCCAGCTTTATGCAGACATCAGATGCAGGCCCGGCCTGCAGATAAGAGATTGTGTGACAGGCTGACAATGCAGCAGGAGATTTGGGAGACAGGGACTAAGCGTTATCACTCTATAATAGGAATTGCCTTAACAAGGACCTCCATGGCAAAATCGCCTGTTATTATTTTAAAGAAAGTTGCAGTTTTAAAAGTATTGAAAATGACCTTTGAATAAAAATGGGGACATTTCTTAAAACATTTCTGTATTAATTAAAACCTACGTTCACCTTTTAAAAAAAATAAATTGATTAATCCACATGTTTTTGTACGTAAAAAAAAATGCAAATATTATTTTTTTCAGGAGCCTGCAGAGCATTGCACCCGTGATCAGCAGATTGCATGTGCTCCTACAGACACTGCCTACATGAAAAAAAGGGGGTGGAAGGCACGTGATATAGCGCATGAATCAAGGTGATATGATTTATTCATAGACAAAGTAAATACAGTAAATACAAAGAAATTACTACGAATTCATTAAAATGGGTTACAAGATATTCATTAAAAATTAATAATTCATTATGCCCATGCAAGGGCAAATGCTCAAGGTAGGCTAACGCATTTCAAGGTTTTCCCTCTTCATCAGAGCCTTGGAGAAAAGAAGAAGAAAAAGAAAGTCTGTAGGGTGTGGTAGATACACATGAAAAGGAATGGCTGATTCAGAGATGTATCACATAGTAGGTGATGTATTCTCCTCTACTCTAGAGGTATCCGCATCACAACGCTCTAGATGAGATAAATACCAAATGTATGTGTGTATAATTAAGGTTCTAGTAGAAGGCACATGTGTACAAAGTGTTGAAATTATACAATATACATTGTAATTACAGACAAAAGACGTATGAGGAATGTTAAAACATTAGAACATGGAGTCATTAAGGTATTGAAGCATTAAAACATTAAAACATTAGGGCATTGAATGCCATTGGAAACCATTAAAAAAATAATATTAAAAAACATTAGGAGCTGAAAATTATTATTATTCTTTTAAAAGTGTTACTAAAACATATTCAAAAGGTATTCAACACTGCCTACAGCTTTCTCTGTATGGACTTTTCTGTCTGAAAGCTGTAGGAAGTGTCAATGAACTAAGAGAGCGCTCACAGCGCCCTCACAGTTCATAGAGAACTACAAGCCATCTGCTGTGGTGGAAGATGAGACTTGTAGTTAATTTATTCAAAGATTCCTGTGAATGAATGACGTGTGTGAGGATGGGTGGGGAAGGACTCCACCCCAGAACATTTTTAAAAAGGTGCAAATTTGTTATTATGCAACTTGCATGGGAATTATACATTTGTCCCTAACCTGCAATATACAGTAAAATACAACATCCAACAGATCAGGAACCACAGTCATTAAAGCAGTATTGATAAATACTTCTCCAACAATCTTTGTTACCTTACAGAAATGCCCCAGATTACGTTAATTCTTATGAAACACATCAGGTGAAGTCCGTGAGGTTACATGCACGCCAACCCTATATACTGGTCGACTTCTACGATGTCTTGGATCCATGCTCATTTTATACAGGATTTCTGGAAGTGTTTAGCACTGATTTCTTTTAATAAACTGTCAAGCAGTTTTACACTATGTAGCTGTATTATCTTTTCTTCATGGGCCATAGTATGGAGTAAACTTTACCATCAGCTATGGCAGTACCACCACCTGCAATATAATAGAGGAAGATGATTCGATCCTCTATACTGTTATATCACGCCTGTCTAGACTCTTATAATTTGGAGTCTAGATGGAGGTGCACTTGGGGGATCAAAACGCACATTAACAATACTCACTGTATCTGGATGTTCATCAAGGAATTCACCTGCATTGTTCAGAACAGCACTAGTTGTTCACACTTTATGGACACTTGTTTATTCATTATCTATGTTTAGCGCAGCAAATTTTTTTGTTTCACGTTTATCATGATTGGTCCTGTTGTGTTGTTGCCTGCAGCTTGCACTGTTATTTTTAGTCTGTATACCTACGCAATTATTATTATTAATATTATACAGGATTCATATAGCTCTGACAGTTTACGCAGAGCTTTACAACATTAGGGCAGACAGTACAATTACAATACAATTCAATACAGGGGGAATCAGAGAGCCCTGCTCGTTAGAGCTTACAATCTAGGAGGGAGGGTCAAGTTATACAAAGGGTAATAGCTGTGGGGGATGAGCTAATGGAGATAATAGTGCAGTTGTTAGATGGAGGCAGGATAGGCTTCTCTGAAGAGGTAAGTTTTCAGGGATCGCCTAAAAGTGCATTTAATTCTTCTACTTATATAATAAATACCTTCACAAGAAGGGACAGGTGAATGAAAAATGCACTGTGTAACATAAGAGTCCAAGCCCTCAAAAAACAACTACAGTCAAGAACTTTACGTGTGCTATAACAATAATGAGCACTAATAGACAATTTAGAGGCATGCATACACAGGTACAAAAGAGAAGGGCTTTTTGGGACTTTAAATGAGGCACATAGAACATGTATAGTAAATAAATAAATGTAGCGCTATGTGTAAAAATATATTTAAATATAAAGTGCAAATCTCTAAAATAAATAAATCCTACATATAAATGAATAGTCCATAAAATGAAAAAATTAAGAAATAAAACATGAAAAACTCTTCTTGTGATCAGTGTAACCACACAATTCCACCACAGTGATTGTTCGTCCTCAAAAGGAGTGCACACCACCACCAGTAAAAATGCGCGCTCACCTCCCAGATGAGTCAAAACTCATATGCGGATCTCCCCACGGCTCTTTGCTCTCAATTTCTCTTCCCAATCAATGGTGGGTAATCCAGATGGCTCTTTTCTTAATGGTAACTCAGCTCATTAACATCCAAAGAAAAGAGTAGCACCGTCGTGTCCACATGCACAGTGCCTGGCTGGACGTCACTATCAGCACTTTCCTTCTAGACGCGTTTCGTCCAATCACAGGCATTCCTCAGTAGATCTAGTAGATTTTAAAAGTTTTTAATCTTTTGTAAGTGCAACTTGTCTGTTTGGGGGCTTTGAATAAATTTGTATACGGAGAACACTACGGTCTCTATACTTATTATATACATGTCCTGAACTCATGGAATCTTGAGCCAAGCTGGGAGGCGATCCGTTCCTTTGGATGTTAATGAGCTGAGTTACCATTAAGAAAAGAGCCATCTGGATTACCCACCACTGATTGGGAAGAGGAAGTGAGACAAAGAGCTCGTGGGGAGATCCGCATATGAGTTTTGACTCATCTGGGAGGTGAGCGGGCATTTTTACTGGTGGTGATGTGCACTCCTTTTGAGGATTAACAATCACTGTGGTGGAATTGTGTGGATACACTGATCACAAGAAAGTTTTTCATGTTTTATTTCTTAATTTTTTCATTTTATGGACTATTCATTTATAGGTAGGATTTATTTATTTTAGAGATTTGCACTTTATA
This sequence comes from Aquarana catesbeiana, assembly GCF_042186555.1. Classification (NCBI taxonomy): domain Eukaryota; kingdom Metazoa; phylum Chordata; class Amphibia; order Anura; family Ranidae; genus Aquarana; species Aquarana catesbeiana. The sequence continues at coordinate 228,264,314 of NC_133328.1, forward strand.
TTTAAATATATTTTTACACATAGCGCTACATTTATTTATTTACTATTTATTTTGAAATTAGTGTGGTGTACCACTTGGAATGTTTAGCAGCTGTGCACGTTTATTATTAGGTTATCTTATTTAAACATCACATTATTTTGTACTTGTGGCGCTGATTGTTTCAACTTATAATTTACATACAACATGTGCTTCCATCCCTAATTATATGAGGAAAAAAAGAGGGGATTTGGGACTTTAAATGAGATGCGCTTCTAACAATTGGTAGGTTACTCCATACGAGCAAGGTGGTATTGAGTAAACCATAAGAAAAATATTGAAAACAGGTATTTTATTCAAAAACCCCAACAGCAGATTATAAAAAATTGTAATACATCAAGATGCTGATCCATATGGTGAAACATATACATCACAAATGGGTGGTGTCATAGCACATAGGCATACAGCTATATAACTCAGAGCTGGTTGAATAAGGGATCTTGATAAATATGAAATAATACATAATAAACAATAGTTCATATAAGAGCCAACATAAAAATACAGTTTGACAGAAAAAAAATGCATCTTTTTTTGCATACACAGGTACAAGAGTTAAATAGGGACTAAAAACAATAAGTGAAAAAATAGGGAAAAAAATGTATTGTATAAGGAATGCAAAAAAGAAAAGGCAGGAAAGATGACAAACTGCCACCTGCAATTTTACAAAAGCCTAATCCCTTAGTTTAAACATTTAAAAAAAAAGTTTTATTTAGTTATTGTTCGTGTTCTCTATAAAGATGTGTAATAGGAAAAAAGCTAAAAAAAATGTCATAAAAGACAGGAGAAAAGCTGAGGTGGCGAGAATGGAGATTGTGCTATGATAATGGATATGTGTGGTAAATCTAAAAATCTAAAAAGCCCAAGGTTCACAGCAGGAAAAAGGGATAAAGAACCCCATACAATATCTTTAATTCCCAACTATAATAATCAATGCACAAATGTTTAAGAGAAATATTGTGTGAGATATTGTATGCTCTCTACAGCGAGTCTGTCTCGCCAGCACTGATTAGTGCTGTGCCAGTCCCATGGCTAAAAAAAAAAAATAGATTATAAATATCAAATAACTGTTTTACAGCTCCCAATACATCTTTATTAAACATAAAATTGATATAGTGTAGGCAGTCAGAAATGACACTAGTTTTCATTTTCTTCAGATGGCATCCAATGCTCTTGTTTTAATTTACAGGTATTAACAATTACATTAGATATACTTAATATTGATTTATATTATAACTAAGCTTTTCTTTTTTGAGAGTTGTTTTTAGTGAATGTAATCAATCAGCATACTGTACTATATCCTGCTCCCATAATGTTTAGCAATATCAGGACATGGAGGAGGAGGGAGGGCGTGGGAGTGTCATTTACCACTTTGTGCATGCCAACATGTGTGACTCTATAGTTATATAGGCTGCGCAGATAAGAAAAAGGAGGAAATGAAGAGCTTAGAAGGGAACTGAAATTGAGCTTGCTCCGTAGAGGACACCAGCTGATGCTGATCTACACAATCTCAACCTGCAGCGGGGATACAGAGAACATAGGAGGGACAGTTGAAGGCAGGATTAACCAGGTTTTTTTTTACTCTACATAAAACAAATGGTTCAGTGGCTTTGTGAGTATGAACACGCTGTTATATAGCATGTAATATGAGTTTTTCAAAGTATGGGTTTAATGACACTTTAATGTATTAAACAATTGAAGAAAAGTCAGTCTCTACAATAGCCCAATATTTGTGGCCAGGACTAAACCATGCAATAGGTAGACACTTGTTGCCGCCAAACACCAAAAATAACAGAAAGACTGTAATTTATAATGCTGCCATAAATACGCAGGAGCACAATTATGAATCATGGGGTCCCAAAGCAAAATTTTGATGAGATCACTTGACTAAAGCTGGGCATGTACTGTATGGTTAGTTTTTATTTTTTTCAGCAGGATTGATAAGGCAGTAAGTTTTAAAAAACAATGTTTTAGCTTTGGAAGGGTAAGTTATTTAAGGCAGAATCAGCTTTTAAGACAATAGCAGTAGGTAACTAGATAGCATCATACCACCAATTTATGTAATGTTGTTCTGCAGTGGTTCTTAAGTGTAGCCCTTGCTGCCTCACTAAGATACATGACATTGTATGACTACAGAGCTGCATTATTGACTGTGGCTTCTTTTCATTATATGGCCATGACATTTCATTTTGGTAAATTTTTCCCTCCTGTGTCCCAGTATAACATCAATTTTCTAATTTGGGTCAACAGGTTAAGAAGTTTAGGAATCCCTGCTCTATTGTAGCCCTTACTGACCAAATTGTTGCACTCTCTGTCAAACTTGTGTTAGAATCTGGCTATTTATGGGCAACCTGGTTTTGATCAGTTTGTCTTCCAGTGTTACTCTAGGCATTCTAAACTTTTTCTACAACCTTCAGGGCCCCGTTGGAAGAAAACATGAAGGGCCCCCCCCGACCCTATCCCGGGCCCTTTCTCATGTTCTGCAGCAGGCCACCTCATGCAGTCTTGAGGCCCCCACATGGTGGTGGAACGCCAGGGCCCAGTCGCAAGTGCAAACTTTGAGACTCTGGTAGATGTAAGGGAACACTCTGGAAGATAATAAGGGGGCACTCTGCAGGTACTAAAATAGTACCTGCAGAGTGCCCCCTTAATGCCTCCAGAGTGCCCCCTTAAATCCTCCTGAGTGCCCCCTTTGGATCAGTGGCAGTAGTGGTGGTGGGGCGGATGGGTTCAGTGGCAGTAGTGGTGGTGGTGATGGGAGGGAGATGGGATTCGTGGGAGGGATGGAATCAGTGGCAGTAGTGGTGGGGGTGATGGAAGGGGGGATGGGATCAGTGGCAGTGGTGGGGATGATGGAATCAGTGTCAGTAGTGATGGTTGTGGGAAGGGGGTGGGATCAGTGGCGGTGGTGGGGGTTATGGCATCAGTGGTGGTGGGGGATGGGATTAGTGGCAGAGGGATGGTGGTGGGGGCATGGGATCAGTGGCGATGGTGGTGGGGGATGGAATTGGTGTCGATGGTGGGGGGTGGGATCAGTGGTGGTGGTAGTGGGGGGAGGGGATAGGATCAGTGACAGAGAGATGGTGGTGGGGGATGAGATCAGTGGTGGTGGTGGTGGGATGGGATCAGGGGAAGAGGGTGGTGGTGGGGGGGGGGGTTGGAAATAGGGGCAGAGATATGGTGGTGAGGGTTGGGATCAGGGGCAGAGAGATGGTGCTGGGGGAGATGGGATCAGTGGCAGTGGTGGGGGGATGGGATCGGTCGCAGAGGGATGGTGGTAGGGGGGTGGGATTCAGGGGTAGAGCAATGGTGGTGGGGGTTGGGATTAGGGGCAAGGGGAAGGTGGTGGGGGGTTGGGATCAGGGGCAGAGGGATGGTGGTGGAGGGGTGGGATCAGGGGCAGAGGGATGGTGGTGGGGGATGGGATGGTGACACTAGAACTCACTTGCTCTCAGTGTCAGTCGCTCAGTACTCTCTCAGTCTGGCTTCACAGTGCTTCCAGCAACGGCTCTCCTGACATGGGTACTCTGTCTTCACATCTCCTCACAAAGGGGAGAGCCCCCCCTTCACTTGACTGGCCCATCAGCTGATCAGCTGACTTTCTCCTCCATTGCAGTATCCTCCTCCCAAAATGGATCTACTTGGAGGAATGGGAGTAGCACTGTACCAGTAACAGTGAGTGCTCACACAGTGCACAGTGTTCCAAACAGTGACCACCCCACAGTGTACTACTATGTCTGGGATGTAATGTCCCGATCGTTGCCTAGAACTGGCACACAATTACCCCATAACGCAAATACAGAGTTCTTTAAACTTTAGCTTCTCTAAATTACAAACCTTAGCTGAGGAGATAATCTGAGATTTTTGTTTGCAATAGGCATACAGTTTAAAAGTGATACTATAGCCTCGTTTTTTTGTTGTTGTTAAAAATAACAAACATGTTATACTTACCTGCTCTGTTGCAGTGGTTTTGCACAGAGCAGCCCAGATCCTCCTCTTCTCTGGTCCCTCTTCGGCGCTCCTGGCCCCTCCCTTCTGTTGAGTGCCCCCACAGCAAAGAGCTTGCTATGTGGGCACTCAAGCGCAGCCCGCCCCCTCTTTTTCCTCATTGGCTTTGCTGCTGTCACAGCCAAAGAATAGGGAGAATCTCGGAGAGCCAAGGCTCTCATGCAACATTGCTGGATTGAGAGGGGGCTCAGGTAAGTATTAAGAGGGCTGAGGGGGGCTGCTGCACACAGAAGGCGCTTTATCTTAATGCATAGAATGCATCAATATAAAAAAAACTTCTGCCTTTACAACCACTTTAATTTCAGCATGTAGCAGAAGTTCATAGGGCAATAAATCTACACTGATAGGCCAGCTAAAAAATATGCTTCCTACAGCACAGAGAACATCTGTAACTAATGGCAAGCCTAGGTCTGACTTCAACCTTGCTATATTGGAAACTTTGCCGCCTTCCTAATGGGGCCCTCTTCTACTCCAGGCCCCAAAGCTGGCAAATATGCGGCTATGGCTTTTGTTATGGCACTGTGTTTATGAGTACTTTTCTAGGGGAGCTGGGCCTTAATTAGATACTAATGGCTTTTAAAAATACATCTTGAAACTTTATTTTATAGGGGTTTATTTTTATATACTCATTTTTCCAGTCTCACATTAGAATTAGTTTGTGTGTGTGTGTAGCACATTATTTAAACTTTCAAGTTTAAAGGTTAAAAAATTGAATAATCAGCTCCAAGGATTCAGCTATTAAGAGGCTTGAGAGAAAAAAGCGTACGATTTGAAATAAGGAATACAAATGTAAAATGATTTTTTTCTTCTTTTTTAATTTAAGTCCATGCCAGTGAATCAGGAAGGTATTCATTTGATTTTGCGCATCGAGACAGTGATGTTAATGTTATGCTAATGTTGCAGGCAATTCCTAATCTATCCTGAAATGCATGTGTCAGAACTCTTGTGTAGTACAGGTTACTGATGATAAAAAAACAAGCTGTGTTTTTCTTCATATTAAAGGAGATGAGGCAGGTTACTAGCTGTGATTTTTTTTTTTTAATATATTTTCCATCATGAATTTTAAATAGGGCAAAATAGGGCAATGAGGAACTGATGGGCTTTGCCATGAATGCAGGGGACTTTTCTGTAGATGGAAGTGCGACAAGCATTGTGTAGATGTATCAAACCATATACCGCCACATTCCTGTTTTTTGATTTTGGAAACCAATCGAGTAGAAAACTGCCATTAAGATTTGATAGCACTGTGCTTGCTCATTATAAAAAAAATAAATACAGAATATGATGAGGGGAATTTTATCATAGAGAGGGCTATGGCTTATGCTTTAATGGAGTTGAAAGTGCATTTATTTATTTTGTTTTAAATCACAAGAAATATATAACTATATTGTTTATTTGGAATCTTATGAGATTTATTTTAAAGGTTATCATTGTTATTAATGTATGGGTAAATGAATAAAAGCAAATACCTGCTCACAATTCAAAACAATACGTAGAATGCATTTTGCCAATGCTAGGTATTAAAGGCACACTAACGTTAAATATTTTCATTGGTTAACCATGTCTAATGTATTAAAATAGAGCATTCAAAATAATCAGCGACCCTATTAAAGGGGAAAAAAATACTCCTGTGTGGATGATTATTCACCTGCGGCTTTTTTGGGGGAAATAATTCACAATGTCCTTTCAGGATGGCCAACTGAGGATTTAAAGAAAGCCAAGAGTGGGTCAGGCTGAAGGTTGTCCCCAGCCTTGCTATCTTCATCATTGCAGTTCAGGGGATCCAGAGGAGCTGCTAGGAGGGTCAGTAAAGGAGCTGCAGTAAGTAGCCAATCAATATGATGGGCTGCCATCATATTTACTGTATATATAAATGAGAATGGGTAGCTTAGTAAATAAAGAGGAAAAGTTATTTAGGAAAACGGGGAGAGCCTTGGCACACCCATGGGAGGTTCTGAATGACTGACAAAACCTCCTGCACCTATTTAGTCCTTGAAGGCTGGTAGGTTGGGTAATCCTTGCCTAGGCTGTTTGGCAATACACATTTTTCAGATGGAGGTTTGGAAAGTATTGTTCATACTTCTTATTCTCATTGTGCTTGGACCTTATTTAGTGCGATGCTTAATAAAACTATTGTGGTCTGCTCCCACATTTTAACTTTACTTTACTGTAGGTGGCTGAGGCTTAATTACCCAGTAATATTTATTACACAGTTTTGTTGTCAATGCCCCTCTGTATCCAGGACATTCTTCAATTTCTCCAATTTCTCCAATTCCTCCAATTGTCCCTTGTCCCCCATGCCTGCCAGGGTAGATGCAGCTGGAATATACAGCCTGCTATACATCTGAATGGCTGTAATGTAGTGTAAATGTTGATGATTCTGTGCATCAGCATTACCTGCTCATGCACATATGATATTTTTTCCTAATCTGCAAGTTTTAATAGACCCCTGATGTCTGCATTAAGAGAATCTATTTCTACTATCACATACGGGGCATTTCAGCTCCTTTTTTAAGCACTAAATTAAAAACAAGTTAAACATTTTATTTGTGTAGGGCAGCACAGAGGCTAAGTGGTTAGCACTTCCGCCTAGCAGCACTAGGGGCGCCGGTTCAAATCCCAACCACCACACTACCTGCCTAGAGTTTGCATGATGTCCCTGTCCCTGTGTGGGTTTCCTCCCACGCTCCAAAGACATTCAGATAGGTTAATTGGCTCCTGCCTACATTGGCCCTTGTATGTGTATGTATGAATGTGAGTTAGGCACCTTAGTTTGTAAGCTCCTTGAGGGCAGGGACTAATGTGACAATTTATATGTAAAGTGCTGCGTAAATTGATGCCGCTATATAAGTACCTACAATAATAACATTTTTTCAACCCAACTCACATAGCTAGGAGGAGGGCAGGGAGATAAGAGTGCCGTAATGTGGAAATATGCTGTGCATACTGGTACATTATGGCAAGATCCCTGGGGGTCGCAAGTGCAATAAAGTGTTATTAAACTCACATGCACATGAATAAATATACTGTATGTATAGTGTCTTGTATCATTAAAAGAGATGTCCGTGATTTTAAAAAAAGAAACATTTACACTGTATAGTCACCTAGGTGGATGCAGCATTGATCCAATGTTGTATCTATCCCCCCGCCGGCTGTGCAGTGAGAACTGAGCAATCAAAGACTGCTAATCGCTCAGTTCTCCCCCTCCACTCTGAACAGAGAGCTGTGACTATCAGTCAGCGGCTCCCTGCTCTCCCCTCAAGCACTCACTGGAGTGCTGGGCTGTGGAGGGGGTGGGAGGGGCTGGCTCAGCCTCTCAGTGGATTGCTGAGAGGCTGAGCCAGGCACCGGTCCATACTTCTGGGTGGATATCAACCATATGCTCGGGATCTTTCCCCAGCCTGGACTGGTTGATTAACGTCAACTTTTAGCCTGCTGTCGGCTGAAAACAGGTGGCAGGAGTCCAGAACGAACTGCACTCCTGTGATCCATAGAAGTACAGCTAGAAAAGCTCAGGACCTACTACTTTAAAATCCAGGTCCACATATTGCTAGAATTAGAATGGCTGTAAATTTTAAAGGCATTTATAAGTCAGTCACATGATCCTATTTAATTTCTTCTGTAAGTCTATGTTAATCTGTGGGCGGAGCTCTGAAGCCATACTTTTATTCATGGACATTTATTATTTAAAAAAAAATCTCTTATGGCTCCTTCACACTTGTGGTTGAGATGTGGTAAAACTCAGAGGTGGAGCCCAATTTTTACCACCCTCAACTTTTCCCTTTTTAGTTGCAGAGGCAGGGGCCAGGGATGTATACTTTCCCCTGTCACTTTCAGCAAGCATAGCGCCCACTGAGTGAATGGGGCCGCTCTGCAAGTGCCTCGCCACCATGTGGTTGTGATGGGCTAGTGTGGGATTAAAGGGGTTAAAGCAGAAACTCTCTGAAGAGTGATCCGAGCACAAATTGCTCTTCTGAGATCAATGCACATTTGAATGAGCCCTTAGCCACCCCTCATGACACTTCTGCATGTCATGTGGGGTGGCTCAAGAATGATGATTGACAATGGAACATTTCCTCATTGCTCCATTGTTTATCTATGTGAATAAGTGGGCAGAGCTCTGGCAGTAATGTGATTGGTTGCAAAAAAAATAAATGTATGTAACACAATGTAAAACTAAACACATCAAAACAAGCATTGCTTTAATTTTTTTTATACAATGGTATTTACATTTAGATAATTTTTTTTCCAATCACATGACCACCAGAGCTCCACTCACTTATTTGTTAACCTCCCTGACGGTATGATTATTTCATTTATTTTGCATGGAAATTTGGCGTTTTATTTTGTAGGCCTGTAATTCTTAGCAATAACACACTTAAATCTGTCCAAACAAGAGTCTAGTAGATATCCCGGGTATGATAAAGTTTGAAACACAAAATCATAAATTATAATATAATAAATAAATATAAATAATTATAAAAAAGAATTACATAATAATAATAAAATTAATTTCCCCACGATTCACTATCGCTCAGTTCTGCAAGTGTTCTAATTTACTATCACTGTTTTTTAGCTGATCTAAAACCACTTTTGACGTAAAGGGACACATTTTGGTTGCTATGGACAATCTCCAGTTTCCAGGCAGAAAGAATAGTATTTATAATATAAAACTGCATGCAGGGCACTGGACAAAGTACTAGGGACAAAAGGGATGTGAAATAATTTCATACAGTAATGTAATCTGTAAGATTACAGTGCACTGTATGTGTTATGAATTTTAAATTTTTTGCAATTTGCCGCCAGACTCCGCCCCCCGTGCGTCGCTATGCTCGCAGGGAATGGAGCCTGGCGCACAGAGGCTTCAGGCGGAGGACAGAGCCCGCAGACACAGCGGGAGGACATCGCAGGATCCTGGGGACAAGGTAAGTATACCGCACCAGGATCCTGCAATGTAATCCCGAGTGTGGCTCGGGGGTTACAGCTAATGTACTGAAATTTAACCCCGAGCCACACTCGAGAAAACAGCCAGGGAGGTTAAGACAACAATGATAAATAGCAAACCAATAAGGAAATGCTCTGTTGTCAATCATCATCATCTTTGAGCTGCCCCTTTTCTACAAGGGGCAGATTGCTGTGAAGGATAGAGGAAGTTCTTGGCTTTCATACAAAGAATTCAGAGCATGTACAGACTGAGTGGTAATGAAGAAGTGTGTATATCACCCGCAATAGCATTACCACACTGAATAGGGAATGGGCAGAATCACAAAAAAAAAAAACAAACATGGACTTTTAATAGAGACCAACAGCAAACATAATCAGATATATACTTTTACATTTTCAAAAAAAAAAAAAAAATAGGTTCTGGGTTTAGTGACACTTTGGGGTTAATTTACTAAAGGCAAATAGACTGGGCACTTTGCAAAGTGCAGTTGCTCCAAAACTTAGTAAATGAGGTAAAGCTTCACTTTGCAAAGAATACCCAATCACTTGCAATTAAATTTAAAGAAAAACAGGATTTTTGCTTGCACATGCCAGGATAATGGAAGTCAGCAGAGCTTCTGCTCAATTACTAAACTCTGGAGCAATGAACTCTTGCAGAGTGCAACTGCTCTTTGCAAAGTGTGCAATCTATTTGCTTTTAGTAAATCAACCCCTGCTAGTCTAAATGTGTTTGACTGAATAAATATCTGTGTAGCCAATTGCAGCTAAGTAATCAGCTTTACCATTTAATTCTGTAGTGCATGTTAGACAATAAGAAAAATCTATGAGTAATAAGGACATTTCTTTTGAGAATGAAAATTAAAGTAGTATTAAACCCTTGGTGTTCTTTAGCTTAACACCTTGAGCACACTAATATAAATTAATAATATCAATAATTCTTACCCCAACACTTGAAGTTTTGTGCTATGACTCCTGGTCTTTCTGTACTGCTTCTCTGAACTTCTGGTGTTCACAAAAAAGAGTTTACAATGAACAGCACAGTCTTGAGTCGGTTTGGAGAAGGTAGGAGGAGGGAAGGAGTGAAGGAGTGCCTTGCTATCCTAGGCTATGAGGCTGTGTGTTTCTATTAATGCAAACAATGTAAGGAGACATAACTCTAGTACCTACATGCAAAGTTGGCTCCATAGGATAATGCAAGAGAAAGGAGCCACCCTAAGGCGCCTTTCACACGGACAGCTATTCTGCCGCAGTTAAAAGCATGTTTTTTTTCCTGTGGAGTTCAAGACTCCAGGCACTGCGATCAGCTACATTTGCACAGTGCAATTAGCTGTGTTTGTGTTTGGCTGTGGTTTGCCATTTCCATGGCAGCCCGACAACTGATTCTTGAGGGGGGACTCCACACCAAATTTTAAATAAAAAAATGGCGTGGGTTCCCCCCCCAGGGGCATACCAGGCCCTTCGGTCTGGTATGGATTTTAAGAGGAACCCCTACGCCGAAAAAACGGCGTGGGGCCCCCCCTAAAATCCATACCAGACCCTTATCCGAGCCTTCTACCTTATTCCCTCTTCTTTTCTTCTGATGTTGACACGACGCTCTCTCCGGCTGGAATGCACTCTGGGCGCTCCGCTCTGACTTATATAGGCGGTGACCCCGCCCCTTTATGCCATCACAGTCCCTGGGCATGCTGGGACTGTGACGTTTTAGGGGGTGTGGTCATTACCCAAAGGGGGCGGGGTCACCACCTATATAAGTCAGAGCGGAGCGCCCAGAGTGCATTCCAGCCGGAGAGAGCGTTGTGTCAACATCAGAAGAAAAGAAGAGGGAAGAAGGCAGAAGGCAGCAGACCGGGCTCCTCCGCTAGCAAAAGAGCGGCAAAAGAGCAGAAGATAGCGGAGGAGCCCGGCAGAAGACCCGGAGATCACGGAGAAGAACCGGAGAGACCCCCGAAGTCAGAAGAAGACCCCCGAAGCCGGAAGAAGACCCCCGAAGCCAGAAGAAGACCCCCGGAGCTGTCTAATAAATTACTTTAAAAATCTGTGTAGTTTTTTTTTATTGACACTTTTTCCCTAGGTGAATGGGTAGGGGTACCATGTACCCCATACTCACTCACATAGGGTGGGGGGCCGGGATCTGGGGGCCCCCTTATTAAAAGGGGCTCCCGGATTCCGATAAGCCCTCCGCCCGCAGACCCCGACAACCAAGGCCAGGGTTGTCGGGAAGAGGCCCTTGTCCTCATCAACATGGGAAAAGGTGCTTTGGGGTGGGGGGGCCGCAGGGCGCCCCCTCCCCCAAAGCACCCACCCCCTATGTTGAGGGCATGTGGCCTGGTACGGCTCAAGAGGGCGGGGCTCTCGCTCGTCCCCACCCCCTTTCCTGACCGACCGGGCTGCGTGCTCAGATAAGGGTCTGGTATGGATTTTGGGGGGGACCCCACGCTGTTTTTTTGGTGTTGGGGCACCTCTTAAAAGCCATACCAGACTGAAGGGCCTGGTATGCCCCTGGGGGGGAACCCACGCCATTTTTTATTTAAAATTTGGCGTGAAGTTCTCCCTCAAGATTCATACCAAACAGCGTCGGGCATTGGTGGGGTTACGAGTCGGATCCCCGTGCTTGTCACTCATTGGGAAAGGAAAAATCATTTTTCCTTTCCCGATGAGCAGCTCGGCGCTGTTATCCGCAGCTGACACAGTGCACTGCGATTACCTGCGGTTATGTGCGGATAGCTGCGCTAAATCGCTCCTGGACGCAGTCAATTCTATTTTTTCTATCCACACAGAACCGCATGTATCTAATTCGCAGCTAAACGCAGTGTGTGAATGGGGCCATAGGAAAGCATTGTGTGCTTTTAGCTGCGGTAGAAAATTTGAAAATCCGCAGCTAAATTCCTAGGCCATTCTATCCGTCCATGTGAAAGGGACCTAAAACTTGGGGTACAGTTTAAAAAGGAGCTCCAGTCATTTTTTTTTTTTTAAAAGTCAGCAGCTACAAAAACTGTAGAAATTTTAATAAACAGACACTCCCCTGTCCCAGGATCTGGCACTGCGCTCACCTGAGCTGTTCCTTCCCTCAGTCTCCTGTCCCCAGCACCGACATCTAAACGGTGGCCACCCAGCTGTGACAGCTTGCGAATTCACAGCCGGGTGTCCACTGTGTGTGCACAAACCGCACTGCACAACGTGAATGGTTCTGCAGTCTTCTGGGACCTGTGACATGTCCCAGAAGACTGCGGGGAGGAGAGGAGACTTTCACTCAGATCACCTAGGTGATCCAAGCAGAAGTGGGTACCTGTCAAAACCAGGTACTTGTTCCTCCTTCCCCCAAAAAAGTGCCATTTGGTGAAGAGGAGGCGTTAAAGTGGAACTTCCCATTTTGGGTGGAGCTCTTCAAAACTCTAACATAGGCAAGGATTAAAAGATAAAGAAGCTGCATATTCAGTAAGCAATTACATCAGCAATTGCTTTTAAAAAGGGAGGGTTTATTATCACTTGAAGTATGTCCATCTTTAGTATCCTCAGTATTGTGTACCTCCTATTATCTTTGCTTTACATGACTTGAGGAAGTAGGGGCAGTGGTGTTGTAAGATGTAAAGGTTCCAGCTGGATAGCTTTCAGACAGGAAACTGACATTTTTTCCAATAGGTAAAAAGTGGAAATAATTAAATGGAGCATGGTTTGAAGGGGTGGGACTTTATTACTATGCATTTGTTTGAGAAATTCTGTATAGCCCTACAGAACAGACAGTGCACAGTTCACATGGGCTTTGCTGCTTAACTGCAGACAAGAAACAGGGAACTTTATTCAGAGAAAAGACATAGTACCATAGATGCATCTACAAACTTATAAACACTGCCATCTACTGGTCAAAGAATATATCGCTACTAAATACTGATGTTTAGTAGTTGTTGCACAAAATACAATTCTGTATTCCAACACCCACATTCAACAATAACTATAAATTTGTTTCTGGTAAGCGGTTTTGTTCACTTTTATTTCTCATTAGTTGGAAGTGTAGCCTCCCTGACGGTATTCCCGAGTGTGGCTCGGGGTTAAATTTCAGCACCATTACCGCTAACCCCGAGCCACACTCGGGATTGCATTGCAGGATTCTGGTGCGTATACTTACCTTGTCCCCAGGATTCTGCGATGTCCCCCTGTGGTGTCCGTGGGCTCTGTCCTCCTCCCGAAGCCTCTCTGTGCCAGGCTCCATTCCCTGCGAGCGTCACGACGCACGGGGGCAGAGCCTGGCGGCAAATTAAAAAAAATGTAAAAATCATAACACATACAGTACTGTAATCCTACAATTACAGTACTGTATGAAATCATTTCACATCCCTTTTGTCCCCAGTGCTTTGTCCAGTGCCCTGCATACAGTTTTATATTATAATTACTGTTCTTTCTGCCTGGAAACGTGAGATTATCCATAGCAACCAAAAAATGTCCCTTTACGTCAAAAGTGGCTTTAGACCAGCTAGAAAACAGCGATAGTAAATTAGAACACTTGCAGAATTGAGCCATAGTGAATCGTGTGGAAATGTATTTTATTAGTAGTATATTATTTTTTCTTTATTTATTTATTTATTATTTATATTTATTTATTATATTATAATTTATGATTTTGTATTTCAAACTTCATCATACCCGGGATATCTACTAGAGTCTTGGTGGACAGATTTAAGTGTGTTATTGCTAAGAATTACAGGCCTACAATATAAAACACCAAATTTCTATGCAAAATAATTGTACCGCTTTGAGACGCAAAAATCTGACATTACACATCGCCAGGGAGTCTAGCAACATAGGACAGACATTTGACTGGGTTGTCCTTATTGCTTCTGGTGGATTTTCTGATTGAAGCCTCTTGTGGCCTGGTTTCTTCTTTTACAACATTTGGATTGTCTGTGTTAATTTCTAGTTCTTTGTTGCTTATCTTTATGTGACACTGATGTGGAATTTCCCTCAGTTTGAAGTGCTTATGTTAATTCATGAAATTTTAAACACACTGAAGCTTCATTAACAATTACACTTCTACTGATGGTTACCTTGTTTGTGTCTTGGAGTATAATTTTGTGTCCCTTTTGTGATTCACTGTACCCCACTAGTATACCTTCCTTTGTGCAAGCAGCTCATTTTTTATGTTTTTCCTTTGGGATGTGCACAAAGGCTATGCTTCCAAAATTTTTTAGATGGTTCAAATTCAGGGCTTTTCCATTCCACAGTTCATATGGAATTTTCTCCCTTGATTTTCCTGGTAGTCGATTTTGGAGATAGCATGCGATCAAAAATGCCATCCCCCATTATGTGGTTGGAATATCTGCATCAAACAGCATGGTTCTTCCACTCTCACAAGGTTAGTTCTTTCTGCAACCCCGTTTTATTCTTGGTTGTATGTTACAGTAGTTTATAATATTATCTCTGTCAATCCCTCCACTGGCTTCCACTCGGCCAAATAATTAAATTTAAAATACTAACAACTACGTACAAAGCCATCCACAATTTCGCCCCCAGTTACATCACTAGCCTAGTCTCTAAATACCAACCTATTCGTTCTCTTCGTTCCTCTCAAGACTTCTTGCTCTCTAGCTCCCTCGTCACCTCCTCCCATGCTCGCCTCCAGGACTTTTCCAAAGCCTCTCCAATCCTATGGAATGCTCTACCCCAATCTGTCTGCTTATCTCCTACTCTATTAGCTTTTAGACGATCCCTGAAAACCCTTTTTTTCATTGAAGCCTACCCTACCCACACCTAACAACTGTATTTTCATTTTCTCCATCAGCTCATCCCCCACAGTTATTACCTTTTGTTTCCACTTGACCATCCCTTCTAGATTGTAAGCTCTAACGAGCAGGGCCCTCTGATCCCTCCTGTATTGATTTGTATTGTAAGTGTACTGTCTGCCCTCATGTTGTAAAGCGCTGTGCAAACTGTTGGCACTATATAAATCCTGAATAATAATAATAATAATGCCATGCTTTCTGAGAATCGCCTGTGTGTTAACACCTGTATATTCAGTTCCATTGTCTGTGCGCAGTACACTCGGCATCTTGGCATTTTGCCTAATTTGTTGCTTACTTGAGACAAATACTGTTCAAGTTTCTCTGGTACTTCCCTTTTGTTGTGTAACATATAGGGGGTTATTTATTAAAGGCAAATCCACTTTGCACTACAAGGGGGAGGGGGTACATGCAAGGAAAATAAAAAAACAGCATTTTTGCTTGTACATGATTAGATTATAAAATCAGCAGAGCTTCCCCTCATTTCAAACCTTCCCCATAGATCTACAGAGACTGCACTTCCAAGTGCACTTGCAGTGCACTTGTAATGCAAAGTGGATTTGCCTTTAGTAAATAACCCCCAATGCGCAGTTTACCTGGAGTAATCATCTATGAAAGTGAGAAAATACCTCTTCTTCCCTGGAGTAAATTTTTCCATTAGACCACAAAGATCTGAATGAAAGTACAGAGGTTTCTCAGCTCTTTATTATGTCAGGACTTGTGTGCCCAAGTCATCTGTGCCATGTGTGAATGCAGTTTGAATGTTTTTCCTCCCTGGCAGCATTAACCAGCTATTTGCAGTTCAGCTGAAACAGTTCATCTGTAATTTAGCCTTTGCAAGTAAGATGTCCCCTTTTGTGTGGCTGAAGCATTATGGGTGGAACTGCATATAGACATGCATAGTTACTCATTGGAGTTTGTTATAGACCACCCAATGTTAATGAGGAGGTGGAGACTCAGCTCCTTGCACAGATGGAAAGGGCTGCAAGGGCTGGGATGGTGATAATAATGGGGGATTTTAACTACCCGGAAATTGACTGGAGTAATGGCACTGCTGGAACAGTTAAAGGCCAAAAATGTATAAACCTATTACAGGACAATTTTATGGTCCAGTTTATTGATGCTCTGTTGGACCTGGTAAATTCAAACCATGCAGAGCTTATTACCAATGTTCATATAAAAGAACATCTAGGTAGCAGTGACCATAACATGATTTCATTTAATGTAAGCAAAAAACACATACAAGAAAGATAAAAACACTTAACTTTAGGAGAGGAAATTTTCCAAGGATGAGGGTTGCTCTCCAAGACTTATGCCGCGTACACACGATTGGACATTCCGACAACGAAATCCTGTGATTTATTTCCGACGGATGTTGACTCAAACTTGTCTTGCATACACATGGTCGTGCAAATGTTGTCAGAAATTCCGATTGTCAAGAACGCACTGGCATACAACATGTATGATGGCACTATAAAGAGGAAGTTCAATAGCCAGTGCGCCACCTTTTGGGCTCCTTCTGCTAATCTCGTGTTAGTAGAAGTTTGGTGAGAGACGATTCGCGCTTTTCAGCCTCATGCTTTTCAGATTGTTACTGCTCTTCGGTTTGTGCTTGTGGGTTCGTATCTGTTTTTCAGTGCGTGCAGTCAGTTTGTATCTGGTTTTTAGTGCGTATTTTTATATTTCATATTTGATTTGCAGTGCGTTCTTGTCCACTCGTTTCTAATTTTCAGCTTGCTCTTCTCAGGCCTTTCTGATTTTCAGTGCGTTCTGTTAGTTTGTTCTGACCAGCCGACCGTTTTCTAGCCATGTTGCGCTTACATACTCATCGTAGAGTTCGTGCTGTGCAGGGACTTGGTGTTGGGGTTCTTACTTTGACCCAAGCCCAGTCCATGAACAGGGCGGGGAGGAGTTCATAGACGAAGAATTGGTTGCTCCAGCGTGACCAATTCTCACACATACCTTTGTTGCGGGAGATCCGTGAGAATAATTCTGATGATTTCAGGAATCATCTCCGGATGATGGACTCGTTTTTCACTGTTTGTTGGCTTTGCTATCCCCTTATATTACAAGGCAGGACACCTGCATGCGGCAAGCCATCAATCCTGAACAGAGGCTGGTCGCCACGTTGCAGTACTTGGCGACGGGAAGTCAGCAGGACATCAAGTTCTCAACAGGCATCTCCACCCAGGCTCTAAGGATCATTATTCCAGAGACCTGTTCTGCCATCATTCAGGTCCTGCAGAAGGTCAATATTAAAGTGGATGTAAACCCAATGTCATCCTTTCCAAACTACTGCCATAGGGGTTATCTATAAGGATATACATGCCTCCTGCATGTATCTTTACCTGTCAAATGTCTCCCCTCTGTCTGTTATGAGACCCCAAAAACTGCATATTCTGTGGGTAGGTCTGTTGTCTGGAGCTTGGTGGGTGGAGTCATGATGTCAGTAGACTCCCCACCCACCTCTACACTCCCCTTGTCAGTATGCATTTTCTCCTGTGTATTTCTTACACTGAACTTCTGCTATGATC
Source organism: Aquarana catesbeiana (assembly GCF_042186555.1). NCBI lineage: Eukaryota > Metazoa > Chordata > Amphibia > Anura > Ranidae > Aquarana > Aquarana catesbeiana. Next base: position 228,281,604 of record NC_133328.1, read on the forward strand.
TCTAACATCCAGTGAAAAGACAGGAAAGTAACCACATGACTTCAGCATGCCAAATCATGCTGAGGTTTGGAACAGCTAATCCTTGCAGAGCTGCTGAAGAAAGAAGTGGGGGTGGGAATTAAAAATAATGCATGTCTTAGGCTAGTGCACAAGATATGTAAATCACCTGTCACTCACAGCAAGGGGGAGGATTTGACAAAGTTTTTCTCTGTTTGTCAAGTTTTATCTCACTGAACAATAAAAGAGGATTGCAATCCAATGCTCTATCTGCTGCCTTTTCCAAACCCATACACACTATACCCACCTCTTTGGTGTTCATATTTATGGATGAATTCACCAAAGCATATAGTGAAAGGGCCTGCCTGAATACTTTCAAATGGTACTGTTTAAAGTTTTGTTCTCCTATTATCTTGATAGGTAATTGCAGAATGTAAAAATGTGCTTCAATTTGTACAGTGTGTATTTATATTTTTGGATTATGACACTTCTTACCTGTCCAGTGGGCTGCCAATAGTGTAAGTAAGGAGGAGCTGGCCAAAGTAACACACATTATTTATGCATTCAGCTCTCAATGAAGTAGAGAGGGTTACCTGTCCAAAACATCTCCCCCTCCCCTAAAATTTTTAAAATGGACCATGAGAGGGGGTGAGGAATCTGATAAGTGGACCTTAGATTTTTTTTTTAAATACTCCTTCAAATAAATGTTATACTGATGTTGGCCAAGAATGTTTGTGTCTAATCTGCTTTCAATGTTATGTGCAAAAGTACTAATTTTTCTTTTTCTTGTTTCACTCCACAGTTTCCTTCAACGCCACAGGAATGGCAGACTGTGGCTTCCCAATTTGCCCAGCGGTGGGACTTTTCCAACTGCGGAGGGGCAATAGATGGGAAACACGTCCACATAGTCCCACCCCCCAACTTGGAGTCATACTATTACAACTATAAGGGGTTTAATTGTATTGTGATGTTGGCAGTGGTGTCAGCGACATATGAGTTTCTCTATGTGGATGTGGGGAAGAATGGCCGGATGTCGGATGGTGGAGTAATCGCCCAGACTGAGTTCTACAGACGGCTCCAGAGTGGTGGCTTGGGATTGCCACCTCCGGAAGACAACGTGGCTGGTCTGCCGTTCGTCTTTGTCACTGATGAAGTGTTTGGACTGGGTGATCACCTGATGAGGCCATTCCCCATGAGGACCCTCACCCCGGACCAGATGGTTTTTAACTACCGGCTAGCCAGAGCCAGAAGAGTGGAGGAGAATGCTTTTGGGATAATGGGCAGCTGGTTCCACTTATTCCCTATGTCAATCAACATGGCGGAATATAAACGTAAAAATATAATCCTTGCATGCTGCAATCACCACAACTTTTTAAGGAGAAATTCGATGAACTATGCAGCCTCAGCTGGGTCTGAGGACGGATTTCAAGACCAAACCCTGATGGCGCTTGAAGCTGGCCGTCCTGGCTTGCCCCCACAAACCGCCCGCGATGTCCGTCGAAAATATATGGAGTACTTTGTGGGTAGGGGGCCATTGATATGCCAGAAAATGTTTAACAAACATTTTTAAAATAAATTTGTATTTTAAACTGAAAACTATTTCCTCTGATTTACTGCTTGTGTTTCTTTTAGCTGTCTCCTAGGTTATCCAATGGGCTTATTTTTTTGGCCATTCTCTTCAATAGTGCAAACGTAATTTATTTGATACGTGAGGTGACAATCTCTTCTTCAGCTAACTATTATGTTGTGGGCCTGCTACACACATACCTTGTTTTTGTTGTTAATGTATGTAATGCATTAAGGATACAAATATTCATCAATTTCAGCACCATGAACCAATTTTTTGTAGTGATGAAAATGGCCTGATTGTTGAAAATTATAAATCACTGTGGGTGTTATTTACTAATGCAAAATCCACTTTGCACTACAAGTGCACTGCAAAAGTGCACTTGAAACTGCACTTGTAGTCCAAAGTGGATTTTCCTTTAGTAAATAACCCCCATTGACACTGTAAACACCAACTTACTCCAAAAACTGCTATTGAGCATTGAAACCACTTCAAAACCGGCCACTGAAAATATAAACGTCCTGGACTTTGGGGGGGGGTGATATCTGAATGATGCCTGTAGCTACAGACATAATTCAGATATAATTCTTTTCAGTTGGTGATTCTGTGCACGATAAGAATGATCATAGCGGCAGTTCCACCGCTTGATCGTTCTTATAGGCGACGGGAGGGGACGTCCCCCCCTCCCGCTGCCATCCGGTGCTTCTCCGGTCTCTCCCGTGCCATCGGGAGCCCGGAGAATGAATCGGCCGGCGCCTGATGAGGACGATAGAGATGACTGGTGACCAGATGGCCACCAGTCATCTCTATGACCGTCGGACTCCCGGGCGCGATGTTATGACGTCACTCCCGGGTACCCGGAAATAACCGAAGCCGCGATCGCGGCTGTCAGCATGAGATTGGTAAAAAAAATTTTCCCGATCTCATGCTTTCCAGCCTGGAGGAGAGATGTGGGGTCTTATTGACCCCACATCTCTCCATAAAGAGGACCTGTCACATAGATTCCTATTACAAGGGATGTTTACATTCCTTGTAATAGTAATAAAAGTAATAAAAAAAAATGTAAAAAAAGTGTAAAAACAAAAAAATTAAGTAAAATAAAAAATAAAATAATAAAAAAAAAATTTAAAACGCCCCTGTCCCTGGTAGCTTGCGCTCAGAAGCGAAGGCACACGTAAGTCCCGCCCACATATGTAAACAGTGCTCAAACCACACATGTGAGGTATTGCCGCGTGCATTAGAGCATGGGCAACAATTCTAGCACTAGACCTCCTCTGTAATGCTAAACTGGTAACCTGTAAAAAATTTTAAAGCATCGCCTATGCAGATTTTTAAGTTATGAAGTTTGGCGCCAATCCATGGTTGTGCGCAATTTTAAAGTGTGACATGTTAGGTATCTATTTACTCGGTGTAACATCATCTTTCACATTATATAAAAAAATTGGGATAACTTTACTGTTTTGTTATTTTTTAATTAATGAAACCTTTTTTTACCCAAAAAAAGGCGTTTGAAAAATTATTGCGCAAATACCGTGGGAGATAAAAAGTTGCAATGAGCGCCATTTTATTCCCTAGGGTATCTGCTAAAAAACATATATAATGTTTGGGGGTTCTGAGTAATTTTCTAGCAAAAAAATTATGATTTTTACATGAAGGAGAGAAATGCCAGAATAGGCCCGGTATTGAGGTGGGTAAATAACCCCCATTGCCACTGAAACACCAACTTACTCCAAAAACTGCTATTGAGCATTGAAAGAAGAAGCCATACATTGTTGAGTATAAAAATGTTTACGCTGTGCACATTCACATGTGCGTTTAGAAAAGGGTTTTTGAACAAACCAACATATTTATAGAAGACATTTTTTTTGTAGACATTAGAAATATCATTTTTTGTGGTAAACAGGCATGTTTTTAAACCCACAAAACAATACACAACTCAGGAACTTACAAAGTTCAACTTTGATAAATTGAAGGCAATATCAGACATTAGTATGCCCAAACTGTGTTGATGAAGGCAACTTCATCAGATGGGGTGATGCAACTCCTGTGAAAGCCACATTTTGTAGATGCACACAAATTGAGAGTCAAAATGGGGATTTCCCTCCTGATCACATGCCTAAGATCACAAAACGCGTGCACCCACAAAACGTGTACATTGATATCCCGTGATGGCAGATAGCACATGTTGACACAATGTGTGCATCTTCAAAATTTGGCTTTCAAACTTTTTCAACAAATTAAGAAAAAGAAAAAAAAATAATTTTGGTGTGTTTTATAGTCTGCCTAAAACATGATGTTTTTGAGTCTTTTTTACACATCATTGATGTCTTCCTTAATCTTCTGTAAATCCCTATTGCACATCATGATATCCCTGATGAGGATGTGTGCACTTGCACTTGTGAAATATGTTTCTTCCACAACATCCACATCACCTACAAAAAAAAATGTATTATAAATATGCAGGCATACATCTATTACTTTATTTATTTTATTTATTTATTTTATTTATTTATTTATTTCAGGTACTTATATAGCGCCGTCAATTTAGGCAGCACTTTACATATATATTGTACATTCATATCGGTCCCTGGCCTCAAGGAGCTTACAACCTAAGGTCCCTAACTCACATTCCTACATACTAGGGCCAATTTAGACAGGATCCGATTAAAGTGGAGGGCCACCCTAAAATAAAAAATAGCCTGAAAAATTGTAAAAAATAAACATTTGAAAAAAAAAAAAGATTTAAACTTACCTGAAGCCTTGTTGCTAGGCAGTCTTCCTAATCTACCTCTTCCTATTCCGCGGCGTGTCCTGCTCCTCGGTGAGCGGCCCCGTTGCCTTCTGGGAATTGTGTGTGTTCCCAGAAAACCACAGGGCCATTCACAGAGTGCCGCCCGCGTGTGCACAGTAGGAAACTGGCAGTGAAGCCGCAAGGCTCCACTGCCTGTTTCCCTTAGTAAGGATGGCGGCGCCGGGACCCGAGAGCCGAGGGACGGGTCGGCCTCGGGCAGCCGACATCGCGGGCACCCAGGACAGGTAAGTGTACTTATTTAAAGTCAGCAGCTACAGTGTTTGTAGCTTCTGACTTTAAAAAAAAATTTTAGTGGCCGGAATCCCACTTTAACCTACCAGTATGTCTTTGGAGTGTGGGAGGAAACCGGAGTACCCGGAGGAAACCCACGCAGGCACAGGGAGAACATGCAAACTCCAGGCAGATGGTGTCGTGGTTGGGATTTGAACCAACGACCCTTTTTGCTGCTAGGTGAAAGTGCTATCCACCACACCACTGTGCTGCTCTATTACCTGAAGCTGTGGTCTCAGACACTCACCTGTTGTGGTCACTATTTCACCCACTTCATAAACCTCTCCTTCCTCCACATCCTCTGGTTGTGGTGTGGGGATTTCTCCTTCTTTAGGAGGTTGTGTGTCCCTGGTGTTCTCTGATGTCCTGAGTCTTTTTCTCCCCTATGTGAATAAAAAAAAGGTATACTTAGCACACAGATATTTGAGGGCATAAATAGGAATATGAAACATTGCTTGGAAGTGTCGTACAATTGTCTGTTTTGGCAGAGTTCCAAGCTGAAGACATGATTTTTTCCCTTTCTTCAAGCTGGAATTTTTTGGTAAAGTTTCCCACATGGAAGCACCCCTAGTATCCACTGGAGCACCTGTGTGGGACACCCTACAAAGTTTGTTCTGGTGTCCTATACTAGTGCTCCTGCGTCCAGATGTGTAAACAGCTGCTGAATGTCCTCTCCTTACACTGAATCAAGTTTGCATTTCATTCTAGTTACAAACTCATCTAGACAACAATGTACTAAGCTTCTTTGAATACAAATAGGCCTGAACAAATGTAGTTAACCACTTTAAGACCAGCCTCGTTTTGGATTTTAGGTGTTTACATGTTTAAAACAGGTTTTTCTGGGGGCGTGGCCTAGCACAGCATGGAGTAGGACGTTTTTCTAGAGAGCTCCGTCCATTACTCCTTAATCTTCTTCATCCTGGACTCCACGTGCTTTAAAATCAGCTGGACCATATCCCTGTAGCTTGGGAAACACACTGAGCACACTCCTGAACCGATTGGTCCCACGGCGGCCCGAACGGAGCGGCGATCTCCCACACGGCGGCCGCAACTAGGCAAGACCGCGGCTTCGGCCTACTCCTGGAGGCCGCGGCCATCTTGGTCCTCCGCTCCTCCGACCCTGAATCGATCTGCCTGCTGAAAAAAGGTACCCTGTTCATAGACACCCCATCCAGGGACAGAGACAAGACAAACAAGGCTTATCTGGCCAGGGGAGACCCCGAGGAGGCCGAAAATTACACCGGCCCGGACTGCGGCCTAGGCATATAGGAGGTACACGGCGGCCATCTTGGCACACCTCCCCTCCCTGCCTATGTACTCTGCATAGATACAGCCCTGTATATCCCACCTGACAGCCTTCACTGGAATCCCCTATATCCTGGGAGACACAGTCCCAAAATAACATCTGCACAGTACAATAAAGCCACTCCTTAACCCCCGAGGGCCTCAGAGCCTGGGACAGTGTTCGTTTCTCACTAAACAACAAGTCGGGGTGGTATACTAAGCTTGCAGGGTCTCTGGGTTACACCTGGGGCCTTCGTACAATGTCACCATCCAAGGCACAAAAGGCAGCGGCAGCAAAACTAGAGCAATACCGCAGGACAGGAACAGAAAAAGAAGATATGGAGGAGGAGGGAACAACTGAGAAAGCTGGAGCAGGAGAACGGGCTGCAGGCGACACTGACAAACTCCTGGAAGCAATCAACTTTTGCAGAACCTCTCTCACAGCTCAAATTGAGGAGGTCAAGGTGGATATCTCTCTTATCAGACAGGACTTTCAAAAACTCAGGGAAAGAGTGAAAGAAACTGAGACCAGACTGGGAGAAGTGGAGGATGCTATCCCACCCTTGCAAACATCCTCAGACCGCGTGCAAAGGCAAATACAGCAACTCCTTTTAAAACAAGATGATATGGAGAATAGGCTGAGAAGATGTAATATACGCCTGATAGGTCTGCCGGAGGGGTCGGAGGGTAAGGACACTTCTACTTTTTTAGAACAACTACTGATCAATACTTATGGAAGAGAGGTGTTTTCCCCCATGTTTGCAGTGGAACGGGCACATCGCATACCAGCAAGACCCCCTCCACAAGGAGCTCCTCCCCGTACGTTTATAGCTAAACTCCTTAACTACAAGGATAGGGACACTGCTTTGAGAATGGCAAGAGAGAAGGGCAATATCCCAGTGGGGAATGTCAAGGTAGCCATATTCCCAGACTTCTCGGCAGAGGTGCAGCGCCGTCGTCAGAGCTTCACGGAGGCCAAACGTAAGCTAAGAAATCTGCAATATAAATACTCAATGCTTTTCCCAGCCCGGCTTAGGGTGGAGCATGAAGGGCGAGCGGTTTTCTTCGAGGACCCAGAGGAAGTAATCTCCTGGTTGGAACGACGAGTTAACCCTCAACAAGCTGATTGATCTAGTTCCTTTGATAAAATGTCTGAGACCGAAAAAGTCTCCTACCAGCGCAAATTTAAAGCACAAATCCCGTTTATTTACAGCACAAGAGTCACATTACCCTCTGGGGCTCCAGAGTGAGAAGAAGTCCTACAGTTAACATGTATCGTGCAGCGAGACTTTACCCCACACAGCTCTGGGAAGCAGCAACATGTTCATTGGAACTCTATCCGGAACTTAACAGTTGCGAATAAATGGAAACAAGAAGATCGAGTGATAGTATTACATGGTTTGCAAGTGATATGGTTGATATTTTTCACTTTATTTAATGTCCGGAGGTTGAACCAATTGATCTACATCCCACTACTCAGGAGGAAGTTAGAATGTTTCCCAGATAGCGACCAGTTTAGGGACTATGCCCGCACAAGTTGGGGTCAGTGTAGGGCAGGGAGGGGGGCGGGGGTTCAAATGTTCTTAGTTTGTTTAATTTTGAATGTGCATACATATAATAGAAAACAGGTAACGATACATATGACAGATCTATGGGAGAATATCTGTACACCATATCGCTGGTATTTGAGTCAGATATCTCTGCAAGTTAATATTCTGTATACCTTGTGCAGAAAGCGCAAATTGTTCTATGCAAATGCTATATTAATGATTAAACTGCTTAGCATATGGCATCTTTGAAATTTTTGACATGGAATGTGAGGGGGCTGCGTGAGAAACTTAAGCGCGCAGCAGTCTTCACATTTCTGAAGAAGCAACACGCTGACATAATAGCAATATTGGAAACCCACATTGAGGGAAGCATTCAGATGGCGCTCCGCAGACCATGGGTTGGTTGGGCGTACCACTCTACCCACACATCACACTCTAGGGGAGTTTCTGTACTGGTTGCTAAATCAGTACATTTTGAATTATGTGAGCTAACTACTGACCCGAATGGCCGCTATGTATTCATTCATGCCAAAGTATATGGGGAGCCTTTGTTGATAATGGCTTTCTATATACCACCTCCATTTAACATATCTATGGTCAAGGAAGGCATATCATATATGACCCGACATCCAAATATAGCGGCGGTCTGGTTGGGGGATTTTAATGTTACCTTGAACCCGGCTCTAGACAGGCTACAGTTAACATCAATAACACCCGGTGCTCCCACCGAAACTAAGTTCTCCAAACTTATCTCCACCTTCCACCTAATAGACACATGGAGACACAAATTCCCACTGGTCAAGTCATATTCATGTTTCTCGGCATCTCGGGGCTCTATGTCCCGAATAGACTTTATACTTATTTCCCGCAGATTGACCCCAAGACTATCGGAGGCAATGTTCTGCCCTAGAGTATTGTCGGACCATAGCCCCTATTGGATTACATTAAGTATTCCAGTGGCAAAACCACCACGAGCATGGCGCCTGAATCCATTCTGGCTATCTCTTCTACCAGAAGATGATGAGCTCATAGACAAATGGAAATTATACTTTATAGAAAATGATGAGTCAGCATCACCACCCGCAGTCTGGGACTCTTTTAAGCTCTTTGCTAGACACACACTGATAAAGGCAATTAATAAAATTAAGATGGACTCTTCTGGTGCCCTCAGTAAGGCACTGGAGGACCTGTCCTCTGCAGAAAGAGAGTATGCCAACACCCCGACATCAATAACAGTAGACCAACTTAAATTACAGACTAGAGTGGTTAATCAGCTGCAGTACCAGAAAGCGAAACAAAAAATGTTTTTTTCCAAGCAAAAAATGTTTGAATATGGGGAAAAGGCAGGCAAGTTACTTGCATACCTAGTCCACAGCGAGGATAGACCCCCAGTGGTTATTACATTGCATGGTCCCGGGGGACAAAAAATAACAGACCCATCTACGGTAACCTCAATGTTTAGAGATTTTTTCGCAGATTTATACACAACGACAGCCCCCACTGAGACCCACCTCATGTCTTTTTTTCTTGAAAAGATATCCTTCTCACAATTAACGGAAGAACAAGTAGACTTATTGGAAGCCCCACTTACCTTAGACGAAATGTCAAATACTATGGCTAGCTTCGCTAGGTCCAAATCCCCTGGTTCAGATGGACTCCCAATAGAGTTCTATTCCCAATTCAGCGAATTACTAACCCCCAAACTATTAAAATTATATAATTACCTATTTGAAACTGGGACTTTACCTCCCTCCATGACAGAGGCTACAATAGTCCTCATCCCTAAACCTGGTAAGGACCTGGGGTTTCCAGAATCCTATCGACCGATATCACTCCTACAGGTTGATATCAAAATACTTGCCAAAGTTCTATCAATTAGACTCAACCAGGTAATATTGACATTAATACACGCGGACCAGGCTGGTTTCATGCCTGGACGCAACACTTCGTTTAATCTTAGGAAACTATACATTAACCTGCAGGCTACACATGAGCAAGTGGGTACACGAGTGGTTGTGACCTTAGACACAGCGAAAGCCTTCGACTCGGTGGAGTGGAGGTATCTCTGGAGATGCTTGGAGGGCTATGGCTTTGGACCAAAATTTATTAAATGGGTCCAACTTCTATACCAGGCACCCAGGGCCAGAGTGGTAGCTAATGGATGGTCGTCTCAGTCATTCGACCTCAGTAGAGGCACGAGACAGGGTTGTCCCCTGTCCCCACTCCTATACGCCCTGGCGGCTGAGCCATTGGCGATGTCCATCCGAGCAAACCCAGAGATCAGGGGACTCAAGGTGGACTCTTTGATTGAAAAAATTAGCATGTACGCAGATGATACACTTTTATACCTGGCAGACTCGGACACATCATTACGTAATGCACTCCACACGATAGAACAATTTGGAATATTTTCAGGTCTAAAAATCAACTGGGACAAATCCCAAATTTTGCCAATTGATAGTTTCCCACCCTCAGAATCCCAATCCAGTTTACCACTACAAAGAGTAGATGTCATTAAATATTTAGGGATTTATATAACCAGATGCCCTGCAGACTACATATCCCTAAATATAACCCCTCTAATTTCCCTAGTTAAAAATAAAATACGGGTCTGGTCCAGGCTGCCACTGGGGGTCTGGGGACGCATAAACTTAATTAAAATGATTCTACTACCCAAAATACTCTATATTCTATGGCACACCCCCGTTTATTTACCCTTAAAACATTTTAAATCTTTAGAGTCCCTCTTAAAGACGTTTGTGTGGGGAAATAACAGGCATAAACTGACATGGCAAGCCCTCAAAAATCCGACTGATCTAGGTGGCACTGCTCTACCCGACTTTAATTTATACTATATTGCAGCACAGCTATCACAACTTTTTCATCTAGACAAAACCGACAGTGAGAGATTTCTTACGCTTATATGCCCTAAGTGGGCACAATACACCAAAGACCCGATATATGCAATAGCGACAGACAAAGGAGAGATGGAACTAGGAGATAGAAGACATACTATAATATACCACTACAGGAAAATATGGGACTTAGCAACCTCTAGACTTGATATTTCACAGTTTAACGACTACACGCCGCTATGGCACAACAAAAAGCTTCAGGAATTTAATAAAATACAGGACTCATTTATATGGTCCACACAGGGGATATTTTACCTACATCATATATTAAAAGATGGACAACTCAAAACCTTTGACGTACTCAAAAAAGAATTTACAATACAGGACCAGATGTTCTATAGATTTTTACAAATCTGTCACGCAACACAATCACAATTTCCTGACTCCTGCCCTAGCCCTACTCCCAATGTACTCATTGCCATAATAAAAAGTACAGACTCTCAAAAATTGATTTCAGCATTCTACAACTTGCTCTTAACCCCTATAGCTACTAAAATAGCATATGGTCTTAAACCAAGGTGGGAGAGGGAGGTGGGACCAGTGGGGGATGAGGAGAGGGGGGAGGCATTGGAGGCATGTAAGACTGTATCCCCTAAACTCTCGGATCGTCTGACCCAGCTCTATATTCTCCATAGGGCATACCTCACACCCCTCAGAGTTGCAAGATACAAGCGCACACAATCCACCACATGTCAGATGTGTGGAAGAGAGACAGGTACCTTTTTCCATCTTATATGGACATGCCCTAAAATAAAAGGCTTTTGGGAACAAATTGTGGCATTTTTGCATGACACGATGGGTTCCCCCTTAACCCTAGACCCCAAACAGTGTCTCTGGGGTATAGTTCCAGATATGACCGACAAATATACGAAAACCTTCTTGCATGAAACACTTTTTGCAGCAAGAAAGGTTATAGCCAAAAAGTGGATGAGACAAGAGGTCCCCAAAATGGTGGAATGGAAGGTGGAGATAAATAATACATTACCATATAAGAAATGTATATTTATCAATAGAGGTTGTCCAGCAAAATACAGTAAGATTTGGGATAGATGGCTTCAAGAATCTTCTACCTGTGTCTAATGCAATTGTGCAACCTTTGTGTACCTTGTGTACCTTGAATGACAAGATACGCCAGAAATGTTTAAATGCAATGATATATAGAGTTTTTCTTTATTTCAATGACAATAATTACAATACTGTTATAGTATCAACAAGACAATGTAACCCTTAATTTTTCCTTTTTGTATGCACTAAATATTCAATAAAACCTTGTTTAAAAAAAAAAAAAAACAGGTTTTTCTGCTAGAAAATTACTTAGAACCCCCAAACATTATATATGGTTTTTCTTCTAACACCCTAGAGAATACAATGGCGGTCATTGCAATACTTTTTTTTGCACCGTATTCGCGCAGCGGTCTTATAAGCGCACTTTTTTTGGAAAAAATTCACTTTTTTTAATAAAAAATAAAACAACAGTAAAGTTATCCCAATTTTTTTTTATATTGTGAAATATAATGTTACGCCGAGTAAATTGATACCCAACATGTCATGCTTGAAAATTGCGCCTGCTCGTGGAATGGCGTCAAACTTTTACCCTCAAAAATCTCCATAGGCGACGTTTAAAAAATTCTACAGGTTGCATATTTTGCGCTTCAGAGGAGGTCTAGGGCTATAATTATTGCTCTCACTCTACCGGTCGTAGCGATACCTCACATGTGTGGTTTGACCACCGTTTCCATATGCGGGCGCTACTCGCGTATGCGTTCGCTTCTGCGCGCGAGCTCGTCGGGACAGGGGGGGTTTTAAAAAATTTTTTTTTTTATTTTTATTATTTATTTTACAATATTTTATTTATTTTTACACTTTTAAAAAAAAAAAAAAAAATGGTGTCACTTTTATTTCTATTACAAGGAATGTAAACATCCCTTGTAATAGAAAAAAGCATGGCAGGACCTCTTAAATATGAGATCTGGGGTCAAAAAGACCTCAGATCTCATATTTACACTAAAATGCAATAAAAAAAAAAAAAAAAAAAGTCATTTAGAAAAATGACATTTGAAAAAATATGCCTTTAAGAGGCGTGGACGAAAGTGACGTTTTGACGTCGCTTCCGTCCAGCAGTGTCATGGAGACGAGTGAGCGCCATCTTGGCCTCACTCGTCTCTATACACACCATGGCAGAGGACGCGATCGCCTCCGCCGCTACCGACGGCTCCGGTAAGCGGCGGAGGGCACCGGATCGCGGCGGGAGGGGGGGGGCCCTCTCCCGCCACCGATAAAAGTGATCTCGCGGCGAATCCGCCGCAGGGACCACTTTTATCTGAAAGCCGGCCGCCGCACGAAAACGGGGATACCGGGGTTATGGCAGCTAGCTGCTGCCATAACAACGATATCCCCGTTCAAACTTAGGACGTACATAGTCGTGCGGCGGTCGGGAAGTGGTTAACCTGTATCTGCCAAAAACATTGTATTAGTGGGCGAGCGAATGATGTTTATTATGAACGATTACTGTACCCACGAACCTGAAAGTTGCCATTTTATATTGTACAACAGTAAAGAAAAACACATGGAGCAGCATGCAAGTAATAATAATAATAGGAACACATGACAACTACTTAATTTTTTGCAGAACTCTCTTGATCCTTCTGTACTGCTCCGGCTCCCTCAATTTCAGGTCTGACCAGCGTTTCCTCAATTGATCCTTGGATCATCATACCCCAAAATTCCTGTGAAGACTTCTCACAACTTTAGTCATGATCTTGGCCTTTCTCACATTTGGGTTTGGGTAAGGTCCATACTTCCCATCATAGTTGGCCCTCTTCAAGATGTCCACCATCTCCACCATCTCTACAAAGGCCATATTTGAGGCCTTAAATCTCCTCCAGGATCGGGACATTTGTGGCTCCGGGCTTTCGTTGCTGCTGCTGTCTTCATGCACTTGTTCTTTCTTTTCATGTGCTCTCCCACTGCGCTGAAAGAAAAGGGGCGGGGAATATATTAGATAGAAGGTCAGGGGTGGGCGGAGTTTCACGCATGCACAGTATATATGAAGCTACCACGTGTGCGTGGTACGTACGATCTATGAGCGGAGGAAGAAGTAGCGGAAGCACCGATCGTGATAACCAAGGTACAATTTTAACTTGGGCCTATACTGCTTATAGATTGAGGCCTATATTGGGACACGATTAGGTGAGTTTAGCCTGAAATTAGGGTTTTTGTCTTGTGTTGTGTCTTGCAGAGAAAATGGATCTATTGAATGATCAGGACTTTATCCCCATATTCATTGATAAGTACAGGGAGCTGCCCTGTCTGTGGCAGGTAAACCACCCCTTTTATACCAATAGAAGAAAGAGGCAGGCAGCGCTGGAGCAATTGCTGGAATTTGTGAAGCCGCAGATGCCCACGGCAACCATCAACTATTTGAAGGCCACAATTGCTGGCATGAGGAGCACTTATAATAGGGAGCGCAAGAAGGTCCAGGATTCCCAAAGATCAGGAGCAGCAGCAGATGACATTTATGTACCCAGGCTGTGGTACTATGACAGACTGCATTTTCTGGCAGACCAGAGGGAACCCAGGCCAGCACTCTCCAGTCTTCCTTCAACGCTTCCTTCCACCCCATCTGAGGCTTTCGACGTAGAACCTGGGCCTTCCAGCCAGGAAGATGTGGAGGAGCTCAGCTTGAGCCAGGTATAGCATTGTTCAATATATTTCATGTCAAAAAATGAATGATGTTAACTAGATGTTAGTATTGATCACTAATTTCTGATTTAACAAGGTGTTTTACATATCAATAGACAGTAGTGGCCACAAATGATTGGGACAAGAATGAAAAATGCTGGGATCAGAAGGATAGTCTTTTCTATTTATTCACATTTAATTTGCAACAGTCATGAGCTGAAAATTGTGTGTGATTGATGAACCAAAAAATAGAACGATGTCCCTTTTTCATACACAAGAAAACCTCAGCCAGGAGGAGGTTGTGGAAAGTGGCAGCCTGGAGGTGGGGGGGGGGGTAAGTGGCCTCCAGGAGGTGGCCAGGCGCAGTAGCCTGACCAAATCCCAGGTCCCTCCCCTCCGCCTTAAAAAAAAAAGGCCCAGGAGGGGGTAACCTGGAGGAGGCAGCACTTGGGCTATTTCGGCAGGCTACTGCGGCCCTCAGAACCCCCCCCAGTCTTCAAGAGGACTATACCTGCATGGCAGCCTGCAAAATGCAGGAAATGGAGGAGGGCCAGTGCCTCTTCTGTGAGGAAGTGATCTTACAAGCCATAAATAAGCGGTTAAGGGGTGAACTCACAAGCCAAAGCCAGGTTTGTGAGTTCGACCATCGTCCTCCTCCTCCTCTTCCACCTCCTGCCACAACTCCAACACCAGAGCCACAGTCTGGAAGCAAGCCTGGAAGCAAGCGTGGAAGGAAGACAAGAAAGTGATGGGCTGGGTTCAGTCTGGTCTGACAAAAGACGCAGGCTGTTGTAAGACCACAGCCTGGGGACATATATGTCACCTGCTGCTGTTCATAATCTCTCGGAGTCCTGGACTGGATTGTGCTCATTATTAGATGGACTCCTCGTGCTAACAATTTTGGCTGTAAAATAGTTGATGTGTGCCCTGGGGTACAAAGGGTTCGCCAATTTCACCAGTTTAGCCAGCGTTGCCTTCCTCTTTATTTGGTTATGACCCATAATAAATGGCCATTTTTTTCTCACAAATACTTGCCTATGTGTTTTACTTCAAAAAGGACAGTTTTGTTTGTGAGTAGGCAGGTACTTTCAAAAATACAATGTCAAATTAACAAGGAACACCAACACCAAACAACCTCCTTGAGGTTAAAAAATACAAGTTAATATTGGTGTTGTGGTAACTTGACACACAAAATGAAAAAAAATATTATGGAGATCAGTAGAAAAAAAATATAACAAAAAAACAGAAGATCTTGATAAAACAAAGCAAAAAAAAAAAAAAAAGTAGATCACTATAAAAAACAAACACAAAAATGGAGATCTTCATAAAAAAATAAAGAAAAAAGATCACTATAAAAATAAATTCTAAACAATATTATGGAGATCTGACGAAAAAAAAAAATATTATTCAGGAGATCACGAGCAATAATAAAGAAATCAGTTTGGGAGAACTCTGTGTGAATATGAGTAGCAAAACAATTTCATAATTCTAGCATTATAAAGAAGAGAATGCGCTGCATTGAAAGATTAAAAAATTTGCAGCGTGACGAATGTGCTATCTCCATTACGAACGCTAGTTTTACCAGACCAAGCACTTCTGTTTCGTACTTGATTCTGAGCATGCGTGGAATTTTGTGCATCAGAATTGTCTACACAAGCTTGGAATTTACCAGAACGGATTTTGTTGTTGGAAAATTTGAGAAACAGCTCTCAAATTTTTGTTGTCGGAAATTCCGACAAAAAATGTCCAAAGGAGCCTATACACGGTTGGAATTTTCGACAACAAGCTCCTATCGAACAATTGTTGTTGGAATGTCCGATCGTGTGTACGCAGCATTAGACTGGGAGGGAATATTGGCATTGATGAACACACAACAGAAATGGGAATTCTTCAAAAAGACTGTATGTGAACTCACTGCAAAGTATATTCCCATGGGCAATAAGTTTAAAAGGCTAAAAATAAAACCTATGTGGCTCACGACCAAATTTAAAAAAGCTATAAATAATAAGAAAAGAGCTTTTAAGAAATATAAAAATGAAGGAAAACTATTATCGTTTAAATGTTACAAAGAATTTAACAGAATATGTAAAAAGGAAATCAAGGGCGCAAAAATTAAAAACGAACGACGGATTGCAAAAGATAATAGGACAAACCCCCAAAAATTCTTCAAATATATTAATAGTAAAAAGGTCAGGTCTGAGCATGTAGGCCCTTTACAAAGTAATCTAGAGTGGGTGACTGGGGATAAAGAGAAGGGAAATTTATTAAATATATATAAATATTTTTTCAGTTCTGTGTATACAAAGGAGCATGCGGGGGCTCATACCCATAATAGAGATGGTATTAACCACTTCAGCCCCGTAAGGATTTACCCCCTTCCTGACCAGAGCACTTTTTACAATTTGGCACTGCGTCGCTTTAACTGCTAATTGCGCGGTCATGCAATGCTGTACCCAAACGAAATTTGCATCCTTTTCTTCCCACAAATAGAGCTTTCTTTTGATGGTATTTGATCACCTCTGCCGTTTTTATTTTTTGCGCTATACACGGAAAAAGACCGAAAATTTTGAAAAAAATGTATATTTTCTACTTTTTGTTCTAAAAAAAATCCAATAAACTCAATTTTAGTCATACATTTAGGCCAAAATGTATTCGGCCACATGTCTTTGGTAAAAAAAATGTCAATAAGTGTATATTTATTGGTTTGCGCAAAAGTTATAGCGCCTACAAACTAGGGTACATTTTCTGGAATTTACACAGCCTTTAATTTATGACTGCCTATGTCGTTTCTTGAGGTGCTAAAATGGCAGGGCAGTACAAAACCCCCACAATTGACCCCATTTTGGAAAGTAGACACCCCAAGGAAATTGCTGAGAGGCATGTTGAGCCCATTGAATATTAATTTTTTTTGTCCCAAGTGATTGAATAATGACAAAAAAAAAAAAAAAAAAATTACAAAAAGTTGTCACTAAATGATATATTGCTCACACAGGCCATGGGCATATGTGGAATTGCACCCCAAAATACATTTAGCTGCTTCTCCTGAGTATGGGGATACCACATGTGTGGGACTTTTTGGGAGCCTAGCCGCGTACGGGGCCCCGAAAACCAATCACTGCCTTTAGGATTTCTAAGGGCATCAATTTTTGATTTCACTCCTCACTACCTATCGCCGTTTCGAAGGCCAGAAAATGCCAAGATGGCACAAACCCCCCACAAATGACCCCATTTTGGAAAGTAGACACCCCAAGCTATTTGCTTTGAGGTAACTGTAATAGGCAGTGAAGAGTGAAATCAAAAATTTACGCCCTTAGAAAGCCTGAAGGCGGTGCTTGGTTTTCGGGGTCCAGTGCGCGGCTAGGCTCCCAAAAAGTCTCACACATGTGGTATCCCCGTACTCAGGAGAAGCAGCAGAATGTATTTTGGGGTGTAATTTCACATATTCCCATGGCATATTTGAGCAATATATCATTTAGTGACAACTTTGTGCAAAAAAAAAAAAAAATTGTCTCTTTCCCGCAACTTGTGTCACAATATAAAATATTCCATGGACTCGACATGCCTCTCAGCAAATAGCTTGGGGTGTCTACTTTCCAAAATGGGGTCATTTGGGGGGGGTTTGAACTGTCCTGGCATTTTATGCACAACATTTAGAAGCTTATGTCACACATCACTCACTCTTCTAACCACTTGAATACAAAGCCCTTTCTGACACTTTTTGATTACATGAAAAAATTATTTTTTTTTGCAAGAAAATTACTTTGAACCCCCACACATTATATATTTTTTTAAAGCAAATGCCCTACAGATTAAAATGGTGGGTGTTTCATTTTTTTTTTTTTCACACAGTATTTGCGCAGCGATTTTTCAAACGCATTTTTTGGGGAAAAAACACACTTTTTTAAATTTTAATGCACTAAAACACACTATATTGCCCAAATGTTTGATGAAATAAAAAAGATGATCTTAGGCCGAGTACATGGATACCAAACATGACATGCTTTAAAATTGCGCACAAACATGCAGTGGCGACAAACTAAATACATTTTTAAAAGACTTTAAAAGCCTTTACAGGTTACCACTTTAGATTTACAGAGGAGGTCTACTGCTAAAATTACTGCCCTCGATCTGACCTTCGCGGTGATACCTCACATGCATGGTGCAATTGCTGTTTACATTTGACGCCAGACCGACGCTTGCGTTCGCCTTAGCGCGAGAGCAGGGGGGACAGGGGTGCTTTTTTTTTTTTCTTTATTATTTTTTTGCTTTTTTATCTTATTTTTAAACTGTTCCTTTCATATTTTTTTTTTTTTAATCATTTTTATTGTTATCTCAGGGAATGTAAATATCCCCTATCATAGCAATAGGTGGTGACAGGTACTCTTTTTTGAAAAAATTGGGGTCTATTAGACCCTAGATTTCTCCTCTGCCCTCAAAGCATCTGACCACACCAAGATCGGTGTGATAAAATGCTTTCTCAATTTCCCAATGGCGCTGTTTACATCCGGCAAAATCTAAGTCATAAAATGCTCGTAGCTTCCGGTTTCTTAGGCCATAGAGATGTTTGGAGCCACTCTGGTCTCTGATCAGCTCTATGGTCAGCTGGCTGAATCACCGGCTGCATTCTCAGGTTCCCTGTTGAGACAGGAGAGCCAGAGAAAAACACGGAAGACGTGGGGGGGCATTCCCTCCAACTGCTTGTAAAAGCAGTCTAGAGGCTAATTAGCCGCTAGGATTGCTTTTACATGAAAGCCGACCGCTGGCTGAAAAGAATGATACCAAGATGATACCTAAACCTGCAGGCATCATTCTGGTATAACCACTCAAAGTCGTGAATGGCGTACCTGAAGACAAAAAAATGGTTAACAATAAAGCACAGTAACGGTAAAATTGCAGACCTGAAAAACAAACATGATAAAACATAATAACAATAAAACATTGCAGAATAGAATACAGTAAAAAAGAGCAGAACAATAGAGAGAGAATAGAGAGAGAGAGAACAATAAAACAACAACTATTTTTTTTTATTTTATATTTTTGTATGTGTTCTTTTTTTTTTTTTTTTTTTTTTACACTTTTTTTTGTAACTAACTTTTATAACGGTAACCGGTTCCAGGTTCGGGTCTCTCAAAATGTGATGGCATCTTGGGAGACCCTGTGAAAGTGTGTCTAGTCTGTGCAGTGCTGTACCCTACGCTAATACTCAACTAGTGAATGGTAGCGTTCAAAACATTCACCAATGCAAAGACCAGGATTGTCAGGACAGGAGGGACAATAATAGCGGGTGTCACGCCTATATCCGCGCTTGCTGCAGACACAGCATCTTTTTTGGGGAGGTTCGTTGGGTAGGGGTACTCAGGAGGACATAAAGAAAATGCCTCTCATGCAGCCGACTGCATTTGGTTGGGGATGTGAATGGGGGAAGTACGGGCGCTGCAGAAGTGGTCGGTTCCCAATTAGGATTGGCGAATGCAGCAGGAAGGGCACTATGGGCACGACGGCCTGTGTTTGTCTTTTTGGTGGCAGCGGGACACTACTTGTGCTTGCCACCTCACCAGCTTGAACTGCACTTATGGGACTCGCCACGTCACCAAGTGTTACTGCAGTGCTGGTTTGACTATGACCGGGGTGTACTAGGCCGCTGGTGCTTGCCAGTTCACCAAAACGCTACCAAAAAAACTGTTAGCGATCGCAGGGATCAGGCCTGACTCTGCGAACGCTGCAGTTATGCGTTTAGTGTTTTGTAAGTGACAGTGATCGATCGATACTGCACTTGGGTGGGCTGGGCCGGGCTGGGCGGAGGGGCAAAACGCAGGTGCTAGCAGGTATCTGGGCTGATCCCACTAACACTGCGTTTTTGGGAACCCTAAACTGCTGGGGACGCTAGTATAGATCTGATCGGATCACATATTGATCTGATCAGATACTATACCACTAAGGGAGGTGTACGGTGCGTGCGTGGGTGTTAGCGCGACTGGCGCTAACCTGACGCTGCCTGGGGCTGGTGCTTGCCAGTTCACCAAAACGCTACCAAAAAAACTGTTAGCGATCGCAGGGATCAGGCCTAACTCTGCGAACGCTGCAGTTATGTGTTTAGTGTTTTGTAAGTGACAGTGATCGATCGATACTGCACTTGGGTGGGCTGGGCTGGGCGGAGGGGCAAAACGCAGGTGCTAGCAGGTATCTGGGCTGATCCCGCTAACACTGCGTTTTTGGGAACCCTAAACTGCTGGGGACGCTAGTATAGATCTGATCGGATCAGATATTGATGCGTTCAGATACTATACCACTAAGGAAGGTGTACGGTGCGTGCGTGGGTGTTAGCGCGACTGGCGCTAACCTGACGCTGCCTGGAGCTGGTGCTTGCCAGTTCACCAAAACGCTACCAAAAAAACTGTTAGCGATCGCAGGGATCAGGCCTGACTCTGCGAACGCTGCAGTTATGCGTTTAGCGTTTTGTAAGTGACAGTGATCGATTGATACTGCACTTGGGTGGGCTGGGCCGGGCGGAGGGGCAAAACGCAGGTGCTAGCGGGTATCTGGGCTGATCCCGCTAACACTGCGTTTTTGGGAACCCTAAACTGCTGGGGACGCTAGTATAGATCTGATCGGATCAGATATTGATGCGTTCAGATAGTATACCACTAAGGGAGGCGTATGCTGCGTGCGTGGGTGTTAGCGGTACTGGCGCTAATCTGACGCTGCCTGGGGCGACGCATATCACCGCCGGGCGATCAGGGGGTTAAACCTTTATTCGTTAATAAACGGCGGGTGCCCTGACACTATGAAAAATAAACAAACTAACCAGCGTCACCCGTAACGGTTATACGGTGATCAGTGGTGAAAGGGTTAACTAGGGGGCAATCAAGGGGTTAAAACATTTATTAGATAGTATATGGGGGTCCCTGTCGCTATAAAATGCTGACGGCGAACCTAAATATTTACGTTCCTAACTAGCGTCACCAGTGACACTAATACAGCGATCAGAAAAATGATCGCTTAGCGACACTGGTGACAGGGGGTGATCAAGGGGTTAAAACTTTATTAGGGGGGGTTAGGGGGGTACCCTAGACCTAAAGGGGGGTAACACTCACTGTCCTACCACAGTAACTGTCACTAACTGACACCAATACAGTAATCAGAAAAAAAAAAAAAATACTGCTTGGTGTCAGTGTTACAGGGAGGGGTGATTGGGGGGGGGGATCGGGGGGCGATCGGGGGGGGATCGGGGGTGTTTTGTGTGCCTGGCATGTTCTACTGTGTGTGTGTGTGTTGGTGCACTTGCATGTATTCTCTCCTCGGCGCTAGAACGGAAACTGCCGAGCCGAGGAGAGATGACATCACATCCTCTGCCTGTGTGTACTATACACAGGCAGGGGATGTTCCTCATTGGCTGGGAGCGATCGCGAGGGGGGGGGGGCCACGATCGGATGGTCTCCCCCTCGTCTCTCATCGCTCCTAGCCAAATGCCGACCGCCGCTGGCACCGGGGGGGGGGGCCCGATCGGACCCCCCGCCCGCGGGAAGGCAATCACGTATGGGTACGTGATTTTGCCTGCCGTGCCATTCTGCTCACGTATATATGCGTGAGGCGGTCGGCAAGTGGTTAACACAGAAAAGTCATATGGTCCAGAAATATTTAGACAGAATAAAGGTGGATAAAACACCTGGACCAGATGGCATCCACCCACGGATCCTTAAAGAATTGTGCTCTGTCATTTCAAAGCCATTGTATCTAATTTTTAGGAACTCGTTAATGACTGGAATAGTACCACTGGATTGGCGTATGGCCAATGTGGTGCCTATATTGAAAAAGGGAACAAAGTATTTACCAAGTAACTATATACCTGTTAGTTTAACTTCTATAGTTAAGAAGATACTGAAGAGTTTAATAAAAGACCACATAGATGGGTTCTTGCTGGGAAAAAAATATTTTAAGCAACAGACATCATGGGTTCATGAAAGACAGAAGTTGTCAAAAAAATCTGATTTCTTTTTATGAAGAGGTAAGTAAAACCTTGGACAGAGGGGTGGATGTGGACGAGGTATACTTTGATTTTGCAAAAGGATTTGATACAGTTCCCAACACACTGCTAATGTGTAAGGTAATGTCTACAGGCTTGGAAAGATCAGTTTGTAAATGGATAGAAAACTGGCTAAAAGACGGAATTCAGAGAGTAGTGGTTAATGATTCATACTCTGAATGGTCTAAGGTTATCAGCGGTGTATCCCAAGATTAAGTGTTGGGACCCTTACTTTTTAATATCTTTATAAATGATATTGGGTCTGGGATTAAAAGTACCATCTCAGTCTTTACAGATGACACTAAGCTATCCAGCTTACAAGCCAACCTCTATGCTCTGTTTAATTGGGTGACTATGTGGCAGATGAGGTTTAATATAGATAAATGTAAAGTTATGCACTTGGGAGCTAAGAATATAATGCATCATACATACTGGGGGGAGTACAACTGGGGGGATTCATAGGGGAGAAGGATCTGGGGGTTTTGGTAGATCATAAGCTCAATAATAACATGCAATACCAAGCTGCGGTTTCCAAAGTGAGCAAAATCCTTTCTTGCATTAAGAAAAGTATGGACTCCAGAGAGAGAGATATCAATATGCCCCTGTACAAATCATTAGTAAGACCTCTTCTGGAATATGCAATTCAGTTTTGGGCACCAGTTCTCAAAAAGGATATTGGGGGAACTGGAGAAAGTCCAGAGAAGGGCAACCAAACTGATAAGAGGCATGGAGGAACTCGGCTATGAGAAAAGATTAGAGAAACTGAATCTTGAGAAGAGGAGATTAAGGGGGATGTGATCAGCATGTACAAATACATAAGGGGTCCATATAGTGAACTTGGTTTTGAGTTATTCACTTTATGGTCAACACAGAGGACCAGGGGGCACTCTTTACGGTTAGAGGAAATGAGATTTAATCTCCAAATACAGAAAGGTTTCTTCACAGTAAGAGCTGTGAAAATGGGGAATAGACTCCCTCCAGAGGTGCTTCTGGCCAGCTCAGTAGATTGCTTTAACCACTTCCCTACCCAGCCATAGTCATATGACGTCCTGGGATGGGATCTCCCATCCTGGGTGGACGTCATATGACGTCCTGGGATTCCCGGCCGTCTAGGGGGCGCGCGCGCGCCCGCAGCGTTGCTCGGGACCTGGTGCGTGTGCCTGGCAGCCGCGATGTCCGCCGGGCACACGCGATTGCCCGTTAACCGTAAACACACAGATCCACAGCCTGTCAGGTGAGAGGAGACCGATCTGTGTTCCCAGAACGGAGGAACACTGATCGGTCTCCTCCCCTTGTACGTCCCCTCCCCCTACAGTTAGAAGCATTCCCTAGGAAACATATTAACCCCTTGTGTCCCCCTAGTGGTTAACCCCTTCACTGCCTGTCACATTTACACAGTAATCAATGCAATTTTATAGCATTGATCGCTGTATAAATGTGAATGGTCCCAAAAATGTGTCAAAAGTGTCCCATGTGTCCGCCATAATGTCGCAGTCACAAAAAAAAATCGTGATCGCCGCTAAAAAAATAAATAAATATTAGTTAAGAAAGGACTGGATTCTTTCCTATTTGTATACAATATAATTGGGTACTGACATTTATAGGTAAAGTTGATGCAGGGAAAATCCAATTGCCTCTCGGGGGATCAGGAAGAAATTTTTACCCCTGCTGTAGCAAACTGGATCATGCTTTGCTGGTTTTTTTTACCTTCCTCTGGGTCAACTGTGGGTATAGGATTGTGTATATGGAATTGTATGATATTATATTGTATTTGTTTATTTTTATGGTTGAACTAGATGGATTTGTGTCTTTTTTCAACTTGACTAACTATGTAATCATGTAACTGTCATCACTACTGAAGATCACTACATTGTGTTGTTTTGTGAGCTTCTTCACTGACAAGAGATCGGGGACATAGAGGACATTTTTCACAGGTATCCTTCTGGTCTCCTATTTCTTCTGATTCCACTATTTGCCCATTAGCTGTGATGATTTTTTCTGTTTTACTCTGAATGTGAATAAGGACATTTCTGTCATTTGTCATGTGACTCGTAGCTCCCAAATCAACACACCATGCCTGCTAAGATGAGGTGCAACTTTTGGATTAAAAAACATATTCATTATCTGAAGCAAAATCAGTTTCTTTTGGCCTTTTGTAGTTTAATTTGTTTTTGCATTCTAGCTTTCCAGATTCTGCAATCTGCTTTTAAATGACCTTGTTTCTTGCACACAAAATATTCACATTTCTTTTTGCATGTTACTATTTTTATTCCTATTTTTCGTCTTTAAAGTAGACTTTTTGACAGAAGCACCGTCACTTATAATGCTTTCTGTTTTACGCTTATATTCATCCACAAGTTTGCCTTTAATATCATCTGGACAGGCATCAAGTGCTTGTGGCATGCGTTTCATAACTTTCTAGTAAGCCGCTGAGTAGTAGTTCTGCCACATGAAATTTTTTTATTTCTTCTCCTATGCTTGTCAGGCATTCAACCATTTCCAAGGTGTGACTTATGTGCACTTATCTGCCTCCTCCCCCCCTCCGGTGCCACATTTGGCACCTTTCAGGGGGGAGCGGGTACCTGTTTTTTGACAACGGGTACCTGTTTTTTGACAGGTACCTGTCCCCACTTCTGAAAGATCTCGCTACAGTAAGATCACTCGGAAGTTCGGGCCCCCTCCTCCTTCCCCTACCGCCGGGCCATACAAAAAGCGCAACATGCTTTGTACATGCACAGTAGTGAACCGGCTGTGAAGCCGCAAGGTTTTACTACCGGTTTCCCTTGCAGGCAATGGCAACGGTGGCACCCGAGAGCTGATGGAAACATAGGCTGGGGTGCCGACATCGCTGGACTCCAGGACAGGTAAGTGTCCTAATATTAGTCTAAAGTATGTGTAGCTGCTGACTTTTAATTTTTGCTGGGGGTGGGGGGAACTTCCGCTTTAATGCAGGTGAACAACAGTCAAAAAAGCCAACGTGTATTGGCCATCAGGCCTTAGTCATGGCTAACAAATAGGTGACACAAAGTAGCTTAAATAGTGTAGATTAAATTACATATTCAACCTCAAGGGTCACAGGAGTGGCGGCAAATATCAAAAATACAAAAAAGAGCACTATAAGCACACAATTATACATAAATGTATATAAAAACATGAATCACACAAAAAAAAGGAACATCAAATATACTGAAAAAGTATATACCTCCAGATTGGCCTTGTGTCACAGGCTGCCCTTTTTATTTGTATTACCCAATCACTTATTGAATTATTTGTGTTAACTATTCGTATATATTTCTTTGTTTTTCGCATGATTAAACACTTGATATATTACTATCTTCTATATTGGAGTTGGCATCATTTATATTTATAGCACTGAAAACTGTATATTATCTCCACAGCTTAAATGAATATAAAGTGCCAAATTAAATGACCACACATAAAAATGATATAAAAAAAAAAAAAAAACAATAAAAGTCCAAATAACAAAGAAAGTCCAAAAATTGTAATGATTCTGAAGTAAGCAGATATCCTTCTCACTTGCAGGTAAAAATGCAATTCGTGCTTTAACATAAATGTCCAATCACCACCACCATCCACCTTTGTGTGAATTGCCCGCTCACTTCACAGAAAGACCCATCAGGGGGTCTATTCAAGCCTGGTTTAACCCCCCTGGCGGTATTCCCGAGTCTGGCTTGGGGTGGATTTTCAGTACCAAAAGCAGTAACCCCGAGCCAGAGGTTACTTACCTTGTCCCCTGGATCCTGCGATGTCTCCCCGCTGTGATCTGCGAGCCGTCGTGTCTCACTCGATTCACAGTGCCAAGCTCCGTTCCCTGCGAGCGTTGCGACGCACGGGGACGGAGTTCGGCGCCAAATTCAAAAAGTAAAAAAACACAGTATAGATACACATCCCCTTTGTCCCTAGTGGTCTGCCCAGTGTCCTGCATGCAGTTTTATATTATAAATACTATTCTTTCTGCCTGGAAACTGGTGATTGTCCATAGCAATCAAAAAGTGTCCCTTTACGTCAAAAGTGCTTTTAGACCAGCTAGAAAACAGCGATAATAAATTAGAATCACTTGCAGAATTGAGCGATAGCGATTTGTGGGGAAATTCGTGTTTTTGATTTGATTACATTATTGAATAATTTTTATTATTATTATATTATTATTTCTTATAATTATTTATAGTTATTTATTATATTATAATTTTTGATTTCATTTTTCAAACTTTATCATACCCGGGATGTCTACTAGACTCTTGTTTGAACAGATTTAAGTGAGTTATTCCTAGGAATTACAGGCCTACCATATAAAACGCCAAATTCCTGTGCAAAATAATTGTATCGCTTTCAGCATCAAAAATCTGAAATAATCATACCGCCAGGGAGGTTACAAGTGTAGGAAGATCCTGCTAGTCTAGTTAAATCAACTCTAATAATAAAGGACACACACTCTCTTTGGAAAACGATCTCTCAGAATGTTGCTCAAAATATATAAGAAGAGTTCATTGCGCAATACCATTAAAAACACGATTTATTTAAAACATAAGAATTTCAAACTCACACTTTACACATTTTGTATAAATGCAAGTAATATATCCAAGCTGCGAGCTCCTCGCCTCCTCACCACTAATCCGGATGTGCGAGACACCGGAATTATTTTTGTTATATTTGAGTTTTAGACCTTCTGGCGGGCTTTACTTGTGTGTTTCACATTGATACAAGAAAGCTGAAATCATTTCATCTGAGATACATGTAAAGCTTCACAAATGGAGTATAGAGAGAGGATGGCAAAAGAATCAGAAAATGGGTATACAAAATGAAAACCAAAATGTTTAAATATGAAGCAAAAGCAGCCAAAAAACATATATAAAAGATGAACATTAATCATTTCAGATACAAATCCACATCCCATCTATGGTTAAGACCAAGAGAGATGCGGGTCTGCAATCTGAAAATCCATTAGACGTCACGCTCTAATACTCTACGGTATTATCAGCTTGGTTTGGTATAGCTTTCTAATCAAGTACAGTTTATTGCTGAGATTAGCTCTTTCATGCACCTTTTGTAATTCTTCTCACATTTCTCTAGCAGTTTCACACTTAGCCCTCGTTCACATTGAACGCGACTTTAAAATAGTGCGACTTCATCTGAAATCTCTAAGCCGCATGTCAGTGCGACTTTGGGTGCGACTTGAAAGACATCGGTATGGTTATATACACAGATGTCTATTGAAGTTGCACCTGAAATTCCCAAAAGTAGTTCAGGAACTACTTTTGCAATCGATGCGGCGCTGCAAAGTCGGCATTGCACCGATTGGAGCGGTGCAATTGCCAGCAATAAGTTGCGATTTGTCATGCGATTTTACCTGTCAAATTGCATGACAAATCACTCTCTTGTGAATGAGGGCTTACATACATATATATACATATATATATATATATATATATATATATATATATATATATATATATATATATATATATATATAATCTGATCATCTCCTATGTTAAGAGAGATTGTAAATAGTAAAGAAAAAAATACCACGCCAATCACAGAAACTTAAAAAGCAGCCAACACTACAATTATACAGAATTGTGCAGGATAAATTGGCAAAGAAAGTGTAGCGCTAATAATAAACCGTGTATATAAACTAAGTATCAACCATCTGGGTTTCCAATCTCAGATTGTAACATAAAAAAATGATAAGCAATTCACCACTGTGAAATGGAATGACAATCCAAAATCTCCCCCACATGGAGGGAAGTGGGTCACTTATATCTAATGTGAAAAATTCTTCGATAAATATTCATATAAAATATAACAGATTATATAAATGAAATACCACCCATAAAACATGTAACTGTAGGTACAAACATCACACACTACTGTGACAGGTAAGTCAAAACGTGAAACTAAAATGTGAAAGAAAAAATAGTGCCGACATCGAGAGATTCACAACACAAATTCAGGACCGTGTTCGCAATCTCCACTCAAGTTCATAGTTCGTGTAATAAATTAGTCCCAAAATATCACAAAGATGGCTTGAACAGCCCAAAAGTGCAAAGCAAGTGATCTAGTGCTATTCTTCTCAGTGGTGATCCAGAACAAAAAGAGGATGAAATACTCTTACCAGCACTGGTGGACTCACAGGCCATAAGCGGTGAGTCATATGAGCTTGAACTGTCATAAGATGGATGACAGTATGAGTGCGGTCTGTAGTGATGGCGAACCTCCTCCTTGGATGGGGGACCAGGTGTCTGCCCAGGTACCTGATTCGATCCACGCCGTCACCAATGTAAACGAGCCATGCTCATGATATGTAAAGAAGAAAAACAGGGAGCCCCCACATGGTGTAAATCCAAAAATCAATTGGGGTTTATTGGATCAAACAAGATCAACCGACAATCAGTATAAAAGCATGTAAATTAGAATCGATTCCCTGTACCCAGCCACTTTTTACCACGCTTCTTTTAAAAATTTTTTTTTCTTTTTTGGAATCGATTCTAATTTACATGCTTTTATACTGATTGTCGGTTGATCTTGTTTGATCCAATAAACCCCAGTTGATTTTTGGATTTACATCATGTGGAGGCTTCCCTGTTTTTCTTCTTTACATATCATGAGCATGGCTCGTTTACATTGGTGACGGCGTGGATCGAATCAGCTACCTGGGCAGACACCTGGTCCCCCATCCAAGGAGGAGGTTCGCCATCACTACAGACCGCACTCATACTGTCATCCATCTTATGACAGTTCAAGCTCATATGACTCACCGCTTATGGCCTGTGAGTCCACCAGTGCTGGTAAGAGTATTTCATCCTCTTTTTGTTCTGGATCACCACTGAGAAGAATAGCACTAGATCACTTGCTTTGCACTTTTGGGCTGTTCAAGCCATCTTTGTGATATTTTGGGACTAATTTATTACACGAACTATGAACTTGAGTGGAGATTGCGAACACGGTCCTGAATTTGTGTTGTGAATCTCTCGATGTCAGCACTATTTTTTCTTTCACATTTTTGTTTCACGTTTTGACTTACCTGTCACAGTAGTGTGTGATGTTTGTACCTACAGTTACATGTTTTATGGGTAGTATTTCATTTATATAATCTGTTATATTTTATATGAATATTTATCAAAGAATTTTTCACATTAGATATAAGTGACCCACTTCCCTCCATGTGGGGGAGATTTTGGATTGTCATTCCATTGCACAGTGGTGAATTGCTTATCATTTTTTATGTTACAATCTGAGATTGGAAACCCAGATGGTTGATACTTAGTTTATATACACGGTTTATTATTAGCGCTACACTTTCTTTGCCAATTTAAGAGAGATTGTGCTCTGAGCTTTTTGGTCTTTCTCTATCCACTCATCTGAAGGGTGTTCTGGCCTGACTTTAATTTATATGTTTCCACTTACCTTTTCTTATTAGCAGCATTTTCATCTGGAATTACCAAGACTGGTAGTTCTGGCTTATCAGATTTGCCAATAAAAGGTTGTTGCAGCTGAGTTACTGGCCATTTTATTTTATTCTGTTGCGGTCTTTTTATGTTGCTGTATCTTGCACTTATTTGCTGTAGCTGGCTATGACTGGGCTTTGACTGGGTTCTCGGCTTTTCTCTGGGTGTCTAGACTATGCCTGGGACAATAACCTTTTGGAAATTCTGTATATAGCCCTACAGAACAAACAGTGCACTGTCCACATGGGTGTTGCTGCTTAACTGCAGACAGGAAACAGGGAACTTTATTCCTTTATTCAGGGAAAAGAGATAGAAATACCATAGATGCAGCT
The DNA here is from genome assembly GCF_042186555.1 of Aquarana catesbeiana. Classification (NCBI taxonomy): domain Eukaryota; kingdom Metazoa; phylum Chordata; class Amphibia; order Anura; family Ranidae; genus Aquarana; species Aquarana catesbeiana. The sequence continues at coordinate 228,311,501 of NC_133328.1, forward strand.
ACAAACTTATAAACACTGCCATCTACTGGTTGAAGAATATATTTCTACTAAATACTAATGTACAATAGTTGTTGCACAAAATACAATTCAGTACTACAACAATTTGGTAAAAAAGGGATGGAGATGGGAAATAAGAAATAGGAAATGTTGCAAAACATGGAGTTTCTTTCTCACATATAGATAATGGGCAGAGTCATGCAAATCATTCCTTTGTGACCCATTAACCCATTGGACTTTAAAGTGGTTGCAAAGGAATCTTTTTAACCACTTCAGCCCTGGAAGGATTTACACACTTAAGGATTAGGCCATTTTTGCAATACGGCACTGCGCTGCTTTATCTGACAATTGTGTGGGCATGCAACATTGCACCCAAACAAAATTTTTTCCCACATATAGAGCTATCTTTTGGGGGTATTTGATCACCTCTGCGATTTTTATTTTTTGCGCTATGAACAAAAAAGGAGCAACAATTTTGAAAAGAAAATTATATATTCTGCTATAATACACATCCAAAAAAAAGTAAAAAGAATTTCTTCATCAGTTTAGGCCAACATGTATTCTGCTACATATTTTTGGTAAAAAAAAAACAGAATACGTGCATATTGATTAGTTTGCGCAGAAATGATAGCATCTACAAAATAGGGGATAGATTTAGGGACTTTTAATTTTTTTTATTGTTTTTACTGGTAATGGCGGTGATCTGCGATTTTTAGCGAGACTGCGACATTGCGGCGGACACATCTGACCCTAAGTGACACTTTTTGGGGACCAGTGATACCAATACAGTGCTAAAAAAAATATGCACTGATCAATGAATAAATGACACTGGCAGGGAAGGGGTTAACACTAGGGTGCGATCAAGGGGTTAACTGTGTTCCCTGGGTGTGTTCTAACTTCATGGAGGATGGGCTTACTGGGACACATAGACACACAGAGAACGCTGTTCATTGATCACTAGGAACAGCAGATCTCAGTGTTGTTTCCTGTCGGAACAGGGATCCGCCTTGTTTACATAGGTCCCCGTTCTGCCTCTCTGTACCGCGATCACGGGTAGCCGGCGGGCATCGAAGACACCAGACCCAAGCCCACGCTCCCCCTGCAGCGCGTGTGAGTGCCCACATTATCTCATTCACAGACCGACGTACAAGTACGCCGGTTTCCACAGCCAAGCTGCCTTGCTGCAGTATATCTGCGGAAGGCGGTCGGGAAGTGGTTAAAAATAACAGACATCTCTATACTTTCCTGCTTTGTGCAATGGAATTGCACAGAGTAGCCCCGATCTTCCTTTTCTCGGGTACCTCGCTGGCTCCTCTTCTCTGTCCAGTGCCCCCACGAGAAGCCCCTTCCCATGGCAGAACTTGTGCATGCTCGTTCCCAAACCCCACTGCTGCATCCATTGACATAGACAGCTCCCTCGTCACTGGCCTTGATTGACAGCACTCTGAGCCAATGGCCCGCGGTGCCCCGGCAAAACCAGCGAGACACAGAAATTAGGGGAGAGAAGAGCTGCAGGCGTGCACAGCCCTGAATTGAACAGCCCTGAATTGAACATAGGCTCAGGTAAATATAAGGGAGTGTGAGGAGCCAAAATCAATGCCTAAACATTTTTTACCTTAAAACTGACCTTCAGTCATTTTCTTAGCTTTCCTTCTATTAAATGGTCTGCCTTTGCTGTATTATCTTTGGGAAGCAAAATGTAATTTTCTTCCAGTAAATACCTTATTTTCCTCTCAGTTTCATTGCTTGTAATTCACTTAGGTGAATGATGTGGTCTTGACGACAGAATCGTCAGGTATCCCAAGAGTCATTTTTTCTTCTCACTCTCATGAGTTTGCTGGCAGAGGAGGGGGGGAGGCAGGGAGAGTGGAGCAGGGGTGTAGGAAGGGCAAGGAGAGCCGAGGAGGGCTAGAGGGGGCTGGATGAGGGCAGAGATAGGAGGAGAGCTGAAACAAAGGGCTGAAAGCGCTGTATCTTTATTGCGCAGGTGCGTCCGAGACGAGCCCTTAATGCCCATATGCTTCCAGCTCTTTGTGTACAGGTTCATATAGCAGCCACAGTGGAAGTTCGCTGGCACTGCTATAGTTACCTGTAAACATTTGGCGGAAGTGCGGTGCTTACTATGCATGCATGACTGGGAGATTGGTTAATGCGCATGCATGAGATTTGACTGGGCCACAACTCAGTCTGATAAACACTATTGCCAGAATTGTGTGGCCAGGGCTTTATTTGCCCACAGTAAACATGGCTGCTCACAGAAACAACGTGGAGAATAAAAAAGAAGCAGCTTAAAATGGAAAAAGTAAGCATCTAAATAATACTAATTCCAAAATCAGTTTTCTCAGGTTTAAACTGCATACTGTTATATTTTTTTGAATCAGCGTGTTTGACTGCAGTTCCTCTTTAATGCAAGGAATGCATTAAGGTAAAAAAATGTTTAGGCTTAAGAACCACTTCAAGCACCCTGACTTAGATAAATTAAACAGTTATTTTTATATATTAATTTACTAATTAATGTAACATGTTTTTGTCTCGTTGAGGTGGATATAGAAAAAGAGAGAAAGGTCTGGTGTCACCAGTGACACACCTCCATTCCTAAACATAGCAAATATATACAGGAAGTCGCCCTGGGACTTTAGATGAGGTGAGCACAGTCAGCCACTGAGTAATAGAAGTAAATACAGTATAAATATTTATTCAAATAATGACATACATACTTGGGTAATGTAAATGATTGCTAAGCCAACAAAAGTGCACATAATGAGAATAGTAAAAATAAAATTGATACATAAACGTCATACAATATGCACTGGCATCAAGAGACCCGACGTGTTCCACAAGACCATAGCTCCCTTCCTCGGGGGTAGATGCGTGTATGATGAATCTAAGTAAACAGAGAAATATGTGACACAGTGAAGGATGTTAAAGGCAATTGGTAGAAGGGGCCAGAGGTGAAGCACCCCATACTCACCACTTGACAAAGCCAGAGTGAAAATGACTGGGTTCCCCAAGGGGCAGCAGCAACAAATGTGTAGCATGGGAGCTGAGGGGGAGAGGCCAACCAACAACCACAACCAGAGAACAATCGCATGGCAGACACGGCATGGGTGAAAATATGTGACCCTAGATGTCTCAGTATGTAAGTGGGTCAGTATCAGCTGTAACACAAATACATATATCAATATATGCTAAAAAGTAGTAGAGTAGACACGAGACTTATAGTATAGTTGTAAATGTGAAAGCATATAAGCTATAACACAAATACAGGTATCAATAATAACTAAATCGGCAAAATGGGCAAAGCTTGTATGATTCTGTGTGAAAAGCATATACAAACTGACCTGGTCCAATGATGTAAATGGATGTAAAGACCAAGGGTAAGTGTAAACAACAAACAATGGGGAATTAATCCCAAAAAAAGAAAAATGGGGGTGTGTGAAAAAATGTGAATAAAAATAAACAATATCCAGCACAGGGTGAGTGCTAGAGGGGAAGGGATGTGTGTACCTTAATAAGATGAATGGCTTGACATCAGCAGAGTCCCCTTCAGTGTGTAGAGTGTGAGCTAATGACAGGAGAAAACCCAGTCATATCCACTAACCAATTTATATCGCCAGAGGGGTGCGGCAGGCTCGGGCCCAACGCCATGTAGGGATTGCAAGACACGCCTACACCCGAGGCATCGGCCGTCAGCGAGAGTGCGAATGCGCAGTAACCTCGCGGCCATCCGCGGTGACACAGTGCACCCAAACAGATGATGCCACATCCGCGGAGGTCACTCAATGGGTGCAGTAACATGGCTCCGATATGTAGGTGGCCCCACCCGTCCATAGGATAGGGAGGGGACAGCAGGAGATATGAAACCTCCCTTGATGCATATCGCAACTCCCATGCCAAACAAAGTAGCACCACCACCAGGAGAGACAGCCTGTGCAACTGAGGCAAAAATCATCGTCAATGGTCTGAGCAATAAAGTAAGCTAAAACATGTATACTGTATAAGTTATGTGTTGAATAAAGTGGCTGAAGGTGGCAACAGACCAGGTTTGGGCTAATTGGCTGTCTTCCACCCGGGTTCAATACAGAAAGAGAGGTGGATATAGGTGACAAACTGGCAATGGGCAGGTCAGAGGTATGAAGATGCTGATTCTGATAAAAATATAACGTATTTATTAGTAAATCATGCTAATTATCATGAGCTTCCCTTTATTCACTGAAGGAAAATGAAAGTGAACAGCCTATTTGCCTTTAGTGAATCAACCTTGTCTATACTTCCTAGCTCTGGTAGTAAAAAAGATTGTTCCACATCTCCCCATTTAGCAGTATTCATATTGCTTCATAATACTTACTACAGCATTAAAAATATTTTTTTTAATCCAATCCAAAAACAGAAAGAATATTATCCAATATTACCAGTTCTGGTTGTAATAATTACTGTTCCACATTCTTGGCTCCAGTGGAAATAAAATGCTAAATTGTATGATCATTATTCATTAATTTGCATTACAGTACAATGTAATTTCCAGAGCTGCACAGCTTACCTGGGAATTCTTTATGCATATAAATTACATAAGGTGATGTTATTTAGGAACTAATAGCTATAGCTTACACCTGTACGAGAGCCATTTATTTGCCTTCACAAATGCACAGGCAGTCTGTGTGTATGCGTGCAGGCAGTCTTATTCATGTCATTAGGGACACAGCGGCCACACGGGCACAATCGCTGCTCCCAATTTGACATCTTTGTTGGACCTCAAATGCAGTCAGTGTGAGTTTGGGTGCCTACATGGATGTCAAATTGGGAGCAGCAGCTGTGTTCGTGCAGACTCTATGTCCCAAATGACAAGAATGGCACTGCCTGCATGGAACACCAGTGCATCCTCTCTCCCCCCAAAAAATGTAATATGGTAGCTGCTGACTTTTATTTTAAGGACCCTTACCTGTCCAAGGATCTAGCGCTGTCCTCACCCGAGCTGACTGTTCAATTGACTTTGGGTACAGGGGCCAGCATCTTAGCTAAATTAAACCGGCAGTGAAGCGAGCCGCGCTGTGCATTGTGAATGATCCCACTGTCTTCTGGGACCTGGGATGTGTCCCAGAAAGCTGCGGGAGAAGAAGGGGGGGCGAACCAGGTACCTGCCCCCCCCTCTTCCCCAAAAAGTGCCAAATGTGGCAGAGGAGGGGGAGGATGCAAACAAGCCGAACTTCCCAATTTGGGTGAAGTTCTGCTTTAAGTACACCTGTGTTTACAAGGTCTTAGGTGTTCAGTTGGCAGATACTGTATCTAACCTTTCTTCTTGTCTTGGAGACACAACATGAAGTGAGAGGAAAACTCTCTGTAATGAACAGAAGCCAGATTTCACCTGAACAAATGTCCTTATTGGAAGATTTTCATTCTGCTTCTGTACCAATGACGTTGGCCACTAGGACAAACAGAGAGGAGGAATCTATCTAATGGAGACACATACAGCAAGATAAAAACCTGACCACAGTTCTAACCTTTTTCTACTTTAGCTAAAACTAAAAACATGTTTTGGCTATAGGTTTAGGTTTACTTACTTTAACATGTTAAAAAAATGAAAAAAAAACCTATAATTCCCCATTGATTCAGGATTAGTAAGCACGGCTCTTAAATAGTAGGCAGTTTTATTTAATGATAAGCAAGTACTTGCCTTTTTATATTAGCATCTCACCTCGTAATAACAATTAGTTTTAAAATAATACCTCTTGGGTATAAGTACTGTTTTAGATATACAAGGTCTATTGCTTTTTTACTTGGCTGTGTAATGTTCCCCTTGTTATTTAGATAACTCTGCTTGAAGTAATCATCTTAACAAAAAGCATTTGTCTTACCTAACAGTTTAGCTAATTTCCACCTTTCCACACTTCCTCTAGATAACTCACTGCATGAAGCAGTAGATAGGAGCAGCGGACTATTTAGAATTAGAACTGTTTTTGTCTACCCTTTATTAAAGTATGATCCACATATATTAATCATTCATTTACTGTAAGTTTTATATCTACGTGAATTCATATGCACCCATGCCATCATCCAAATATTTAGGTTTTACATGTTACTAGTGCATTTATTTTATTTTATTTATTCTGTTCCTGTACTGTGTACATCGATGTCTACAGTGTGGGACTCCCTGAGCTGTGTTTCAAATGTATTTCTCTTACCAGTAATACTTCAGTAGTGTGCCTATTCTTCACAGTACGCAAACTCACTTGTCTGTACAGAAACATCTCACAACCCAAGATGGTCACTTTTACACATTTACGTAAAACTTAAAACTGAAATGTGTCTGGGTCCCATGCAAACATGGGGGAACCCTACAAATTCGTAATGTTATTCTTGTGGATGGAATATTTCATTATACGTAGTTGATAATACTTGTAGAATCCAAAAGTTCAGCAATTTACATATTCTTTATAAATGCCTAGGAATTTTCCTCCGTAGCAGTTAAAGACTGGATCCAATATTGGTTGTCCCTGTAGATGCATTCAATGCAACCTCCATGGAAAGCAGGGAGACTGTTAAAATACATAAGACCACCTGCTGGTAATGCAAAGATAGCAGAATTTTGTTCGACATTTTTCTTTCTAAAAACATTTGTTAAATTTTCTACTCTTTAGCAGGGTCAAATTGATGGATGAGAAAAAATTTTAAGAAGCAGGATGGAAATTTTTTCGTGACTAAACAAAAACAACGCTGTACATGCTTTTCGTTCAGGAATGTCCATTCGTTCCACGATTGAATATTAGATGCAAACAAAACTTTAAAGTATGTTTGAAAAGTCATCAAATGTACTGAGAATTTTTGTACTTTTGATCACACAAATTTTCATGAAAATGTTTGTTTGAAAATCGAATTCCAAGTTTTCTTTAACCACTTTACTACCCGGCCATAGTAAAATGACGTCCACAGATGGGATCTCCCATCATGGGTGGACGTCATATGACTGCCTGGGCTTCCCGGCCGCCTAGGGGGTGCGCGCGCGCTGCGTTGCTCGGGACCCGGTGCACGTGCCCGGCGGACATCGCGGCCGCCGGGCACGTGCACCGGGTCCCGAGCAACGCGGTGCTTGATTGCCCGTTCACCGGGCCGGACCGTGGATCTGTGTGTGTAAACACACAGATCCACGTCCTGTCAGTTGAGAGGAGACCGATCTGTGTTCCCAGTACAGAGGAACACCGATCGGTCTCCTCCCCTTGTGCGTCCCCTCCGCCTACAGTTAGAATCACTCCCCTAGGAAACATTTAACCCCTCGTCTCCCCCTAGTGGTTAACCCCTTCCCTGCCTGTCACATTTATACAGTAATCAATGCAATTTTATAGCATTGATCGCTGTATAAATGTGAATGGTCCCAAAAATGTGTCAAAAGTGTCCGAAGTGTCCACCATAATGTCGCAGTCACGAAAAAAAATCGCGATCGCCGCTATTACTAGTAAAAAAAATAAATACATTTTTTTTTTTTAAAAATGCCATAAATCTATCCCGTATTTTGTAGACGCTATAACTTTTGCACAAACCAATCAATATACGCTTATTGCGATTTTTTTTACCAAAAATATGTAGAAGAATACGTATCGGCCGAAACTGAGGAAAAAATTATTTTTTTTAACAAAAAAAATAGGGATATTTATTATAGCAAAATGTAAAAAATATTGTGTTTTTTTCAAAATTGTCGCTCTTCTTTTGTTTATAGCGCAAAAAATAAAAACCGCAGAGGTGATCAAATACCACCAAAAGAAAGCTCTATTTGTGGGGAAAAAAGGATGTCAATTTTGTTTGGGTACAACGTTGCACGACCGCGCAATTGTCATTTAAAGTGCGACAGCGCTGAAAACTAAAAATTGGTCTGGGAAGGAAGGGGGTGAACATGCCCTGTATTGAACCGGTTAATTTACGACCCATTGTCACAGTTGCTTCATAGTATTTATCAATAAGAGAAATATATTTTACTAGTTGAAAATTAAAACATTTGCCTCTCTAAACCGTCAAAGTATATCCCTAATTTCAATTAAATACTTTTCTATTTTTTACTATTTTATTAAAATAAATGGAGCAAATGAACAGGAATATGCTAATTAGTAAAACGAAAAAAAAAAAAAATATTACTGGTACAATATGTTCTAGTAGTAACTGAAGAGATAATACAGATGTGGGGATCTGCTGCACTAAGATACATTCACAAAATTTTGCAATAGTTTAGTTCACATACTCACATAGTTGAGTTGAAAAGAGACACATGTCCATCCAGTTCAACCAATAAAAAAAGTAAAATAAAATAAAATAAATAGAAAACATCCATATACACAACCCTATACCCACAGTTAATAAAAAAGAACCCAATAAAGCATAATCCAATTAGCTCCAGTGAAAGAAATACAGATTCCTTCCTGATCCCCAGGAGGTAAATTAATGTTCTATGGATCAACTACCCCTGGTGTTATTACCTCTGAATGTTAGTATCCTGTTATATTCTGTGCATATAAGAATGCAATCAACTCTTTTAAAACAATCTACTGAGCTGGCCAGAACTTGTTGTTGAGGGAGTGTATTGCACATTTTCACAGCCCTTACAGTGAAGAAGCCTTTCCGCATTTGGAGGTTTTATCTCTTTTCCTCCAGACTGAAAGAGTGCCCCCTTTTACTTTGTAATGAACTGAAAGTGAAGAACTCTAGATTTAGGCCTCATGTACACTGCAGCTGCTAAACGGACGTTTAGGAGCAGCTGGGCATTTTTTTCAGCAGCCCCTGAACTCTCCTCTATGTTATCCTATCAGAACATGTACAGTCGTTTATAGTCATTTCTAGCCAGTTGAGTTTAGAAGCATTTTTTTAAAGCAAAAAAATGGGTTCAGGACGAATGTTTAGAGGCAGAGAGAGAGAGAGAGAGAGAGAGAGAGAGAGAGAGAGAGAGAGAGAGATGGTCAGAAAAGATTTTCCATTGAAAACGCTTGTAAGCGAAACGTTCATTAACGCCCCTGAACGCGGCATGTAAATGTGGCAAAACTGATGTCTTTTAATGTCAGTAAATAGCTATAAAGTTACAACGTTCAGAAGAGGTTTGGAATCGTACAGTGTACATGAAGCCTAAAGCGTTGTACACACGATCGGATTTGTCCGAAGGCGTGTGCCTGGATTTTGTCTCTCATACAAACGGTACACAATTGTCGGCCAACAAACGAGAATGTAGTGACATACTAGACATACTACAAGCCGAAAAAGAGGAAGTTCAATTGTCAGGTGCCATCCTTTGCGCTCCTTCTGCTAATTTCGTGTTAGTAGAAGTTTGGTGAGTGTTGATTCTTGCTTTTCATTTCGCACTTTTCAGTTCATTTCTGAATGGCGTCAACCAGCCATGTTGTGGAGTCAATATGTTATTTATTATTGGCCTTGGAGTTATTGCTTTGACCCAAGTCCAGTGCAGGAACAGGAGGAGGAGGATTTCTTGGACCAAAAATTGGTTGCTTTATTAATCATGACCAATTATGTCATATGCCTTTGCTGCGGGAGCTCCAGCAGCATAATCCAGATGATTTTCGGAATTATCTCCGGATGACGGACCCCTGCTTTCACCAACTTTTGGCATTGTTGACCCCCTATATTAAGAAGCAGGACACATGCATGAGGCTTTTATTTTATTTTTTGGTTGACTAATGATTTGATTTGGTATATTTTCTATATTTTTGGATGCATAGAATGCACTTTTTGGTTAAGTTCTATTGACAGATAGCATGTCTAATTTTTTGTGTTTTCTTTTTTTTATGCACAATAAAAAAATAGTGGAGAATAATACTTGGCTATGTGTTTTACTTCAAATGACAGTTTGGGAGTAGGCAGTTACATTTCTTAAAAATACAATGTAAAATTGTATTTAGTTGTATCGTTGTTCTTAAAAAATACAGGATAATGGTGTTGTGGTAACTTGCACCAAGAAAAAAAAAAGCCTTTGAAAATGTGTTTGCAATAACTCCATCAGTATCACCAGCAAAGCAGCTTCATTATTATTCCATTGAAAAAGAAGAGAATGTGTGCTGCATTTTGAGATTTCATAATTTGCCACGTCACGAATGTTAATTCTGTATTACGAATGATAGTTTACAAGACTGACCACCTCTGGCTCGTCCTTGCTTCCGAGCATGCGTTTGTACTTTGAACTTTTGTCCTACTGACCTGTGTACATACGCTTGGAAAATCTGACAACAGACACTTGTCCATGGAAAAATTTAAAGCCTGCCATCCAACATTTGTCCGCGGAAAATCCGTCAACAATTGTCCGATTGAGCGTACAAACGGTCGGATTTTCCGCCAATCACCTTTTCTCACGAGAGAATTAATTCAGTTCTTTCCTTGTAGCTTTCTTCATAGCTGAGCTCCTCCATGCCTTTTATCAGTTTGGTTGCCCTTCTTCTTTTTCCCAGTATAACCAGCAGGGTTAGATTGTCAGTTTGGTAGGTCTCTGTATCTTATCTTTTTGGACTTTCTTGGTTCTATAAGGCAGACAAAGAATATGGTATAAGAATACCAAAATTAGTGGAAATGGCCTCCAGCATTGCTCCTGTTTTCTCAGGTTAGAGGCTGCCATTTTGCTGAAGCCCAGAGTCCCTGAACAACAATAAACCATAAAGTGGAACTAAACTCATTGATTAAACAGTTTAAAAAAAAAATGTAATATATTTTTTATTTTTTATTTTAAATCCCAGAAATGCGGGGATTGCTAGCTGTCACATTTGCTTGTGTCCTCAACCAAACTGTCAAACCATCCAATGGCTGGTGTCATAATTTATCACATGTGCAGCACCATGACAGTTGCAGATCATACAGAAGCAGCTTCCTTGGCTGTAACAGATAGGAAGGTTTAATTTAGCTTTAAGACTGTCAGCAGATTGGCCTCTACAAACTCAGCAGCGTCTAAAAATGCATAAAATGAGAGAGCAATTGAGCATGTGCAGAGCAGGGTGTAACAGTGTATTACTGGATTTTAAAGCAGAGTTCCACCCAAAAATGGAACTTCCGCTTTAAGTGCAGGTGACCCCTAACATGCCACATTTGGCATGTCATTTTTTTTAGGGGGGGGCGAATACCCTCTTTTTTAGAGGGATCCAGCTCCCACTTCCTCCCAGGGCACCGTGGCGCCGGACGCAAGTTCACCACTCCCCCCTCCCTCTTGGCAATCATCTGGGACATGTCACAGGTCCCAGATGATTGCCTGGCCAGTCACAGTGCGCAGCATGGCTCGCGCATGCGCAGTGTGTGCCTGGCTGTGAAGCCACAGCCGGGCGCCCACAGTGAACAGTGACAATGCCAGCGCCGCAGAGAGGAGGGGGAGAGGAGTGGGGCTTCGTTTGCCCACATCACTGGACCGTGGGACAGGTGAGTGTTCGATTAATAAAAGTCAGCAGCTACACTTTTTGTAGCTGCTGACTTTTATATGGGTGGAACTCCGCTTTAAACAGTATAGACACTTATGTTTAACATTTTACATAGCTATATCTGCAAAAGGGGCCAGCCTGGGGTGATCTAGAAGGACTTAAGTTTCTGACTAAAGTTCTACTTTAAGAAGAGTAAAAAGTAGGAAACTGAAGACCAGAAATCCTGATTCAGTTATGGGTAAAGTATTTGATGGTAAGGAATGCTATACACTAAATATATTGTAGAAAAAAATCAAATAAGAGAAAATTAGCATGCGTGTATGAAAGATAGCCAGTTTCCATGGCTAGCTGTATATCGGCAGATAAATATCTCCTTAGGAATAATGGATGGTGACCTTGTCCTTGGAAATTCTACTAAATGAATACTTGCAAACATCCAGATTCTGATAAGCCTGCAGACCGCGACAACCACCATAAAAGGGTTGTGGTGAAGATGTCCTTGTCCTCATCAACACGAGGATAAGGTGCTTTGTCAGGGGGCTCCCCCCTGGCAAGGTACCCTCCCCTTGTTGAGGACATGTGACCTTGTATGGTTCAGGAGGGGGGGTGCATGCTTGCTGCTCTCCCTTTTCCGGACAGCCAGGCTGCATGCTTAGATAAAGGTCTAGCATGGATTTGGGGGGGGGGGGGGGGCAGTGCTTTTTTCATTGCTCTAGCGCCGGCAAACCAGAGCCTCTCTGAGTGGCTCAACATGTAGAAGCCCAAACAATAACATTTTCAGCACTGGATAATAATGTATTACGTTCACCAAGAACATGTACAGATTGGCTACAGTTTCAGGCAAGAAGCCCTTTGTCAGACCGAATAACAGATCTGAATACCCCTCAAAAGCATATCAAGTAGCAGTAACAAGACCAGAAATAGTAACATCATAAAAACATTAATCATCTCATTGATTACAAAGTGGTAACAGGTACAAAGATAAACAGTAATTTTAATGAAAAATTATTAAGTAAGGAAAACAAACATGCTCATTTTAAAGGCTAATTTTCATGGTATTGTCCTAAAAAGGGTTTGGGGACCTGGTTCCTGCCCCAGGGGACATGCATCAATGCAAAAAAAACTTTTAAAAACGGCCGTTTATTCGGGAGCAGTGATTTTAATGATGCTTAAAGTAAAAAAAAAAAAAGTGAAATATTCCTTTAAATATTGTACCTGGGGGGTGTCTATAGTATGCCTGTAAAGTGGCGCGTGTTTACCGTGCTTAGAACAGTCCCTGCACAAAATGACATTTTTAAAGGAAAAAAAGTCATTTAAAACTGCTTGCGGCTTTAATGTAATGTCGGGTCCTGGCAATATGGATGAAAATCAGTGAGACAAACGGCATGGGTACCCTCCAGTCCATTACCAGGCCCTTTGGGTCCTGTATGGATATTAAGGGGAACCCCGCACCCAAATTAAAAAAAGGAAAGGCGTGGGGCCCCCAGGCCCTATATACTCTGAACAGCATTATACAGGCGGTGCAAACAAGACAGGGACTGTAGGTTTGTTGTTAAGTAGAATCTGTTTGTAATTTTGAACGGGTACATTTTTAAAGTGTAGCTCCAGCCAAAAAAGCTTTTTGGAAAACATTTGCTGTCTGTGCTTCTCTTCAGAGGATTTCACCTCACTTTTTGTCCCAATGACAAATGTTTTTTGAAAATTTGGGGGTTTTAGTGAAACAAGGATTGATGATAAAGCATCAGTGGAAAGGAGAAACGTTTTTCCCATATTAACTCTTACAGGAGAGAATTTCCCTTCCTATGGGGTAGATTTCATCTAATTTCCTGTTGTCTCCTTCCGTTTGCAAGTAGGAGTTGTTTGTAAGTTGGATGTTTGAAAGTAGGAGCCTGCCCTATATACTCAGCAGAAATTTGGGCCTTAGGTGTTGTTGTGGCCTCAACACTGTAAGCCCTCACAGGGCCCTGCTGTGAAATATTAGATCAAGAATTGTAGTTACATGCCCCTGTTGAACAGGGCCAGAAAAATTGGGCCTTTGGTGATGGTGGTGGTGGTGCTGGTGCAACAACACTGTAAGTCCTCACAGTTACTCTTGGTGGGCGCTGGAACGGGCCCTGCTGTGAAATATTAGATCAAGAATTGTAATTACATGCCCCTGTTGAACAGGGGCTGAAAAATTGAGCCTTTGGTGGTGGTGGTGGTGCTGGTGCCACAACACTGTAAGTCCTCACAGTTATTCTTGGTGGGCGCAGAAACGTGCCCTGCTGTGAAATATTCAATCAAGAATTGTAATTACATGCCCCTGTTGAACAGGGCCAAAAAAATTGGGCCTTTGGTGGTGGTGGTGGTGGTGTTGGTGCCACAACACTGTAAGTCCTCACAGTTAATCTTGGTGGGCGCAGAAACGGGCCCTGCTGTGAAATATTAGATCAAGAATTCTAATTACATGTCCCTGTTGAACAGGGGCTGAAAAATTGGGCCTTAGGCACTGGTGCTGGTGCCACAACACTGCAACCCCTCACAGATACTCTAGTTGGAGCGCAGGAACTAGCTCTGCTGCAAAGAATTGCATCAAAAATTGTAATTACATGCCCCTGTTAAACAGGGGCTTAAAAATTGGGCCTTAGGCACTGGTGGCGGCGCCCAGAAACAAAAATGTTCTTACAAGCTATCAGCATGATCATTGAGGAGGAAGAGGATAATTACTCATTACTCAGCATAACAGGATAGTCACTCAGCATCAGCATAGGCAGTCTTTGAAGGGATCTGACATTTCAAAAAAAATTATTCGGTTACATCAGCATCAGGTGCTTGGTAGCTGGTGGTGATCCAAGACTGATTCATTTTTATGAAGGTCAGTCGATCGACTGAGTCGGTGGACAGACGCACCCTGTGATCGGTTACAAAGCCTCCAGCAGCACTGAATGTGCGTTCCGAAAGACCGCTGGATGCAGGACAGGCCAGTAGCTCAATTGCATATTGTGCAAGCTCTGGCCAGTGGTCCATCCTCAAGACTCAGTAGCCCAGAGGATTTTCGGTGGGAAAGGTGTCCAAGTCAGATCTTGCCCCTAGGTATTCCTGCACCATGTAAAACAGACGCTGGCGATGGTTGCTGGAACCGATCATACCTTGGGGCTGCGGACGAAAAAATTGTCTGAACGCATCGGTCAGACGGCCACCTTCTTCACCGCTTCTTCTTTGACTGACCGAAGCCTCAGCAACACGTTGTCCAGAAACAGGAGTTTGTAACCTCCCAGTATCTGGGAACGCGTTGCACATCTGCCCTCTGCGATGGCAAGATAAGGTCCGCAACCTTACCCTTGTAACGTGGGTCAAGGAGGGTTGCCAGCCAGTATTGGTCCTTCTCCTTGATACCACGAATACTAGGATCCTTACGCAGGCTTTGCAGGATCAGGGAGGCCATGCAGCATAGGTTTGATGAGGCATTCGGTCTGGAGTCCTCTGGGTCACTAAGAACGACATGGTCCGCAGCCACCTCCTCCCAGCCACGTACAAGTCCATGTGTTTCTTGGGACTGATCCCTTAAAGACTGCTGCTGATGCTGAGTGCCAGGCTCCACCTCCATACTGACACAATCCTCCTCCTCCTTCTCCTCCTCTTCCTGTGTGATCGGCGGGCAGGCAGGAACACTGTCTGGATAAAGGGGGCCTTGAGAGCTAAGGAAGTCCTCCTCTTCCTGCCTCTGTTCTGCCTCGAGTGCCCTGTCCATTATTCCACACAGCGTGTGCTCCAACAGGTGGACAAGGGGGACAGTGTCACTGATGCATGCACTGTCACTGCTCACCATCCTCGTGGCCACCTCAAATGGTGACAGGACAGTGCATGCATCCCTGATCATGGCCCACTGGCGTGGGGAAAAAAAAACAAGCTCCACTGACCCTGTCTTGGTGCCATAGTTGCACAGGTGCTCATTGATGGCCCTCTGCTGCGTGTGCAGCCGCTGCAGCATGGCCAATGTTGAGTTCCACCTGGTGGGCATGTCACAGATTAGGCGGTTCTTGGCCAGGTTAAACTCCTTTTGGAGGTCTGCCAGCCAAGCACTGGCATTATATGACCAGTGGAAATGCACACAGACTTTCCAGGCCTGCCTCAGTACATCCTGTAAGCCCGGGTACCTGCCCAAGAACCGCTGCACCACCAAGTTAAGGACATGAGCCAAACAGGGCACATGGGTCAGTTGTCCCTGTCGGAGGGCGGAGAGGAAGTTGGTGCCATTGTCGCAAACCACCATTCCTGCCTTAAGTTGGCGTGGCGTCAACCACCTCTGAACCTGCCCCTGCAGAGCTGACAGAACCTCTGCCCCAGTGTGGCTCCTGTCCCCCAAGCACACTAGCTCAAGCACCGCATGGCATCTTTTGGCCTGCGTACTTGCGTAGCCCCTTGAATGCCTACGGAGCACTGCTGGTTCCGAGGACAAAGCACAGGAAGAGGCCATGGAGGAAGAAGAAGAGGAGGGGGTGGAGGAGAGAGGTGTGTCACAATCATTAGTAGTGGCATTTTGGAGGCGTGGTGGCGGAACAACCTCCAACACTACTGCACCTTGTCCTGCATCCTTCCCAGCTGCCAGCAGAGTCACCCAATGCGCCATGAAACTTAGGTAACATCCCTGTCCATGCCTGCTGGACCATGAGTCAGTGGTAATATGCACCTTACCGCTGACCGCTCTGTCCAGCGAGGCCAAGACATTGCCTTTCACATGCCGGTAGAGAGCAGGAATCGCCTTCCGTGAGGAAAAAGTGGTGTTTGGGTACCTGCCACTGAGGAACCGCACATTCCACAAACTCACAGAAGGGGCAAAGTTTACCAACTGAAAAGGTAGCAGTTGAAGTGCTAGCAATTTTGCCAAGCTAGCATTCAACCGCTGGGCATGTGGATGGCTGGGAGCGAACTTCTTTCGGCAGTGCAGCAGCTGGGGCAGGGAAATTTGCCTGGTACAATCTGATGTCGGTGTACCGAAAGCAGATTGCCCACAAGTACTTGGCTGTGACACACCTAATTCTACACCTTCATTCCTCTCAGTGCAGGTCTCAGAAAGGACTAAAGGTATAGTGGGGTTGGAGATCTCAGCTGATGAGGAGCAAGGAGAGGTCTTCTTTGTTCTTTGGTGTGGGTCTTTTAGATACGCTTGCCAACGAACTGCATGGCAGGTCAACATATGTCTGGTCAAGCATGTGGTGCCCAAGTGGGAGATGTTTTGGCCACGCGAGATACGCTTGAGACATATGTTGCAAATAGCAGCGGTGCAATCTGATGCACTCATCTCAAAAAAGGCCCACACCAAAGAACTTTTCGAATAAAGTGCAGAGACAGCAGCGCCCTGCACATGCGGAGCTTTGCGGTGTGATGCAGTCAGTGTGCTGCCCTTAGGCTGGCCCCTGACTCATTGGTGATGTGCCTCCTCCTCCTCCTCTCTCCTATCAGGCACCCATGTTGAGTCAGTGACCTCATCATCCCCTCCCTCCTCATCACTGGAGCAAACCTGGCAGTATGCTGCAGCAGGGGGGGAGCATGACTGCCAGATTGCTGTCCTTCTTGGGCACCCCCTCTGTCCGTGCTCACGTTACTGCCTTCATCTAGCTCAGTATCATCATCAGAGCCTTCTAAACGCTAGGCATCCTCCTGGAGCATGTACCCAACACTGTGGTCAAACAGTTCGAGGGACTCCTCAGGAGGACATGGTGAGGCTAGGGAAGGAGTTACTGATGCCATTGAGCCGAGGGAAGAGGCCGCGTTGGCGGCTGCTTTGCCATACAAAGTACCCTGAGCTTTAGTGAGAGAGGATGAGGAGGATGAGGAAGGCTTGGTCATCCACTCAAGCAAGTCTCAACTCGGCCAGCTGCCGAAAAAAAGGCCAAGCATGTCCCACGGCCACGTGCTGATGAGGATGCACCGTCTCCACGACCAGCACTGTTGCCTCTAGACACAGAGCCTGCTTGCCCTCTTTTATTGGCCTGTGACTGTCTGCCTCTCCTTGTTGGCCTTCCAGACATACTAATGGCCTGTAGCTGCACTAAGCTGGGATATATATATATATATATATATATATATATATATATATATATATACTGATACTGCAGCTAGCAAAATCAACTGCCTGCCTGTAGTATGAGAACACCACCAACCTTCTACAGGTAGCTTTAGCTGAACACTGTGCAGAGCTCGCAAAAACTAACTTGTAGCTTACTTAGCTGCCTGCGGTAGTGATAGGATCAGGAAAACACCACCAACCTTCTACAGGTAGCTTTAGCTGAACACTGTGCAGAGGTCGCACTACACTAACTTGTAGTTTTAGCTGAACACTGTGAGGAGGACACACTACACTAACTTGTAGCTTATTTAGCTGCCTGCGGTAGTGATAGGATCAGGAAAACACCACCAAACTTCTACAGGTAGCTTTAGCTGAACACTGTACAGAGGTCGCACTACACTAACTTGTAGTTTTAGCTGAACACTGTGAGGAGGACGCATTACACTAACTTGTAGCTTATTTAGCTGCCTGCGGTAGTGATAGGATCAGGAAAACACCACCAAACTTCTACAGGTAGCTTTAGCTGAACACTGTGCAGAGGTCACAAAAAACTAACTTGTAGATTATTTAGCTGCCTGCGGTAGTGATAGGATCAGGAAAACACCACCAACCTTCTAAAGGTAGCTTTAGCTGAACACTGTGCAGAGGTTTTTTGTTACTGTTTGTATATATGGGGGTCGGGAACACACTGGACACCTTTGCTGCCATTGTGCTCTCGCTGGGTGTCCAGTGTGCTCCTGTTCCTTTAAGGGGGCTAGGGCGGCCTCCAGGCTCACCTGTCTCACACCTATCCATTCAATGCATGTGCTTCCACTGTATAGACACTTATAAATTTTGTAGTGTTAGGACTGCAAGTAATACAGGGTGCCTTGACGAGGCCTTGCAGCTTTCACATGCGTTTCCAAATGTGTGCTAACTAAACCCCTGCTTTTAACAGACGGTTAGACAGGCTAATTCGGTTGGTCAGCAGACTGGTTGGTGAGTTGAGCAATGGAATTGTCTTTGTCTTACTGTGCAGAGGTCGCAAAAAACTAACTTGTAGCTTATTTAGCTGCCTGCAGTAGTGATAAGATCAGGAAAACACCACCAACCTTCTACAGGTAGCTTTAGCTGAACACTGTGCAGAGGTCGCAAAAAACTAACTTGTAGCTTATTTAGCTGCCTGCGGTAATGATAGATTCAGGAAAACACCACCAACCTTCTACAGGTAGCTTTAGCTGAACACTGTGCAGAGATTTTTTGTTACTGTTTGTATATATGGGGGTCGGGGACACACTGGACACCTTTGCTGCCATTGTGCTCTCGCTGGGTGTCCAGTGTGCTCCTGTTCCTTTAAGGGGGCTAGGGCGGCCTCCAGGCTCACCTGTCTCACACCTATCCATTCAATGCATGTGCTTCCACTGTGGAGACACTTATAAATTTTGTAGTGTTAGGACTGCAAGTAATACAGGGTGCCTTGATGAGGCCTTGCAGCTTTCCCCTGCGTTTGCAAATCTGTGCTAACTAAACCCCTGCTTTTAAAAGACGGTTAGACAGGCTAATTTGGTTGGTCAGCAGACTGGTTGGTGAGTTGAGCAATGGAATTGTCTTTGTCTTACTGTGCAGAGGTCGCAAAAAACAAATTTGTAGCTTATTTAGCTGCCTGCGGTAGTGATAGGATCAGGAAAACACCACCAACCTTTTACAGGTAGCTTTAGCTGAACACTGTGCAGAGCTTGCAAAAAACTAACTTGTAGCTTATTTAACTGCCTGCGGTAGTGATAGGATCAGGAAAACACCACCAACCTTCTACAGGTAGCTTTAACTGAACACTGTGCAGAGGTCGCACTACACTAACTTGTAGTTTTAGCTGAACACTGTGAGGAGGACGCACTACACTAACTTGTAGCTTATTTAGCTGCCTGCGGTAGTGATAGGATCAGGAAAACACCACCAACTTTCTACAGGTAGCTTTAGCTGAACACTGTGCAGAGGTCGTACTACACTAACTTGTAGTTTTAGCTGAATACTGTTCAGAGGACGCACTACACTAACTTGTAGCTTTAGCTGAACACTGTGCACTACACTAACTTGTAGCTTTAGCTGAACACTGTGAGGAGGACGCACTACACTAACTTGTAGCTTTAGCTGAACACTGTGCAGAGGTCGCACTACCCTAACTTGTAGTTTTAGCTGAACACTGTGAGGAGGACACACTACACTAACTTGTAGCTTATTTAGCTGCCTGCGGTAGTGATAGGATCAGGAAAACACCACCAACCTTCTACAGGTAGCTTTAGCTGAACACTGTGCAGAGGTCGCACTACACTAACTTGGAGTTTTAGCTGAACACTGTGAGGAGGATGCACTGCACTAACTTGTAGCTTTAGCTGAACACTGTTCAGAGGACGCATTACACTAACTTGTGGCTTTAGCTGAACACTGTGCACTACACTAACTTGTAGCTTTAGCTGAACACTGTGAGGAGGACGCACTACACTAACTTGTAGCTTATTTAGCTGCCTGCGGTAGTGATAGGATCAGGAAAACACCACCAACCTTCTACAGGTAGCTTTAGCTGAACACTGTGCAGAGGTCTCACTACACTAACTTGTAGTTTTAGCTGAACGCTGTGAGTAGGGCGCACTACACTAACTTGTAGCTTTAGCTGAACACTGTGCAGAGGTTGCACTACACTAGCTTGTAGTTTTAGCTGAACTCTGTGAGGAGGACGCACTACACTAACTTGTAGCTTTAGCTGAACACTGTGCAGAGGTCGCACTACACTAACTTGTAGTTTTAGCTGAACACTGTGAGGAGGAAGCATTACACTAACTTGTAGCTTATTTAGCTGCCTGCGGTAGTGATAGGATCAGGAAAACACCACCAACCTTCTACAGGTAGCTTTAGCTGAACACTGTGCAGAGGTCGCACTACACTAACTTGTAGTTTTAGCTGAACACTGTGAGGAGGACGCACTACACTAACTTGTAGCTTTAGCTGAACACTGTTCAGAGGACGCACTACACTAACTTGTAGCTTTAGCTGAACACTGTGCACTACACTAACTTGTAGCTTTAGACTGTGTAGAAGACTCCTGCGCTGTCAGAGGAATCCTATACTAAGGGAGTACTGCTGCAACACACAAAAACTGCTCCAGAACAGATCAAAAAATAGTAGTAATAAGGGGGTAGTGGCTGCGCTGTAATAGGGGGGAAGGGGGAGGAGTGGGAATCGACAGGGGGGTAGGACTATGCTAAAAAATAATAAAAATCATGTGACCGTGGTGAAATAAGGCAAACTCAACTATGGGTGTATAATCAAATACAATTAGAATATAAAAATGTAAGCACAAACACAATATCTGTATATATATAAAATAAATATATATATACCAGCAAAAATCATATGCAAGGATAGGTGAATCTACTAGGAAAAAGGCATAAATCCAAAGTCTATCGTGATAACATAAGAAATACCTCCAATAACATTACTAGAACCTTGTCTGTAGCAAAAATATAAAATAATCAACAAATAAATCCACACATGAAATAATAAATAATGTGAATACAAAGTGAAAAAAGGTGTTCATAAACAGTAGTCCCAGTGATTGGTGTTGGTGTCCCGCCAACACTTGGCGAAAAAAATACCATAAAAATAAAAAATGATAATAGTAAAAAATGACACAAACTAACAGCAGTCCCACCACCAAATTTAACAATCCTGGATGTGAATACGATGTTGAATGAATCAGGGGAAAGGAAGAAACCAGTGTGCTGACAGGTGGGGGCACCTTCGTGTTCCCAGGCCCCTTACCTTACGGCTGTAAGGTATACAGCATATGCCAAAGAAGCTCCACAGGCGGGGGAGTTCAGCAATACCGCAGATAACGTTGATTGATGTTGCCGTGTATCATATATGAAAAAACAAAGAGCGAATGCTACATAGTATGATACCGTTTGGTTTAGAGGCACAGGTGGGAGAGAGGAGAGGGGGGTTTGCACTCACTTTTAGTCAATGAGCGCACGCCTCAACCCACGAACGCCGAGCTCGTATAGTCCCAAGTTCTGGATCATCTGAGGGACTCTCCCCGCTTTCAAATCCACCACCCGTTATGCAGAGTTGTTTAGTGCGGTATATAAAAAACAGAAACCGCACATAGCATAATCCCGTCTAACACATACTTTATTAAAATATCTCTAAAACTCGTACACTTACATTTAAAAACAGCTGGGGGGTAAAACATCCACGAGCGCCGAGCTCGTCACGTCCAGCTAGTGTGTGGCAGCGTCCCGTGCTCCTGACGCGTATCGTCACGTCACGTGACTTCTCACCATCACTTCCCTACACAGGGCAATGGTATTGCTGAACTCCCCCGCCTGTGGAGCTTCTTTGGCATATGCTGTATACCTTACAGCCGTAAGGTAAGGGGCCTGGGAACACGAAGGTGCCCCCACCTGTCAGCACACTGGTTTCTTCCTTTCCCCTGATTCATTCAACATCGTATTCACATCCAGGATTGTTAAATTTGGTGGTGGGACTGCTGTTAGTTTGTGTCATTTTTTACTATTATCATTTTTTATTTTTATGGTATTTTTTTCGCCAAGTGTTGGCGGGACACCAACACCAATCACTGGGACTACTGTTTATGAACACCTTTTTTCACTTTGTATTCACATTATTTATTATTTCATGTGTGGATTTATTTGTTGATTATTTTATATTTTTGCTACAGACAAGGTTCTAGTAATGTTATTGGAGGTATTTCTTATGTTATCACGATAGACTTTGGATTTATGCCTTTTTCCTAGTAGATTCACCTATCCTTGCATATGATTTTTGCTGGTATATATATATTTATTTTATATATATACAGATATTGTGTTTGTGCTTACATTTTTATATTCTAATTGTATTTGATTATACACCCATAGTTGAGTTTGCCTTATTTCACCACGGTCACATGATTTTTATTATTTTTTAGCATAGTCCTACCCCCCTGTCGATTCCCACTCCTCCCCCTTCCCCCCTATTACAGCGCAGCCACTACCCCCTTATTACAACTTGTAGCTTTAGCTGAAAACTGTGAGGAGGACGCACTACACTAACTTGTAGCTTTAGCTGAACACTGTGCAGAGGTCGCACGACACTAACTTGTAGTTTTAGCTGAACACTGTGCAGAGGTCGCACTACACTAACTTGTAGTTTTAGCTGAACACTGTGAGGAGGAAGCATTACACTAACTTGTAGCTTATTTAGCTGCCTGCGGTAGTGATAGGATCAGGAAAACACCACCAACCTTCTACAGGTAGCTTTAGCTGAACACTGTGCAGAGGTCGCACTACACTAACTTGTAGTTTTAGCTGAACACTGTGAGGTGGAGGCACTACACTAACTTGTAGCTTTAGCTGAACACTGTTCAGAGGACGCACTACACTTAGCTTTAGCTGAACACTGTGCACTACACTAACTTGTAGCTTTAGCTGAACACTGTGAGGAGGACGCACTACACTAACTTGTAGCTTTAGCTGAACACTGTGCAGAGGTCGCACGACACTAACTTGTAGTTTTAGCTGAACACTGTGAGGAGGACGCACTACACTAACTTGTAGCTTATTTAGCTGAACACTGTGCAGAGGTCTCACTACACTAACTTGTAGTTTTAGCTGAACACTGTGAGGAGGGCGCACTACACTAACTTGTAGCTTTAGCTGAACACTGTGCAGAGGTCGCACTACACTAACTTGTAGCTTTAGCTGAACACTGTGCAGAGGTCGCACTACACTAGCTTGTAGTTTTAGCTGAACTCTGTGAGGAGGACGCACTACACTAACTTGTAGCTTTAGCTGAACACTGTGCAGAGGTCGCACTACACTAACTTGTAGTTTTAGCTGAACACTGTGCAGAGGTCGCATTACACTAACTTGTAGTTTTAGCTGAACACTGTGAGGAGGACGCACTACACTAACTTGTAGGTTATTTAGCTGCCTGCGGTAGTGATAGGATCAGGAAAACACCACCAACCTTCTATAGGTAGCTTTAGCTGAACACTGTGCAGAAGTCGCACTACACTAACTTGTAGTTTTAGCTGAACACTGTGAGGAGGACGCACTACACTAACTTGTAGCTTATTTAGCTGCCTGCGGTAGTGATAGGATCAGGAAAACACCACCAACCTTCTACAGGTAGCTTTAGCTGAACACTGTGCAGAGGTCGCACTACACTAACTTGTAGTTTTAGCTGAACACTGTGAGGAGGACGCACTACACTAACTTGTAGCTGATTTAGCTGCCTGCGGTAGTGATAGGATCAGGAAAACACCACCAACCTTCTACAGGTAGCTTTAGCTGAACACTGTGCAGAGGTCGCACTACACTAACTTGTAGTTTTAGCTGAACACTGTGAGGAGGACGCACTACACTAACTTGTAGCTTTAGCTGAACACTGTTCAGAGGACGCACTACACTAACTTGTAGCTTTAGCTGAACACTGTGCACTACACTAACTTGTAGCTTTAGCTGAACACTGTGAGGAGGACGCACTACACTAACTTGTAGCTTTAGCTGAACACTGTGCAGAGGTCGCACTACACTAACTTGTAGTTTTAGCTGAACACTGTGAGGAGGACGCACTACACTAAGTTGGAGCTTATTTAGCTGAACACTGTGCAGAGGTCTCACTACACTAACTTGTAGTTTTAGCTGAACACTGTGAGGAGGGCGCACTACACTAACTTGTAGCTTTAGCTAAACACTGTGCAGAGGTCGCACTACACTAACTTGTAGTTTTAGCTGAACTCTGTGAGGAGGACGCACTACACTAACTTGTAGCTTTAGCTGAACACTGTGCAGAGGTCGCACTACACTAACTTGTAGCTTTAGCTGAACACTGTGAGGAGGATGCACCACACTAACTTGTAGCTTTAGCTGAACACTGTACACTACACTAACTTGTAGCTTTAGCTGAACACTGTGCAGAGGTCTCACTAAACTAACTTGTAGCTTTAACTGAACACTCTGAGGAGGAAGCACTACACTAACTTGTATCTTTAGCTTAACACTGTGCAGAGGTCGCACTACACTAGCTTGTAGTTTTAGCTGAACTCTGTGAGGAGGACGCACTACACTAACTTGTAGCTTTAGCTGAACACTGTGCGGAGGTCGCACTACACTAACTTGTAGTTTTAGCTGAACACTGTGCAGAGGTCGCACTACACTAACTTGTAGTTTTAGCTGAACACTGTGAGGAGGACGCACTACACTAACTTGTAGCTTATTTAGCTGCCTGCGGTAGTGATAGGATCAGGAAAACACCACCAACCTTCTACAGGTAGCTTTAGCTGAACACTGTGCAGAGGTCGCACTACACTAACTTGTAGTTTTAGCTGAACACTGTGCAGAGGTCGCACTATACTAACTTGTAGTTTTAGCTGAACACTGTGAGGAGGACGCACTACACTAACTTGTAGCTTATTTAGCTGCCTACGGTAGTGATAGGATCAGGAAAACACCACCAACCTTCTACAGGTAGCTTTAGCTGAACACTTTGCAGAGGTCGCACTACACTAACTTGTAGTTTTAGCTGAACACTGTGAGGAGGATGCACTACACTAACTTGTAGCTTATTTAGCTGCCTGTGGTAGTGATAGGATCAGGAAAACACCACCGACCTTCTACAGGTAGCTTTAGCTGAACACTGTGCAGAGGTCGCACTACACTAACTTGTAGTTTTAGCTGAACACTGTGAGGAGGACGCACTACACTAAATTGTAGCTTATTTAGCTGCCTGCGGTAGTGATAGGATCAGGAAAACACCACCAACCTTCTACAGGTAGCTTTAGCTGAACACTGTGCAGAGGTCGCACTACACTAACTTGTAGTTTTAGCTGAACACTGTGAGGAGGACGCACTACACTAACTTGTAGCTTTAGCTGAACACTGTTCAGAGGACGCACTACACTAACTTGTAGCTTTAGCTGAACACTGTGCACTACACTAACTTGTAGCTTTAGCTGAACACTGTGAGGAGGACCCACTACACTAACTTGTAGCTTTAGCTGAACACTGTGCAGAGGTCGCACTACACTAACTTGTAGTTTTAGCTGAACACTGTGAGGAACACGCACTACACTAACTTGTAGCTTATTTAGCTGAACACTGTGCAGAGGTCTCACTACACTAACTTGTAGTTTTAGCTGTACACTGTGAGGAGGGCGCACTACACTAACTTGTAGCTTTAGCTGAACACTGTGCAGAGGTCACACTACACTAACTTGTAGTTTTAGCTGAACTCTGTGAGGAGGACGCACTACACTAACTTGTAGCTTTAGCTGAACACTGCGCAGAGGTCGCACTACACTAACTTGTAGCTTTAGCTGAACACTGTGAGGAGGACGCACTACACTAACTTGTAGCTTTAGCTGAACACTGTACACTACACTAACTTGTATCTTTAGCTGAACACTGGGCAGAGGTCTCACTAAACTAACTAGTAGCTTTAACTTAACACTGTGAGGAGGACGCACTACATTAACTGTAAATAGTCTAGCTGTCTGACTGTGGTACTAATAGGATCAAAAGAACACTAGCAATTTTCTTCAGGTAGCTGTAAATACTGTAACAACACAAGCCTGCTTAAACTGAATACAGTGTATGTATATACACACAACACCTGGGATGCATATATATACACAATACACTGTAAGTGCAGCTAACTCACTGACTGTCTTGCCTAATCTATCTAACTTAAATCAAATGACACTGTCTCTCTGTCTATCTCTCTCTCAACGCCGGAACACACACTACACAGGGCCGCCATGCAGGCGGCCTTATATAGTGTGGGGCGTGTACTAAATCCCCTGAGCCATAATTGGCCAAAGCCTCCTTGG